>NC_073231.2:101117500-102317500 GCF_029281585.2 Gorilla gorilla gorilla | reverse complement strand
ATCACTCAGTCTCCAGAGACACTTCAACTAAATCACTTAGGACAAACAAATATTTGACTCATTTTAAGATTTCTCTGAGAAAAGATTTCTCATTCCAACATGTGATTGTTTTTGTTGAAAAGTTTCCCCTCAGCCTAGTCATGGAATTATGCTCATTTCCCTTATATTGACCCCTACAGGGAATTAACTTATTGTAATAATAATTTACATGTGTAGCGCAAATCTCCCCAGACATTCTAACCCCAAATTAATTTAAGTTAACGTTGCAGATAAAGGTTTTGAACCTGACTCCATAAAGACTTTTACTGGCCTATAGAACATTTACCTCTCTTCTGGACTACATCATCACATTGATGAGCCGATAGTAGTTATCATTAATGGCATAAAGAATATTGAGGTTCTTCTTTTTCAGTTGAAAGACATTGCATTCAGTTGATGTGAAGGACCTCTTCAAGGAGAACTACAAACCACTGCTCAATGAAATAAAAGAGGACACAAACAAATGGAAGAACATTCCATGCTCATGGGTAGGAAGAATCAGTATCATGAAAATGGCCATACTGCCCAAGGTAATTTATAGATTCAATGCCATCCCCATCAAGCTACCAATGACTTTATTCACAGAATTGGAAAAAAACTACTTTAAAGTTCATAAGGAACCAAAAAAGAGCCCACATTGCCAAGTCAATCCTAAGCCAAAAGAACAAAGCTGGAGGCATCACACTACCTGACTTCAAACTATACTACAAGGCTACAGTAACCAAAACAGCATGGTACTGGTACCACAACAGAGATGTAGACCAATGGAACAGAACAGAGCCCTCAGAAATAACGCCACATATCTACAACTATCTGATCTTTGACAAACCCGAGAAAAACAAGAAATGGGGAAAGGATTCCCTATTTAATAAATGGTGCTGGGAAAACTGGCTAGCCATATGTAGAAAGCTGAAACTGGATCCCTTCCTTACACCTTACACAAAAATTAATTCAAGATGGATTAAAGACTTAAATGTTAGACCTAAAACCATAAAAACCCTAGAAGAAAACCTAGGCATTACCATTCAGGACATAGGCATGGGCAAGGACTTCATGTCCAAAACACCAAAAGCAATGCCAACAAAAGACAAAATTGACAAATGGGATCTAATTAAACTAAAGAGCTTCTGCACAGCAAAAGAAACTACCATCAGAGTGAACAGGCAACCTACAGAATGGGAGAAAATTTTTGCAACCTACTCATCTGACAAAGGGCTAATATCCAGAATCTACAATGAACTCAAACAAATTTACAAGAAAAAAACAACCCCATCAAAAAGTGGGAGAAGGATATGAACACACACTTCTCAAAAGAAGACATTTATGCAGCCAAAAAACACATGAAAAAATGCTCATCATCACTGGCCATCAGAGAAATGCAAATCAAAACCACAATGAGATACCATCTCACACCAGTTAGAATGGCAATCATTAAAAAGTCAGGAAACAACAGGTGCTGGAGAGGATGTGGAGAAATAGGAACACTTTTACACTGTTGGTGGGACTGTAAACTAGTTCAACCGTTGTGGAAGTCAGTGTGGTGATTCCTCAGGGATCTAGAACTAGAAATACCATTTGACCCAGCCATCCCATTACTGGGTATATACCCAAAGGATTATAAATCATGCTGCTACAAAGACACATGAACATGTATGTTTACTGTGGCACTATTCACCATAGCAAAGACTTGGAACCAACCCAAATGTCCAACAATGATAGACTGTATTAAGAAAATGTGGCACATATACACCATGGAATACTATGCAGCCATAAAAAATGGTGAGTTCATGTCCTTTGTAGGGACATGGATGAAGCTGGAGACCATCATTCTCAGCAAACTAGCACAAGGACAAAAAACCAAACACCGCATGTTCTCACTCATAGGTGGGAATTGAACAATAAGAACACTTGGACACAGGAAGGGGAACATCACACACCGGGGACTGTTGTGGGGTGGAGGGAGGGGGCAGGGATAGCATTAGCAGATATACCTAATGCTGACTGACGAGTTAATGGGTGCAGCACACCAACATGGCACATGTATACATATGTAACTAACCTGCACGTTGTGCACATGTACCCTAAAACCTAAAGTATAATAATAAAAAAAAGACATTGCATTCGGTTTAATTTTGTCTAAGCCTAATCCAATTTATTTTTAGCTCTAATGAACCTAGGAGAGAGAATAAATATACAGCTGGAACTAGAAACAATAATTGTTCTAAACAATAACAACAGCAACAACAACCAAAAACTAAATTACAAACTGAATTTAAATCTAATTCTCAGGTTTTTAGATAACAGGAAAACAAGGGGGAAAATAATTAAATAGGCAGTAGTTCCGTTTTAGTCAATTATGCACTGAAAACAGAACAAGAAAGCCCTTCGTACAATTCAAATACAAGATCATACTCTTGGATAGATATTTTATCTGATAATAAATATAAGTATCTTCTTATTTATAAAGTATTAAGACAAAAATAAGCCAAGAAACCTACCCAAACTTGATAATTTTAAGAAAGGCCATACATTCTTTCATCTCTTCCCACTATGTATGTTCTGATATTCTTCTTCCCTGTAAGATTTTCTTCTTGGTACCTTTCAATTTGCTCATCTTTAACATTCTCACTGTAGACCCTTTGTTATAGACTAAAGGATACTATTTTTTAAAGTGCAGGGCTTGAATTAGAGTTCTTCTGTTCCTCTTTAGTAGTCTCAGTATAGTTATCCAAGAGTAACTTATAAAGGCACTTATCAGTTTGTTACTGGTAGGGTCTTGACTATGCATCATCCACATTCTTGGCATTTTGAATGAAGCAATGAAAGCATAGATTTATTGAAACGAAAGTACCTGCCACAGAGTGGTAGCAGGCTGGAGCAAGGGGCTCAAGAGCCCTGGTTACAGAATTTTCTGGGGTTTAAATACCCTCTAGAGATTTCCCATTGGTTACTTGATTATACCCTATGCAAATGAAGACTTGGCCAGCGACGAGTCTGATTGGTTGCAGTAGGGGACCAATTAGAGGTACTTTCTATTTTTCATCTGCAATAGTGGAGGGGTGGCAGATAGCAAAGGGGGTAGCCTTATCCTGGCTAACACGGTGAAACCCCGTCTCTACTAAAAATACAAAAAGTTAGCAGGGTGTGGTGGCAGGTGCCTGAGGTCCCAGCTACTCGGGAGGCTGAGGCAGGAGAATGGCATGAACCCAGGAGGTGGAGCTTGTAGTGAGCCAAGATCACGCCACTGCACTCCAGCCTGTCCTTTTGATTCAGTTCTAGGAAGTAAGTGTGAGTTGGCCTTAGGTTCTTTTCCTCCAGACCCTATTCTCCTGCCTCAAGTTTAGGCGGAAATTGTTGACAATGGCTTTATTGCTTTTATGTACAATAGAAAATAGTAATGCACATTTAGGGGTTGGGGCAAGAAGATATATAAGCATTTATTTATTTTTGTTAGAAAATCTCTTGTGTAGTAATATTGCTAATAGCTATCTAAATGAAGGCTCAGTTGAGGCCATCATAAAACTATTCAAATATTGAAATACACTTTTAAACTCTAAAACTGAAAGCTACATTCTCTCATAATTAGTAAATGAACTAGAGGTTATATTTGTTTTCATTTTATGTTCAAACATGTGTACTCACAACTTTTCCCCCAAATTAGAAGCTACACAAGCTCTTTTGGGTTCCCATCAAAGAGTTCTTAATTTCCTGCTTTGCCTATGCCATGAATGTGATGAGTTTTGAACAAATCATTCTATTTTTCATTCATTTAGTTAATATGTTAAATAGAGATTACCAACACACTTTGCAAGCCTTTGTCATAAATAAAAATAGTTGAGAATGAGTAAGTACTACATGCTATGTTTACTAGCACAATTCCTTATTTTCCCTTAAAGTAGTTTGTAAGGCATCTGGGTTCTGGTCTATCACTATTCTCGGTTTAGAACTAAAAAGAATAAGGTAAAGAATCCTAGAAAAGACTCTGTAAACAAAGAAAGGTCCCAAAATATATATTATTATATATTTTTAAGAGACGAATAGGAAGAAGGAGTAAAAGTATCTTTTCTGTCCTTTTCTTCCAAGTTTCAACTTTATACCCTAAAAATACAAAAATCAACTAATTACATTGGAGACTCAATGAGTAAGTGTCAACACAAATGCCAGTGTGTTTCGAAGTTGGAAATTAACAGAGCGCAGGTCAGGAGTAGCTTCTCTTCCATCCCTCCCAAGTTCCACCTTTGATGCCTAAGCACCTCTGTCCCAGGGAGGACCTGCAGCCTTTCATCGGGCCATGACTGAGGCAATCTCCCCAGGCCAGGCTGTCCCTGGTTACCCTGTAGGCCTGGAGGAGCCTGGTTCCCTCACTGAGTCAGCTCAAGGCAGGTCCCACAATTCAGTTTGGTCTGTGTTTAGCTCTTGGCAACTGCTCAGAAAAAATAGGTGGTGGATAAGATGGAAGGGGCTAGAGAAGCAAATGGATGGTGGAGAATCACTAATTGTCATTTTCTTGTCCTCTCCAATGGCAAGTGATTGGTCATTGTCAGTTGCTCCTTTCATGGAACACTTTTATGTCCTGGGGAGAACACTGTCCTTTAGATTTGTTGTCTGGACCTCCACTGGAGTATGTAGTCAGTGTCTTTCAGTGAATTTGTCCAACTTTTCAGTGAATCCAAGAAACAGTGCTCTTTCAGTTCCCAGGGTAGCTTGCCAATGGCCATTAGTTATTTTGTTTTAAAGAAAAAAAAGCAATATATCGGGATGAGGAGAGGCAACATTTATATGGATGATATGAAAGAGAAGAGTGTAAACTGAGGTAGGAGTTGTCTTGGATAGTAGGGGAAGTCAGGAAGAAACATAAATATGTAAATGACAGAAAATGCAATGACAAAAACTCATAAAGTACTGAGACACTATGGTAATAAATGCTTACATATTAAACAATATATCACCTAAAGGAAAAATAGAAAGATAATAGTATGAATTGCTGAGATTTCTCAAATTTTAATGGTTTATTTAGCCTTTTTTCTGTTTTTCTCTCACTCTTCAGGAAAAACTACAAATATAATTTTGCTTGTCTCGGAAACTTTTTATTGGGTTTCTAGTTGCACCAAAAATTTGAGCTTTTAAGTTTTACTTTTAAGATCTAGGACATATGGAGGCCTTAAGGGTTAGAAGTCATTGTGCCTTTTTTTTTTTTTTTTTTTTTTTTTTTTTTTTTGCAGTAAATGAATTGACTTTGTGGCAATTAAGGTCGGGTTGAAAATAGCATTACACATTCTGTGTGCATAGGACACAATGACATCTGAAGGTGACCGATAGAACAAAGCCTGGTCTAAATGTGTGCTGTTTTCATGAGGTGAGTGCAGGCTGAATGTTGGCTCAGCCCATTCTGTGAGGCTTTCCCTGCTTCTCCAGCCCAACCCTCTTCTTCCTCCGCAGCCCCACAGCTCCTTAGTGTTTCTTGGGCTACCTGTCACGTGCCTACACAGCTGCCAGTGTCTTGAGGCCTCAGACCACATTTTAGGTCACATTCCCTTAAAACAAATCAAAACAAAAAGCCCATGACAAAACTTTGTGCGCATGTGTGTGCATGTGACATATTGAGAGAGCTCTCTCAGGAGACATCCACAGGGGAGGGAGGCAGCAGGATAAGGAAGGGAAAGGACATGGCTCCCAACAGGTCCTTGTGAGCTCTGGAGCATAAATTATGCTGCAGAGTCTGTCCTGCCTTGAAACTGGGAGCAGGACTTTAATACCCTCCTCCAGGGGTTCCTGGCCATGCATGAAGTCATCTCAGCTCTGAGCACGGTGGCTTCCATTGCCCAAAGGCAATTCTCCGGACATGTTTGCAGGGGTGAGCCTTCAGCCAAGCATCCACAGAAGCTGGGGAGACAAGCATACCAACCAACAGTAAAAGGGATTCAAGGGATCCGGCCGGAGCACCAGCATCTTCTGCCCCAGAGAGGACCCACTTAGCAGAAATCTGCATGGATTATGACTGAGGAGCAGAATCCGGCAGCATGGACTACTCAAGACCTACGATCAGATGATGATAGTAAGAGTAATCAATACAGGGCTAGGAGCAGTGGCTCACGCCTGTAATCCCAGCACTTTGGGAGGCCGAGGTGGGTGGATCACTTGAGGTCAGGAGTTCAAAACCAACCTGGGCAATACAGTGAAACCTCGTCTCTACTAAAAATACAAACATTGACTGGGCGTGGTGGCTCATGCCTATAATCCCAGCACTTTGGGAGGCCAAGGCAGGCAGATCACCTGAGGCCAGGAGTTTGAGACTAGCGTGGCCAACATAGTGAAACCCCATCTCTATTAAAAATACAAAAAGTTAGTCAAGCATGGTGGCGGGTGCCAGTAATCCCAGCTACTCAGGAGGCTGAGGCAGGAGAACTGCTTGAACCCAGGAGGCAGAGGTTGCACTGAGCTGAGATTGCACCACCGCACTCCAGCCTGGGCGACTGAGTGAAACTCCATCTCAGAAAAAATATAAATAAATAAACAAAAATTAGCTGGGTGTAGTGGTGGGCGCCTGTCATCCCAGCTACTCGAGAAGCTGAGGCAGGAGAATTGTTTGAACCTTGGAGGCAGAGGTTGCAGTGAGCCGAGATTGCACCACTGCAGCATGGTGTCTTCCCTTAAGGCCTCCGTATGTCCTCCAGCCTGGGCAACAGAGCAAGAGTCCATCTCAAAATATATATATATATAAATAATTTTTTTAAAAATCACCATAATAGCTAATACTTATATACTGTTTACTACATGCCAGGCACTGTACTAAGTAAGCCCTTTTGTTAAATGAACATATTTAATCCTCACA
Source organism: Gorilla gorilla gorilla (assembly GCF_029281585.2). Taxonomy (NCBI): domain Eukaryota; kingdom Metazoa; phylum Chordata; class Mammalia; order Primates; family Hominidae; genus Gorilla; species Gorilla gorilla. The sequence continues at coordinate 102,310,629 of NC_073231.2, read as the reverse complement.
GTAACCTGATGAGGTAGGTACTGTTCTTCCCAATTTACAGATGAGGAAATTAACACTCAGAGAGGTTGCATCCCTTCACTAAGGGTAACTGCAAGCAGGTGACTGAGCTGAGTTTTAAATCCAGGTGGTTTCTCTCCGAGTCCCTGTACTCTGTGGCCTCTCTGTAGCCCCATTTCCTTTCCAATCCAGAATTCAGCCACCACTGCCAGAAGAGTGGCAGTGGGGTGTGTATTAGTCTCCTATGACTGCTATAACAAATTACCACACTTGGCGGAGTAAAACAACACAAATGTATTATCTTACAGTTCCAGAGGTCGGAAGTCTCAAATGGGTTCCACTGGACTAATCTCAAGGTGTCAGCAGAGCAGTGTTTCTTCTGGAAGCTCTGAGGGAGAATCCAGTTTTGTTTTGGTGGGATTTTTTTGTTTGTTTTTATTTTTGTTATTTTTTGTTTGTTTGTTTTCATTTTCCAAATTCTAGAAGCCGCCTGCATTTCTTAGCTTATGGTCCTTTCTTAGCTTATGGTCCCTTCTCCCTTCTTCAAGGACAGCAGTGTAGCATCTTCAAATCTCTCTCTCTCTAACCCTGACCCCCATTTCTGTTGCCATATCTTCTTTGACTCTCCTGCCTCCGCCTTTCACTTACAAGGATGCTTGCGATTACACTGGGCCCACCCAGGTAATCCAGGATATTTTCCCTATCTCTCTATCTTTAAATTAATCATATCTTCAAAATCTCCTTTGCCATGTAAGGTAACATATTCATAGCTTCTAGGAATTAGGACCCAAGCATCCCTGGGGGCCATTATTCTGCCTACTGTAGAGTGGCAAGGAGTTGTCTCAGATTTCATTTTGGCCACTTAACCCAGCAGAAGGAAAGTTCAAGATATATTTTAAGTTTAATTATGGAAGAATAAAGCCACATTTCTTTCACATCTGAATTGGTAACCTGAGATTCATATCTGGTAATATGGTTTGTACATGTCTTATAAGCTACATCCATTAACTTATTTATTCATTCATTCATTCGCTTAACAAGCATTTATCTACTGCATACGTGGACTGTTTCATGAGATAAATTATCTTCTGTAGTGTTTTAGCCATTTTACATCTGGGGGACACTTTGCTACTGGGATCTAGGCTACCCCAAACACTACAATTAAATTTGATAATACTATTTTAGATGTGAGCACACAGAGGTTAGTTACTCTGAGTCAGATTCCTTGTTGCTATTCCTTATTATTTGGGTTAGATTGTTTGTAATTTTCTTTTTTTCTTTTTCTTTTTCTTTTTTTTTTTTTTTTTGAGGTAGAGTCTCACTCTGTCACCCAGGCTGGAATGCCGTGGTGCAATCTCAGCTCACTGCAACCTCCGTCTCCTGGATTCAAGCAATTCTCCTGCCTCAGCCTCCTGAGTAGCTGGGATTACAGGCATGTGCCACCACGCCCAGCTAATTTTTGTATTTTTAGTAGAGACAGGGTTTCACTATGTTGGTCAGGCTGGTCTCAAACTCCTGACCTTGTGATCCAACCGCCTTGACCTCCCAAAGTGGTGGGATTACAGGCACGTGCCACCATGCCTGGCTAATTTTTGTATTTTTAGTAGAGACGGGGTTTCACCATGTTGGCCAGGCTGTTCTTGAATTCCTGACCTCAGGTGATCCACCCGCCTCAGCCTCCCAAAGTGCTGAGATTACAGGCGTGAGCCACCACGCCCAGCCAGGTTGTGACTGGATTATTTCACTTAGCATTATGCCTTCAAGATTCATCCACGTTGTAGCATGTGTCAGAATATTCTTCATTTTTAAGACTGAACATTATTTCATTGTATGTATATGCCACATTTTGTTTATCCATTCATCCATCGGTGGACATTCGGTCTACCTATCTGTAATTCTTTCAGAACCTAGGAGGCTTCACTGCAAAAGAAAGGTTCTACAGGTAATATTTTAGATCAATTCTATTTCTCTACCTCCAACAGACCTTCCTTACCAACCACATTTTAATTCTGAAATAACACACTCAGGTATTTAGATGATAGTTGAATCAATGCATGAATAGATACAATGTAAGGTTTTATTTGTTTAAAAAAACAAAGCACTTGAGTAGTCACTAGTGCATTTCCCGCACATTTGGATGTGCCATGTAGAAAAACAAATCTACTCAAGAAATCCGTTGAAAATATGACTAATGAAGAGCATTACTGTAAGATATAAGGCCTGAAGTTGACATCAGAACATCTGCAATTATATTCATTACTCTGAAATTTTGCATTTGCCTCATGCTGAAGAACAGAATACAATTTTATAGCTCTATTATGATTGCACATAGCTTTTTGCTCTGTTATCTCAAAGAGAAGGCCTATAATTTATACCTCCTATCCTTAAAAAAATGTTTTTCAGCTTTACATTAAAAAAGAACGTTTCAAACGCTGATTTAGGTCAGAAGTTAAAGTTGTTTCATCAACTCAACAATTAATGAAACTTGGATTTTGATTATAAAAGAACAGTGTCACTTCATTTTTGATGTCCATCCTACAGAAATATTGGTAAATGTATACAAGGTTGTGTGAACAAAGATATCCGTTGGATTACTGTTTATGTAAAGAAAATAGAAGTGTCTGAAATATCCAACAATAGGAGAATGGTTATATGGATCATGGTACATTGAACTACAGACTAATATGTGACCATTTATAAGAATGTAACAGTCACTATATCCTTACCTGGAAATAGCTCCAAATGTATTGTTCCGTTAAATAAAAAGCAAGCTGCAGATTAATACATACGATACTCGTTTATTCAGCCCATCTTTGTTGAAAATCAACTACCTAATAGCTAATTGTGAGGATTTAATGAAGTATAATTCATGTAAAGCTTCCATAGAACACAGCCCACACATATATCAAGTGCTCCACAATGTTAGCTATTTTACTAGATAATATTTTGCTTATAAAGTAGCAGAATAATAAAATAAGCAGAATAACCTCCAAGAATAAGTCTCCAAGATATGATGTTTCCATTCCTTTAAGGAATAAAGTGAAATCGTGGACTTGGTCTTCATCATCCCCTTTTCTGCTTTGTGGACCTGCTTCTCTTCGGACTTCCAGGGTCCTTGGGCTATAGTACCTGCATCCTTTCATGGGTCATAACCCTATCTACTCAGGATGCCTCATGAGGCCCTTATTCAGGTGTCTCATCTTTGAGCAGAAGATAAAATATTTATCTTTCCTGTGTTCCAGCCCCATTAATATACTGACTGAATTACTAGCTAACCAAAAAAGCTAATCTATATCAGATCTATGAGTCTTTGCTAAGGATTCTCATTTTTCACAAAGATGTCTACACATTTAACAGCATATTTTGGAGACACTCTCATCTTATGGCATCATTGTCTGCATTCTGGGTTCAGAGTGCAGAGAGAATGAGTTGTACAATCTGGGTTCTGCAATCACATGGCCTGGCTTGGAAGCCCAAATCCACCATATATTCTTAGCTCTGTGATTTAAGGCAAATTACTTACTTTTCCTAATTCCATTTTCTCCATTTGTAAATACAGAATAATACACATTTTTTAAAGGTCCTTGGAAGGATTATTAGGATAATAGATGTGAGGCATGTAGCATAGTGTGGGGCATACAGAGTACATTCACCAACTCATAAAGATATGACTGTCTACATAAATCAGTGAACATCTAGACAATTTCATATTCCCTCTCTCTCTAATGTGTGTGGTAGTCTCATCTGCTTATTACAGCTATAAATTCCTTGAATATGGCACTCTGCCTTCTATTTAAGATTTACCCCCATAGCTAAGGTGATTTGGTGCCGAGATTTTCCAGGGAATCTTTTTTGTCCCCTTTGAAAGATCAAGGTGTGGACCATGTATCAGCTTTCTAGACTGGACAGTATGGCCAGAAGAATAACATAGAAATTAAGACTGTGCTTCCTGGAGTCCAACAGACAGAATTCTGCCACATATTCACTGTGTGATCTTAGGCAGATTATTTAATTCCAATAAATCTGAATTTCCTAATATGTGTATGTGACTAGTAAAAATTCCTAACTCATAAGGGTTAGTATGAGAGTTCAATATGATTGTGTATATATAAAAAAAAGTAGCAGGGTTGCTGGCATATAATACATGCTGATAAATGTTAACTGATAACATCCTCCTCCTCCTTACCTGAATGCTAGAAAACCTAGCCCTAATGCTTAGCGTATAGTTCTCAATTCCTTCATTTGGACAATGGCTTAATGAGTGCCAACTATGCCAGGAACTGTAATAGGCACTTTAGAATATAAAGATGAATGAGTGTGCTCCTATAATCATGTTGCTCACTAAATGATGAAGGAGACTGACAGATAGCATGGTAAGTTAAACGATGAGAGTGGTAATGCAGGAGGAAGAATAGAAGGAAATCAATACATTTTCCTGATGAATTCAATGGGCATAAATGTGCTCACTGCAAAGGCTGACCCACCATCTCTATTTCCTTCCAGAACATAAAAGTGTATTTTGTCGAGGCCCAGGGAAAACACTGTACTCCACTATCTGCCTGTTAGTAGAGGCTTCCTGGCAGGGCTTTCAGGGCAAGTGAGATTACGACACAGAAAGACATATTCTCAAAATGGCAGAACCCTGTGGTTGTCCTCTGAGCCCCTATGCTGGACATGGCTGCTTTGCTCAGGTCTGGGGCAGGCCCTCCATTCATTCACTCATTTATTTGTTCATTCATTCATTCTTTCACTCAGGGAGTGAATGGTCTCTGGGTCACTCTCTTATTAACGTGGGTGGTTGGGCTCCTACATAAACATGTGTATGCCTAGCATGTTCCATGTTCACAAACACTCAAAACCTTCTGTCAATGATTTCCTTTTTTAACGGTTTGTATATCTTCTATGTTTACATATTATGATGCTGTATACAGGCTTTTGTGTGTAGAGAAGAGGGCACATGATTCAAGCCTTGGATTTCCCACTAGCTTTCTGGGCAATACTGCTCTCATCTGTAAAAGGGGAGGTGATAAGACTGGCCCTGCCTCCCTCCCATACTATATCAGGATTCAAAGAAGGAAGCACATTCTGGAGTAAAGAAAACTATATACATTTAAGTCAATGTTATTGTTATTACTAAAATGAATACCTTTTTAATTTATCACTGTTTCTTTTCTTAAATAATAGAAAAATCAGTGAAAAAAATCAATGGAGAAATGTTCTCAATTTGCCAGTTGCTTGTCAGTATACATGTTTAGTAAGGACACACTAAAAATATCTTGTACAAAGGGATGCCTCAGAATGTTCAAAGGGCATGCGCCTACAGTATCAGGGTGCAGTGAAACATTTGTCAGTCAGCGACAGGCTTTGCAGAAAGGCCTCATCTATGCAATGATATAGCACTTTATTACAGATGCTAAATGGGATCGTTGCTTATAGAGATCCTGAATGTGGTATTTTAATAAAGCAGAAGACAGCTGGCCTCTGTTAACCAGACAGGAGGACATGAGTGGATGATGACTTTGATCTCTGAAGAAATTTATAGAGTGGGATAAGAAAGGAAGAAGGGGAAAGAGCAATAATATCAAAGCAAGAAACATCCATTAACAAGGAGCTAGGGCAAGAAAAAGATTCCATGTCCAGTTCCCTGTCTCTGTCGAGGGAAATGAATCTAAATTCCATCACAAAAACACTATATTGAGCGACAATGGTTCCAGAATTCCCCACAGATACCAAAATCTATGCATGCACAAATCTCTTACATAAAATGATAATGTAGTATTTGCATACAACCTATGCATACCCTTCCATATACTTTAAATCACTCTAGATTACGTTTAAAATATAATACAATGTAAATAGTTGTTATACTATATTGTTTTCTATTTTTATCATTTTTATTGTTGTTTTTTTTTTCCAAATATGTTCAACCCCCAGTTTGTTTAATCTGCAGATGTGGAACTCATGTATATGGGGGGCTGACTGCATATGAATATTTGGGTCTTGCCAGAGCAGAAAACTGCTGTAAAACTTGTAACTCTATAAACCTTGACATACTCATTTTTGAGCATGGAAGGATTCAAACTATATACATGTTTGTTATAGTATAGTTAAATCTAATCATGAGGTGAAATTTGCATTTGGGGAAATAATAGTTAGAGTCACTATTTTAATTCCTGTGCAGCATTCACACTGAGGCCACACTTTCCCCAGACTTCTCCAAGCCAATGACTAGCACAGTGGAGTAGAAGAGCCTGGTGATTTCTGCCCAAAATGGGACACCTCTACTGGGAAACTTTTGCTCTGGAATTCCCCCATAACCTTGGCTGAGACTTTCTCAGAGCTAAACTACAGACTAAGTCTCTTCTTACTCAAGCCTCTTTCCTTCCCTTCTCCTTTTGCTGGGGTCAGACCAGCCTCACATCTGAAATCTTTCCCTGTTAGACCAGCTCCCTCTTCTCTTTATCCTCCACAGCCATTCCTCCCAATAAATCCATCGCACTTCTAAATCCACCTGCTTTCTGGTGAGCCTGAACTGACACATATCCTCAAAGGTTTGTTGTGAAGATTAAATGAGATCATGCATGTAAAGTGCTTGTCATGATGTTGGACTCATAGCAAAAGCTCATTGAGAACGAGCTGAATTTTGAGAAAGAAGAATACAGTTGGAAGAATCACACAATTTGATTTTAAAACTTATCATTAAGCTACAGTAACCAAGAAATGAGGGTATTGATGAAGGAATACAGATGCACAAATCAATGGAACAGAATAGAGTCCAGAAATAGAGCCACTTCAATATATCCAACTGATTTTTTACACAGGTGCAAAAGCAATTCAATGGAGAAAGGATGATCTTTTCCAACAAATGGTGTTGGAACAATTGGACATTCATAAACAAAAAAAAATGAGCCTTGACCTAACTTTATATCTTATACAAAGCTTATCTCACACAAAGATCTTTCAAAGATCTATATGAAAAATCTAAAACTATAAAATTTTTAAAAAAAGAACACAGGAAAAACTATAACATGGGGTTAATTCTTAGACATAAAGGAATGACTCATAAAAGAAGACAATCATACATTAGACTTCATCAAAACTTTTTACCCGTGAAATGTACTGTTAAGAGAATGAAAAGACAAGCTGTAGACTGGGAGAAAATATTGGTAAATTAAATATCCTGCAAATGACTTATATCTAGAATATATAAGAATCCTCAAAATCAACAGTAAGAAAACAAACAAATCAATTAAAAGCCAGGAAAGACAAACAGATACTTCACTAAAGTGGACATATGGATGGCAAATAAGCAAATGAAAAGATACCCAACATCTTTAACCATTAAGGAAATGCAAATCAAAATCACAATGAGGTATTGCTACACACCAAGTAGAATGGTCAAAATAAAAAAATACTGACAATACCAAGTGCTGGGAAGGATACAGAACAACCAGAACTCTCAGACATAGCTGATGAGAATGCAAAATAGTCAAGCTATGCTGATGCTTCCATATAAAGTTAAATATAGGTTTATCATATGACTCAGCAATTCCACTCCTAGGTATTTACCCTAGAGAAATGAAAATGTGTGCATAAAAAAATCTGTACACAAATATTTATAGCAGCCCTACTCTCAATTGTCTAAAAACAACCCGAATATCTTTCAACAAGTGAATGCATAAACTGTGGAGCATACGTACAATGGAATACTACTCAGCAATGAAAAGGAGAAAACAATTAATACATGCAACAACTTGGATGCATCTCAAAAGCACTATGCAGAGTGAAGGAAGTCATTCTCAAAAGGTTATGCATTGTATGATCCATTTATGTGACATTCTCTAAAAGACAAAGCTATAGTGATAGAGAACTGATCAGTGGCCCAAGGATATGGGTGAGGGGAGGGTGTGACTACTAATGCGCAGCCTAAGGGAATTTTTCTGGAGTGATAGAATTATTCTGCATCCTGACTGTGGTAGTGTTACCGAGAAATCAATGGGCTTGCTGCCTGATGTACACAGAGGTGAATACCACGGCACTCACTTTTGAGCAAAAATTCTTTATTTGGCAAGGAGACAGGAGGAAATGCCCCAGTGTGTCTCCCCAAGCTGGGTTTGGGTCAGGTTTTATAAACATAGGATAATGAGGTGTGATCTGGTTGGATCTTGCAATGAAGTGATGCTGGGAGGCATGATCTGACTGGATCCTGCTATCGACCGTGGGGCAATGCCAGAGCTCGATCTGATTGGATCCTGGATCCTGACATGCAGTGTCTGCTTCTTAATTCAGTCTCTGCTCCTCAGTCTGGGCACTTAGGTTCCCCCTGTGATTGCACACTTGGTTCATCTGGGCATGCTCAGGTTACATGACCTTCATCCTGGGGGTCTATGGCAAATGAAAAACAATTCACAACATTGTTGCATAAAAGTTGAGCCAGTGGCTGGGCACAGTGGTGTAAACCTGTAATTCCAGCACTTTGGGAGGCCGAGGCGGGCGGATCACCTGTGTCAGGAGTTCGAGACCAGCCTGGCCAACATGGAGAAACACCGTCTCTACTAAAGTATGAAAAAAAAAAATTAGCCAGGCATGCTGGTGGGCACCTACTGCAATCCCAGCTGCTCAGGAGGCTGAGGCAAGAGAATCGCTTGAACCTGGGAGTCAAAGGTTGCAGTGAGCCAAGATTGCACCACTGTATTCCAGCCTGGGTGACAGAGTGGGACTCTTGGCTCAAAAAAAAAAAAAAAAAAAAAAGTTGAGCCAGATTGATCTGGTGTGGTTACCGTAGTGGTTACATGAATCCATACTGTATTAAACTTCATACCATTATGTACCAAAAAAAGGTTGATTTTACTGTATGATAATTTTTAAAAATGAAGTCAAAAAATTTGGTCATTGATATAAATATTGATATCATTGAGTGTTTATTATATAAATAATAGTTGTTATTGATTATTGTCTACTTGTTTTACATATTCCTAGTTTTTACTTCCCCCACCCTGCTAAACCTCTACTCAAGCTCATGCCAACTCTCTCTTGCTGTTGGCATGCTAAAACCTCATTCAATCCTGAAGTAAATCTAGGAATATTTTCTTCAGAAAATTGGTTCCGCAAAGGATAGCTAAAAATGCTGTTAACTTTCCCGAGTTAATAATGATGACGATGATGATGATGCAGATTATGATAACAGCATTCTGAAACTCTGAAGTGTTTTCCCAATGGTTCATATGTGTAGGACAAGTTATTAACAGTAACTCTTCTTCCTGGCATGAAAGTCAGCAAGTCATGGCTCAAAATGGGGTGAGGACTTCCAGAGGGGTGCCCTTGGACTAAAGGATTATTTTTGCTTCCTGGGAAGACTCTCGATGGGTCTGTGTGGCGGGGTGGAATTATAGAAATAACTATAAGGATTGATTCATCTCTTTTTCTTTTTCTTTTTTCTTTTTTTTTTTTTTTTTTTTGTGACGGACTTTGGCTCTCGTTGCCCAGGCTGGAGTGCAATGGCGCGATCTCAGCTCACCGCAACCTCTGCCTCCCGGGTTCAAGCGATTCTCCTACCTCAGCCTCCCGAGTAGCTGGGATTACAGGCATGCGCCACCACGCCTGGCTAATTTTGTATTTTTAGTAGAGACGGGGTTTCTCCATGTTGGTCAGGCTGGTCTCAAACTCCTGACCTCAGGTGATCCACCCACCTTGGCCTCCCAAAGTGCTGGGATTACAGGCATGAGCCACCATGCCCGGCCAATCCATCTCTTTTTCACTTATTTTCTGATTATGCCCACTCTTCATCAGTTGCTGACTTGCTTCTGAAAACTAGGCAATCCTGTCTACCAGGTACCTGCTGGATTGCAGATGGTTTGCCTTGGTTGAGTGATGGAACACTCATCCAGTGATGAAGACTGGTATGGGGGCTCCCAGGGCACCAATTGCATGAATCAAATGTAGCCAATTAACTGTCTTTTCCCCCTTTGGATAGTCCTATTATTTTTCTCAAAAGCACATCCACCTCATCTACCTACCAACCACAGAACCACTCTGAGTTCAGAGTTCCTACGCAAGGGCAACAATTCTCTGGTTGAATTCAGAAGTCCACAAACCTTATTTACGCAGTCACTGGAAGTTCATCCACAGTTTTTAAGGAAAATTCACCAAGGATAGCAAGTGTGACTTTTGTGGGTACAGAGATCGCTGCGGGTGTCCCACTTGATGGTATTTTCCATGGCAGATACCTGAAATGCTTTCTCAGTGTTTTTTCCAAAGGCTGTGTTCAACAACAATGGTTATTCAAATTAACAAAGCTTAAACAACACTGAGTTACTATTCTTTTTGTCAAGTTGGCAAAGCATGACCTTGGCCATGCCCTCGCTCTGCAAGTACACAGCTTGAGTGGACCCAGGGCCCCAGGTCCAGCCAAAGCCCTCTTCCTGCACACATACCCTCATGTTTTAACTTACTATTGTCTATTTATTTAATAAAGTTTACTGCTTTTCTATCATAAAAGCAAATGTGTGCTTAGTATAGAAAAATATACAAAACACCAAAATATGTAATCAAGCAAAAGTATTCCCTGTAATCTCAACACTCATAGAAATCGCTGTCAAAATGTTGATAACATTCCTTAAAGTGTTTTTTGTAAGCAGTATTTTTTCCTGCTTTGAAGTAGAGTTAGGATGACATTAAATATAGTATTTTCTGGCTTTTATTTTCACAGAGCCTCTCATCAGGCATAGCCTGTTTGTACCTATGTTTTCATTTTATTTAAGTAGGGAAGTACTCAACAATTCTTGTCCCAAATGATAGTTTTGACATCTCATCATTAAAAATTCATACCACCTACGCCTGCCCCACTGCCAGCTTCAACTCCTTGTTTTGTTAAAACTTTTGCATGCATGTTTTCTCTGTTCTCTGCCATAGGGAACTCCAGGGAGAGGGAAAGATCAACATTTATGTGGGGTTTTCACTTTTGGTTAAGAGCTTTATGGCTAACAAACTTCTCTCTCCTGTTAAGGGCCTCTTGGGATCAAATTCTCTTTCTTAGAGAGCTTCAGATGTGTCCATGCAACACCCTGGCGTCCTTCCAGCAACTTCCCAACACAGAGAGAAGATACACATCTGATTCTAGTGTTACCATCCTTATTAATGCCTCATTTCTTTGCTGGAATAACACCACCTGCCACAGCTTAGAGTTAAAGCCTTCCTCAGTGTTTCTTGTAGTACCCAAGAAAAACAAACACCCATTTGCTACAATCTTTCAAATCTGCTTCCTGAGAAATAATGACCACAGGGGATTCCAGCTGCTTCACAGGCTCTGAAATGGCATCAGCTTTAAAAATCTCATTCAGACCTGTGCTCCAGAATTAGGAAAGAATGTGAAACTTTACTGTGCACCCAAAGAGAATGCAGAAAAATACTAAGTGTTCTGAATTTACAAACAGGGTAAGGGATCATCAAGGCTCAACCTAAGTGCTCTCCTTCAGGGAAGGCTTCCTGCAAGAGATAATATCTGAGGAGAGGTATGAGGAACGAGTAGGAGTTAACCAGGGCGGGGTGGGGGCAAAGAGTGGGAACATCTTGGCAAATGTGTATGATATAATCAAAGGCACTGAAGCAAGAAGTGGGGAAGGAGAGGTGCAGAGGGAGAGCAGTTAAGACCCAAAACCAGGGAACAAATCTCTCAGAAAAACCCCCAACCAGTCTAGGCTGAGTGTAACTATTCTGTTGGGATTCACTGATGTGGGATTGTTGCTGCTTGCTACAATTTGCACCATATTAAAATCCCAATATGTAAACTAAGATATAAACAAATGTATTTTTAGCAATTCTCACTTCTGAAACTTCCTTCTTTCCACATTTTCTCCTCAATAAGAACCTAGCTCCAAATAGTTTCCATCCTTTTTTGATGTAGTTTTATGTAAGTTTAGATTATTAGCAACGGTCTCACCCAACAGTAGGAGATAATCTGCTTATATTTGAATAAAGATATGAGCGTTTGTATATGTATGTGTGTGTGTATGTGTAAGGTGACACAATAGATATGCTTTATCCATTGAACTTTATTCCCTAAGTACCTTTTCATTGCTCTGTGGCTTGGCCCATGCTGTTCCCCATGCCTAGAATGCCTTTCCTCCTATGCCTTCCCCATCTGATGAATCTTTGCTAATCTTTCAAACCCAATACCCACTCCTTGATGCCATTCACCATGGCCCAGGCAGTGTGCATTGTTCCAGCTGTCTTCCCAGAACATTTTCTATCAGTTTTGAACACTTAAGATGCTCAACTGTGGCTGGGCATTAAGATCGTTGGGTTTGTTTTGTAAAAAATACCTTTTCTTAGCTTTACCCCTCGAGATTCTGAGGTCATTGGTCTGGGGTAGGGCCTAGGAATCAGTATTTTTAAAAAGCTCTCCAGATATTTCTAATGTGAATCAATATGGAGAACCAATACTTATCCTAAGAATCTATCTGTTGACCTGTCTTCCTCCCCTATTAGACTTTGTGATGGTTAATTTTATATGTCAATTTGGCTAGGCCATGGTACCCAGATAGATAGTCAAAACTATTCTAGCTGTTACTGTGGATGGACTTTTTAGTGAGATTAACATTTAAATCAGTAGACTTTGAGTTTCTTTGTTACAACCAAGAACCCTGACCAGCTGCAAACCCACACAGAAATAGAGAAGGAACCTTAGGGTAGTCATTTAGATCTTGCAGAAGAGAAAGCAAAAGCAAAACCACAGCTACATTTGCTCAGAGAACAATTCAGGCACCACATGGCACCAATTACGACATTTTTCAGGATTAGTAAATCAATACGAATTAAGCACAGATCACCTCCCATAATATGGGTGGGCCTTATCTAATCAGTTTACGGCTTTGAGAGAAAAAGGTTGACACTCCTTCCCTCCACCCTCCAAGGAAGAGAGAATTCTGCCTCCAGACCATCTTTGGACTCAAGCTGCAACATCAACTCTTCCTTGGGGCTCCAGCCTTCAGGCCAACCATACAGATTTTGGATTTACCAGCCTCCATAATTGCATGAGCCATTTCCTTAAAATAACTCAGTCTCTGTCTCTGACACTCTCTCTCTCTACGTATATATATATATATATACGTATACGTACACACACACACTCGGATCTTATTGGTTCTGTTTTTCTGGAGAACCCTGACTAGTACAAACTGTGAGCCACTCCTGGAAGGCAGCTGTGGCTGATTCCTCTCCATTTCCCCAGGGCCCAGCACAGTATTGGGCACACAGATGGTACAGCACTTCTATTACAGGCAACCAGAGAGCCCTGGCTAACAGAAACCAATTCAATTAGCTTGAATAAAAGGGGGAAATGAATAATGAGGACACCAGGGTGTCTTCCATGATCAGAGGGTGATATGGTTTGGCTCTGCGTCCTCACCCAAATCTCATCTTGAATTGTAATCCCCATTTATTGAGGGACAGAGGTGATTGGATCATAGGGGTGGTTCCCCCATGCTGTTCTCGTGATAGTGAGTGAGTTTGCACGAGATCTGATGGTTTTATAAGTGTTTGACAGTTTTTCCTTCACACCTCTCCTACCAGCTGCCATGTAAGACATGCCTGCTTCCCTTTCTGCCATAACTATATGTTTCCTGAGGCCTCTCCAGCCATGCAGAACTGTGAGTCAATTAAACCTTTTTTCTTTATAAATTACCCAATCTTGGTCAGTTCTTTATAGCAGTGTGAAAACGGACTAATACAGAGAGCAAGAAGTTCTTAGGTCTCAGTAAAAAGCGCTGAGAGCTCATTAGGACTCTGACCCCATCTCTTATTCTTGCTTCTCTTTATTTCTCTTTCCCCTGCTTTCAGCTTTTCCCAACATGGCTTTACCTTTCTTCTGTAGCTCAGGATAAAAATCTTGGCATCATTCTTGACTCTTCTCTTTTTCTCACACTCCTCATCAATCAGTCTGCGAATCCTATCAGCCTGACCTTCAAAATATTTCCGAGTACAAGTACTTCATCCTGTCATTATCAATACTAAGCCAATATCATCTCCTACGTGGAGTACTGCAACACTGTGTCCGGAATTGGGGCATTTTTGGTCTCACTGCCTTCAAGAATGAAGCCACAGACCCTCGCCGTGAGTGTTACAGTTCTTAGAAGCAGCTTGTCTGGAGTTCGTTCCTTCTGATGTTCGGATGTGTTCAGCGTTTCTTCCTTCTGGGGGGGTTCATGGTCTTGGTGGCTCAGAAGTGAAGCTGCAGACCTTTGCGGTGAGCGTTACAGCTCTTAAGGCAGTGCATCTGGAGTTGTTCATTTCTCCCAGTGCGTTCACGGTCTCGCTGGTTTCAGGAGTGAAGCTGCATACCTTTGCAATGAGTGTTACAGCTCACAAAGGCAGTGGGAACCCAAAGAGTGAGCAGCAGTAAGATTTAATGCAAACAGCAAAAGAACAAAGCTTCCACAGTGTGCAAAGGGACCCCAGCGGGTTGCCACTGCAGGCTTGGGCAGCCCGCTTTTATTCTCTAATCTGGCCCCACCCACATCCTGCTGATTGGTCCATTTTACAGAGAGCCGATTGGTCTATTTTACAGAGAGCTGATTGGTCCATTTTGACAGAGTGCTGATTGGTGCGTTTACAATCCCTGAGCTAGACACAAAAGTTCTCCACGTCCCCACTAGATTAGCTAGGTACAGAGTGTGGATTGGTGTATTTACAAACTCTGAGCTAGACACAGAGTGCTGATTGGTGCATTTACAAACCTTGAGCTAGATACAGAGTGCTGATTGGTGCATTCACAATCCCTTAGCTAGATATAAAGATTCTCCAAGTCCCCACTAGACTCAGGAGCCCAGCTGGCTTCACCCAGTGGATCCCATGCTTGGCCGCAGGTGGAGTTGCCTGCCAGTCCCCCACCGTGCGCAGGCTCCTCAGCCCTTGGGTGGTCGATGGGACTGGCCGCTGTGGAGCAGGGGGCAGCGCTCGTTGGGGAGGCTCTAGCCAGGCAGGAGCCCACAGTGTTGGGGGTAGGCTCAGGCATGGTGGGCTGCAGGTCCCGAGCCCTGCCTCATGGGGAGGCAGCTAAGGCCCGCTGAGAAGTCGAGCACAGCTGCTGGCCCAGGTGCTAAGCCCCTCACTGCCTGGGGCTTGCGGGCCGGCCGCTCCGAGTGCTGGGCTCCCCGAGCCCACGCCCACCCGGAACTCGTGCTGGCCAGCAAGCACCGGGGGCAGTCCCGGTTCCCGCCCACGCCTCTCCTTCCACACCTCCCTGCAAGCTGAGGGAGTCGTCTCCGGCCTTGACCAGCCCAGAAAGGGGCTCCCACAGTGCAGCGGCGGGCTGAAGGGCTCCTCAAGCGCGGCCAGAGTGGGTGCCAAGGCCGAGGAGGTGCCCAGAGCGAGCGAGGGCTGCGAGGGCTGCCAGCATGCTGTCACCTCTCAATAGCTCTTCTGGGCCCCTGGGCCTACAGCTTATTTACTGCCCGCATGACTGATCCTCAGAAACATCAGTGAATAGTCAGTATACCGATGTTTCAGGTAAGGAATTCGAGAGGCAAAATACTAAGTGGCTAGCCTAAGATAACACAGCTTGAAGAAATTAAAATTGAGACCCAAACCAATTAATTATAGATTATAGATCATAGGTTTAAAAAAAAAAACCAGTGGGTTTACAAACTAATTTTGGAATTTGGGATCTGTTTCCAAACAACATCTTAATATAATTCCAATATATACATTAGATATGAACAGAGTTGCTGGGATCGAAAGGTGGGATTGGCCTCCAGGACACGATGGCTCTACGTGATAGAGTGTGGAAGTCAGCACCCTGCATTGCACTTTGGCATTGAAGGATGGAGGAATGACCAGTGAGAATACAGCTTCCTCCCATTGTAAGTGGAGTCCATATGATGTGTGTGCTTTATTTCAACAAGTTTTATCACAGTTCAATCCCAGTTTCTTCTGCACACTGAAGTTGAACCCATTTCTCCCATTATTTCTACTCTAATATAGGAAAGAGGAGAATCTTGCATCTTGACAGATCGCCACCTGGTAGACTATTCTGCGATATTCTTACCTGGGTTTACTAGAGAACAAATACAAGATTAATCTTGGGCAATGTCTATGGAAATCCTGAAGTTCTCCTTTTATTAAGCCATTCTTTACAATCCTCCAAAGGGATGCTTTAGCCAGGAGGCTCAGTGAGGAGCAGAAAGGCCGTGGGCAAGGGTCGCAGGGTGGCCACTGATGTGGCTCTCCTCTGCCTCATCTCCAGTGACTCGTTAACAAGCCAAGTTGCAGTGAAGTGTGCGTGACCTCTGTGGCTTTCTGCCACATTGCCATGTGAGTGGCATCTCAACAGAATAATGTTAAAGAGTAAACTTAAAAAAAATTGCTCTTGTGATTACTTTTAAGTTTCAGGCTTGAAATTTAATCTCTACTAATTCCTGGAGAAGAAAAAACAAGTGGCTTCCACAGTCCCAGCTGCTGGTGTCACTACTCACTGTCCCTCCCCCACCACACACACACCTTGGGGTATAAGGAGGTGACCATGTATAAACCCCAACAGCCCACACTTTAGGAAATATATCAATGCCAGTCTGTTTTATTTCTGTGACTACTGGCAGCCAGAGGGGCTAAATGGTGGCTACTGCAGCATCAGACAGGAAGGCGATAGCTTCATGGGGTGTCTAACCACTTCCAACGATTGTACTAGGTCAAATCCTTCACTGATACGACCTATTTGATTTTTTCCGGAACTTTAAACTTTTATTTCTATGTCTTATCTTTCATAATTTCTATCTCTGCTCAGTTTTGCAGTAGGTAATTTGATCATATCAGTCTTCCAATTTTCTAATTCCTCCTTCAGGGACAAACTGTTTCTAGTATAGTCTAGTTTTTAAAAGCATTTACTGTGGGATTACCCCCAAAACAATAACGACTAACTAGTATCTACTCTAACAAAATAAAGCATAGAGGAGTCTTTACCAAACATTGGATTAGTTTCAAAACAAAAAACAAAATTTTTTGTTTCAAGATAGTCAAATAAAATCAATAACAACCTAACAATCAAATGAAATGAATTAACTTTTTTTCCTCTCTTTTTGGGAGACTAGTCAATGCCAGCAAGGATGTGTGTGAAATAGATATTTTCATATATTTCAGGTGTCAATATAAATTAGTACAATAATTTTAAGAAGCAATTTAAAATATGTATATTAAGAAAGTTTCTTCGGTAGCTAAAGATTATGAAACTTATGTAACAAAGATAATGCTCTGAAAATAACATTACATTTTGTTTGTTTGTTTGTTTTGAGACGGAGTCTTGCTCTGTCTTCCAGGCTGGAGTGCAGTGGTACTGTCTCGGCTCACTGCAACCTCTACCTCCTGGGTTCAAGAGATTCTCCTGCCTCAGCCTCCCGAGTAGCTGGGATTACAGGCGCCCGCCACCAAGTCCAGCTAATTTTTTTTTCTGTATTTTTAATAAAGACAGGATTTCACCACGTTGGACAGGCTGGGCCTGCCTCAGCCTCCCAAAGTGTTGGGATTACAGGCATGAGCCACTGTTCCCATCCTGGAAATAACATTAAGTTTTAAAACAAAGTATAAATTATATGTGCAGTATGAATTATTACTATGGAACATACATGGAATAAATTGGGAACAGAATTTGGTTTGGGGTGGTAGAATTATAGGGTAATGTTTTTCTTTCTGCTTTTTCTTATTTTAAAATAATAAATTTCATTGTACTGCTTTTTATGAATGTAAAATTTACATAACATAGAATTAAGATTTTTAAACTGTACAATTCAGTGGCATTAAGCGTATCCACAATGTTATACAACCATTACCTCTATGTTGTTCTACAACATTTGATCACTCCAAAAGGAAACCTCATATCCATTAAGAAGTCTCTTCATACTTCCTCTTCTCCAATCCCTGGCAACCACTAATTTGCTTCTGTTTGTACTAATTTACCTATTCTGAATATTTTATGTAAATGGAATCATACCATATGTGACTTTTTGTGTCCAGCTTGTTTCACTTACTTAGTATGTTTCCAAGTTTCACCTATGTAGTAGCAGGTATCAGCACTTCATTCCTTTTTATGGCCAAATGCTATTTCATTGTATACTATACCACATTTTATTTATCCATTCATCCATCCATAGACATTTAGTTTGTTTCCAACCCTTGGCTATGGGAAGTAAATAGTGCTGCTATGAACATTCATGTACAAGTTTTTGTTCGACACCTATTTTCAGTTCTTTTGGGAATATACCTAGAAGTGTTGGTACAGAACTAGAACTAGTTGCTCAGTGAAGGCATATTTATCAATTTTTCTCTCTCAATTTGTGTGTAGCATCTTGGATGTGATGGAAAGCAGAACCATAGAGTAGATTTCTCATCAGCACAGTCCGAAGTGAAAGTGACAGGAAGTGCGTGAGCTCTGGTGAGCAGCCGCGGTTGTCCTGAGGACACCCTAGTCTAGTGTTACTGAAGTGCAGTCCAGGAAGCATCCTGTGAACAACATAGTGCCAATCAGTGGACCGGCATTTTGAGGAGTATGGCTTAGGGCTGGTAAGGTGCTAAGCACTGATAAGAACCTGAGGAGGTTTTGTAATAAGACTAATGGAGATCCAAGAATCCTTGAATTAGGGTTAAGGTAAGAGGGGTCTTTTAGGTCTGTAGGGACATAACAGTAGGCTTCTATTAACCTTGCATGGCAGCCTCAGGCCACATCTGGAGGTGGGGAGGAACAAGAAGTGTCTGTACACCCCTTCTTCCTGGCAGCCCTTCTCCTCTCACCGTTTATGACTCAAGGCTGGCTTGATGGATTGATGGTTACCCAGGCAACAGAGGTTGTATGGCTCTTATCAAAGGTTCTGCTTTGTGTGTGACAACTTAGTCAGGAACACTGGGCTTTGCAATGCTTTTCTGGAACAATTGGGGCTCTCATCTGGAATTTGCTTCCAGTTTCATCACAGAGAGCTGGTCTCAATGTTATGGGTATGGGCTGAATGCACCTCTAACTTCTTTTTTTCCTGCAGGAAGAATAAAATCATAAAAACAGATTACAAATGGAGAAAACAACCCCCTTGATAAAATGGATAGAAACTCATTTACATATTATTTTTTGAATGTCATATGTTTAAGCCCACAGGAGCCCCTGCAAGGATATTGCAAAGATATTGCAGCCAGCACACACACGCACACACACAAAAACTACCTGAGAAATAGTTACTCCTCTTAATGGGAAATGGAGATTAATCCCAATTGGTCATCAAACATCAGCCAAGTGCTCAAAAATTGTAGAGGCAGAAAATGTTGGAGATTATTAATCAAAGTTCTGGCTGGGTCAAAGTGATCTTCCAAGTTGGTGCAGCCAAATTTAAACATTTCAACCAAAGGTGAGTAGCCTTTAATGCTTCTCCGTAACGACAGTAAGAGTGCTTTAATTAAATAGGAGAGTGAAGCAAGTAGCTGATGTGAATCTGTTCTTACATATTCAATGCAAAGCCCAAGTTTGAGCACTTCTTACCAAGCTTTCAGTGCCATTCTAGGGTCTGGATTTGGGCTAGTCAACAAGTGTCTGCTGGTAGCTAATACCAGGATTGAAACATCAAAGAAAGGCACCTTAACCTTGAAGTCAGGTTCTGTTCCTTAAGTAAGTGTTAGCCTCAGCATTTGAGTAGTAGAATTTCCAGGGGTAACGTTCTTCCCTTTGAGGCAACTGAGAACTTGGAAAAAAGTGTCCTTCCTGAGCCTTTGGCTCTGCGAGTTTCCTTTAGAACCCCTATGGCCCTTCCAGATTTATCTAGTTATTCCAGTTAGCAAATAGCTTTCAAAACTGATTCATAGTGATCCTGCAGGGGTGAATTCAGAAGGAGTCTAAGGCCGTTTCGGGGCTTAGTAACAGAGTGTGCTACATGCTGCCGCAGGCCTGGGAAAGGATTTCTACACCTGCCATTTCTGTTTGGCTTAGAGTCCACAGTTGTTTCCCATTACTAGAGCTGTTTCCCTGGCCTGAGATCCTATCTTCCCACCCATTGTCCCAGGCCTGCCTAGTTTCTCAGCAGTGGGATGGAGTGGAATGGGTTTTGGTTCAAACTGCCCTAGATTCAAACCCTAGCTCTGTTGCTTATTAGCTGTGTGTCTTTGGTGAGAGAATGAATTGAAATAACACAAGTAAAATATACGGGAGAGGACCTAGGCATGGTAGGTGCTCAATTAATGGTACTCTTTTTTTATAACTCAAGTAGAGCTACTTTTTGGAAGCTATTTCTGGCTCACTTAGTTCCCATGGCCTCCCACACACCCTCTCCTATGGACTTGTCCCACTTGACTGTGATCGCCATTTTCATCTCTCTCCCCAACTGGTCTGACTTATTTGTCTTGTTTATCTCCCTGTATCTCCAGCAACCAACACCATGTCTGACACATCTTAATTGTTCAAGAAATGCTGCTTGTTGACAACTTGCTGCTAAGCTACTAGTTCTTACCTATCTGCCTTAACAAGTTAAGATATTATGGCTTGAATGATGAAAAACATCAGTTCATAAGGCTTCCATCAGCAGTGTCAAGGGCAAAGTCAGCCCCAGAAGCAACCGCTCTTCTCCAATAGAAATGAGCCAACAGCACAGAATGTGAAGAGAGCCCCAGTCATTTCCAAACCATCAAACTACAAAAGAGCTCTTCCAAACCACCATACGGCCGGTGAGGCCAGATGCATCCACTGACAAGCATCATGGTGACACACTGAGCCAGGCTGCTCACTGAGTCACTGGCAGTCAGGAGGTAAGACTTTTGATGCTGCTGGAATCAGGATCCCAGTGGGGTTTAGGGAATGATGCATCTACCCAGCTGCTCTTAGAATTCTCTATTAAGTTCTTAACCCTCCTAAATTAGACCTCAGGAGCTTAAGCTTGGCATTGGGTGACCTTATAAAGAAAGCCATGAAATGGTCTCTGTACCAGACCTCTGTGTGGGGAATTAAGTAGAAAATTTCTTAACATATTTCCTGTTGGTTCAATGCTGTGGCCACCCCTATTGTTTTTCTTTGTTCTGCCTTAGTGCAGAGGGGGTCTTTTAACATAAAATAGGTACATATTTTTCTGTGGGAGATGATTGGTTTTAGCATGAAAGAGGCTGGCTTATGTGGTGGGTACTCTACCTAAAGAATTTGAAAACACAGGCAAACAGGACCCCAGTCAGGGAACTATGGAGAGCCCTCCAAGATGACACTCATCAGCTCCACCCCAGGGCAATGACAGTATGAGGCTAGGACCTGGGGAGATGAGTGTTGAGAGGGTGGGACGCCAGGAGGCCAAGGGGAAGTGGTTTCTGTGTGCCACATAATATTGAATCAGTGCTTGCTGAAAAGTGGCCCAAAGGGAAAGTGAAGACATATATATGTATTATATGCATGCAACATATATAGTAGATAATATATATAGTATATACTAGAAATATAATCTATTAGGGGCCACATGTGTTTCTGATAAGCCATAGCTAAGATTAAGTTTTTCTTGAGATAAACTAAGAGGGTTCATCTTTCTGGACTTTGAGGACCACAGTGGCAGGATTACGTGGGCATATCTCATTTCAAAAGGAAAAAAGGAAGCTCCTGAGCACTAACCTGCCTGGAGAATTCTCCCATTCTCTTATCCATGCCATAACAATCACTTTTACTACAAGTCAGGCACAGTTCAATGCTTCCCATGTTTTAACTCACTAATTCTGTAAGTATTATCATTTTATCATTTGTAACTGAGAGGAACTGAGGCACTGAGAAATAAAGTAGCTTAACCAAGTCACAGGAGCTCATGGTGGCAGAGCTGGAATTGTGAGTGTAGGCCCTTGGAGTCTAGAGCCTGTGCCCCTCACCGCTAGGCCATACAGCCTTTCCTCAGCCATCGAGAGCCTCTTCCACACACCTCCTTTAATCCTGACCCGCCTCTTGCTTCCTGCGGCTGCTCCCTTCTGTGATCCCAAACTGTGCACTGGGGGCTGGGCAGTGGTCCTCCTGTTACTTGGAGTATCTATTACTCACTTCTGGGCTAGTCTATGAGATAGGAGCATGAACCTCATCTCTTAATCATTTTTTAATTCCTTGGTGTCCCATTTGATAAAAAGCACAAAGCTAGTACCGACAAATGTTTGACAGATGAAATGAATGAGTAAGTGAATAAACTTAGGAATACGGGAGAAAACTGGGGTCATATGTGCATCATCAGACCTAGTGACAATAGTCATTAATATTTATTGATGGTTTGCTATGTTCCAGGCAGTATGCTGAGGACTTTGCATGCGTTATCCATTTAGTCATTAGCATGACTCTCTGGGACAGGTTCTGCTTCTATCCGCATTTTACATTTCAGGAAAACAAGGCTCCAATAGATGGACTTACTCAAGTTCGCACAGCTAGTGGTCTGCAGAGCTAGTATCCCAACTCACATCTATCTGACGCCAAAACCTATGATCTTAAATCTCCACAACCTTTTACTGTGTTCAGATCCCTGCCCTGATAGTCTAACCTTGCATACTTGGTCATGGCAATCTAGCAGAGGCTTTCAAAGCTACATTTTTAAAGTCCTACCATCTTTGCTGTGGATCTCCCTAAAACAATGCTGTATGTGGTTGTCTTGAAAATCCCTGTTTTTCTTATTGGTGTTAAACCTAGCTACTGGTCATCACATTGCTATTACCACTGCCTAATTTGTAATGGACTCTTGCTATGTACAGGGCTAGATTCTCTTAGTATTTTAATGCATTTAATTCTGTCAACAGCCATATGAGGAAAGTACTTTTATTAAATTCATTTTATGAATGAGGAGGACACTGAGGCCCAGAGAATCAAATTAACTTGCCCAAAGTTCCACTATAAGTAAGGGACAGGCTGGTGTTTAGTTCCAAGCAGACTGGTTGCAGAGCCTGCATTCTCAGCTGCTGTGCTAACCTGACTCAGCAGCAGGATTGGGTGGTTTCACATCCCTGCCTGTGGTTGCGGTTCTTTAATTCACTTGGGATCTTCAAAGGCCAAGGCTATGGGCTTGATCTCTGATAGCACTAGTCTGTGCCTTAATCCTGGCCAGATGTCCTGCAAATATCTCATAGATCTAGGCCCTTGGTTACCAAGGAGACCAGGTGGGAGAATGGGGATGAATTAGTGCCAGTCAACCAGTTCTGTAGGGAAAACTGTGCTGCTGACAATAGGTCAGAACTAGCTTCCCCATATCATTAAAATACTCACTGAAAACATGTTAGTCAACAAATCTGCCTTACTTACATGCCCAAATGCTAAACCTGTCCCCAACTGGCTTTACGTGCACAGAATGTTGGCTCTCACATCCATGATTCGTTGAAAAGGTCAAATTCCACTCTGGCTGTTTCATCAGAAGGGTAAATACTGTGTGTTAGATATTTGATGTGCATAGACTAAGAGCATTTTCCAGTGAAAGCTTCAGAGGTTTGTGGGCAGAGCCAGAGTCACAGGGGATGTTAGAGCTGCCAGGAGTTTTAGGGAATCAAAGTCCAGCCCCTAAAACCCCTGTTTTACAGATAAGGGAGGCCAGATTGCCCCTGCATGCTTGCAGCTAGTGATGGCAGAACCAGGACTAGACCTCCCATCTGCCATGAACTGGCTGATGGAGATTGTCAAATTATGTTATCAAAACTCTTTAGAGATTTATCTGGCTTCATTGGCAAAGGTTGGGAATTGAAAGTGGATATTCCATCATTTGAGAAGGAGGAAGGATGTGCTATTAGGGCGTTAGCATCTCTCTATAGTCCAACTGAAATGAAAAATTAATCGACTTTCTGGCCAATTAGATCAATCAAGGTAGTCAATGGGAAGTTATTTCCTCAAATACTCAGGTTCCATGTTTGAATTAACTGCTGTCTGTATGTTAATTCTATGTAACTGCTCTATGTATTTCACTGTTTCTATTAATAAAATAATATTGAAGTCTTTTTTTAAAATCTTGACTAATAGGAAAATTATCATACTATCTAATAGATCTTATAAATCCTTTGTCTTTCACAAATCTTTGCATGAAAAACAAGTCTGTCACTTCAAAAATAATTTGTCATATAGGGTTTCCATTTGGAATGATGAAAACTTCTGGAAGAAGACAGGAATGATGGTGGCACAACATCACAACTGAACTTAATGGCACCAAATTGTATACTTTAAAATGGATAAAATGGTAAATTTTGTGGTATTATTCCATAATAATTTATAAAGAAGCCCAATTATTGGGAATAGAAAAAATCAATTCAGTGACAAATAATATATTTCATTGATTTGTCCAATAAATATATATGGAGTACCTGCTATGGGTCAAGTACTTATTTGAAAAATGTTTGAAAGTTGAGTACTTGCTTACTGTAAGGTGTTACACAAATATGTTTGTG
Source organism: Gorilla gorilla gorilla (assembly GCF_029281585.2). Taxonomy (NCBI): domain Eukaryota; kingdom Metazoa; phylum Chordata; class Mammalia; order Primates; family Hominidae; genus Gorilla; species Gorilla gorilla. The sequence goes on along the minus strand of NC_073231.2, from coordinate 102,286,251 downwards.
GATAACAGTGAGTGTGCTTGTGGGGCAAGTGCTGGTTACTTACCCTTCACACCCTTCACTCTTGTGGATTCACTCTTTACTCTTTTCCGCCTTGCTTTGTGTTTTGGAAGTCTCTCCTGAATGGACTGCAGCAACAGTTTCCCTTACCAACCTGGCCTCCTGTTAGGTTTGGCCAGTGGTGGGGTGGCAGCGGGTGGGGGGATGCCAGGAGAAGAAGAGGGAGAGGGAGGAGTGTGAGGTTTGCATATATTCCTTCAACTCCCTTCCTGCTGGTGCATTGTAAATTTGTTGCATCCCTCTACCACAGGGGCCCTGTCCCAGAAATCCAAAAGTATTCAAAATAGAACTAAGTTTCAAGATCTTCTACTTTAAGGTTGCTTCTGAGTTTTCTTTTTCTATATGGCTCATGTTTTAAAAGATGACCACATTTTCAAATGGGTTAACATTTTCTAAAAAGTCCATTTTAGAAAAAAATGGAGTTCCAATTAACAGAGTTTTGAATTATCCAATATATTTTATTATAAAACAAGAAAGCACCATTTCAACTAGGGAGCACTGATTGCTTAAAACTACACTCTTTTGAATAAACCCATATTAGTTTAATGAAGTTTTCCTGTGATTAGTATAATCTACTGCAATTGTATTCAAACCCCAAATTATGGGTATTATATGCCTGAAATACAGCACTGGTTAAAGGCAATTAGTTTAATCACTTTCCTGATGGGAGATGAGACAGGGACACCACAGAGCAGGGCAGCCCATTAGCACGTGATGTGAAGAGGCCAGCCCTCCTTTCTGCTTCTTGCAGGGCACAGCCTTACTCTCTTATGCCTGCCGCTGCACTCTCCTCCTACAGCACATGGCGTTTTACAAAACACTACCCTATGTAGTGGTGGCTTTTTTCTGTTAATCAATATCCTCAAGCCATGTAGTTCAGGCCTTCCTCATCACCCACCTGGACAATTGCCACCATGCTGCCTTGTAAGCTCATGCAGGGTGCTCACTGCCCAGGGGTGCCTCGCCAGAGGGAGAGCTTAAATCCAGCCTGACTGCTCATCACGCCTGTTTGGTGCTTCTACCCAGAAAAGGTACCTTTTTCTAACTTGCTCAAATGTGGCAGCAGCAGCCCTGTTGCCACCATCTCTTGCCTGGTCTCTCTTCCTCTGGTCTTGCCCTCTTCTTATTCATCCTCCCACTTACAAACTTATGTGGGTTTGACCATGCTGCTCCTGCTTAAGCCTTTCAATGGCTCCTTATTCTAGAGAGCAGCGCTTCTCAAACTTCCACATTCAAGTGAATCACCTGCCATGAAGGTGGGGATGGATCTTGTTAAAAGGTGGATTCTAATTTAGTAGGTCTCAGGCTAGTAGGTCTCAGGTGGAGCCCGAGACCTTCCATTTCTAACTAGCTCCCAGGTGAGGCCGATGCTGCTCGTCTGCAGATCACTTTGAGTAGTAAGGCTCTAGGGCAGCACTGTCCAAGGGAAGTCTCTACTATGGTGTCTGTCCAATATAGTAGCCACCACCTGTATGCAGCTACTGAGTACTTGAAATGCAGCTAGTGTGACTGAGGAACTGAATTTTAAATTCAATTTAATTTTAGTTAATTTAAATTTAAATAGGCACATGCAGCTAGTGGCTACTGTATTGGACAGCACAGCTACAGAGGATAACATCCATGCTCCTCACTGTGACTTACAAAGCTCTCTGCAGATCTTTTGCCCACTTCTTGTTCGTTGTTTTCTGCCCTTCCCTATCTCTCATTTTATGTTACACCACGAAACTTCCATAATTTTCCAAATAAGTCACGTGTTTTCATGTCCCCACTTTGCAAGTGCTGTTCCCTTGCTTGGAATTCCTTTCTCTACCTTTTGTGCCCAATGATGCAACATCTTCTGATTCCCGTTCCAGCCCCTCCTCTTCTAAGAATCCATCCCTGACCATACCCTGCTAACAGCAACCATTTACCGAGTGTCTCCATGTAGTGTAACAGGGCCCTGCACACACCTTATTTCATTTGATGTGCACATTAAGTTTGATATATGAAAACAGGCATCAAGTGGCTTGCCTAGGGTCACAACTAGAAAGTTGAAAAATCATAAATTCATACCTAGGCTGCCTGATTCTGAAGCTCATTCTTTCCCCACCACACCATGGTACCCTCTGCTTGCACGGGACTGTGATATCCATAGCACTAACCATGTGATGGTGAAATTGTTTGTCTATGGTCTCTCTTCTCCATGAAATCATAAGCTGCTAGAGATCACAGGCTAGGTATTTTTTATTTCTGTATTCTGGGGGCCTGCTACATCATGAATGCTTGATCACTGTTGTTGAAATGTGTATGTTTCTTCTCTTCAACTCCATGGTAAAATCCTTGAGTGTGACAACTGTGTGTTCTTTTTTTGTTTTGGTTTGGTTTATTTTGAGACGAAGTCTTGCTCTGTCGCCCAGGCTGGAGCGCAGTGGCGTGATCTTCGCTGGCTGCAACCTCCGTCTCCCGGGTTCAAGTGATTCTCCTGCCTCAGCCTCCTGATTAGCTGGGATTATGGGCATGCAACACCACGCCCAGCTAATTTTTGTATTTTTAGTAGAGACGGGGTTTCACCATGTTGGTCAGGCTGGTCTCGAATTCCTGACGTCATGATCCGCCCATCTCGGCCTCCCAAAATGCTGGGATTACAGGCCTGAGCCACCGCGCCTGGCCCTGTGTTTTATTTCACGGATGTGCTCAGTGCTTGGTAGGTCCCTGATAAGTGCTGGAACAAATGAATGCATAATTAAATGAGTGTGCTGACTACGGACAACATTGGCAAGGATTTTGTTAGGAACTCAAGGGTAGGGATTCTTCTAAGCAACTTTAATGCAAGAGATAGATGGGTACCGAATAATGACAAGGAGGAAATAAGGGGAGAGTGTAGGGAAGTGTAAGAAAGGCTGAGAATGGGAGAAAACCGCAATAACAAGAATTTGATGTGTGCTTCCCTTCAAATCTGCTTAATTAGCATGGACAGTGTTCCCCTGAATTAACATCTTGAAAAGTACATGTTATTGAGAAAGTGAAAAAATGGGAATGCTTATATGCTGATAGAAGGACCCAGGGGTATAAATTGGCATGACCTTTATAAGGGAAATTTGGAATAGTATTCATATTCTTTAAAAACATGCGTGTCCTTTATCCTATCAATTCTACTTGTGAGAATTTATCCTAAGATAATCACAGCTATGTACTGAATTTTATCAGCAAACACATCATTATAACATTATTTATAATGATTAAAAATAAAAAAACTTTTGAGCCCCTAGATTAAATTACTTATATCCATATGATTGAATACTATTTAGTCATTAAAGTGATACAAAATTATATATATTGATAAAGAACAATTTTATATATGTTTAAGATAGAAAAGCAGGTTACAACATGGAATATTTCATATTATTTCCTATTTAGGGGGGAAAGTTTGAGGGTGCTTGATATGCACAGATAAAACAAAGACCTAAGGAAATACCTGAGTCTTTTAAAAAATAATTTCAACTTTTATTTTAGAATCAGGGAGTACATACGCAGGTTTGTTACATGGGTATGTTGCATGGTGCTGAGGTTTGGGGTACAACTGATTCTATCACCCAGGTAGTGAGCATAGTACTCGATAGTTTTTTAACCCTTGCTTCCCTCCATTCCCACTCTAGTAGTCCTTAGTGTCTATTGTTGCCATCTTTATATCCATGTTTAATTTCCACTTATAAGTGAGAACATGGAGTATTTGGTTTTCTGTTCTTGTGTTAATTTGCTTAGGATAATGGCCTCCAGCTGCATCCATGTTGCTGCATAGAACATGATTTCATTGTTTTTATGGTTGCATAGTATTCCAAGGTATAAAAGTACCACGTTTTCTTTGTGCAATCCACCATAGACGGGCACCTAGGTTGATGCCATGTCTTTGCTACTGTGAATAGTGCTGTGATAAACATATCAGTGTATGTGTCTTTTTGGTAGAACAATATATTTTCTTGGGGCTATATACCCAGTAATTGGATTGTTGTGTTGAATGGCAGTTCTGTTTTAAGTTCCTTGGGAAATCTCCAAACTGCTTTCCACAGTGACTGAGCTAATTTACATTCCCACTAACCGTGTATAAGTGTTCTCTTTGCTCTGCAGTCTCACCAGTATCTGTTATTTTTTGACTTTTTAATAGTAGCCATTCTGACTGGTGTGAGATGCTATCTTGTTGTGGTTTTGATTTGCATTTCCCTAATGAGTAATGGGGTTGAACATTTTGCATATGTGTGTTGGCTGCTTGTCTGTCTTCTTTTGAGAAGTGTCTTTTCATGTCTCTTGCTCACTTTTTAATAGTTATTTGTTTTTTGCTTGTTGAATTGTTTAAGTTCCTAATAAATTCGGGATATTAGACCTTTGTCAAATGCATAGTTTGTGAATATTTTCTCCCATTTTGTAGGTTGTGTTTACTCTGTTGATGATTTTCTTTTGTTGTGCAGAAGCTCTTTAGTTTAATTAGGTCCCACTTGTCCATTTTTTTGTTGTTGTTGTTGCAGTTGCTTTTCAGGACTTAGTTATACATTCTTTCCCGAGGCTGATGTCCAGAATGGTGTTTCCTAAGTGTTCTTCTAGGATTCTTATAGTTTGAGATCTTACATTTAAATCTTTAATCCATCTTGAGTTAATTTTTGTATATGGTGAAAAGTTGTGGTCCAGAGTTTCATACTTCTGCATATGGCTAGCCAGCTATCCCAGCATCATTTATTGAACAGGGAATCCCCAAAAAGACTCTTAATAAGCTCCCTTGGTGATAGGATTTGATTATTTTTGCCTTTACACTTTTCATCTGTATGTTCTACTTTTATGACCAGAAAAATACATTAAAAAAAGGACATTAATATGTTCACTAGTTCCATTTTACCCTGGTATCTAATTATCGGATATCTTCTAGAAGATCCAGGATACACCTCATAGGAAATCTATAGGAGGCCAACTGCTTAGAAATGTCTCCAGCTCCAGGAAGTCATGCTCTCTTGTCATCATTCAATGCCCTGATTTCTTGATTTCCAATATCTATTATTTTCCTGACTCTGCTTTCAAATCTAGCCTAGCTTGGCGCCATCTCACCTTTGTCCAGTCTTTATTCCATTGATGTTCCCCTCGGGTGGGCCATCTGTAGTAGACGTGAGCCTCTGGTGCTCAAAGCCTGGCCCAGGTGTGTTTTTCACTGCCCTGTTTATTTCTGTTTGCTGTGCATTTTGACATGTAACTTCCTAATCCCTGTTGTCACCATCATCTCTTGCTCTTTTGTTTTTGAGATGCTGTTGTCGTCTTTCCTCCCTTCTGCTGTCTCTTCCTTAGCCTCATAGTCAGCAAGGATAGGGGTCATACACTTGGTCCAGTGTGAATCATTCCACCCACCAGGAGCCTGTGAGTCTTAGATGAAAAGCAAACAAGTAATTAGAGCCTATTCTAGCATCTAGACATAATTTGCTCTATGAAAAAGACCTTTTAAAAGAGAGAAACAAGCGAAGGAATAGCTTACTGGTTTGTTCCAATAAGCACAAGATAGGTTTTAGAAGCACAATATGAAATCCTTCAAGGAAACTTTACATGATCATCCTAAGGAATTTTTCAGCTTTGTGTAAGGAGGAGAGAGTTCTAATAACAAAATTAGAAAATGATGTGGTCCGATTTTTTTTCACTCTGTGAAGACTGTAGATTAAGCTATCTGCTTGTGTTTTACAATATTTTTATAACATATTCCAGCTCCCTGATGTCTATCAGCATTAAAGAGTATGGCAAAGGGATATGCAGGGGCAGCAAAACATCATGGGTGTGAAGAGAGAGGCCTGTACATAGAAACTGCTAAAAAGACCATAGGGGGTTCAGCATGGTGGCTCATGCCTATAGTAATCCCAGCACTTTGGGAGGTCAAGGCAGGAGGATCACTTGAGCCCAGGAGATCGAAAGCAGCCTGGGACACATAGTGAGACCCCATCTCTACAAAAAAAAAAAAAAATTTCAATTAGTTGGGTACGGTGGCACACACCTATATTCCCAGTTCCTGGGAGGCTGAGGCGGGAGGATTGCTTGAGCCCAGGAGGTTGAGACTGCCATGAGCCATGATTGTGCCACCGCATTCCAGCATGGGTGACGGAGCAAGACCTTACCCCAAAAAATAAAAAATAAAGACCATGAGAATGAGGCCAGGTCTGGGACACCACATCCATCAGTGGTCGCTTCAACTGGAATAAATCAGCAAATACTCAGCAGGTTGGTAGGGGAAGCAAATACCGAGAGCCAGGAAATGTACACCTGCTTGAAGAAGAAACTGTCCTCAACTAGTATGGCAAATGCATGCAGGTCACACCTCCCACAGTGAGTGTATGCTGCTGACTCATTGGTCATCCAACAGCCATTGTATCCAACAGCACTTCCCACCTCTCCAGTCCCATCTCTCTCCACATCCCTATTGTCTCTACATTGCATCCAGCTCCATGAATGCACTGTAATGCCATCGGCATCAGAGCCTGTGCCTACACCCCTCCAGCTGCCAGGAATATTCCTTCCCTTCCTGTTTGCCTAGGTAACTTCTGCTCATCCTTCAAAACCCAGGATATATCTATGTCTGACTATACCTATGTCTATGTCTATATTGAGCTTTATATGTAAATAGAGATGTGGATGTAGATACTCATACACACAAACACAAACACACACACACACTCAATTTATTGTGTGTATGGCACAATAAATGGAGTGTGGCGGGGCACAGGCTTAGGAAGTTTCAAGGTCACTTCCTCAGGAAAGTCTTCTCTGATCACCCTGCAGACCAGGTCAAGTGCCCTGTTATAAGTCCTCTGGCACCATGTATCTCTCTATTGTATGGTAATCACAGTGTAATTAGAAATGTAAACTCTCAAGGGTAGGGATTCACTGTTGAGTCCCCAGTATCTAGAGCAGAGCTTGGCACTATAATGGATGTTTAATAATATTTATTCGTATGTTTATTAGATTCACATCTGTCTTCCAAGCTAGAAGGTAAGTAATCTAGATACTGTGTTTTTGTTCATGGTCTGTTTCCAGCACCTAGTACAGAGCCTGGCACATAGGACGCATTCAGCAAATGTCTGCTGAGTGAATGACTGAACTCTATACCATATGCTGACACACTGAATGCAGGGGTGAATGAGGGCCAGTCGCTGGCCTCATGCAGTTTGCATGAGGCAGATCTTTTAGTGGGAAGACAGACGAGCAGACCATTACCATTCAGTGTAAAACATGCTGTGAAGAGTGAGAGCAGAGTGCAAAGGAGACACACAGGAGGACATCTTAGCCAGTCTAGGCTGAGGGAAGGGGAGAAGTTTGCATGGGGATGGGGGGGTCATAAAAGGGACTCTGGAGGGGGTGGCATCTAAGCAGAGAACAGGTGATGGCAGGAAGAAATATGGGCAGAATCATTCTTGGCCAAGGGAGCAGCACCAAAACCCAAAAAGAGAGTTGGAGAAAGACAGGCAGAGACCAAAAGAGACAGACACATGGACACGAAGGACAGACTACCAAGTGCAGTGTAGAAGCAGTGATACTTACCTTTGCTTCAATTTCCTTTTAGCGGGGTGGTATAGATATTGCATGATGCTTGTAAAGAAACTTATCGCACAAAATAGACATTATCTATGAAACCGTTTCATTAAAAAAAGAAGCCTAGTTGGAAGGTTTCAGTATGTAAGCAGGTGTGCATTTTCTGACTTCAGAAAGTCCCCTTAAAACGTCTCCAGGATCGATCCTTGTTTATGCCATCCAAGCCTCAGTTAAATTCAACTGGAGAGGGATTCTGCTGCAGGGCATGCATTGCTGATGCACTCTCTGAGTGACTCGGGCTTACAGGTTAATGACTAGCAGGGGAAAGAGTGTTTTTATAACAGGATCAGCACTCATGGACTTTTTCTTCCCCTAAAAGCTAGCTCTGCTCTCGAAAAGCCCTGGTCATGTGCCTCAGCAGCTGATTAGGGAGGAGATGCTATTTGTTGTGTATCACCTTCCCCACGACTTACGCCTCTCAGTCACCTGTATTCATTTAGAAGACGTTTGTTATGTGCCTTTTTAGGCTCCCAGCCTATTTAAGGGAAACCACAGTATTTGAGTTCCTATGTACCAAGAACTCAGAGAAAACTAAAAGACCTAGTCCATAGTGTCAAAGAACTAACAATTTAGTTGAGGATACAAAATATATGCATCTGAAGCAATTAGGGGATAGTACTAATTAATATTCTGTTATTTTCAAGCAACTGAAACCGTATCTTCCCTCTTAAGAAAAAGGGAAAATTCCTGAGTGGAGACAAGGGAATCACACATAATGGAAGGAGAGTTTGACAGACAGGATGTGAAGAATATAGGGCAGCTCAGGGATCTCAGTAGCAGGAATGTGTGGACCTTTGTCAAGATCTGTCATTTAGGGATATGCATATAAAATATAAGGAAAAAATTAAAACCACCTAGTATCTCACCTCCCAGGGGCAACCACCAGTATGCTTCTGACATATATTCTTCTAGTCTTTTTGTTTTTCCTTTGAGCATCTGGGTGAGTGTGTATATTTGTCACAAAATTGAGATTCTGCACTTTACGCTGTTTTGTGTCTTGCTCTTTTCGCTTAACGTTATACTGAAAACATTGAACTGTCATTGAAAGCTCTTTGAAATACATCTTTTAGTGGCTGCATAATTTTAGTATGTGGCTGCACCATAATTCATTTACTAGTCCCTATTGTTGAGCATATAAATTATTTTCAATTTTTCGCTATTATAAAAGATACTATAATAAACATCACAGTACATTGTCTGAATTATTGTCTGAATTTCTGAGTGGGAAAAAACGTTTCAATCAAGGATTTAAGACAGAATCATTACCTGTGATTTTAAATGCCTGGGATAACCTGAAATATTCTGCCCAGCCAAAATACCGTTCCACTAACTTTGCCATTTTACGAGGGTATCCATTCTTTTTCACTCCACAATCAAAACACCATTTTGTAAATCACTGACTTCTTAGTGCTCTAAATACAACAACTTAGTCACTGGAAAGAAAGAATGACCCTAAAACCAAATCAATATCAGGCCAATTATTTATTCTTGGTCCTCAGACATGAATCTATTTTGTGGAGGCTAGGGAGAGTCAACTGATTGCATTCTGCTTTTCAGTAGACTTTTTCTTCTGGGTCAGGAGAGGAAGGAGGCAGATATGTTCTGGGAAGAAGGATAAAATCTAGGAGACAATTAGGGACCTCAAAAGATTCTAGTTTTTAATCTTTTATTTAATAAACACCATGTGTCAGACGTTGTTCTGAGGGTTTTATGAATATTTAGTCACTTAATCTTGCTACTAATGTGTATTAGTTCGTTCTCACACTGCTATAAAGAACTTTCTAAGACTAGGTAATTTATAAAGGAAAGAGGTTTAATTGACTCACAGTTCCAAATGGCTGGGGACACCTCAGGAAACTTATGATCATGGTGGGGAAGGGGAAGCCAGGACCTTCTTCACATGGCAGCAGGAGAGAGAAGTGCAAGCAGGGGAAATGCCAGACACTTATAAAACCATCAGATCTCATGAGAACTCATTCACTATCATGAGAACAGGATAGGGGAAACCACCCCCATGATCCAATCACGTTCTTCCCTCAAGATGTGGGGATTACAGGTCCCTCCCTCAATACATGGGGATTACAATTCAAGATGAGATTTGTGTGAGGACACAGAGCCAAACCATATCATTCCATCCCTGACCCCTACCAAATATCATGTCCTCACATTTCAAAACCAATCATGCCTTCCCAACAGTCCCCCAAAGTCTTACCGCATTTCAGCATTAAGTCAAAAGCTGCAGTCCAAAGTCTCATCTGAGACAAGGCAAGTCCCTTCCATCCATGAGCCTGTAAAATCAAAAACAAGTTTATTTCTTCCAAGGTACAATGAAGGTACAGGCATTGGGTAAATACATCCATTCCAAATGGGAGATATTGGCCAAAACAAAGGGACTACAGGTCCTATGCAAGTCCAAAATCCAGTGGGGCAGTCATTAAATCTTAAAGCTCCAACATAATCTACTCTGACTCCATGTCTCAAATCCAGGGCATGCTGATGCAAAGGGTGGACTCCCATGGCCTTGGGCAACTTCGTCCCTGTGGATTTACAGGGTACAGCCCCACTCCCTGGCTACTTTCATGGCTGGTGTTGAGTGTGTGAGGCTTTTCCAGACACACAGTGCAAGCTGTTGGTGGATCTGCCATTCTGGGGTCTGGAGGATGGTGGCCCTCTTCTCACAGCTCCTCTAGGCAGTGCCCCAGTGGCGACCCTGTGTGGGGGCTCCAACCCTGTATTTCCCCTTTGCACTGCTCTAGCAGAGGTTCTCCATGAGGGCTTTGCCCCTGCAGACTTCTGCCTGGACATCCAGGCATTTCCATACATTCTCTGAAATCTAGGCAGAGTTTCTCAAACCTCAGTTCTTGACTTCTGTGCACGTGCAGGCCCAACACCACATGGAAGCTGCCAAACCTTGGGGCTTGCACCCTCAGAAGCAATGGCCTGAGTTGTACATTGGCGCCTTTTAGCCATGACTGGGATGCAGAGAACCAAGTCCTGAGATGGCACAAAGCAGCAAGGCCCTGGGCCTGGCCCATTAAACCATTTTTTCCTCCTAGGCTTCCCAACCTGTGATGGGAGGGGCTACTGTGAAGACCTCTGATAGGCCCTGGAGATATTTTCCCCATTGTCTTGGTGATTAACATTTGACTCCTTGTTACTTATGCAAATTTCTGCAGTTGGCTTGAAGTTCTCCCCAGAAAATGGGTTTTTCTTTTCTATTACATTGTCAGACTACAGATTTTCCAAACTTTTATGCTCTGCTTCCCTTTTAAATGGAAGTTCCAATTTCAGATCATCTCTCTCAAGTTCAAAGTTCTACAGATCTCTAGGGCAGGGGCAAAATGCCACCAGTCTCTTTGCTAAAGCATAGCAAGAATGACCCTTGCTCTAGTTTCCAATAAATTCCTCATCTCCATCTGTGACCACCTCAGCCTGGACTTCACTGTCCATATCACTATCAGCATTTTGGCCAAAACCATTCGACAAGTCTCTAGGAAGTTCCAAACTTTCCCACATCTTCCTGTCTTCTTCTGAGCCCTTGAAACTGTTCCAACCTCTGCCTGTTACAAAGTTGGTTCCACATTTTTGGGTATCCTTATAGCAGTACCTCACTCTCCGCAGTACCAATTCTCTGTATTAGTCCATTCTCACACTGCTATAAAGAACTTTCCTGAGACCGGGTAATTTATAAAGAAAAGAGGTTTAATTGACTCACAGTTCCACATGGCTGAGAACACCTCAGGAAACTTACAACCATGGTGGCAGGTGAAGGCAAAGCAAGGACCTTCTTCACATGGCATCAGGAGAGAGAAGTGCAAGCAGGCGAAATGCCAGACACTTATAAAACCATCAGATCTCATGATAACTCACTATTGTGAGAACAAGATGGGGGAACCGCCCCCGTGATCCAATTGCTTCCCTCCCTCAACATGTGGGGATTATAGGTCCCTCCCTTGAAACATGGGGATTACAATTGAAGATGAGATTCAGGTGGGGACACAGAGCCAAACCATATCATAATGTTATGAGGCAAGCATTATTATTACCTTCATTGTATGGATGAGAAGACTGAATCACAGAAGTAAAAGTAAAGGGTAAAGCTGGGATTTGAACCCTGAAACACTGGCTCTCAACAACTGTACCTTGTTTCCATGAATATACTGAAGTTTATATTTTAAAATCAGGATGGTTGAAAAACACTTAAACACTATAATCAAAGAACGTCAAGCCAATATGCTTTTTTTTTCTTTTACTGGACTTTAGTATTTCTTATCTTGTACAACCCAAGCATTAGCAACCTGGACATCCCTAGGTCTTCCAAATCTCACTTTAACATTGTAAAAACTGGCTCAATGCTCTCTTCAGCAGCACATATACTAAAATTGGAATGATACAGAAAGATTACCATGGCCCTTGCACAAGGATGACATGCAAATTCATGTTCACAAAAATTCATTTGTGATTCATGTTCTTGTTAATGAGCAATAAGAAAACATCTGAAGGTACAAAACTCACTGATAATACTAAGTATAGAGATAAACACAAAATATTATGACAAGGTAATAGTGGTGTGTAAACTACTCATGCCCTGAGTAGAAAGACCAAAAGATGAACCTATTAACTACGATGACGATAACAACTTTTCAAGACAGACAGTGTAAGATATAAATAGAAACAACTAAAAGTTAAAAAGTAGGGGTGATGAAGTTAAAATGTAGACTTTGTATTAGTTTTGTCTTTGCTTGTTCGTTTTTGCTATCAATGTTGAGTTGTCATTAGTTTAAAATAATTGGTTATAAGATATTATTAGCAAGCTTCATGGTAACCTCAAATTAAAAAAGCCTACATTAGATACACAAAAAATAAAAAGCAAGAAATTAAAACACACCACCAGAAAAAAAATCACCTTCACAAAAAGGAAGACAGATGGACGGACAGATGGAAGGAAGGAAGGGAGGGAGGAAGGGAGGGAGGGAGGGGGGAAGGAAGGAAGGAAGGAAGGAAGGAAGGAAGGAAGGACAGACCACACAACAACCAGGAAAAAAATCGATAAGTAAGTCCTTATCAATAATAACATTGAATATAAATGGACTAAACTCTCCAATCAAAAGGTATAGAGTGGCTGAATGAATTAAAAAACATGATCCGAGCCGGGTGCAGTGGCTCACACCTGTAATCCCAGCAATTTGGGAGCCTGAGGCAGGTGTATTGCTTGAGCCCAGGAGTTCAAGACCAGCCTGGGCAACATGGCAAAACCCTGTCTCTACAAAACATTCAAAAATTAGCCAGGCATGGTAGCATGTGTCTATAGTCCCAGCTACTCAGGAGGCCAAGGTAGGAGGATCACTTGAGTCTGAGAGGCAGAGGTTGCAATGAGCCAAGATTGTGCCACTGCATGCCAGCCTGGGCAAGACAGTGAGACTCTGTCTCAAAAAACAAACAAACAAACAAAACCCCATGATCTGTTGCCTACAAGGAACACACTTTATGTATAAAGACACACAAAGAAATGGAAAAATATATTCTATGCCAATGGGAACCAAAAAAGAGCAGAAGTAGCTATACTTATATCAGACAAAATAGATTTTAAGACAGAAACTATAAGAAGAGACAAAGAAGGTCATTATGTAATTGTAAAGGGGTCAATTCAGCAAGAGGATATAACAATTGTAAATATATAAGCACTCAACATTGGAGGACCAAGATATATAAAGCAAATATCATTACAGCCAAAGAGAGAGAGATAGGCCCCAATACAATAATAGCTGGAGACTTCGACATCCTACTTTCAGCATTGGACAGATCGTACAGACAGAAGACAAACCACAAAACATCAGACTTAATCTGCACCATTAACCAAAAGGACCTAATAGATATTTACAGAACATTTCAACCAATGGCTGCAGAATACACATTCCTCTCCTCACTTCATGGATCATTCTCAAGGATAGACCATATGTTAGGCCACAAAACAAGTCTTTATAAAAATTCAAAAAAATTGAAATTATATTGCATCTTCTCTGACCACAATGTAATAAAATTAGAAATCAATAACATGAGGAACATTGGGAACTATACGAGCACATGGAAATTAAACAATATGCTCTTGAATGGCCAGTGGGTCAATTAAGAAAATAAGAAGAAAAATTTAAAATTTCTTGAAACAAAAAATGGAAACAATAAGTACAAAAACCTATAGGATACAACAAAAACAGTAGTAAAAGGAAAGTTTGTAGCAATAAACATCTACATCAAAAAAGCAGAAAAACTTAAACAAACAACCTAACAATGCATCTTTAAAAACTATAAAAGCAAGAGCAAACCAAACCTAAAATTTGTAGAAGAAAATAAGTAATAAAAATCAGAGCAGAAATAAATGACATAGAAATGAATAAAACAATACAAAAAATCAATGAAACAAAACTTTTTTTTTAAAAAAAAGAGATAAACAAAACTGACAAACCTTTAGCCAGGCTAGCAAACCAAGAAAGAAGACCTAAATAAATAAAATCAGAGAGGAAAAAGGAGACACTGCAACTGATGTCACAGAAATTCAAAGGATCATTAGAGACAACTATGAGCAACTATATGCCAATAAATTAGAAAACCTAGAAGAAATGGACAAATTCCTAGACACATACAACCTACCAAGATTGAACCATGAAAAAATCTAAAACCTGAACAGATTAATAACAAGTAATGAGATTGAAGTCATAATAAAAAGTCTCCCAGTAAAGAATACCCTGAGACCCCATGGCTTCACTGCTGAATTTTCCGAAGCATTTAAAGAGGATCTCATATCAATCCTACCCAAGCTATTAAAAAAAAAAAGAAGAGGAGGGAATACTTCCAAACTCATTGTATGAGGCCAGTATTACCCTGATACCAAAACCAGACAAAGATGCATCCAAAAAAATGATTTTTTTTAGTTTTCTAAAAACACCAAAGATATCCCTGATGAGTATTAATGCAAAAATTATCAACAAAATAAATACTAGCAAACCAAACTTAACAACACACTAAAAAGATCGTTCATCAAGATCAAGTGCGATTTATCTCAGGGATGCAAGGATAATTCAATATATGCAAATCAATCCATGTAATACATCATATCAACAGAATGAAGGAAAAAAATCATATGATTATTTCAAGTAATGCTGAAAAAGTAGATGACAAAGTTTAATATCCCTTCATGGTAATAACCCTTGAAAAACTGCATATAGAAGGAACATACCTCAACATAATAAGAACTATATATGACAGACCCACAGCTAGTATTATATTGAATAGGGAAAAACTGAAAGCCTTTCCTCCTAAGATCTGGAAGAAGATAAGCATGCCCACTGTCACCACTGTTGTTCCACATAGTACTGGAAGTTCTAGCTAGAGCAATCAGACAAAATAAAGACATCCAAATTGGAAAGGAAGAAGTCAAATTATCCTTGTTTGCAGATGATATAATCTTATATTTGGAAAAACCCCAAAACTCCACCAAAAAACTATTTGAACTGATAAACAAATTCAGTAAAGTTGCAGGATACAAAATAAATAAACAAAGGTTAGTAGTCTTTCTATATTCCAACAGTGAATAATCTGAAAAAGAAATGAAGAAACTAATCCTATTAATAATAGCTACCAATAAAATAAGCTACCTAGGAATAAACATAACCAAAGAAGTGAAAAGTCTTTACAATAGAAACTATAAAACACTGATGCAAGGAATTGAAGAGGACACACACACACACACACACACACACAGACACACAAAATGAAAAGATATTCCATGTTCATGGATTGGAAGAATCAATATTGTTAAAATATTCACACTACCAAAAGCAATCTACAGATTCAATGTAATCTCTATCAAAATACCAATGACATTCTTTACAGAAGTAGAAAAAACAATCCTAAAATTTATATGGAACCACAGAGGACCCAGAATAGCCAAAGCTATCATGAATGATATGGTTAGGCTGTGTCCTCACCCAAATCTCATCTTGAATTGTAGCTCCCATAATTCCCACATGTTGTGGGAGGGACCTGGTGGGAGGTAATTGAATCATGGGGGCAGGTCTTTCCCATGCTGTTCTCATGATAGCGAATAAGTCTCACGAGATCTGATGGTTGTATAAAGGGGAGTTCCCCTGCACATGCTCTCTTGCCTGCTGCCATGTAAGAGGTGACTTTCCTCCTCCTTTGCCTTCCACCATGATTGTGAGGCCTTCCCAGTCATGTGGACCTGTGAGTCAATTAAACCTCTTTCCTTTATAAATTACCCAGTCTCGGGTATGTCTTTATTAGCAGTGTGAGAACAGACTAATTCACTGAGCAAAAAGAACAAAATGGGAGGAATCACATTACCTGACTTCAAATTATACCACAGAGCTATGGTTATGGTAACCAAAATGACATAGTACTGGCGTAAAGACAGACACACAGACCAATGTAACAGAATACAGAACCCAGAAATAAACCCACATATCTACAGTGAACTCATTTTTGACAAAAGTGCCAAGAATATACATTGGGGAAAGCATAGTCTCTTCAATAAATGGTTCTGGGAAAACTGGATATCCATCTGCAAAAGAATGAAACTAGATCCCTATCTCATGCCATATGTAAAAATCAAATCAAAATGGACTAAACACTTACATCTCAGACCTCAAACTATGAAACAACTAAAAGAAAACATTGGGGAAACTCTCCAGGACATCGGACTGGGCAAAGATTCCTTGAGTAATACCCCACAAGCACAGGCAACCAAAGCAAAATGGACAAATGGGATCACATCGAGTTAAAAAGCTTCTGCACAGCAAAGGAAACATCAACAAAGTGAATAGACCACCCACAGAATGGGAGAAAATGTTTGCAAACTACCCATCTGACAAGCGATTGATAACGAGAATACATAAGAAGCCCAAAGAACTCTATAGGACAAAATCTAACCATCTGATTAAAAATGGGCAAAAGAGCAGAATAGATATTTCTCTAAAGGAGACACAAAAATGGCAAACAGGTGTATGAAAAGGTGCTCAACATTAGTGATCATCAGATAAATGCAGATCAAAGCTACAATGAGAGATCACCTCACCACAGTAAAAATAGTTTTTATCCAAAAGACAATAATGAATGCTTCTGAGGATGTGGAGAAAAGAAAACCCTGATACACTGTTGGTGGGAATGTAAATTAGTACAACCACTATGAAGAAAAGTACGGTAGTTCCTTAAAAAACACTAAAAATATAATTACTACATAATCCAGCAATCCCACTGCCAGGTATATACCCCAAAGAAAGGAAATCAGTATTTTGAAGAAATATGTGCACTTCCACATTTATTGTGGCACTATTCACAATAGCCAAGATTTGGAGGCAATCTAAGTATCCATCAACAGATGAATGGAGAAAGAAAACGTGATACATATACACAATGGAGTACTATTCAGTCATAAAAAAGAATGAGATCCTGTCATTTGCAACAACAGGGATGGAACTGGAGGTCCTTATGTTCAATGAAATAAGCCAGGCACAGAAAGAGAAACTTCACATATGCTCACTCATTGGTGGGAGCTAAAAATTAAAATAACTGAACTCATGGAGATGGAGAGTAGAATGATGGTTGCCAGAGGCTGGGAAAGGTAGTGTTGGGGGAGGGGGGTGCAGTGGTGATTAAAGGGTACAAAAATATAGTTAGAAAGATTAAATAAGATCTAGTATTTGATAGCACAACAGGGTAACTACACTAAACAGTAATTTATTGTGCATTTTAAAACAATTAAAAGAGTACAATTGGAATGTTTGTAGTACAAAGAAACGATAAATGCTTGAGGTGTGGATACTTCATTTACCCTGATGTGATTATTATACATTGTACATTTGTATCAAATATCTCATCTACTCTATAAATATATGTATACATACTATGTACTAATTAAAAAAAAACTGCCTCAAACCCATGAAGTGAACATTGCAGTTGTCTCTCCAGCATCCATGCACACTCACCTGCCCTTCCTCCATGTGTAGAAGCCATGATTTGAGTGGGTTGACCCTGCCCCTATTGCTGTCAGTATAACCTCACCTCTTCGTCTCAGTGATTATTTCAGAGATGGGGAGTGCTGTGGTTTGAATGTGTCTTCCAAATTTTCTGTGTTGGGAACTTAACCCCCAGTGAAACAGTGTTGGGGCATGGGACCTAGGAAGAGGAGATTAGGTCATGAAGGTTCTGCCTTCATGAATAAATTAAAGTTGTTATCAAGGGAATGCGTTAGTCATCTTGACAGTGGGCTTGTTATGACAAGCTTGACTCCCTCTTGTTCTCTTGCTCTTCTGTCTTCTACCATGGAATGACACAGCAAGAAGGCCCTCACCAGATGCTGAGTAGAAGCCAGCACTATGCCCTTGGACTTCCCAGCCTCCACATCTGTGAGCCAAATACATTTCTTCCTGTATAAATTACCCAGTCTGGGCCGGGCGTGGTGGCTCATGCCTGTAATCCCAGAACTTTGGGAGGCCAACGTGGGCGGATCACGAGGTCAGGAGATCAAGACCATCCTGGCTAACATGCTGAAACCCCGTCTCTACTAAAAATACAAAAAAATTAACAGGGTGTGGTGGCGGGCGCCTGTAGTCCCAGCTACTCAGGAGGCTGAGGCAGGGGAATGGCATGAACCCGGGAGGTGGAGCTTGCAGTGAGCTGAGATCGCACCACTGCACTCCAGCCTGGGTGACAGAGTGAGACTCTGTCTCAAAAAAAATAAAAATAAAAATAAAAATAAATAAATAAATAAATTACCCAATCTGTGGCATTCTGTCATAGCAGCACAAAATGGGTGAAGACAGGGAGTAACCAAAAAAGAAAAGCCCATCAGCACCTAGTGTTCCTTGCACCACAGGGACTGGTTCAAATTGGTTCAATCTTGGAAAGTGCAAGGTTTTGTTTAATAGTTGTGGAAGGAAACAGCTCCCTTTTGCATGTCACCTCATTGTCCTCTCTACCTTGTTCCTATAAAGGTACTGAGTCCTTCTTTCTTTGACTTAACCTTCCCGAAGAACCAGTACCACAAGGCAGAGTATGTGGCAGATGTTTACTGGAAGTTGAAGACAATGGAGATGACTACATAACACATAGAACAACAAAAACTCAACATAAAAGATTAGCCTGTTTTCCAAAGTCTCTATGCTCCCCCTCCAATCTGGCTTTCTTTTCCCCTTAGTCACCAGTTTCCACCATCATGCTCAACAACTCTGGCTCCAACTTCATTGCATCTTGTTTATTTTCCCTCACTTCCTGGGCCCCTCACCCTCTTCTTCTCCAGCTGCTATGCAAAACCAGAACATTCTCATTTCCTTTGCAAACTAGTTCAGCCTTCCTTCTTCTTATCTTCTTCTTTACAGCAAGTTTTATGTTTTATTTCTCACCCCAATGAATAAACCAAGATATTTTTTAAACCCAAATTGCTCCTTGAGAGAAATTGTACTGTGGCTTCCAGCTTTTAGAATATTTTCTCTATATTGCACTATTAAAGAAAATATGATCTGCCCTATCACTTGAACAGACCCTGTGCCCTGACTTCACAGGCCATTTTCTGCCAGCCATGACATCCTATCAATTCTGCATCAGAGAAACTCTCAAATTAAGCCCTTCTTCTCCCACCCTACTCTGTTCTGCTATATTTCAGGCCACCATTGTCTCTCCCTAGACTGGGGTTACCAAAGACCATTCCACAGACTCTGATAAAGTTTGTGCTAATCTTCAGGGAAAAATAAAAATAATGCAGTGAGTTTCTCCATAAGTCTAAATTCATTTAGAATAACTAATTCAAAACTGGATATCCACATGTAAATAATGAAGTTGGACCCTTACCTTTCATCCATATACCAAAATTAATTTAAAATGAATCAGAGACTTAAATACAAGAGCTATAAAATTCTTAGAAGAAAACATTGGGAAAAGCTTCTTGACACTGGATTTGGCAATGATTTCTTGGCTTTGACACCAAAAGCACAGACAACAAAGGATAAAATTGATAAATTGTACTTCATCAAAATTAAAACCTTTTATGTATCATAGGCCACTATAAACAGAGTGAAAAGGCAACCCACAGAATGGGAGAAAATGTTGCAAATTATATATCTGATAAGAGAGTAATATCCAAACTATTTAAGGAACTCCTACAACTTAACAAAAACAAAACAAACAACTGAATATACAAATGGGCAAAGGACTTGAATAGATACTTCTTCAAAGCTACACAAATGGCCAATAAGCACATGAAAAGACACACTAATCATTAAGGAAACGCAAGTAAAAGACATAATGAGATACAACTTCATATCCACTCAGACGGAAATTATCAAAAACAAAACAAACAAAATCGAAAAACAAGCATTGGCAAGGATACGGGGAAATTGGAATACCTAGAATGAGTTAGGGTGTATTTCCTCCTGTTCAATATTTTGGAAAAGTTTGAGAAGGACTGGTGTCAGTTCCTTAAATATTTGATATTTCTTGAAAAGAAGAATTCTTTTCTTAAGAATAAGAAAATATTTCCTGGAAGTCATCCATTAAACCTGCCCTCACATCTAAGTATTAGATTACATGCTATGTCAGAGATTCATGGTTACACATCATAGCCTTTTCCTACTTCTCTAAGTGAAGAGAATTCTGACTTTTTGATGGATTCTTTATGCATTGTACAAGCCACACACTGTCACTTCTGTCTTATTCTACTTGTTAGATGTGAGTTATTAAATCCAGCCCACACTCAACAGGAGGCGGTTATACAAGAGTGATTACCAAGAACCAGGGATCACTGGGGACCATCCTGAAGGTGAGCTACGATGGATCTACTGTGTGCCAGGACCACCTTAGGCACTTTACATGTGTCTAGTCTTTACAGCATTGTGGCCAAGTAGGTATTATTATTACTATTTTAGAAATTTAAAAAACATAAAAGAAAATACTAATGTGGTGGCCATGAAAATACTCTGCTCAAATCTCCTTCCAGAGAATCTTCTGTGGAGAGTATAGTTAGTTGACAGCCCCACTGTTACTCTAGAATTATTCCCAAATTTGAACTAAGGCATTGCTTTCCCTGGGCTGCTGCTGGCCAGTGACTGAGCACAGCTGGGGCATCAGAGATGGCCCATTCCTGGAGGATGCAGGTCTCATCTAATGGGCAATGTTCACTCAGGGACTTCCCATTGGCCTGTCTGAAAATGTCTCAGAAAAATCTGGGGCTTTTCCTACACAATCCTCCTTCCTTACCACTCTTCTTTCACAGATGTCAGACCTGCCTTGGAGTCTAAGACTGTCCTTGCCCATTCCTGCTCTTTGCCTTTTATCCTTCACAGGAATTTTCTTCCAATAAATCTCTTGCATGTCTAATTCTACATGGTGTTTGTTTCTCAGAAGACCCAAACTTATGTGTCAGAAAAGTTGAGTGATTTGCCCAAGTGAGTTGGGGGCATAGATGGGATTTGAACACGTTTTGACTCCAAAGGCCAAACCCAAGCTCCTTCAACACAGCATGCTATCACTTTGTACTGGGTTAATGGTGGCCCTCCAAAAGATAAATTCATATCCTAACACCTGTAACCTGTGAAGGTGACCTTATTTGGAGAAAGGGTCTTTGTAGATATAAGTTAAGGATCTTGAATTATTTGTGTGGGCCCTAAATCTTATGACAAGAATCCTTAGACAAGACAGAAAAAGAAGAAGACACAGATACAGGGAGAAGGCCAGAGATTAGAAAGATACCCTGAAGTCATCAGAAAGTGGAAGAGGCAAAGAAGGATATTTCCCAAGAGCCTTCAGTGGGAGCTTGACTCTGGATATCACCTTGATTTCAGACTTCTGGGCTCCAGTTCTATGAGAGAGTAAATTTCCACTGTTTTCAGCCACCCAGTTTGTAGTCATTTGTTACGGCAGCCACGGGGAACTAACACAAGTATTTAACCTCTAACTTTAATACTAGCACAGTGCCTGGCACATATTAGGTGTTTTTAAAGCGTGATCCTTGTGGCACATATACACCATGGAATACTACACAGTCATAAAAAAGAATGAGTTCATGTACTTTGCAGGGACATGGATGAAGCTGGAAGCCATCATTCATAGCAAACAGAAACAGAAAACCAAACACTGCATGTTCTTCCTCATAAGTGGGAGTTGAACAATGAGAACACATGGACACAGGGAGGGGAAAATCACACACTGAGGCCTGTTAGGGGGTTAGGGGCAAGGAGAGTGAGAGCATTAGGACACATACCTAATGCATGCGGGGCTTAAAACCTAGATGACGGGTTGATAGGTGCAGCAAACCACCATGGCACATGTGTGCCTATGTAACAAACCAGCACATTCTGCACGTGTATCCCAGAACTTAAAGTAAAATTAAAAAAAAAAAAAAGAGTGATCCTTGCTTGCTCTGGGAAGGTTTTTAAAAAGAGCTAATTAGTTAATAGATAACTACATGGGGATGATGAAACAAAGCTTTAAACTGCTTCTAAGTAACTCGGATTGAATACTATAAAATTGTACTGGATGATTGATTTCTAGTTTGAGTGTTATCTAGGAAGAGAATGAATATTTGTGGAGTGCCTGCTGTGTACCAGACACTAAGATAAGTTTTATTCATAAATTTCATCAGTGGGAGGAAATATTATAAATTATAACGGTGAAAGCAAGGCTTTTGGAGTCCAATTTGAGCTCTGATTCTCATTAGCTGTATGACCTTTAGCAAATTATTTAAACTCTCTTAGCCAAAATTTACTTATCTAAAAAATAGAAAAGTGATTCCTATCTCCCTGCCCTGCTTTGAAGATTAAAGGAGATAATGAATGAAGCAGCTGAGCACAGTGTCTGGCACATAGAAAATTTCAACAAACATCAGTTATTAGGAGTGAACCATGCTGGTGGGTGCAGGACTGTTGAAGTGGGAACTAGGGCTCTCATCTGAGAACAAGAGGTGCTGGATACTCCCTTCTAAGAGGTCAGAGAACTACAGTGTTTGGGACAAGCTAAGTCCCCACAGGGCTTGCTGAGAAATTCCAATTTCAGCCCCACAAACACAAACCCCCCAACTCCTGTCTCCTCCAGGTGAACTGGGAGTATGGAGAAGACAGTCTCTTTGTGTTAGGCCTGCATCTCCCTAAGGTCGAGGAGGGTGGAGGTGGGAGGGGGTGCTATGAATTTTCTTAAGGGAGGAGACTAAACTGAGCCTCTGCCTATACTAATGTGGCGCTGCGGCTGTCTAGCATAGGAACGTTGCCATGCCCCTGGACCAGCAGAGGTTCTGAGTCTTTCAAGACACTCAGGTTTCCGTGACCTACCAAAGCCTGGAAGGAGAAATGCCTTCCCTAGTTCCCTCCATCCCTGTCTGTAACCTGTGACAGACAACCCCAGTATTCCACACACCCCAACAAGACTGCCTAGTCAGGGAGGGGACCCTTGGCAGCAAGAGGCTGTTAGGGGCTCAGGGCTGCTTCTGTCAGAGGGCTGATCTGGGGAGAGTAAGCTGAATACTGATCTCCCACACCACAGGCGAAGCAGCAGGAAGACCCTCACAGGGCCCTCCGAGGAACCAACAAACCGGTTTCACAGAAGTGCCCATATTTGGACGCCTGCCATACCCTGGAACAAATGGCCCGTCGTCATCAAATGGAGGAGCTGTGGTGGCCAACAGAGAGGATTACAAGCTTACAACAGGCATCCAAGTAAGATGAGACCTGCCTGTCTTTCTCCTCCTGCCCCCAACACCAGCGCAGTGCATGCTGGGAAGGGGGAGGTGTTGGGGGAAGCTGAGGAGGCCAGGCCGCCCTCCCAGGGTCCGGCCGTCCTGTCAGCCTGGGTTGCCCATGAGAATCACATGGGGAAGCTTTCAGGAATTCTTCATGAGCCCAGATATTCTGGTTTAACTGGTCTGGAGTGGAACCTAGGCACTGACATTTTTAATGAGCAGCTGGGGCTGCAAACCACTTCTCTAAAGCCAAAGTAGTAGCCTGTGCCGCTGGGAAGGTGTAGGATTGCAAGAATTCGCAAATACAAATAAAAGTATCATATGACACTTATGTTAAACACTGTCTAAAATTCTAATTTCACTGGGCATTCTGTATTGATAAAATATTGATAGTGACAATCTTAGGAGGGTAGGAAAAATATTTGGATTGGGTAGAAGATTGAAATTTGAAAATGAACAAACAGGGCAGAGTCTTAAGGATCAGAAGTAACGGTTTAGTATTAAAAGCTGACTGCAATGTTATGGAACGGGGCTGAGCTGTCAAGAAAGGAGATGTTACCCGGTGAAAAATAGGGGGATGTGACATAAGCACACTGGGGGCAGTTGCAGAAAAAATAAAACCATTTCATATTTATGCCCCTAGTGAGATGAGCCTCCCAGTAAACCAGTTACGTCATTACAACCAACAACCTTGCAGAAGGGATGAGAGAATGGAAGCTGAGAGAATTTATGTGATTTGTGGAAGTTCAACACAGCTCGTAAGTGACAAGCCAGGATTTGAACCAAAGTCAGTTTGTCTTTAAAAAAACAAAAAGGTAGCAAGTTCTTTCTACTATACCATAATGACTTCTAGAACTTTTCTTTCTCCCTTTTCGTTTGTTTGTTTGTTTGTTTGTTTTGAGATGAAGTTTCACTCTTGTTGCCCAGGCTAGAGTGCAATGGCTCGATCTTGGCTCACTGCAACCTCCACCTCCCAGGTTCAAGCAATTTCCCTGCCTCAGCCTCCCGAGTAGCCGGGATTACAGGCATGCACCACCACGCCCGGCTAATTTGTATTTTTAATAGAGATAGGGTTTCTCCATGTTGGGCAGGCTGGTCTCAAACTCCTGACCTCAGGTGATTCACCTGCCTCAGCCTCCCAAAGTGCTGGGATTACAGGTGTGAGCCACTGCACCCGGCCTAGAACTTTTCTTTGGTACTAGTAATACTAGTAGATTGCTTCCCTAAAACAAGCAGGGAAAGGAAGCAAAAAGCCCAGAGAAGCGCCCCCACCACCCCCCACCCCCTATCCCCATTAAAGTACAGAGTGACGAGAGGCAGGGACTGGGGCTGTACATTTTGGACCTTACAGACTGGTCCTATCCCTGGCCTTGCTGACATCTGTAGGTGATCAAGGTGAAAGCAGAAGACCCTTCTGTCTCCTCATTATCTCAGCTGCTGAGCAGCCAAATATGGGGAGCTGCGTGAATGTTTATTTCGCAGTAAGTTCTGCTGCTCCATCATGATGTCTCCTGCTTATATTTCTGTAATTAAATGTCATCTCATTGTGCATGTACTTGTTGTGCTTAAGCCCCAAGGCTGTTTTAGTAAAGGGTACAATTTTGTAAATCAAATGGAGAAAAATAAACAAAACCACCTGTTCTGTGAGACAGTGTGCTGCCAAGCGTGGAGCTCTCCTGTCCCTCCCTGCCTCCTCCAAAGTCCAGGAGGGGAGGGCAAGAGAAGCCCCCAGGATGGGGGGTGAGGAGTGTAACCACTTCAGCGAGGGGTACCTTGTCCCTATTCAAAAATAACTCTTTAGTAGGGGGCTCACCACTGCAGGGCCTTGGCTTTCAGTGGGCCAAGAACAGCTGTTGTGACAGGCAGGGACAGCCACTCAGGACGTGAGGGAAGTCAGGCTGCAGAAGGTGGACAGCCCAAGAAGTCCCTTAGGCTCACATATGGGAAAGCAAAACTTATGATTGAATAATGCCAGCCTTTGCCTCGCCCATTCTCACCTTCTGTTAAACAAAAAGCTGTCTTTTCCCTCTCAGCGTCTCTCCTTCCTCCCCCATATGGAGAACTCCGTGTTTGCCAGCCTGTCTCCTGGGATTTCAAGATGCGGCATAAGAGTAGGTACAGAGAGACAGGACAAGAAGCATAGGAAGGAAGAGAGAGGGAAACTAAACCGACTGGCTTGTGGGCTGGGCTTTGGGGAGCATTCTTTGTAGAGTTGAGAGGGAGATACAAAAGCCGTCTTAGGTTGGGAGAGAAATGGGTTTGTTTCTCCTCTAAATAATTTATCGAGGAGAAATTCACATAACATAAAGTTAACCAGCTCCATGGGAACAATTCAGTGGCATTTGGCATATTCACAATGTTGTGCAACCAACCACCTCTGTCTCATTCCAAAATGCTTCCATTGCTCCAGGTAAGGGTATTTTAAGGTGTGTTGATGTGGATTATGCATTTGATCCCTTAATGTTTGTCAAGGGACGGAAGTGAAGATTGGAGTATATTTTTAATAACTGTTGACTTGTAGACTTTAACCTAGCAAAACTGGGTCAGGTGGACCCAAGGGGTTATTTGGGTTCTGTACAGCCATGGCCCCCAGGGCAGGAGACCTGTAGGAATGCCTCACCCACCACCACATTAGGCTCTGTGCTCCCAGGTTTCCTACAGTGACTTTGGTACCTTGGTATTCTTAATGACCTGATCTTACCAGGTTACATGTTGGTGGGTGGGACACACTCTGTGATATATCCTGCACCTATGTGCTCTAAGACTGAGAGTCTGACCTCAGTATCCTCCAAGAGAGGACCCCACCAGCAGCCTGGTGTGAGCTTTGGGTTACCTCAACCCCTGAAGCAAGCTGAACTACTCATTCTTTTCCAAACATTCCCTGAAGCCTCCCACATTTGTCCTTTCTGGTGTCTACACCAGCTTTCCCCCAGTTCTTTACTCCCAAATAA
This sequence comes from Gorilla gorilla gorilla, assembly GCF_029281585.2. Lineage (NCBI taxonomy): Eukaryota > Metazoa > Chordata > Mammalia > Primates > Hominidae > Gorilla > Gorilla gorilla. The sequence continues at coordinate 102,259,917 of NC_073231.2, read as the reverse complement.
CCAGATGCTAACAGTTTTTAAATTTTCTTATTGCTCATATGATATCTGATATGTGATTATGCATGCATGCTTAAGTACATGTACTTTCTTTCTCTCTCTGTCTCTCTCTACATATTTGAGTTTTTTGTTGGGTTCATTGCTTGCTTTGGAAAAATTGGATCATGTATTCTCTGCATCTTCTATCTCTCATTCAAAAATATCTCACAGAAGTTCCTCTCAGTCCCCTGGTATGTTTCAGATTCATTATTTGTGTTGGCAGCATTGTAATCCATAATGAGGCTCCTTCATAATTTATCCAACCCTTTCTCTATTGATGGATATTTCCTCTGTTTTAAGTTTCTGTCCCTCTAAACAATGAAGCAATATTGTTGTACAATATATATCTTTATATACCAATGCTTTTACTTCTATTGAATGGATTCCAGGGTTGAAAGTCATGTGCATTTTAAAATTTAGTGTATATTGCTTTCAAAAAGGCTGAAACATATTTTCGGCAGCAAAATATAGAGGACTTTTTACCCTCATCCCTAGTAGCAACAGTTGCTACCCCTCGTTTTAATTTTTTTCTAGTCTTATAGTCATGAAGCCATATTCCATTGTAAACTTAATTTGTAGTTTGCTGACTCCTGATGAGCATGAGCATCTTTTTCAACTGTTTATTTGGCAGAGGGATTTGCTTTTTCTGTGTATGTTGTACTTCAATACAAAACTTTCTTAGAATTTAAAAATCTGCTGGGTTTATGATTGGGATTGCATTACGTTTTTTATTTTTTGAAGAATGAATTTTTTATGAGATTAACTCCTCTCAACAAATTGCATAGTATTAAAATGTATCCCTATTATGTTTATGTTTTTTCCCATAGGATTGTTTTTCACATAATCCTGTACCTCTCTTTTATATTTATCCCTCAATGTTTTATAGATTTTAGCTGGGCACAGTGGCTCACGCCTGTAATCCCAGCACTTTGGGAGGCCAAGGTGGGCGCATCACTTGAGGTCAGGAGTTTGAGACCAGCCTGGCCAACATGGTGAAACCCCATCTCTACCCAAAATACAAAGATTAGCGGGGCATGGTGGCAGGTGACTGTAGTACCTGCTACTCAGGAGGCTGAGGTAGGAGAATCGCTTGAACCCGGGAGGTGAAGGTTGCAGTGAGCCGCGATTGTGCCACTGCACTCCAGCCTGGGGGACAAGAGCGAAACTCCATCTGAAAACAAACAAACAAAAACAAAAAAAATTTTATAGATTTTTATCACTAAAATTAAATATTTTTATCATATATATTTCTTGATGAATATGCTATAGCAGATAAATGATTAATTTAATATGCATTTTGGTAAACCTTGCCACCTTACTGAAGTCTTTATTAATCTGAGTGGTGGGTTTTTTTTTTTTTTTGAGACGGAGTCTCACTCTGTCACTCAGGCTGGAGTGCAGTGCTGCGATCTCAGCTCACTGCAGCCTCCACCTCCCAGGTTCAAGCAATTCTCCTGCCTCAGCCTCCCAAGTAACTGGGATTACAGGCGTGGGCCACCACGCCAAGCTAACTTTTGTATTTTTATTAGAGATGAGGTTTCGCCACATTGGCCAGGCTGGTCTGGAAATCCTGACCTCAGGTGATCCTCCTGCCTCCGCCTCCCGGAGTGCTGAGATTACAGGCATAAGCCACCATGCCTGGCCTAATCTGAGTGTTTTGTTTTGTTTTGTTTTGTTTTGTTTTTTAAATTAGTTTTCTAGGTTTTCTAAGAATGCAATCATGTGATTAATGAAAGAAAATATTGTCAAATATTTATGCCAGTGATTCAATTTTATATTCTTATTGTATTTTCTAAAAACCTCCAAGACAATGTCAAATAGTAATGGTAACAGCAGGCATAAATCTGGAAAAGAAAAGATAGAATCATGAGCAAAAAGAAATATTCCAATCTTTGTCACTTCTTTCAAATGTTTACACTAATCATTTATTTTTGTTACCTTATTACATTTGTTTGACTCTCTAAGTCTCTAAGAAAATGTTGAATTAAAATGGTAATAGTGGGTATTCATGTCTGATTCTGATTTTAATTGAAATGTTTTTGGTGTTTTGTTAACTAGAATATTGTCTATTGGTTTTTGATAAAGAGATTTTATTATCTCCAACAATCCTAATTTTTATTTTACTTAAAGTTTTAATAGGAATAGCTACTGAATGTTATCAAGTGCCTCTGCAGAAACTACTGATAAAATGATATGGTTTTTCATCTTTAATTTTTTGATAAAAAGACTTATGTTGATATGTTTCTTGACGTTGAGCTTTGTAATACTAGAATAAATTCTCCTTACTTTAGTGTATTAGTCTTTTTGCCACATTGCTAGATTCTATTTGTCGATATTTTATTTAGGATTTTTGCATCTACAGTTATAAGTATTGGTCTATAATTTTCCTTTTTATGCTGTCTTTATAGGGTTTTAGTGTAAAATTAAGCTTGGTTTGTAAAATAAATTCAGAAGCTTCCATTTTTATTCCTTGGTCTAGAATATATTGATAAATATTACTATTATCTATTCTTTGAAGATTAGAAAACTGAGCTGTGGACTCCTCTGTCCTGACATCCTTTTCAATGGTAGATCTTTGATAATCTTCCTGATCTGGCCCACTGTAATTAGTTATTCAGGTTTTCACTTCTTGGATTAACTTTGGTAATTTCCTTTAGATCTTCAATTTTGTTATCATGGAGTTAGCATATAATATATACTTATAATTGTTCAAATCTCTTCTGTATCTGAGACCATGGCTCTTTATTCATTCCCAATCTTGTCTTTTTGTTGTTGTTGTTCTTTTTTCTTTAATTAGATTTCAGAGAGGTTTATCTGTTTAGTTGAACTTTTTAAGAATTAGCCTTTGGGCTAGGTGTGGTGGCTCACACCTGTAATCCTAGCACTTTGGGAGGCCAGAGGCAGGTGGATCACTTGAGGTCAGGAGTCTGAGACCAGCCTGGGCAACATGGTGAAACCCCAGCTCTACTAAAAATACAAAAATTAGCCGAGTGTAGTGGTGTGCACCTGTAATTCCAACTACTCAGAGGCTGAGATACGAGAATTGCTTGAACCCGGGAGGCAGAGGTTACAGCGTGCCAAAATAGCACTACAGTCCTGCCCTCCAGCCTTGGCAACTGGGTGATACAAAAGAATTAGCCTTTGGATTTGTTGACAGTGTCTCCAGTGTTTTTGTTTTCTGTTTAGTTCACTCCGTTTTCATGTTTATTAATTCTCCTTTAGAACACTTTTTCTGCCTCACTTTCCTCTCCCTCTCCAGAGAAGTCTTAATAAAATAAATTTGACTTTGACTTTATTGTTCCGTCCTTCTCCCACTTTTAGGTTTTGCTGACACACGGAAGAACTTTTCAATCTAGATTACCGTTATTAGAATTTACTTGGAGTATTTATTGCCTATTTCAGGAATCCTTATTTAGAACTTGTATTACACATTCTTAGATAGTCTATCATTATGGGTTTAGATATTATAAATATTTATATAAAAAGCAAGCATGGCTCACTGCTATTTCCTATCTTATTCTTCTTCCATAATCTTGAGTTCTCTGTTCTGATTCATCTGTTGTTTCACCAGAGTCTTTTCTCTCATATTTCCCCCAGATAGGTATGAGAATAATATATTCTCTGAATTCTTGCATACCCCAAATATCTTCCTTTCTTGCTGATATATGAAGGATATCCTGGCTGGCATAGTCCTTTTTTCTCAAGAGTCCATAAATGTCACTCTACTAACTTCCAACACAGCAATGTTAAGTGTCAATCTGATTCTTCTTCCTCGTTCTTTTTATCTGTGAATTTAAAAAATTTATAGTGCTACCTGTGGAATTCAGAAATTTTACTAAGATATGATTGGGTGTGTGCCTTTCCTCTTTAATATAGCCTAAACCAGTGAAACCTTCCAACATACTTTCTGATCCTTCTTTTTTTAATTTTTATTTATTTATTTTGAGATGGAGTCTTGCTCTGTTGCCCAGGCTGGAGTGCAGTGGTGCGATCTCAGCTCACTGCAACCTCTGCCTCCCGGGTTAAAGTGATTCTCCTGCCTCAGCTTCTGGAGTAGGTGGGATTACAAGACACCTGCCACCACGCCTGGCTAATTTTTGTATTTTTAGTAGAGATGGGGTTTCACCATGCTGGCCAGGCTGGTCTTGAACTCCCGACCTCAGGGATCTGCCTGCATCAGCCTCCCAAAGTGCTGGGATTACAGGCGTGAGCCACTGCGCTCAGCCTCTGATACTTCTTTATCCACAGGAAATGTTCTTGCACTATCATTTAATTGTTGCCTCTTCCCACCTGTTCCTTCATCTGGAATTACAGTTTTCCTGTGCAGTGGACATCTTGACTTGATCCTCAGGCCCTGAGTTGAATCTCAGCACTGACTGTTCTACTCTTCACCTAATTCAATTAGTTTTCATTTGAAAAGTCATGTTTATTTGTTTAAATTCCAGGTCATCTTTTAAGGACTTTTCTTAAATCTCCTCAGTTTCTCATTATTTTTATTTTTGTATGGGTCATAGACTTATCTCCTCCAATAGCTCTAATTTTTGATGAGTACTTCTTCTGTCCTGGTTGCTTTGTTTGTCATTTTTCTCTCTCTCTAGCTGTTGTCCTTCTCTGATGTGTGCTTTTTCTGTGTTTACTCCTTGGAGCTCAGGCATAGCTGCTAAGAATCTTATGTGGTCTCATTTCCAAGGGTAGAAGATGGCCTTGTGGTCTCAGTCCTAAAGGCCAGTAGTGGAGCACACAGGGGTTGTTGGGCCCTTGTGAAGGTACCACAAGAAGCAAGACTTTATGTTTTATTATGTTTCCTATCATTCATGAGCTCCCCACCTCAAGGATGAAATGGCCTCAACTTACATTTTCAGCCCTGGAAATCAGATATGCCTTTCCAGCTGATGAGGATGTTCCTCAGGGTTGGGGAATCCCCTGAGGCCAGCTTTCTGGGGAAACTCTGTTCAGATACTTACCTGAGTCCTTCAGACACTAGTACCCAGGCTCTCACATAGCCCAGAGGGGAGAAGCCACTAAACTGTACAGGTGCTCTCTGATCAGCTTCTACCATCTGTCTGGATTATGTAGGATAGTCAGGCTGGAATTGCAGTTGGGAGAGGAAAAAGTTAGGACATGTTAAGCTACCATGTTCCTGTATTCCTGCTGATTTCTTTAAGTCAAAACTCTACCCATCCTTAAAGGGTGCTCACAAAAGCCACTTCCTATAACCTTCTTGATCCTCTTGTCTCATGGCTCGTTCTCAACTCTGGCCGCACCCTAAAATCTCCTGAGGAACTATAAAACATACTAACACCTAGGTCTGCTCTGGTCTAACTGATGTGGAGTGCAGTCTGGACTTCAGGATTTTTATTTTTTATTTACTTTTTTTTTTTTTTTTTTTTTTTTTTTTTGAGATGGAGTCTCGCTCTGCTGCCCAGGCTGGAGTGCAGTGGTGCGATCTTGGCTCACTGCAAGCTCTGCCTTCCAGGTTCACACCATTCTTCTGCCTCAGCCTCCCGAGTAGCTGGGACTACAGAAGCCCACCACCACACCCAGGTAATTTTTTGTATTTTTAGTAGAAATGGGGTTTCACTGTGTTAGCCAGGATGGTCTCAATCTCCTGACCTTGTGATCTGCCCGCCTTGGCCTCCCAAAGTGCTGGGATTACAGGCATGAGCCACCACGCCCAGCCAACTTTGGGATTTTTAAAGCCCTTCATGTGGCTCTAACAAATGAGTCTGACATGCAGCCAGGGTTGAGTATCTAACTTGGTGTGATCATCCCCTCCTCCCAGCATTCAGTCTTTCTTGTATCATAACTTTTGTGTGCTTATTTTATCTTCCTACTAGTAAATGTCTTGAGCCCACATTCACTTATTCTCTCAGTAATTCAGTTATCCACTTCCTCACTTTATTCATTCATTTAACAAATATTTAGTATGCGCCATCCTTCAGGCAGCAGGCCCTGGAAGATTCAAAGATAAGTACGAGTCTCTGTGTAAATATATTTACAGACTTGTTTGGGTTAATATTTTGCAAATGAACATGAATTTTTCTTAGTGCTTCTCCTTAAAACAGACCTGGAGAAAGCTGCTATAGACTGCTCAGCCACTCTGCCCTGACAAGTGTTTGTGAGGAAAAGTGCTATTGCAATTTCAATTTTTTAAAATCCAGATAAATAAAGGTGGCAATTCCAATTGTTGGCAGAGACAAATGGGCAAAGCCAGAAAGATCTGTGAACAGGAAAGCCTCAAAAGTCACACAGCATGCAGACTTGTGTCTCAAACACCTGCCGCTCACTCACCTAGAATCTCTAGAATCCAAACTCCCCCAAGAAATGGATAGCAAGTTTCTCTTTTCTTTCCACAAATTTCTCTTTTTTTCCCCTGACTGGGTATATTCACAGGTCCTATATAAATAATGTTTGCTCTGAGTCATAAACATGAAAAACCATTTCTAAGTACTAAGGTTCTGGTGCCGTCTATTGTTTGCAAATCACTGCTGCACACTGGTTGGGAGGCAGGGCCATAGAGGGAAAGCCTGCTGGCTCTTGAGCTGGAAGATGCAGTCCTGGGACCCCACTGCTCCTCTGAGAGCTACCTGCATGGGTCATGTGTACCCTTCACACATGACTGGGAGCCCAGGTGATCTCTTTCCATCCTGAGTGAACATTTGTGTGGACAGCCTTTTCAAAAATGTGCATCTGGAATGCCAGAGGAAGGGCGTCTATGCAGAGAAGTTGTCCTGAGGCTACATTCCGCAAGCACTGGGAAGCTAAAAAAACAAAAAACAAAAAACAAAAACCTGACTTTTGAGCTAGAATAACAAATACCACCAAATTAGAGTAACTTTTCTCCCCTCTTAATTTACTGTATTTAAAGTCACCTCACCTATCAGGATCCTAGCCAGGAACCAAGAAAAGAAGCCAAAAAGGGCTCTAAGTACAGTTGGAGATGGTGGAAGTTTTGCCGCATGGACTTTCAGGCATTTTATATCTAGGAACACCAAGCTGTCATCCAACATCCATTTCCTTTTCTTTTCTTTTCTTTTTGGAGATGGAGTCTCGCTCTGTTACCCAGGCTGGAGTGCAATGGCACGATCTTCGCTCACTGCAACCTCCGCCTCCCAGGTTCAAGCGATTCTCTTGCCTCAGCCTCCCAAGTAGCTGGGATTACAGGCGTCCACCACCATGCCCAGCTAATTGTTTTTGTATTTTTAGCAGAAACAGGGTTTTACCATGTTGGCCAGGGTGGTCTTGAACTCCTGACCTCAGGTGATCCACCAGCTTGGGCCTCCCAAAGTACTGGGATTATAGGCGTGAACCACCACGCCCAGCCCCATTTCCTTTTCTCCATACCTAGTTTTAATAAGTTGAAGTATCTGGTGTCCAAACTTCCTACAGATGGATAGTAACACATTGGAGGGCATAAGAGGATGTTACAGGCATGCACACTGACAGCCGTGAGAAGCAAGCAGGAGACAGAAAAATGAAAATGTGCAGGTAGTGGCATTTCTCTGTCTTTTCAGCTCATTCCATGTTCAATAAATGTGAATGTTTCATCTCTTCCTAGAAATTCTGATACCTGGTCCCAGGCAGACATCCTCCTCCTCAGCATAGGTGGGCTTGCTCAGGAGGCAGAATCTGGAGCACGTTGTCATGCAGGTTTATTATGGAGAGTCCTGGGGACCACCACTGTGGAAGGAAGGGCAAGGAAGCAGAAGTGGGCAGAGAGAGAAGTCAAGCCACAGTGTGGCTCAAAAATAGTCTTGACCACCTCCATGGGAGGCTCCAGAGCCAGAATAGTCCTTTAGAGCTGCCTTGTTTGGACCACAATGAACAGGTCTTTATATTCATAGATCAATAGTCACTGAAGCAGGCTGCTGAGGCTCCCTGGGCAAGGAGGCTCTCTACAGCTGAGGCAGTCCCTGGAGGGCTGGCAGGAAAGGCTCTCTGCCACAGCATCCCCTGCAGCCGACACAGCAAGCCCCTCCTTGACGGGGACCATGGTGACACATCACAGTGTCCACGGTGCTCCTTGACTCATGCCCTGGAGGACCAGGATAGTCTCACCTTCTCTGTGCCTTACTTGACTGATGGCTGTGACAGAGACTGCTCATTATCCATAGCCTATCCATTCCAGATTTGGGAGGGAAGGTAGCAAGGCACCCAGCTAGAATATTTTATTTCTCTGCCTTCCTTGTGAGTTGGCGTGTCCATGTTATTTTGGCCAATGAGATATAAATAACAGTGCTGTGTAGGAGTTCTGGGAAGGCTTTTTTAGAGTTACACACTCAGCTTTCTCCTTTTCTGCTCCCTGGAATGTGGTCATGAGAGCAGAGTTCTGGCAGCAATCTTGAACCATGAGGTAACTTAAGGATGGGACCTGTGTATTTCCATAGATCAGAAAGACAGTCAGAGCCTGAGTCCCTGATGACTCTGGAGCTGCCATTCTGGAGCAGTTCCAGACTTCTTTTTGTAAGACATAAACAAATGGTTATCCTGTTTAAATCACTGCTATTTTGAGGTTTCTGTTTTGCAGCCAAGTTCAGGGGCCAAACTCTACTGGGGATTTATGGTTAATTAAGATAGTAATTTTTGCTGATTTTGGAATCCATCATCTCTTCATTACCACTGTAGCTATAGTAGAGGTCCTTGTTTCTCCCTCTGCTCTTCACCCCCTGCAATAAATTGCCCATACTGCTGCCAGAGGGATTTTCTACTTGATAAATTTGAACATGTCCTTCCCATTGTTAAAAACCTTTCAAGAAACTCTTGAGCTCTAAATTGTTTGTCATACTTTGTCTTATGAATTGAATATTAGGACACCTCTTACTGCATATTCGTGTTTATTCAACTATGCAGTTTTTATCGTGTGTTCATGAGTATTCAAGGAACATTGCTAGAAACAACACTGGCAGTTCTGCAGGCTGGGAAGCCACCGACTGGAACAACATCCCACAATGGCCAAGGAAATAACATAATTTTATTGTTAGTAAGCTGAGAGTTGGGCAAGTCTAGACCCACCTCTGAGCCACAGTCTAGCAGCCACCCTTATTTCTAACCTTATTTCTAACTCTTCTTTAATAGAATTCCAGTGTCATCTGAGCCATTCCACTTTTCCTTCCTTTGGGTGCCCTGAGCAGGCCCAGCTCCTTTGCAATGAAATGGAAATTACAGACCACCCCTGAGGCCCAGGCACAGCCAATGGTGTGTTGCATGACAATATCAATGTTTTTACCCCAAGCAGATCTCTCTGACTTAATTTTTTGTGTGTGTATACATTTTTTAAAATGATACTTTTGTTTTGACATAATTGTAGTTCACATACACTTGTAAGAAATAATAACAATACTCTTCACCTAATTTCCCCCAATGGTAATATCTTACATAATGGTAATATCACGACCAGAAAATTCATATGGATACAACCCACATCAATTAAAAAAACGTTTTTGTTTTCCTAACTTTTTTTTTTTTTGGGGACGGAGTCTTCCTCTGTCGCCCAGGTTGGAGTGCCATGGTGTGATCTTGGCTCACTGCATTCTCCGCCTCCTGGGTTCAAGCGATTCTCCTGCCTCAGCCTCTGGAGTAGCTGGGATTACAGGCGTACGCCACCACGCCCAGCTAATTTTTGTATTTTGTTAGTAGAGACAGGGTTTCACCATGTTGGACAGGCTGGTCTCGAACTCCCGACCTCAGGTGATCTACCCGCCTTGGCCTCCCAAATAAACTTTTGTTGGTATATGTTATATAGAGTCTGGATGCTTCTTGTGATGAAAATACACTTTTTCTTTATTAAAAAAATAAAAAGTTTTTAAGAGCTCCTCTTCCCCTTGGGATAAAGTCTGGAATTCTCTATATGGGCTTCAAACTCCTCCAAGTTCCGGCCCTAACTCCCCACACTTATCTATCACAGCTCTTACCAGGATCCCCCAGACCCAGCCTTACAGAGCTACTCCACCACCTGGAAAATCCTCCTCTTACTGGGTCTAGATAATTCCTATCTGTCTTTCAGATGAAGTGAGGTCTATAACTCCTCCTAGAAGCATTAGCCACACTCTTTCAGACTGGGTTACATGCCTTTTAATTTTCATTTGTTTTTACTTCTTGAGTGCCTGGCACACAGTAGATCAGGGGTCCAATCCCGTAGGTGTGAACTGGTAGGCAGCAGTGGCCTGTTAGGAACCAGCCGCACAGAAGGAGGTGAGCACCCAGTGAGTGAGCATGACAGCTTGAGTTCCGCCTCCTGTCAGATCAGTGCTGGCTTTAGATTCTCATAGGAGCCAGCCTTATTGTGAACTGTGCATGTGAGGGATCTAGGCTGCGTGTTCCTTATGAGAATCTAACTAATGCCTGATGATCTGAGGTGGAACCGTTTCATCCCAAAAACATCCCCCAACTGCCCTATGTCTTATATGAAACTGGTCCCTGGTGCGGAAAAGGTTGGGGACCACTGCAGTAGGTAACCAAAAAATATTTGTTGAATGAACAAATGAGTGGGTAGCTCTTACCAGTTTAAGAGTGTTGGAATAAACTGCCCACTTCTCCTTTCCCATAACCTGACTCTAGATTCCACTTTTGGATGTGGAAATCTTGTTCAATTGCTTTTCTATGGGCAGCACCCAGCCCAACGCCTTGCATATATTGGGTGCTCAATATGAGACAGTGGCTGGCTGGTGGGGAGCTGGGAATTGAGACAAGAAGAGCAGTGTGAGCACAGGCATGAGATAGTGTGTTCCAGGACAGCAAGTGGACCATTTGGCTCAGAAAAATCATTTTACAGCCCATTTAATCCATGTCAGCAGTGAGTCTGGCTTATAGCGCTGGGCTTCTCAACATCAGACATTTAATGGATCCCTCCTGCTTCTGTGCTGCTAAAACACAATGTAAAAGAATCTGCAGCTTCTGCAGCCTTATACTCTGTGAACATCATTAACCTCCATGGGCTCAGTTAGTGCCTATATTCATCTATCGCTATTCACAGAAACTCCTAGAATTAACAATCGAAGGGAATTGGTGTGGCAGATCTGCTCCATTCACCTTCAGGAAGGTAAAATTTTGCCCAAATTCTCAGATAGACTTAAAATGAGCTCCTGAATAGCTGTGTCACCCTTAGTAACTTAAAGGGCGCTCCCTACTCTCTCAGCACAGCATTTTATCTTAGGGTAATATGAAACTCAGGAAGCTGCAATCCACACACAGTTTGGTAGTTGGCAGCTTCTACTGCATGCCTGCAGCAATAACACCCACTCCTGCCTGTTAGATGCTCTTTCCCATAGAGCCAGGATGCACCACCAGTGAACCAGAGGCAGGGTCACTGGGGCTGGATGTCCCCAGTTTTGAACCTGGTTCTGCCATTCTCTTAGGGTGGATTTAGCCTCTTCAGTTTCCACATCCATAGAACATGGAAATATGATGGTCCCACCTCATAAGAATAATTGTGAGAATTCTGTGGGCTAATGCATGGCAGCTCACACCACAGGAGCAGGCACACAGCAGGTGCTCGATAAATGTTAGCTCCGATCGTCATTGCTATTATAAAAGAGTCACAATCAACCATGAAGTATGGGGGCTCAGGAACACAGAGGGGATGTTCTTATAGGCATTTCTCTTATTTTTCATTATGCTAGGTCATTGGTGTATAGATATAATTAATATTAGCTTTACCACCGTGGTAGGCTGAATAATGGCCCTCCAAAAGACATGCATGTCCTAACCACTGAAACCTGTAAATGTTACTGTATATAGCAAAAAAGGATATTGCAAATATGGTTGAATTAAGGATCTTGAGATGGGGCATTATCCTGGATTATACAGATGGGCTCTAAATATCCTTATAGGAGGGAGGAAGAGGAACAGCTGACACACACAGAAAAGAGGAGAAGTGATGTGACCATGGCGTGATGTGACCGCAAACAAAGGAATGCCATCAGCCATCAGCAGTTGGAAGAGACAAGGAATAGTTTCTCCCGTAGAGCAGAGAGTGTGGCTCTGCTGACACCTTGATTTTGGCCTAGTTGAACTGATTTTGGACGTTAGCCTCAAGAACTAAGAGATAATACATTTCTGCTGGTTTTGGGGGGATTGTTTTTTGAGAGACTAGGTCTTACTCTGTTGCCCAGGCTGGAGTGCAGTGGCACTATTATAGCTCACTGCAGCCTCAAACTTCTGCTCTCAGGTGATCCTCCCCCATCAGTCTCCTGAGTGGCTGGGACTACACGTGAGCACCACTATGATTAGCTATTTTTAAATTTTATTTTATTTTATTTTTTATTTTTGGTAGAAACAGCGTCTCGCTACGTTGCTCAGGCTGGTTTCAAACTCTTAGCCTCAGACAATCCTTCTGCCTCGGCCTTCCAAAGTACGGGGATTACAGGTGTGAGACACTGCACCGGCAGTTTCTACTGTTTTAAGCAAAGTTGTGGAAATTTGTTATAGTAGCCACAGGAAGCTAATATATCACTTAGCTGCATTTTTAATTTTTATTTTTGCTATTTGTTTTTAAGGTTATTTCCCCTATCTTTTTTGTTCTTTAGGAAAAAAGCATGCAAAATTAATGGACCCCAGATTCAAGTTATAAGTAGCAGATTTTGATGCCTTTTTATTTGCATTCCTGAGTGGTAAAGTGTTATTTTGCTCAATACTGGTCTTCTAATGGGTTCTATGGAGCTTCAGTACAATTTACATTTTAATACTTAATCTGTATTTTAATCTTTAATAAAAGAATCTGAATTTAGAGTATTGCAGACCTGAGGGTTAGGTGAGAAGTTATTGTTTTTTTCATTATAAGTGGTTTTAAAAAACCAATTACTTATTAGTGATGTTTCTAATAGACTTTAAGTGCTGAAGACAATTAGCTTTTACTTTAGAATTCCCACAGTAAAATCATGGGCTGGAAAGTGAGAAGACAACTGGGTGCCATTTTTACTTTTCTGGGACAATCATGTGGAGTGTTTTAAACTGTACGGACTCAGGGGAGGAACATGATTTTGGGGACAACTGGACTGGCCATCTCTCTGTCTTGTTTTTTGTCTGAATGAGCCCATTTGTTCAGCATGGTCGGAGAATCCCTGTAAAGATATTCAGGCCTCTTCTCCTTGTAAAAATGCAAATACAGTTGTTTCTTATTATTTGTGGTAGTTATGTTCTATAAAGTCACCATGAACACGGAATGAACAAATACTGAGCCATTGATCTAAGGGGCAATGCAGGGTTAGACTCTTTGGAGTCTCTGGTGATAACATTTTGAACAACTAGTCAATATATAACCTTATTTTATGTGTGTTTCTGTTGAAAGATACCTTGTTTCATATACATTATTGATTCATTAACACTGAACTCATGTCCACCAGCGCTAGAACTCATGACTAAATGGAGCTTAGCTAACATGCATGTTTTCTTTGTAAGACACATTAAGCCTAGACCTAGACCACAAAAAGGACACGTGTAGAATATGGCAGCTGACTCAAGAAGGCAGTGTTAGCTAACACGCGTGTTTTCTTTGTAAGACACATTAAGCCTAGACCTAGACCATAAAAAGGACACATGTAGAATATGGCAGCTGACGCAAGAAGGCAGTGTTGCCTCGTTTGACCTCACCTGGGAATGTGTGCCTCGGGCTACTCACATTTTTCACCTCTCTGTGCGTGTCCATGAAGCTCCCTGTGAGTGTTGATTTTGGAGTTACAAATACATTTTAGTGAGCGCCTGTAGGTACCTTTGAAAATACACAATCCGGGCCGGGCGCGGTGGCTCACACCTGTAATCCCAGCACTTTGAGAGGCCGAGGTGGGCAGATCACCTGAGGTCAGGAGTTCAAGACCAGCCTGGCCAACATGGTGAAACCCTGTAGATACTAAAAAATACAAAAAATTAGCTGGGCATGATGGCGGGTGCTGGTAATCCCAGCTACTCGGGAGGCTGAGGCAGGAGAATTGCTTGAACCTGGGAGGCAGAGGTTGCAGTGAGCCGAGATCGTGTCATTGCACTTCAGCCTGGGCAACAAGAGTGAAACTCCGTCTCAAAAAAAGAAAAGAAAAGAAAAAAAGAAAATACACAATCCACGAATAATGAGGTTCAAATGTACTCCATAGAAAGCTAATAAAGCAGGCTTCACCAGCAGTGGGCCCTTTGATGTGAAGTGACTTATTTGAAACTATAAGCTGAGCCTGTGCTCATAGTGAGATATAGTTCTTGCCGTTGAGGAGCTTAGAATCTGGTAAAGGAGCTGGGCAAGGAATCAGATGCCTTATACCATGGGTGCCTTTACAAAGCTGGGTCAGAATTCTCCATGGATGGGGAGAAGCATATCTGAGAGAACTACAGAGACATTTCCTGGCAGTGGGTCTTTAAAAAGAAGAAGGGAAGAGGATGAGAATTCTAGGCTCCCAGGAGACAGAAATGGTGAGGGAAGAGAGGCGGAAAGGGAAGCCATGGAACAACAAAGGAATGTTTGCTTCCATTGCAATTTTGTCTGGAGTCTGTACTCCATGTGCTAGTAGCAATTGCAGAAAGATCTGATGACAATGTGATTATAATCTGATTAACTTTTCTTGACATAGGCACAGGGGAAAGTTACATATAAAGAGGATTCAGTCTGGCAAAGACAAAATGTTTGTGGGATGACTCAAGTTCCTGAATATAGTTTTTATTATACAAGATCTAGAGCTAAAGGGGGATATGATTTTATCAAGTCCCTTTTCTTCATTTTTCAGAAATGATTAAATAATTACTCCGAGGTCTTAGAGCAGCAAGGCTAGAACTAGGGTCTCCTGATGTCAATGTCCACCCTGCATCATCTTTTAAAAATAGACTTTATTTTATGTCTATTTTATATTTTAGATCTATTTATTTACCAGTTTTTGGTTCACTAGGACCTACAATTTTTTTAGAAGAACTGAGCAGAAGATACAGAGAGTTCCCATATATCCCCTGCCCCCACACAGGCATAGCCTCCCCCATTGTCAACATCCTCCACCATTTGTTACCATTCATGAACCTACACTGACACTGACACATCATTATCACCCAAAGTCCCTAGTTTATTTCAGGGTTTACTCTTGGTGTTGTACCTTCTATGGGTTTAAACAAATTTATATTGACATGTATCCACCATTATAGCACCATATAGAATAGTCTCACTGCCCTAAAAATCCTCTATGCTCTGCCTATTCATCCCTCCCTCTCCCTAACCCCTGCGAACCACTGATCTTTTTATTGTCTCCATACTTTTCCAAAATTTCATGTTGGAATCATACAGTATGTAGCCTTTCACTTAGTAATAAGTAATATGTAATAGTAATTAGTAATAAGTGAAATGTAATTAGTAATTAGTAGTAAATGAAATGTAAGTGTATATTACTAAGTGAAAGAAGCCATTTACATTTATATCTCTCACTTAGTAATATGCATTTACATTTCCTCCATGTCTTTTCATGGTTTGATACCTCATTTTTCTTTAGTACTGTATAATATGCGGTTGTCTGGATGTACCACAGTTTATCCATTTACCTACTGGGGATATCTTGGTTGCTTCCAAGCTCTGGCAATTATGAATAAAGTTGCTATAAACATTTATGTGCAGGTTTTTGTGTGGACATAAGTTTCAGCTCCTTTGGGTAAATGCCAATGAGCATGATGGATGGATTGTTTGGTAAGAGTATGTTTAGTTTTGTAAGAAAGTTTCAAATTCTCCTTCAGAGTGGCTGTATCGTTTTGCATTCTCACAAGCAATGGGTGAGAGTTTCGTTGTTCCACGCCCTCACCAGCATTTGGTGTTGTCAGTGTTTTGGATTTTTGCCACTCTTATAGATGTGCAGGGATAGCTCACTGTTGTTTTAATTTGTAAGTTCCTCATGACACATGATGTTGATCGTTTTTTCATATGCTCATTTGCCATCTGTAGATCTTTGATGAGGTGTCTGTTCCTATCTTTTGCCCCTCTCATTCTCCCCTACACTAGAATGTAAGTACTTGAATGTCAGGATGATGTTATATCCTTTGCCCACTCCCAGGGCCTAATCCAGTGTGGTCAATAAATATTATACAGCAATAATAGCTAGCATTTGTTAAGAGTTTACTACATGGCCTGGAGTGGTGGCTCACACTTGCACTTTGGGAGGCCGAGGCGAGTGGATCGCTTGAGGTCAAGAGTTCAAGACCAGCCCATGGCGAAACCCCATCTCTATCAAAATACAAAAACTAGCTGGGCATTGTGGCAGGTACCTGTAATCCCAGCTACTAGGGAGGCTGGGGCAGGAGGATTGCTTGAACCCAGAAGGCAGAGGTTGCAGTAAGACAAGAATGCACCACTGTACTCCAGCCTGGGCAACAGAGTGAGACTGTCTCAAAAAAAAAAAAAAATTGACTACATTCTCAGCCCCATACTAGACATATTATGTGCTGTCAGGAAGCCACGATGATGAATAGAAAGGAAAGGAAGAAGATCCACACCCTCCCTCAACACCCCCTACCCCTGACAGAGAGGCCAGCAGAACAGATTCAAGCAAATCCAAGGCTAAATGTGAAGTGGGTAAGAGAGGTAAGATCTTGGTATGTCACTTAAGCTCCCTAATCTGTATTTAACCTCATTTGTAAAATGGGCATAGTATGAATACCCACCTCAAGGGGTTCTTGGGAGGATTAAAACAGATAATATAGATGTAAAGTGTTTCACGTAGGGCCAGGCACATATTAATTGTTTAATAACCATTAGCAATATTTCTGGGGAAATGGGGCAACCCCCACCCCCTGCCCAATCAGGGCTGCAAGGCAGTGATAGAAAGAGGTCAGACACATGCCATTTCTACAATGCTCACCTAATGCCAGTAAAAGAGAGCAGGATAGATTCTACCTGGTTCTTCCCAAACACAGCTAGGGCACAGGTGAACCGACCATGCTCACAAGCTGCCATTTGTTCCCTCACATTCAATGATCCTGAGCAAGATACTGAAAAACTTGGTGACTGGGGCAAGGGGGGTTTTGAACCTCCCCTTCTGGCATGGTTGCAATTGTTCCAAAACTTGGGGGAGGAAGTGGGGTGACTGATAGCCTAATCCACCCACTTTTCTCCCTGCCTAAGGGAGAGGTGGGCAGAGCAGCCAGAAGGCTGTTTGGGAGTCTTACTGGGACTAGTTGAGGAAGACAAGTGGGGAGAGGATAAGGAATGGGATACTTCACTGCTTGACTGACCAGATACTCATATCACATGGGACTTGTTCTATGCCAGTACTCAGTGCTTAACCCACGTTCACTCATTTCATCTTCCTGGAAATGAGGATGAGGCAGGTACCAGATTTCTATTGTCATTCTTTCTGGGGAAGGAGGAAACTGGGGTCCTCAGTGGCTTAATAACTTGCCCAAAGTCATCAAGCTGGTAAGTGGCATAGCCAGGATCCAAATCCAGCTAGTGCCAGAGCCCATGCTCCTCACCACCAGGCCAGAAGAGGGGATGGGTATGTGCGAGAGACAGAGGAAGAGAGGTGTGTTTGCATAAGAGAGAAGTGTGTGTGTGTGTCTGAGAGAGAGAGAGAGAGTGAAAAGGAGGAGGAGGGAGAGGAACAAGAGGAAGAGGAAGAAGAAGAAGGAGGAAGAGGAGGAGAGGGGGAGGGTAAGAAGAAGAAGAAGAGGAAAAGAAGGAGGAGGAGAAGGATATGGTTTGGCTGTGTCCCCACCAAATCTCATCTTGAATTGTAACTCCCACAATTCCCACGTGTCGTGGGAGGAACCCAGTAGGAGGTGATTGAATTTTGGGGTTGGGTCTTTCCTGTGCTGTTCTCATGACAGTGAATGAGTCTCAAGAGATCTGATGGTTTTAAAAAGAGGAGTTCCCCTGCAAAGCTTTCTCTTTTTGCCTGCTGCCATCCATGTAAGATGTGACTTGCTCCTCCTTGCCTTCCACCATGATTGTGAGGCTTCCCCAGCCACGTGGGACTGTAAGTCCATTATAAACCTCTTTCTTTTGTAAATTGCCCAGTCTTGGGTATGTCTTTTCAGCAGCATAAAAATGGACTACTACTGCTGCTGCTGCTACTACTACTACTACTACTACTACTACTACTACTACTGAGAGAGATGTGTTTGCATGAGAGAGATTTCTCTGTATGTGTGTGTGTGTGTGAGAGAGAAAGGTTTCACCTTCTCAACTTTTTGGGCTTCCTCCCCACTTCCTGCAACCCTCAACTCTTTCTCATCTGCTTTGATGGTTACACTCTTCTTCTTACTCCCTCACCATTGGCTTAGGGCTGTTCTGAGACAAAAAGTGAGAAGAAAGCTCTTATTAGTGTAGATTTTGGGTGGTATTCACTGTGAGATACTATTTCTTACAGGCCCCAATCACCTCAGGGCAGAAGCTAGACCTCAGAAATGGATCCCACAACCAACAAGGTGCATTTAAGACAGGACAGTAGTCCCCCTACCCCCAACAAAGGGCTCCCACAGTCTTAATGCCAAAGAGTAAATCAGCTAGGCTCAGAGTGTCTTTCCCAAGCCTTGTGCTTGGGTTTGTTACCCAGTCCGTTTTGCCCAGATATAGATTTGACCTGTTTCTGGTATTAAAGTGAGGATGGTGAGGAAACCAGAGAGCAGGGTCTGATGTTCCTTTATAAGGGATGTCAGTTTGGTCTGGGGATCAAATGGACAGAAGCTCAACAAATATCCTGCTGGCAGCACCCCTCCTGGGCTGTTCTGGCAGCTCCGGGGATGGTATGCTCTCATCACTGGCCCACGTTCCTCTTATTTATTAGCTGCTCTGGTGGCAGCTCTTCTTGTTTCCTGTGACCCTATAATCTCTCTGTGCTCTTCCTTAGAAGGAGTAGGGGTGATGGGATGGCAGATTTCAGGAGCAGACCCTGGGTTGGCATCTTATTATACAGCTCATGTCAAGAGACAAATAAAATGCCCTGCTGATTTACTATGACAACTCCCACCTTCGGCAGTTGCAGAAAGACAGGTGCATAGTACATGATGTGGAGAGGGACCATAATGCAATGCAGATTTTGCCCACTAGCCTCCTGAGGTGGAGTGAGTAAACTGGTTTTATTCACATACCTGATGTAAAGACCCAAAGCCCTGGTGTTCTTTCTGGCCAGAGAAGTAACAGTTAATCTGCAATAATGCCTGCCTGAGAGCCAAAGTTGTGATCTATCTGCCCTGTTCTGCTCTTTACAGCCCCTTCTCCTGCTAGCTCCTTTATTCCGCAAAGGAGGATAAAGGTTCTTGTCCACTGTGCCCAGCACTAAAGGTAAAACATTTTCTTTCAAAGTTTTTGGCCTGGGTGCTTATTAAGGTCCACTGAGAATATGCCCAGGGAGACAGGGTGACTAGAGATACAGCAAGGATGCTAGGAATTCACATGGCACCTCTGAGCCCAGAAAGGGCACAGGAAACCCCAACTCCACTTTAATGTAAGCAGGGCACAGGAATAGGAGCCCCATAAACCCTTGTGTGACTGCGCTCATTTTAAGTTGGATCAATCAGTCCAAATACATTTTTTAAATTTATTATAAAATAGTTCAAATATGCAGAAGGCAGAGAGATTATTATCGTGAGTAACAGTTTACCAGCTCTCCGTTTTTAAAAAAAAAAGATATTATTAGAATGGTTAATGCCTTCTGGGTACTGTTCTCAGATCACATTAGCCTCCTTCATCCTGGAGTTAGCCACTGAACTGGCTTTGGTGTTTACCATACCTTTAGATGTCTTTATACTTTTATGACATCTACAAGAATCCCTATACAACATATTTTGTTGTTTCACTTATTTACAATATTTATCTAAATGGAATATTGTAGTATATATCCTTCTGAGATTTGTTTTAATTATAAAACTTTAAAAAAGATGTATCATGCTAACACATGAAGTTCTGGTTTATTTGTTCATTTTTTGCTGTAATTTATTCCATGTATGACTCTATTATATTATTTATTTATATGTCTGCTGATGGACAGTTAGGTTACTGTGCTTTTGGTTGTTTGCTATTTCAGTCATTTCTTTGTGCTGGGCAGGGGTGCAAGAGTTTATCTAGGATGTCTACCTAGGAGTAGAATTTCTGAGTCATAGGGTTTGGCCATCTTGAGTTTCTTAAGTGTCTTAGTCCATCAGGCTGCTATGATAAATTATCATGGACTGAGTGGCTTAAAAACAACAGAAATTTATTCACAGTTCTAGGAGCTGGGAAGTCCCAGATCCAGGTGCCAGCAGATCTAGTGTCTGGTGAGGGACCACTTTCTGGTTCATAGAGGGTGCCTTCTTGCTGTGTCTTCACATGGTGAAAAGGGCAAACAAGCTCTCAGGGATCTCTTTTATAAGGGCACTAATCCCATTCATGAGAGATCTGCCCTTACTACAACCTAATCACCTACCCCAAACCCCACTTTCTAACACCATCACCTTGGGGGTTAGGACTTCAGCGTATGAATTTTAGGGGGACATAAACATTCAGTTCATTGCAATAAGATACTGCCGGAGTTACCTCAAAAGTGTTCGATACCAAGTATCAATGGGCACTCTCACCAACAAGGATGAAAGTTTGCATTTTTCATATTCTGGCCAACATTTAGTATTGTCAGACATTTTAATTTTTGCCAATATGGTGGATGTAAAATATCTTATTGAAGTATTGATTTACAATTTCCTGATTACTAGTAAGTATGAGCATCTTTATATATACTAATTGACCATTTGGAGTTTATCTTCTGTGAATTGCCTGTCCATAAACCTTGACCATTCTTTAATTTCCTTTTTTTTTTTTTTTAAACACTTATTTGTATGGCTTCTTACGTATTGTGGATACTCATTGTAAACACTTTTTCTTCTAGGTTATCAATTGTTTTTTCACTTTTTTTTTTTTTTTTCTTTTTTTGAGATGGAGTCTCGCTCTGTCGCCCAGGCTGGAGTACAGTGGCACAATCTCGGCTCACTGCAAGCTCTGCCTCCCGGGTACATGCCATTCTCCTGCCTCAGCCTGCCGAGTAGCTGGGACTACAGGTGCCCGCCACCGTTCCCAGCTAATTTTTTTGTATTTTTAGTAGAGACGGAGTTTCACCATGTTAGCCAGGATGGTCTCAATCTCCTGACCTCGTGATCCGCGCGCCTCAGCTTCCCAAAGTGCTGGGATTACAGGCGTAAGCCACCGCTCCCGGCCTGTTTTTTCACTTTTTAAAAGTATTGGGTTTTTTAAGTTGCGGTAAAATATACATAGCATGAAATTTACCATTTAATCATTTATTGTATACAGTTCTGCAGCATTAAGTACATTCACATCGTTGTGCATCACCAGCATCCATATCCAGAGCTTTAGGATCTTTCTCAATTGAAACTCTGTACTCAATAGCATTTGAGATTTTAATGCAGTCAAATTAATCAATCTTTTCTCTTAAGGGTTAGAAATCCTTCAGAAAGATACTCTCTAATACTTCCTTCCAAAAGGCTTTTTTTTTTTTTTTGAGGTGGAGTCTCACTGTGTTGCCCAGGTTGGAGTGCAGTGTAGCAATCTCAGCTTGCTACAACTTCCCCCTCCCGGGTTCAAGTGATTCTCCTGTCTCAGCCTCCTGAGTAGCTGGGATTACAGGCATGCACCACCATGCCCACCATGCTAATTTTTGTATTTTTAGTTGAGATGGGGATTCACCATGTTGGTCAGGCTGGTCTTGAACTCCTGGCCTCATGATCTGCCCGACTTGGCCTCCCAAAGTTCTGGGATTACAGGCGTGAGCTACTGCACCCAGCCTCCCAAAAGTTTTAAAGATCCACTTTTCATTTTTATATCTTGATTTACCTGGAGATAATTTTAGGAAATTGAGTGAAGAGAGGATCTATTTTAATTTTTTCTACACAGATGACCAGTTGTCCTGGCATAGTTTTATTGATTAAACCATTCTTTTCTCTTTGATCTTCAATTTTAATTTTGTTATATATTATTATCATTATGCAAGGATCTATTTCTGAACTCTGTATTCTTTTGCATTGGTCTGTTTTTGTCTGCCTGCACCAAACCACACCATCTTAATTGCTGTAGGCAATTAAGGGTACCTTATTTCCTCTATACTTTCACTACCTGATTCTTTTCAGAATTGTCTTGATTATTCTTGGCCCACTACCCTTTTATCTAATGACAGTACCAGCTTGTCAAATGCACAAAAACTCTCGTCATGTTTCCTTTTAGTTTTTCTCAGGAATTCAATTAGAGTTGTATTATAAAGTATTTATATCCATGAATATGGTCTATTTCTCTGATTACTTAGATCCCTTTTAATGTCTTTTAATAAAGCTTTATAATTTTCTCCACAAGATCTTACATAGCTTTTGTTATATTTATTCATATACCTTATATTTTTATATTGCTATTATAAATAATATTTTTAAAGTTATAGTTCAAATTATTTATTGCTGATATGAAGATATACGATTTTATTTTTTATATGTTGAACTTATATCTAGGAACCTAGGTGAGCTCTCTACTAATTCTAATAATTTTTGTAACAAAGAAATAGGCTCAGAGATGTTAATTAATTTGCCCCAAATCACATGCACGATTTTATTTTTTATATGTTGAACTTATATCTAGGAATCTAGGTGAGCTCTCTACTAATTCTAATAATTTTTGTAACAAAGAAATAGGCTCAGAGATGTTAATTAATTTGCCCCAAATCACATGCCTAATAAATGTCTTCCTTTCTGTTCGGAAGTAAAGAGAATGTCAGGTTAAGAATTTCCATATATTTAGCTCAAGATTCATTTTCTACTTCTCTGACTCATTTGCTTATAAGCCTGCAAGGATTTATTGAAAGGCTCCTGCGGACTCATCTGCATACTAAGATGTCTGGACAGGGGAACAGGAGGATGCACAAGGAAGCATGGAATCATCTAATCCCAGAGAAATCAGGGATCCTGGAGTAAATCTACCCTAAGCCTCATAGAAATATTTTCTGAAAGTGCTCCCTACAAAGCCATTTACTCATTCAACACATATTCTTTGAGCATCTACTAAATGACAGCTTCCATGCCTGATGTTGATGAACAGCAGTGAGCAAACCCTTAAGGCAATTATAATTTAGTGACAAACTGTATGTAGTGAAATAATCACACAAATATATGACCATGCATGGGGATAATGCCAGAAGGATGTAAATGAGGCTCTGAGAGTAGCAGTGTGGGGGCGGGGCAACCTGACCTTCTGTGGGAGACGATCCTGCAAGACTTTAGGAACAGGAGGAAGTCCAATGTGGCCAGAGCTGATTGAGAGGAGGTTGTATTAGCCGAAGCTGGAGGCTGGTGTGCTGAGGCCAGACCTTGCATGATGTTGTGGGCCTTGCTAAAGATTTTGGCCTTCATCTTAAAATCAATGGAAGTCACTACAGAGTTTTAAGTCCAGGAGTGAGTGACATGATCAGATTTGCATTTTAGGAAGGTCACTCATCTCTAATATGGAGAATACATTGGACAGGGCACGAATGGATGTGGGAAGACTAATTAAGAGGATATTATAGTTCCCAGTGACAGATAACAGAGACCTGGACTAGGTGATGGCACAGGTAAAATTGAGCTGAAAACCCAATGGGTGTTTATTCTGTGCCAATGGACATCATCCATGAATCATCTCATTTAACCCCCATAGCATAAGACCCATGACATAGTACCACTGTCATCCTCAGTGGGTGAATGATGAAACTGAGGCTTAGAGAGGTTAAGTTTACACTGCCAGTTAACTGTAGACCTTAAGAATCAAGCCCAGCTAGGATCATTCTTTTTGTTGTTTGTTTGTTTGTTTTTGAGATGGAGTTTCACTCTTGTTGCCTAGGCTGGAGTGCAATGGTGTGATCTGAGCTCACCGCAACCTCCGCCTCCCGGGTTCAAGCGATTCTCCTGCCTCCACCTCCCAAGTAGCTGGGATTACAGGCATGCACCATCACGCCCAGCTAATTTTGTATTTTTAGTAGAGACAGGGTTTCTCCATTTTGATCAGGCTGGTCTCAAACTCCCGACCTCAGGTGATTTGCCCACCTTGGCCTCCCAAAGCGCTGGGATTACAGGCGTGAGCCACCTTGCCTGGCCAGAATAATTCTTTACTGTGCTATACTTCTGTGGGTGAAGGTGGGAACAGAGGGGTGAAGGATGATCCTTAGGTGCTCCCAGGCAGAATTTGAAAACTCCTAGCCAAAGGAGCAGGCTGAAAGGACACGAAATGTCAGTTAGGAACACTGGACCAGGAGGCTGGGAGAGCTGATTCCAATCTCAGATCCTCACTCACTTCTTTGTCTGGATGACATCTTTTGTCCCTTCCAACACTAAGACTCTAGGATGATTATGTGACTTTGGAAAAGCCATGGATCTCACAGAATCCTGTTTTCGCATCAGTAAGATAGGGAAATGCCTCTCCACTGAGATGATACATATGAAAGTGTTTTACAGACCTTAAAGAGACTTTAAGTAGCTGGTGATTACTTAAATCACCAGCTACTGATTACAAGGATTATCTTCTCATGGAGCAGTTCACTCCATTTGGGGCAATTCTCCGAATCAGAAAGCGTTTCTTCATCTTGATCCGAGATCAGCTTCGCTGAGTGTTCCTTCCACCCTGATCCAAGCTGCTCTTGGGTGCTAAATCTAAGAACACTGCCCCTTCTCTCTCAGGACAGGGCTCCAGCATCAGAGGCTACTGTGCTGCCTCCTGTGCCGGCCTCTCCTTACCCTGCACACCAGCAGCACCTGGAGCAAACTTTAGCCGGCATAGATTCCAGCCCTCCCAGCATCTCTCAGTGTTCTCTGGGCTGTCGGTGTCTGGGCTAAAATGTGGCACTCAGAGCTGAACACACAAGATTCATGATGCTGTCTGACAAACCTAGCTCCTCTCTCATCTGGATTCTCCACTGCAGTTCTTGAAGTATGCAAAAATTCAGTTTACAGGCCCTGATAGGCTGGCAGAGGGCTCCAGCTGTGGATTTGAGGAACTATTTCATTCTTATACAACCTCCTCCTGTCTTCCCAAAAGGGCCTGTGCACCATTCATTCTTATAGGATTTTAAAAAAATTAACACGTATAAATACAGGGCTTTATAGATATGATCCAAATAAATCCTAAGGAAAATATCCACATGAACCTGGTCCTCTCCCTCATTGCCAGAGTTAGGTGCCTTAATTTCATTAGTCAAAGTTTGTCATATTCTGGGAAAGAGGATTTTACTGGAAATTTGACAGATTTGAAAAGAAAGGTAAAGTTGGAGCAAGGCTCAGGAGGGAGGAACGATGGGAAACGGTTCAGCCAACTTTTATTGATAGTGGAAAAAAATTCATTAAAAAGATGTGATGCTTTTTTTCCCAATATCACCTCAAAAATGAGTTCCAAAGCTTTGAAACTTCAAATTCAATGCCAGGAGTCCTCAATAAAATGAATGTGTTGTCTAAGTAAGTTGAAAAAATAAAAAGTGAGAGAACTAATTCCCTTGCCTCCATCAGAGAATTTCTTCTGTTTCAACCTGAATTTGAGAAGGGAACATTTATTAAGTCTAAGGTGGGAATACTTCAGGTGTTTTTTTTGTTTTTTTTTTAAATCACTGATGCTTGCCACAAATCTACTAACTAGAAACCAAGATATTTGATTAAATTTTAGCCCAGTGGAGTGCTTAGGTAGTTATAGATGAGGTCTACATAAAACCAACTGTAGTAGCCAGATAGCTTTCAGTGTAACGTAAAACCAGATACAAGTAATGAAAAATTCCCTTTTGCTTCATTTCCCAACATGCTGTCTTCACATTCGTAGATTTCGTGTGCACTGTCTCCTCTCCACTGGTAGCATTATGACTTTTTCTTTTCCACATGTTTGAGATTTAATAACTTTGAGTACAGTTAACATGCCATTGCTGAGAGCTCAGACTCCATTTTGTGTGCTTCTAACCAACTAAGTAGACATCTTGGAGGAGATGCCAAATGTGTGTGATGCTAACTCACTTGAAATAAACAAGATATTCATAAAAATGGCTTGCACATAAACCAGTCCCTCTGGCCTTAGCAATTCCAGTTTTATAGCCACTGCTTTTGGCTTTGGGCTGGGATAGGCTGTAGGCCCTGCCTCTTCAAGGTGGTCTTCCCAGTAAATTTCCAAAACAGGAGCTTATCAGGTAGAGAAAAGTAAAGCTGGATTTCAGATGACCTCAAAGGCAGGTGACCCCATTTCACACAAGGCCATGTCTTTACCAGTAAGTTAGATATTGAGGACTCCGGCTGCATTTTAACATAGAAACATCGGGGCTAAATATGTGAGGCCTTTAATTAGTTAATCAATTCACTAAATACTTACTGAGAATATATGTTGGTCATCCTTTCAAAGCCTGTGACCCATAGTTCATCTCAAATAGAACTGGAAGGCTTTTCAGAAGCTGCTGTTAAGTCCACACAGCTAATAGTTGACCGGATCTCCCTAGGATGCAAGTTATAGTTGAAGAAAGTTTCCATGTTTCCTTAAATCTTCTATTTTCTAAACTAAACATACAAAAGTAGCTAATATGACAGAGGTTTTCAGATAGCATCACACACATTTGGCATCTTCTCTAAGTAGGGGGGTCTGTCCTGAAATGTGGGGCTCAGAATTTATCATAAAACTTGAAATGCTTTGTACTAGTGCAGAGCCCCACGTGGCCATTAGCTCCCTTTCTCCTGCAACTCTGCTCTAAGAAGAACAGTCTATATATGTATTTGCTTTGGGAAGTCATATCAGATGGTGGGGTCACTTCTAGTTTGGCAATCCACACTTAGAGATTAACATGCATTAAAAGGAAGATATCTGAACTGGCCCTCAACACCCTTGATATTTACCGGTAGCAGGGAGAATCCCTAATGTGAAGATGAGGAAGGGAGGAAGGGAATACACATTTATTGGAAGTCAACTGTGTGTTGGGAATTGTGGTACATGCTTCACATACCTAACCTTCTCTGACTCTCACGAGGACCCTAGGAAGTAAGTACCATTTTAGTTCCCACGTGTGTTTGTTCTGAACGAGTTTCACTGCAAGTAACAGAGAGACTGACAACAAAGACTCGTCTCTAAAAATAAGAAGTCTGGAGGCAGGCTGCCCAGGCTTTCCCAGGAGCTCTGGGAGCCATCAGGGACCAGGCCTTTCCCATCTTTCTGCTCTACTATCCTTGGTGTGTAGGCCTTCCTCTTCATATTTTCCACCTCATGATTATGGGATGGCTGACTCCCCTCCAGGCATCATGTCCGGGTTCCTGGGGAAGGAGAAGAAGGAAAAAAGGCAAAAGGAGAAGTTCATGCCAGCCCGGCCTGCTCTTTCAAGAAACAAGCTTCCCATCCACTGTACCTAGTGATTTCTACTTATGTGTCATTGGCCAGAACTATATCAAATGGGCGATGGTAAGATGAATATTTTTATCTGGGCACAGTTAAGCTCCAAACGAAATCAGAGTTTTATTGGTAAAGAAGAATGAGGAACAGATATGGCGTAAGCAACATTGGGGTCTGCTACTCTGTTACAAATGAGAAAATAGGCCAAAAGACATAAAGTCCATGGCCATGGCCACAGCTGGAAAAAGGATGGACTGAGATTTGAAGCCAGGCCCCTGCCCAGTCCAAAGCTCTTGTTTCCTCGACTATGCCATACTGCTTTTAGGCATAGCATAAACAGCTCTCCCTTCCTAATGCCATCAGGAAGTAGGTATTCTGTTGCTCAGAGTCATTTTACAGATGGGAAATTGAGGCACAGAAAGGCTAAGTACCTAAGTAACAGAGCATTTGAACTCAATCAGTGTATTATTCTGTTCTCACACTGCTAATAAAAACATACCTGAGACTGGGTATTATCTTAAAAAGAGGTTTAATGGACTCACAGTTCTAAGTGGCTGGGGAGGCCTCACAATCATGGTGGAAGGCAAAGGAGAAGCAAAGTCACATCTTACATGGCGGCAGGCAAGAGGGCTTGTTCAGGGGAACTCCCATTTATGAAACCATCAGACCTCATGAGACTTATTCATTACCAGGAGAACAGTATGAGCGAAATCACCCCATGATTCAATTATCTCCAGCTGGCCCCATTCTTGACGTGTGGGGATTATTACATTTCAAGCTGAGATTTGGATGGGGACATAGCCAAACCATATCATTCAGTCACTATAAAGAGGAAGTGCCGTAGTAGAGCAGCATTAGTCTGAAAACTTCATGTCTCTCTCTCTCTCTCTCTCTCACACACACACACACACACACACACACACACAAAACCACGAGCTGCTTCCAGGGACATCCTACTCTGGGGGAGATTCTGACACTCAACCTAGGACTTTTCAAGGAGGATTGTTGCAGGCTATCAATTGATATATTAAAAATAACATGTAGCCAATTACTGAGACTCTGTGGGTGATTTCAAAGTTCTTCAGAATGTACATATTAAGTTACTCAGAAGAAATCCATTTTGGCTTTAACATATTAAATGTAATGAGCCTTACAGAATTGGTTTGTATCAGAAATACCAAAAGCTCAGTGGTGCCCACTGATCAATTTGTCCTCTACAGTAGCGCTCAAGCAGAGACGGATGAACCTAATAAGGACAGGCTGTTATTTAGTGAGAGCTTAAGAAGTGCCAGACATGGTGATAAATGTTTACACTTGTCATCTTATTTCATCTTGACCCATCTTTGGGAGAGGCTTCCTGTTATCCTTACCTTTCAGGGGAGGACCCGAGGCTCAGTGAAGGTGAGTGACTTGCCCCAAAACACACACCTATGTAAAGGCAGGACTGTCCTGTAATCTAGGTGGCCCACCTGACCCCACAACGTCAATGTCCCTGACTGTGTGTAGGGGCTGCAGATAGCAGAAAGGAACTTGGAGTGAGGACCAGTAGACTTGCAAGTAGATAACACCCCAAATGTGCTTGGGCTGCTGAATTTCTGAGCTAACCAAGGACTATTACATTCAGCTCTTCTAATTTATATTATGTTCATACAGACCAGCATTTTAGCCTGGTGAGATATTTTGAGACTAGAAAACCTATGCAATGCTGAGGATTAAACAACTTTAATTCTATTGCACTTACCCACATCTGGCAGGCAGGGCGTACCTTTACGTAGAATTAAAAGCCAATGAAACTTGACTTTTTTTTTTTAAGTTTGGCAGTAAAATTGCCTTCTTCCAGTTGTTCACAAATGAAACATGCTGTGCTGGTTTCTGAAAACCAAGAAGCCTGGAGAGAAATTTATGACTTTGAAACAAAATTTAGAGGTTGAAGGATTTAACAGTTTGCAAAGAACATGGAGCTAAGCCCCTGAAAAAAGCTGTTCAAAAAGTCCTGGCCTAAAGTGCCAAGGTCGTTTTCAGAAGTCCCCGCAGAAGCTCTTAGGAATCGGAAAGCGTAAAAATGGGGAGAGAGTATTTTGAAGACATCTTTCCCCTGAAAGCTGTTGCTTGTGAGCCTGTGCATTTTCCCACACGAATATGCTCGGCCGTTATGTTAGCCAGGCATTTCCTGCATGCGGCAGGTTTGTTATGCTTCTTTTTTTTTCCTTTTCCTTCTCAGGGAATTATCCAAGATTTGTAGCCAGCAGTCTCTGCCATATTTTCTCTCAGTCCTTAGTCACACGCCCATATATGGAAATCTTTATCACATCGTCCCTGGCTAGGACATTTTGTAGGAAGTGTTTAGTGTATTGTGGTCTTTATAACTAAGTTATTCTAAGGATAAAATGGCAGCAATAGGCATGACTATGTGTGTGTGTGTCTGTGTACTTGTCTGTGTGTGTGTTTAGCCTTTGTTAGCTGCGAAACATATTTGACAAGTTTAAAGTCAAGGGTTTATCCCCCTCAGTAGTTCTTGTATAGCAAAGTGAATTTTTGCTATTTAGAAAGGAATCTTCTTCACTTTTGCCTAGAAGTAAAGTTGAAAGGCATGCTGGGATATTTTCCCCATAATAAGGGATTTCAACCCCTTCACATTTGGACATTTTCCCTGCTTAGGCAGCCACAGCACAGACATAGAATTAGTCACAAGGTTAGTCCAGCTTAAATAAGCAGAAGTCAAGTTAGTGCTTCACAGATTGGTCTTTTAGCAGATGCTCTGCCCTTTCGAGGAATGCAAGGGGCAAATGTGAGCTCTTAAGGATATTTTACATTTACGCAATGAGTTACGCTGTTCAAAAAACTTTCCCGTCTTTCTGCCCTTGTGCAACCTAATTTCTCTTACCAGAAACCTGAGGCTCCAAAGGTAAGTCATTTGCTTGAGAAACACAGCTAATACCACTTTGCATTCAGAAACCCCCAGCAGCTCCTACTGCATAAGTGATCAAGTCCAAACTCCTTAGGACAAAAGCGGAGGTTTGAGAAACATTTAACAACCATGTATACACGTAAGTACCTGTAGTTAGGCCCCATGAGGGGTGAAACCAAATAAGATGAATTCTTAGAGAGCTGTAATAGAAAGGAAGAAATCTGTCCTCATACAAATAATTAATTGCAATAAGTGTCTTAGTCGGCTCAGGCTGCTGTAACAAAATACTATAGACTGGGTAGCTTAAAAAACAATTTATTTCTCACAGTTCTGGAGGCCGGAAGTCCAGGGTCAAGGTGACAGTGGATTCATTTCCTGGTGAGGACCCTCTTCCTGGTTTGTACATGTAAGTGGCCACTGTCTTGCTGTCTTGCTGTTTCCTCATGTGGTTTTTTCCTGGGTAAGTGCACTGACGAGAGAGAGAGAGAGAGAGAGAATCTATTTTCCTCTTTTTATTTTTTATTTACTTATTTTTTCGAGACGGAGTCTCACTCTGTTGCCCAGGCTGGAGTGCGGTGGCGTGATCTTGGCTCACTGTAACCTCTGCCTCCCGGTTCAAGTGAGTCTCCCGCCTCAGCCTCCCAAATAGCCTGGGATTACAGGCACCTTCCACCAAGCCCAGCTAATTTTTGTATTTTTATTAGAGACGGGGTTTCACCATGTTGGCCAGGCTGGTCTCAAACTCCTGACCTCGGGTGATCCACCCACCTTGGCTTCCCAAAGTGCTAGGATTACAGGCATGAGCCACCGTGCCCGGCCTATTTTCCTTTTCTTATAAGGGCACTGTTTCTCTCATGAGAATTCTCACCCTCACGACCTCATCTAAACCTAATACTCCCGAAGTCTTTACCTCTAAATACTATGACATTGGGAGTTAGGGCCTCAACATATGAATTTTCAGAGGACATAAGCATTCAGCCCATAGCAATAAGCAAGTGACTGGGGAAGAGTGGTCTGGGATTGAGCAGTGTTGAGGTAAAACTAGCTTTAAAAATCGTGTTCTTCCCAATGGTCTCTCCCCATGGACTTGATCCAGGGTCTGTGAATAGCTTCGTCCTGCAACTAGTGATGCATCAGAGCAAAAAAAGAGGCAGGACATAATGCAGCACTTAGGAAGGAGGACGTGTGTGCGATCATCATCAGACTTCCACTTACAGGTTAAAAGAGAAGCGAGAGTTGTAGTTGTGGGTGAGGCAGGGTAGGGGAAGGAGGAAGTTGGGGAGGGGCTGGCAGGGAAGACCAACACTATGTCATGGACAACATCCCTGGAAGGTATTTCCCAAATTTCCTTCCAAGAAGATGGTCTGTTTGTACATTATTACTGACATTTTGGACCCAGATTATGTGTCTGTTTTCAGAGATATTTGATTGCTTGAGCCCTTCTCCATAGCCAGATCATCTCCAGGGTCAGTGAGATAGTTAACATATTATAAGTGATATTGACTTCCCCCCTGGACGTAATAAGAGGTCTCCTTTTGTATAAGCGGTACAGGTTCTGTGAGTTCGGCCTGTCTGCAGTTAAAGTCTAGTACAGGCCTGGGGATGAGTGTATTTGCTTTGCTAAGTAATTGACTCCAGACACATTTTGCCTGTACAGAGACCTGAAGTGGGCATATGACTGTGTTTGAGATAAAACAAACAAAGAGAACAGCCTTGGGCGACCAGTGGCATGGAGCCCAGCCAGATAAACACCCTCTGGGTATACCCAGTGCCAATTTTGGTGTGGGGACCCTTTTGCCCATTGTCTTGCATGGGCTTCAAGAGTCCCAGCAACCATTGGGAAATAATTAAATCACCTTATACGATTGTTCTTGGAAGTAAAATGCTAAGAAGTGTTTGTACAGGTCAATCAAGTCAACACAGCAGGAAGCAGAGTTAGCTGCTTTCTTTTAAAGGGGCCTAGCACTATGTTCTGCCTTCCTCTCTTCTTCCCTCCTTTCGTGACTTCCTTCCACTTCAATTGAACATCTACTATGTGCTGGTACTGCCCTAAGCACAGGAGTACATAAATGATGAAAGCATGGCCTGGCATTTGTCCTCTTTTATTCTGTGAATATTTATTGTATGTGCCAGCCACTATGCCATGTACCAGGCATGATGCATGGAACAGGAAATGCAGATTCTGCATTGTCAGGATACAGGATAGTGGTAATAGTGTTGAGTAAGTAATTAGGAGTGTCTCAAAAGTCATAGAACAGAGTTCCATGAGGATGTATAACAGAAGGGCCTAATTGAGTTTATGGAATCAAACAGCTCCTCATCTGAAAAGCACCATGGAGAAAGTGCTTAAAACATGCTTTTACCTAAGTAAGCTCTATTTTAAATTCATATTCTATCTTCCTAAAGTGAAGAAAATCATATGACTTTTTAAAATTTATTCAATTAAATTATATTGATTACATGAGTCAAGCAACCAGTTTAATAAGTGAATTAGTTGCTCAAGATTTAGGTAGATTTAGTCTTCGGACTAAACTCAAATTCAGACTTCCTAAGTTCATATGGCAAGTTAGGCAGAATTCTAAGATGATCTCCAGTATTCCTACTCTCCTCTTCCCTGGTGTACACATTCTCCCAGTTATTTAATCAAACTCTAAGCTTGGTACCAAGAAGAGATTTTGCGGAAGTAGTTAAGGTGCCAAATCAACTGACCTTAAGGTGGGAAGATTATCTGGGGAGCGGCAGGTGCTGATCTAATCAGCCAAGCCCTTAAAAAGGACTGGGCTCTTGCTGGTGAAAGAGATTCAAAGATTCGAAGTGTGAAATAAATTTGACACTGGAGCCAGGGTGGGGGATTCTCCAAAGCTGGATTTGAAGAGGAATATGAAGGGCCTTTAGGAGCTGAGAGCAGCTCCTAGCTGATAGCCAACAAAGAAATGAGGGCCTCAGTCCTACAACCTCAAGGAAGTGAATGCTGCCATGACCACATGAGCTTGGAAGATGACCCTGAGCTCTTAATGAGAAAAAAGAAAACCTTGCCAACACTTTTAGCCTTGTGAGATCCTAAGTAGAGAACACAGCCACGCTGTGCACAGCCTTCTGACCTATGGCACTGTGAACTAGTAGGTGAGCATTGTTTTAAGCCTCTAAGTTTGTGGCAATTTGAGACACAGCAATAGAAAACAAATACAGCTGCTATTCTGTTTCCCTCTCAGTATGGACGTCTCTATTAATTCCATTATGACCCAGATCCTCTTGATTAAAAAGACTGGACATGTGACCAGGTTGGCAAATCATCATATCTCTCACCTCTGAGCATAATGATTGGCTCAGGTGTTGGGATTGTGACCTAAGCTGTGCCACCAGTGTCCTTACCTGTGAATTATCAAAGATGAGCTTAAGGAAGAATGCTAACTTCCCCAGGAATGAGAGCCCAGAGCTGCCCATATCCATGACTCCACTAACATGATGAAACTGATTTGAACCTTGAAACCCAAAGAGCATGGAGAGTCCTGACAGTGTTCGAGACCCTGCATCCATTGTCTTTTGGCCACCTGAACCTATGCCCTTCCAGCGACTTGGTTATATGAACCAAGGCTTCTCCTTTTGATTTGAGCCAGGTCATGCTGAGCTTCTGTTGCATGCAGCCAGAGAGGTCTGAAGAGCAAAACTAGAGAGAAGTAAAGAACTGTGAGCTGGAAGACACCAGTTCCGCTTATCAGACATTATCAAGACATGGGAGTGTCTCCTTGCACATAACCTGAGTTTTGTATTTTGTTCTTATAAATCAGTGCCGAAGGACATCAAATGATAGCAAAAACAAACACTAGCTCAATCATATTATTAGAGCTTGCAGGGATTTTAGATGCTTTCTGGTCAAGGGCCCTAATTTTCTATGTGTAGAAGCTCAGGCCCAGAGAGAAGAGCAGCTAGTTAGGTAACAAGGTGGTCATTCCAGAATTATTGGGTAAAACTGACCCAGGTTGAATGAAAAATGGTGCTCTCTGTATCTAATCCATTTTCTTCTGCTTTCTATGATTGCTTGGGTCTTCCATCATTCCAGTGTCTTTTTCTCAACTTTTCTAAAACTGTGTCTACTGAGCACTGTGACTCTCACGATCCCTATTATATATTTTCAACCTAGACTCTCCAGTTTCTGAAACTCTGGTGATATCTCAGTTTGTCAGAGTGATTTCTACTTGATTCTACTAAAACTGGTGTAAAACTGTGTCCTGTTGTACATACTGCAAGAAGCTATCCTGGGCACAACTTACCTTTATGATGATTGTACAAGGATAAATTCATAAATGATTACCTCCCTTGAATACAAATGTAAGTTGTTTCCATAGATACCTGTTCACAAAGATTAATTAGATAAATGTTTTCCAATGCCTGGTTGAATTACACTTCTGATATACCAAATTGTGAACATCTTACTCCATTTGAACATGGAATTACAGAGTAGAAGATCTGGAAGAGGGCCTTAGGGATCACCAGACTCAATCTCTCATGGATCAGAGAAGGACAATGGGCTCCAAAGAGCGGGAAGGCCTTGGTCAAGGTCAGAGCCTCTCTATTTTAAAAATCAATAGGCCGCCTATTGTGCTTTTAAATGAGATGAACTCACAAACATCTTTTCTTAAAATTTGCCTTTTCTGCATGTATATAAACAAAAGTAGAAAAAAATATAAAATATAAAGATTGTCCACCACCTGGATTTCAGAGCAACTAGGGAAAAATCTGTTTCCAGGATTAAGAACAATCTTACCAATGAGATAATAAAATAACCTATTTGTTATTAATTTTAAAACTTGAGTAATTGAAAGAGCAGTGTTGTTTTTCTTTATAAAAATTGATATACATTTATTTTAAAATATTTGGAAAACTGTAAGCTGTAGAAAGAAGAAGAAATTGCTTATATTTGCACTACCCAACAAAACCAATTTTTAACATTTTTGGTGATTTTTCTTCAATCTTTTTCTATATGAATAGAAAGTCTGTGAGGATGGCAGTCATAAACATTTTCCCACGTTATTATATCTTCTTTATAAATATCTACTAAGCACATGTGGTATGTTTTTCTTTAGCAGCTAACTATTCTATTACGGGAATGCTGGTTTTAAAATAACCTTACAAAGATCATCTTCATGTATAAATATATTTTTCCATATTTAGGAGTATTCTCTTATTCCTTATAAATGGAATTTCTGGATCTGTTTTATAATAGGTGCATAACTCAATTGATAGACATTAAAAGAATTAAATAAGTATGTTAATCAGAATGAGCCAGGTGTGCTGTGGTAACAAGCAGCAGTATTATCTCAATGACCTAAGAAAAATAAAAATTTACTTCTTAGTTATGGGAATTCATTTTTGGGCTCAGGTTACTCTCTGAAGCTGCTGTCCTTAGCAGTCCAGACTTTTCAGTGCTTTGGTTCCACCGTCTCAACTAAGCCTCCTCTCCAATTACATCTTCACAGGAAGGTTCCTAAATACTCACTCATACCCCGTAGGCGGAACTTGTTACACAACCCTGTCTGCCTTCAAGGCAGTGGGATTGGGTGAGAAAGCGTGGTCCACCCATGCACCAGAAGGAGGTAAGCACTTAAAGTTTCTACCACATCACAGTTCATGTTGTTGACCAATTGCTTTTCACAATTCACATGCCCATCAATTTGCATGAGAAAGTCCTTTTCACTACATGCATTTACTATACTCATTGCATATTACTCCTTTAAAAAAAAGCTTTGCTACAGTGATGGGCAAAAATATTTAATTTTTATCCCTTTGATTACCTCAAGGTCAACTTTTTTAATTCATTCATTCATTCATTCATTGAATCAATCATTCAACAAATACAGCCATGCGGCAATGATGAATTGGATATGTGGTGGTGGTCCCACATGATTATAAGGGAACAAACAACTTTAACCTCAGTGTGGATGAGGATGACATTGAGGAGCCTCTAGATGTGAGTCCTGAGGAACTGACAGAGTTGTGAGAGCTGGAACAGGAACTCAGAGCTTAAAGAAGAGTCAAGAGAAAAGGAAACTGCAGAAGAAAAAGAAAAAACCCTGAGCAAATTCACTGTCAAGGGTTTGGCAGAAGCCTTTGTAGACCTCAACAACTCAGAAAGTTTGAAACCATGGACCCTAACACTGAAAGGTTTTCATTAGTAGAGAGACGTGTTCATGATGCATTATCTACTTTACAAGCACATCTATGATGAATAAAAAGAAATAAACCAAGCATTCTTTTCTTTTCTGAAAAGAGTGACACCTCCTCAAGAACAGCCCCAGGCAGGTCCTTCAGGAGGTGCTCCAGAAGAAGGCATTGTTTTCATAGATGACAGCTCCACGTGTGTTATTACCCCTTCAGTCCTTCCAGTGGGACAAACTGGAGAGGTAGAAGACAGTGATACTGATGATCCTGACATTGTGTAGGCCTAGGCTAATATGTGTGATTGTGCCTTAGTTTTTAACAAAAATGTTTAAAAAGTGAAAAATAAAAAACTGTGAAAGTAGAAAAAGCTTATAGAATAAGGATATTAAAAAGAAATATTTTTGGGCCAGGTGCGGTGGCTCACGCCTGTAATCCCAGCACTTTGGGAGGCCGAGTGAGGTGGATCACGAGTTTAGGAGATCGAGACCATCCTGGCTAACACGGTGAAACCCCGTCTCTACTAAAAATACAAAAAATTAGCCGGGCATAGTGGCGGGCACCTGTAGTCCCAGCTACTTGGGAGGCTGAGGCAGGAGAATGACGTGAACCAGGGAGGTGGAGCTTGCAGTGAGTGAAGCTCACGCCACTGGACTCTAGCCTGGACCACAGAGTGAGACTCCATCTCAAAAAAAAAAAAAAAAGAATTATTTTTGTACAGCTGTACAATGTGTGTTTAAGCCAAATATCTACAAAATAATCAAAACATTAAAAAATTTAAGAGGTTTATAAAGTAAAAATATTACAGTAAGCTAAAGTTAATTCAGTACTGAAGAAAGAAAAATATTTTTTATAAATGTAGTGCCATCTACGTGTACAGTGTTTATAAGGTGTACAGTTGTGTCCTAAGCTTTCACATTCAATCACCACTCACTCATTGACTCACCCAGAGTAACTTCCAGTCCTGCAAGCTCCATTCATGGTAAGTGACCTAAACAGGACAGGGTGTGCCATTCTTAACATTTTATATTGTATTTTTACTGTTTTCTGTTTGAATATGTTCAGATACACAAATACTTACCATTGTGTCATAATTGCCTACGGTATTCAGTAGAGTAACATGCTGTACAGTTTGTGGCCTAAGAGTGATAAAACCATACCATAGAGCCTAGGAGTGGAGTAGGCAATACCATCTAGGTTTGTATATGCACACCCTATGATATTCACACAATGACAAAATTGCCCAAGGAAAGCATTTCCATTGTTAGGTGGCGCATGACTGTATTTACTTAACAGGTGAACCAGGCACTGACCCAGGTATTAGGTCTCTAATGGTGGACACACACACATGGCCCCTTTCCCCATGGGCTTTATGATCATTGACTAGTTATGGTGCCTCTTTTATGAATTGTCTGTAAATATCCTTGCATGTTTGCGTTTAGAGTTCTTTGCATTTTTGTTATTGAGTTACTTCAGCTCTTTATAAAGAAAAGATAGAAGCTCTTTTTTGCATTCGCTGCAAACTTTTTTTCAGTTTGCCTTTTAATCTAAATTTTGGTGATGTTTTCCCTTTTTTACAGATTTTTAAAATTATCTATTCAGATCTCTTGGTCTTTTCCCCTTAGATTTCTTTCCTTACTTTTAATCTTAGGAAATACTAAAAATGGTTTTTTCTGAGTTTTTTACAATTTTTCTCTTGCTAAAAATCACCTTGTGAGAAAACATACACCTACACTCACATATGTGTGTGTATGTATATAGATATTTTTAGAGAGAGAGAGAGAAGGAGAGAGAGTGTGTGTGTGTGTGAGAGAGAGAAGGAAATAGAGAGGTGGAAAGAGAGGAGGGAGAGAATTCAGTGGATAATTCAATTCAAGACTCTTTATGCAGGTTTTGAACCTAAAAGCCACTTTAGCAATCCCAGTGCCTGCCTACCTCTCCTGTTTGCCCAGTCTTTTCTCCTCTTGGGGTTCCTAGATGGAAGGTGCTATGGAAGGTGCTTACAGTCCTTACAGCACTACAGAAGGTGCTGTAAGAACTAGACAAAAGAATAATGCATGGTCTATCCTTCTAGTCTATAAAATCACATGCACAACTACACAGGCACATGCACGCAGAGTTCATTAATTCAAGGCTGTGTGTGGTAAGAAACAAGTGAGTTGTGTAGACTGGATGGACTCCAAACTTTTCATTTTGCAACCCTGTTAGTTAAAAACATGTTGTGCAAGCACTTTCAATATATATTTCGTAGAACTCAGGACACTATCAATTGTGCATTACATCATTACGTTATACAGCATGAAGAAAGAAAAATATCCCTGCCAAATTGTGACATAGGCTTTCTGTAGGTATTGATTGTAAAATGCATCTCAATATGAGAGATGTTAAAATGTGAAACAATGTGTGTCTCAGAACTGATAAAAAATGATCATATGCTTCTAAATGAATATATTATGTCCTTTTAAAAGCATACACAAAAATGGGAGTTTGAAAAGGCTGAAGTTTTATAAGCAAAAGTTTAATACCTTCCTGTTGCACCCCAAAGGATCACTACAGACACCCCACCCTGGAGGCCACTGGCATAGACAGAGGTCCTGTGTGGGCCCAGAAGAGTGAGGGGCTCTTAGCTGAGTCTGTGTGGCTCTGGGGAAGTGGACAAGCATTTCAGAAGAAGTGCCCAAACACAGAAACAGGGAAAGCATCTGAGTGATGTTAGGGGACAGTGAAGCCAAGGGGCCAGAAGTGACTGTGGTTCTCAGCCTCAGTGTTAGGGCGAATGACAGAAGTAGGGTAGCCAGGCAAGGAAGCTACTCTCTGGGAGAAAGATAAACAACTTAAGGAAATAGCGGCATGTAAATGGAGCTAACTTGAACTGGGTAAGCAGATGACAGCTGGGCACTGTATTTAATGTCAGCATAGACAAAAAGCAACACAAGATTTGGGTAGGTGCCACTTAAGGCTGATCTTAACAAGTCAGATGTGCGGTGGCTCTAACAGAAGTCACGAGTACCTGGCTCAAGATAGCTCCCCTACTGACGGTCACAATTTCTCCTTTGAAGATTAATCCCTTTCAGTTAAAGGACTGAAGACTCCAATTAAAATGCAATTACCCCCAACAGAGGTAACCAACATATTTTTCTTGTGAGAGGACAGGTTGCTGAGAGGAAGGCACTAAAGAAATATAGTGTGAAAGCTGGAGGTGGATTCTTCTGGTATTCCAGGAGCTGGATAATTCTGGAATACTGGATTCTTCTGGAATGCTCGTCCACTTCCCCAGAGCCACACAGACTCAGCTAAGAGCCCCCTCACTTTTCTGGGCCCACACAGGACCTCTGTCTATGCCTGTGGCCTCCAGGGTGGGGTGTCTGCACTGATCCTTTGGGGTGCAACAGGAAGGTATTGAGCTTTTGCTTATAAAATTTCAACATTTTCAAACTCCCATTTTTGTGTATGCTTCTAAGAGGACATAATATATTCATTTAGAAGCATATGATCATTTTTTATCAGTTCTGAGACACACATTGTTTCACATTTTAACATCTTTCATATTGGAATACATTTTACAATCAATACCTACGAAAGCCTATGTCACAATTTGATTGGCAGGGATATTTTTCTTTCTTCATGCTATATAATGTGATGATGTAATGCACAACTGATAATGTCTTGAATTCTATGAAATATATATTGAAAGTGCTTGCACAACATGTTTTTAACTAATGGGGTTGCAAAATGAAAAGTTTGGAGTCCATCCAGTCTACACAACTCACTTGTTTCTTATCATACACAGCCTTGAACTAATGAACTCTGCATGTGTGTGCGCCTGTGTAGTTGTGCATGTGATATTATAAACTTGAAGGACAGACCACACATTTTTTTTCTGTCTAGTCCTTACAGCACCTTCCATAGTCTAGGCCAGCAGTTCTCAACACTATCAGACCTAACACCCCTTTTATAGCTAATAATTTATAATGTCCTTTTTACTATTTTAAAATGAAATTCACAAATAAATTTTTTTAAAAGCCCATATTGTATTAGTTGGGTTCCCCTTATTGCTAAAACAAATGCACCCTAATATATTTAATAGCTTAAATGCAATAAACATTTATTTCTAGCTCTTATGATAGGATTGAGCAGATAAATAATGGGCAGGGAGTTGAAACAGACATGGAGGCGTGCACCTGGGAGGTTTCCATGGGCCAGGCCTGGAAGTGGCATGTACCACTTCTGCTCAGGGGCCATTGGCTAGGACTCAAGCACATGACCACACCTGCCTGCAAGGGTAGATGGGAAATAGAGTCTAGTTGGGGAACCAGGAGAGAGAGTGGAACATGGATTTTGGTGGGCATCTAGCAGTTTCTGCCACAAATATAATGCCTTGTTATAAAAGAGAAATAAAATAATTTACAATAAAATAATATGATTTTCATTATGTATACCCTTAGGATAGTCACACTAGAAGATATGAGTCAAATGCTTTCACTCATAAGAGAATGATGTGAATGTGAAGGCCTTAAGTGCAGTTTAAGAGTGGCGTGTTGTATTAATGACTAACATATCCTTCCCTATTTTACTATTACTATCCAACAGTGGTATTTCTTTTTTTTTTTTTTTTTACTAGTAATGAGAGTTCCTGAAATAGTGAACAACGCTTAGTAAAATTCTGAACAAAGCATAGTCTTTCTTTAATTTATACAGCTGACACATTATGGGGAAATCTGGTGCATATTAGGACTCTGTAACAAATGCTTTGTATTTATACGTAAAATCAAATTGGGCTATAGGCTCAGATAATTATAAAGATTTTTTTTTTTTTTTTTGCCTCCAGGAACATCAAATGGGGCACTAGTAGGCCCTGAGGGATGAGGGAGAATCCTTCGTTGTGCAGAACTTTTCTGGATATTGCAGGATGTCTAGCGACCCCAGCACCCTCTTGCTAAATGCCAGTAGTACCCTCCCCTCATACACAAGTCACTGTGACAACCACATACACCTCCACAATTTTCCAAAGCATCCCCATAGAGTCGTACTGCTTCCACTGAGAA
The DNA here is from genome assembly GCF_029281585.2 of Gorilla gorilla gorilla. NCBI lineage: Eukaryota > Metazoa > Chordata > Mammalia > Primates > Hominidae > Gorilla > Gorilla gorilla. The sequence continues at coordinate 102,218,489 of NC_073231.2, read as the reverse complement.
CGACTGGTCTTAATAAATGCTTGTCCAATTCACTCTTGGGTACTTGAAGAAATGGATAAACAAACTGATTCACTAATCCTGGCATATTGCTATAAAGCAAAGAATATGAATATATTTGGAATGCCAGCCTTGTGCTATGCTAAGTGATTTTACATAACTATCTCATTTAATCCTCATAACAGTCTTGCAAGATATTATAAACTTGAAGGACAGACCACACATCTTTATAGTGAATGAAATGGGGGTCTTGGAAGTGAAGTAACATGTCTGTAACTACATGGTGGGTAAGTATGTGGGAAGCTGGGATTGAAATCTGGGCCTGACTCCAGAATCCATGGTAAATTTCCACCATTATTAGGATGACCATATGTCTCCATTTAAGTCTACCATCCTGCATTTAAGTCTACTGTCCTGGAGTAATGATTATTAGCACTCCCTTTCACTCTCCAAAGAGTCCCAGTCTGGAGAGTAAATTACATGGCCACCGTAAATATTATATGCTGCTATTGTCATCAGTATTTATTTCACAGGAAGGTCAAGAGAGAGGGAAAAAAAGTAATATCATTCTTTCTCAGACATCAGTGGATGACTGAGCAGGCAGAATGGGTTTTCTCTTCCCCATTTATCACCTATGCACTTCTCAAATCATCCATGGATATTTATATCTGTTTATCTTCTGGATAAACAATTTTTAAACAGTAGGAAAACAAACACTTTCTAGATATTCAATCTTTTACTATCAAACGGGGTGTTGTCCTTTACCTGCAAATAAGATATGCTGTCTCCTGAGAAAGACTAAGTACTCTTAAATCTGAGAAACAGCTGAAGATAGCGTAGGAAGCTGAACTGAGACACGCTGAGCAAAGTGATGCATTGATGCTTGCTTGCTTGCTTGCTTTTGATGAGCTGGTCACATTCTTGAAGTTAGGAAGAAATCCTCCCTTTAGATATTTAAGTTAGAAGCCTATCTCTATCAGCTCCTGGTTCTGACAGTTTTCAAACAATTGCTTTAAACAAGTCACAGTTTTAGACATGTCACATGCACACGTTCAGTCTCAGAGTTACGGGAAAGTACCAGAAAAAATTCACAGGGTAATTTCAACACCCAAATGCTGTCTCCGCCACCTTTCCCATCTTATTCCTGTCAATAATTCTCTCCCTCCACTCTGCCCTGCCATCCACCCACCTTTTGTTTCAGCTCCTTGTGGCATTTGGTGTTTCCCCTCCCAATCTGCAGCCAGGGTCAGCACCGGTGAGGAAAAGTGGGTCAGATTGCCCTCTGTCTCCTGGTGCTGAGCACTCCTATGTTGGTTCAAACACAGAACCAGCTGAAACTCACTCAGGCCTTCCCCAGCTGGCATCAGCCACTGCCCTAGTGGTGGTCTCAGGAATTTCTTGGAAAGGAAGTACCTGGTGGTCAGCTGCCCCTTCTTGGTTTTCCACCAAGAGCTCTAATAGAAAGAGTCCTGGTGGAGATGCTGAGCCTGACCCCGTTGGGGGCCTATTGGAAGATGTGTCTTAGACCCAGGTGGCACAGGGCAGAGAGGGAGCTTCCAGGCTATTCCTGGTTTATCCATGCACCATTGCCAAGCTTGGGGATGATGCTTAACAAAGAGCACAGCATTCCATTGAAGGCTCATAATAAAACTATAAAATTTAAAAATTAATAATGGTTCAATTGGGCTTAAGTAATACCATCCTGTTGTAATTGTTTCCTTCAGCTTCAGTTGTATTTAGAAAAAAAGAAATCACCTCAGAAGCTGATACAAATTATTAAAATTTCCCCCTCTTCAAGTCTCTGTAGCAGAGTAGAAGGCATGGAGACTGTCAAAAGACATCTGAAACCTTAAACGATAAGTGTGAAATAATCTCTCTAAGTGTGGATATTGACCGCTTTTGTTGTGTAAAGACAGATTGTTCTGCTGAGACCACAGGCAATACACTCCATAAATGCTATCTTTTCTCCCTCCCATATCCATAGCAGACTGTGTTAATTGATCACCTACTCTTTCTGGCTAATTCTCAATAGAATATTTCAGGGAGAAACTGATGAAAGTTGGCAAAGGAAATGAAAGCTGTTTTCCTTTCTGACCTTGAGTAAGCCCACAATGAGGTAGACATTCCCAGAATTTATCACCCAAGGGAGTTATAGTATTTGATACAGGAATTTGGAATCTTGGAGAATGGACCTTAGACCGCCATGAGAAGGATCTCTTAATTTTCTCTCACCCCATCAATCTGTCTTGAGAAGTCTAGCTATGCTGGAATACTACCAGCTGGAAAGGGATTGATGTGGAGATATGCCGGGAGGTAGGTAGGGAGGCCCTGGAGAGGAACGCAAGCTCAAGATGAGTACTTTACATTTTGGAAGCCAGATTACTTACAAGTAGCTCTTTGGGTCTGCTTTCTTTGCTGATATCCTGGAGTCTTAAGCAAAGTTGATCTATTCATTCATTCAACAAACAATTATTGGACATCTATCCTGTGGCAGTCACTGAGCTATGATCTAGAATATGAGGATGAATGACACGGATACAATCTGAGGATGACAAACCAATTACAGCTGTTTTTAATCTTGGTGGTAAGGGCTTTGAGTGGCAAAACGTGGACAGAAATGCTGGGGTGACACAGCAGGGGAGCCCAGTGTTCTAGTTAAGAGGTATCTGTTCTCCAACTTGATTTCACTGGATGGACTGGGCACAGAGAGAAGAATTATGGGCAGGGCTTGGGCAGGAAGATTAAAGAGGTAGCTACTCCCCCAAGAGTCGGGTCCCTGAGATCCAGGTACCTTATTCACATAAAGGCTCTTTTCTTCCACTGCCAACCTTGGGATTTGATTTTTTTATAGGGTTTGATTTCTTTATAGTGGGTCATGGAAGCTAAAACCTTGGCAAAGAGCAATCTGTGATCTGCTATTGTGTTTTTCTATTCCCGTCCACAGGTGATTCCTAGCAGTCTCCATCTTGAAGTTCTCTTCTCCTTTGACCAAGCATCCAGCACATCCTCACAACACTCCAAAGCCACCTTGAAGACTCTCTTCAAAGCAGTTCTTACTGTTGATACCACCACCATTGTTCCGACACATGAAGCAGGAGGACCCAAGGCCAGAGGTCATGGTGGAGAGATGAGCAGATAGTCCTCAAAGGCAGACAGGGCTGGGGTTGGAGAGGAATTCCCTAATAGCTGTTATAAATGGAGATATGACAGGTGTGAACAAACAACCTAGGACTGGAAGAAAGAAGAGGGAGGAGTCGGGTAGAGATAGTACTTGGAGTGGATGCCCGGGCTGTGTAGTGACATAAAGGGGCTTAAAGAGGGCTTAGGGAGCAGATCTGAGAGGAAGAGAATGAAGGAAGGTAAGGAATTCAGTCTTTGGCATTCTGATACATTGTGAGGGCTGGGGGTGGTGACCGACTAGATTCAGGGAACCTGAGGGCTGGGTGTTGGTTTGTGTTCTTGAAATTACTTCCTCAGGATTTCACATCTAACCAAATATTAACAATCATTTACTAAATAAATATTGTTCTGTCCCTGGATGGGCAGATGGGAGTGTTATGCCTGCCCCTCCCCATCCCCCACCAAAAAAAATAACAAAGGCAGTTTAATTCATGACCCCAAGGCTGTCACAATCCAGACTAAGAAGTGCCCTGAGAGCCTGGTGGGATCATCTTGGTGCACAGACCAAGATCCCACACACACAGATCCTGCACAGATCCAGGGGATCTGAGTGGCCAAGGAGCGCCCAGAACTCCTGCCTCCCATAAGTGCAAGGCTGAGCATAGCAAAGTATGAAGAGGGCAGGGTCTTCTAACACTGAAGTACATAGGAGCAGCCTTTTCAGTAAGAAGAAAAGTCCCAGAAATTCAGATTAGATTATACACAAATTATAAAGCGATAAGCTGGCTGAAACAATAATATTCAAATTAGTTCAATTCAGCAAGTACATATGAGTGCTTCTGTGTGCCCATCCTGGGCTAGTCTACTTGAGGGAATGGACACAGGAGAAATGAACAGGGTTTAAAGGGGAGGTATTTCTTCAGGCACAAAGCTCTGCAGATGGCTGCCTCTCCACTGGGGACCCCATGACAATTCACACAAGATCTCTCCCAAGACCTCTCAAAGCAATTCTTTTAAGACCCCAGTCCCTGCCCCCAAGCATCCAGGAGTCTGTTTCACTGGTATCAGATCAAGCAGACCCTTCCTGAAGCTTTTGTAGAGAAATGGAAGTGATTTGGTTAAAACAGGGAATTTCGGCTGGGTGCAGTGGCTCACACCTGTAATCCTAGCACTTTGGGAGACCCAGGCGGGCAGATTGTCTGGGCTCAGGAGTTTGAGACCAGCCTGGGCAACATAGCGAAACTCTGTCTGTACTAAAAATACAACAACAACAACAAAAAATTAGCCAAGCTTGGTAGCATGTGCCTGTAATCCCAGCTACTTGGGTGGCTGAGACATGGGAATCACTTGTACCTGGGAGACGGAAGTTGCAGTGAGCCGAGATCATGTCACTGCACTCCAGCCTGGGCGATGGAGCGAGACTGTCTCCAAAAAACAAAACAAACAAACAAACAAACGAAACAGGGAATTTCAAAGATGAAAGCAAGAGCAAAGATGGAGAATGGGTTGGAAGTGGAAGAAACACAGAAGTAAGAAGTAAAGGCTAGTGAGGAGAGTATGAATACTTTAGGCTCTCTGAGTTGATGGCAGCAAGTAGAGCCAAGGGGCAGGGAGAATGGAGACATAGTCTCTACTGATTGGATGTAGAAGAAATGAAAAAGAAGAGTCTAAGATGACCTTCAGTAGGAGTGGTAGAAGGGTGAATGAGGAAAGTCAGTAGCTCAGAAGAGAAGCATTTGAAGAAGGAAGATAACAAGTTCAGTAATTCAAGACTCTATCTTTTCTTTCCTGAACTCTTCCTATAGTATCCCTCTTGGGTCCCCCTCTCCAGGATTTGTTCTCCAGTCTACCCTTTGCACTGGGTTTCTAAAAGGCAATCTTTACTGGATCATTCTCTGCATCCAGCCTCACAGTGGTTGCCACCACCTTGAGGTGAAAGGCCAAGGTCTAGAGCATGGCATACAAGCTCTTGGAGCTCTGCCTTACCTATATCTTAGCCTTATATCCTGCCATTCTGCTTCTTGGGCTCAACATTCCTGCCATCCTGAAATATTTACATTGAAAAAGAAAGCCAGTTTCATGTGTCAGTGCTTTTGTACTTGTTAACCTCACCCTGAAAATGTTTTCCTACCTTTCCTGGTTGAACTTCTCACCATCCTGTACCAGGTGGCTAAAAACCCTGCAAAGCACTCCCTAATGGTCCTCTCCACTCTCCCAAGGAAGGTTTGTTCCAGAAATGCAAGGTCTGGTTCAATATATGAAAATTATTCAATGTAATCTACCATATTAATGGCTAAAGGAGAAAAATCATGTGGTCTGGTCAACTGATACAGAAAAAGCATTTTAAAAAATCTAACATGTATTCATGTAAAAACTCTTAGAAAAAATGGATTAGAGGGAAACTTCCTCAACTTGATAAAGAGTGTCTACCAAAAGGCTCTAGCTAATATTATTTTTAGTGGTGAAGGACTGAATGCTTTCTCCATAAGATCAAGAACAAGGCAACAATGTCTGCTCTCACCACTCTTATTCAACATAGTACAGGTAGTTCTGGCCAATTTCAAAAGGTACAAAAAGAAAAAAAAGCATGCAGATGAGAAAGGAAAAAATAAAACTGTCCCTATCTGCAGATGAAATGATTGTCTAGGTAGAAAATTCCATGAAATCTGCAAAACAACAACCTCCTAAAACTCATAAGTGAGTTCCTCAAGGTTGCAAGATGTAATACAAACATACAAAAGTCAATTTTATTTTGGCATCCATAACAGATGGAAGTTATAGTACTTGATACAGGAATTTGGAATCTTAGAAAATGGACCTTAGACCACCACAAGAGGGATCTCCTAATTCTCTCTCATCCCATCAGTCTGTCCTGAGAAGTCTAGCTATGCTGGAATACTACCAGCTGGGAAGGTAGTATATGGTGTCCATAACAGACACCAAAATAAAAAATAAATGCCGTTTACAGTTGCTAAAAAAACCAAGTATAAATCTAACAAAACATGTACAGGACTTCAATTGTACATGTTTTGTGGCAGAAAACTACAAAACGTTGATGAAATAAACCAAAGAAGATCTAAATAAATGGAAAAACATAGTGTGTTTGTGGATTAGAAGATTCAATATAATAAAGAAGTCAATTCTTTGCCAATTTACATAGAAGTTTAATGCAATTCCTATCAGAATCCCAGCAAGATTTTTGTAGATATAGACACGATTATTCTAAAATTTATATGAAAATGCAAAGGAACCAGAATAGCTAAAATAACTTTGTAAAGGAATAATAAAGTGGGAGGAATCAATCTACCTGATTTCAAGATTTATTATAGCGCTGTCGTATTTACAGAGTGATAGACACATAGATCAATGAAACAAATAGAGAACCTAGAAACAGACTCACAAAAATATGCCCAACCAAAAGGTACAAAAGCAATTCAGTGGAGGAAGGATAGCCTTTTCAATGAAGCTCAACTTAAATCTCATATATTTAAAGAATTAACTCAAAAATAGATCACAGGCTTAAATGTAAAACCATAAAACTTTTAGAAAACAAAACACAGGAGAAAATCATAGGTATCTAGGGCTAGGCAAAAAGTTCTTAGATTTGCCATCAAAAGTCTGACCCATAAAAGAAAATATTAATGGTTAGATTTCATCAAAATTTAAAACTCTTGCTATGTAAAATGGCCCATTATGAGAGTGAAAAGACAAGCTTCAGAGAGCAAGAAAATATTTACAAACCACATATCTGACAAAGGGCTAGTAGCTAGATACATAAAGATCTCTCAAAACCTAACACTAAAAAATAAAACAAAAGCAATACAATCAGAAAATGTGAAAATGACATGAAGAAAGACTTTACTGAAGAGGATATATGGATGGCAAATACGCATTTGAAAATATGTTCAACATCATTGGTCATTAGGAAATGTGAATTAAAATCACAATGAAATATCACTATGCAACAGAATGGCTAAAATAAGAAATAGTGACAACACCAAATGCCAGTGTCGATGTGGATAAACTGTATCTCTCCTATAACTGTATCTCTTCTGTATCTCTCCTATATTTTTGTTTAAACATGTTTCCATTTCTCTGGATAAATACTCCTAGGTGTTTATCACACAAGTGTTCACGGCTGTTTTTCTGGTAGTAGCCCAAAAACTGTAAACAACCCAGATGTCCTTCAATAGGTGATAGCTAAACACACTATGGTACATCCATGTGGTAAAAAATATCAGCAATAAAAAGAAACGAACTTCTGATGTGTACAGCAAATTGGATGAAGCTTCAGGGAATTATGCAGAGTGAAAAAAGCCAATTCCAAAATGTTACATACTTGATTACAGCATTTATATAACATTCTTGAAATGACAAAATTATAGACATGGAGAATGGAGGAGGGGTTGCCAGGGGCTGAGACGGGTGTTGGAAGGAGGAGATGCAGTCGATAAGGTGGTGTGGCTATAAAAGGGTAATAGCAGGGATATTTGTGGTGATGATATTGTTCTGTATCTTGTCAATATCCTGGTCTGACATCATACTATAGTTTTTCAAGATGTTGCCGTTGGTCGAAAATGGGTAAAGGGTACACTGGATTTCTCTGTATTGTTTCTTACAACTGCATGTGCATCTACAGTGATCTCAAAATTAATAGTTGAATTTAAAAAATAAAGCACAAACCACACTCATGTATTATCTCATAGTCAGAGGCCCAGGCCCAGCATAACTGGGTCCTCTATTCAGGTCCCACCTGTCTGAGACCAAGGTGTCTGCCAGGGCTGTCGTCTCATCTGAGGTTTGGGGTCCTCTTTCGTGCTTAATCAGGCCGTTGGTGGAATTCAGTTCCTTGTGGCTGTAGGACTGGATTCCCCATTTTCTCACTGTCCACCACAGACCATTCTAGAGACCAGCAGCTGCTTCTTGCCATGTGGCTCTTCAATATCCCTTCTCATGCTTTGGGTCTCACTTTCTAGGAGGGCCCAGGCCCATTTATGAAGTTGCCTGATTAGGTAAGTCCCACTGGGATAATCTCCCTTTTGATTAACAAGTCAACAGATTAGTAACCTAACCATGGGCACTGATACTCCACCATATTCACAGGTTCAGGAATTATGTGACGTGTGTATACCAGAGGGTGAGAATTCTTGGGACTGCCTTAGAATTCTGCCTCCCACAGACCATCTTAGCCCCAGCATTCTCTGTGGGATAGGCAGAAGTCTTTGATGGGACTACACCACAGTGCAGTTCTTCTCTCTGCCCATTCATATTGTTACCAAACAATCAATCAGCTCATTTCCCAATGCACATAAAAGCCAATACCATGCACTGGATTTTGAGAAAAGAAAGGCTTTATTTCTAGCTAATTGTCAAGGAGACAGGAGGAAATGCTCCAATCTGTCTTCCTGAACTGGGGACTGGGTCAGACTTTATAGGCATATGGTAATGAGCCATGATCTGATTGAGTCTTCCAATGAAGTGCTGCCAGGGACGCATGATCTGACTAGATCCTGCCATGAGGTGACACCAGGGCTCCATCTGATTGGATTCTGTATCTTGCCATTCAGGGTCTGCTTCTTCATTCAGTCCCTGCTCCCCAGTTTGAGACCTTAGGTTCCACCCATGGTTGAATCCTTGGTTCATCTGGGCATGCTCAGGTTATGTGACCTTCAATCTGGAGGTTCCTGGCAACTGAAAAACAACTCACAACTTTGTTACATAAAACTTGAACCAGATTGGTCTGGTGCAGTTACACCATTTTCTTTGTTCCCTACTGTTGTTGATCCCTAGAGCAATTGCCCATAAACTTTCTGCACATAAATCTTGCCCTGTGAGTCTGTTTCCCAAGGAACTGGGAGTGTTACTGTTGTACCACTGAGCTAGAGGGCATGGAAGACTGACTGGTAACATTTTATTTATTTTTATTTTTATTTATTTATTTATTTTTGAGACAGAGTTTCACTCTTGTTGACCAGGCTGGAGTGCAATGGCACCATTTCGGCTTGCTTCAACCTCTGCCTCCTGGGTTCAAGTGATTCTCCTGCCTCAGCCTCCTGAGTAGCTGGGATTACAGGCATCCACCACCACGCCCTGATAATTTTTTGTATTTTTAGTAGAGATTGGGTTTCACCATGTTGGCCAGGCTGGTCTCAAACTCCTGACCTCAGGTGATCTACCCACCTTGGCCTCCCAAAGTGCTGGGGTTACTGGCATGAGCTACTGCACCTGGCCCCAACCAGTAACATTTAAAAAATCTGGGCACAAGTTATACTTGGGACCCTACTTAAAAAAAGATGTTGATAGAGCTGTGGGGTGGCGGGGGGCGGGGGGGTAATCCCTAGGGCATCAAGTCAGGAGTACTACGTGGATGTTCATTGGCAACCAGGTCACTCAATGATCTTCCTCTAGATTCTATTTTCTGTAAAACTTGAACCTTCTTTATCACCACCATCACTGCCATCATTATCACCATGACATCATAGTTACCTTACATTGAAAGCTCACTGTGTTCCAAAGAGTGTGCGAAACATCTTATCTACCATCTGATGAGTCATTACAGCAGAGTAGTTAAGGGTACCAGGAGTTAGACTACCTTGTGTTGAATACCAGCTTCTCCATTTAATAGCAACATGGCTTCAGTTGGGTAAACTTTCTGAGCCTCATCTTCCTCACCTATAAAATAGGGATGGTATTTGTTTGATAAAATAACCCTTCATGTATAACTCTTAATACAGTGCTTGGTACAGAGCAAGCATTCCATAAATGTTAGCAATTTTGTAGTCTCATTTAATTCTTATGACAGCCCTGCAAGAGGATTTATAGCTGAGTAAGCTGAGGTTCAGAGAGGTTAAGCAACTTCCCAGAATCTAACAAACAACTAAAGAGTGCCAGAGGTAAGATTTCAACCAAGTTCCTTCTGAGCACGAAGTGTTAGCCCTTAACCATTATTCTGTCTTGTTTCACAATTGTGGGGATCCACAGGGGTGACAATGCTGCCTTAAGCAGAACGCAGAAAGAAAAACTGAAAACATACACACAGAGTCAGAAAATCTCTGAAAAGGAAATGCTCGTGAGAGAGATTCCTACTGTTTCACCTGCAGGGTGTCAGGCTTCTGTGCCCAAACCTGTGTGCTGGTTTGTGGCTTCCTAAGTGGGGTAGTGGAAGTCAAAGTCTTTCTTCTTAAAAAAGATAAGCTGGGCAATAGCCCCTCAGGAAAATGTGATTACAGGTCCATGATCCCCCATCCAGAAGTTCTGAAATTCAGACAGCTCTGGAAACCAAAAGTTTTTTCATAATTCATTTGGTGGCAAAACCTGACTTGGCCTGAATTAATGCAAGCTCATCATCGTCTTGTTGCCTTTCTTGGGATGAATTGTCATACATTGCTGCAGAAATGCTCAAGTGATGATTTGCTGGGGGGCTGGCCCAGACTCCACTGAGCTGTCAGCAACTATGTTACCTTTCTAAACTCTGAAAAATTCTGAGTTCTAGAACACATCTGGCCCTCCAGATATTTCAGATGAGGGCTTGAGGATCTTTTTCTATTCTTTTTTTTTTTTTGAGATGGGGTCTCGCTCTGCCATCCAGGCTGGAGTATGAGCCATGCAGTGGCACTATCACAGCTCACTGAAGCCTCGAACTCCTGGTCTCAAGTGATCCTCCCACCTCAGCCTCCTGAGTAGCTGGAACTACAGGCCATCATGTCCAGTTAATTCTTTTATTTTTTTGTGGAGACAAGTCCTTTCTATGTTGCCCAGGCTGGTCTGGAACTTCTTGGCCTCAAGGGCTCCTTCTGCATTTGCTTCCCGAAGTGCTGGGATTACAGGCATGAACCACCACACCTGGCCGTTTATTATTATTTTTGACCATTTTTACTAAGTACCAGAGCCAAGTGTACAAACCCACCAGATTTTATTCAAGAGTGACCTTCATTTAAATAACCTTTATCTGAGAGCTTTTCAGAAGCTCCCTTGTTCACTGAGAAGGAAGAATAGCAAGCCCCAGGCCATCCATACCCATCCAGCTCTAACTGAAGGCAGGCTCAGGGGTTCTTGGTGGCCACTGCCCAATCCTTTTCCTGGAATTGTGGTTTTTTTGACCCTGTGTTTTAGAACATTCCTGCCTTGTGCTCATGCCCCAGAATGCTGAGCCATGTGTCTCTGTGTTATGGTAGCATGTAGGACTAAGAGTGTTGGGATGAGAATAGGAGAGGACGTTGGGGCTGTGGCTAAAAGAGCAGAAGAGAGACAGGAATGAGGCTCTTCCAGTTCCTTTCCTGAAACCTCTGAAAACAGCAATATTTTTTGCTCACAGTATTTTCAACACAATGCAAAAGCATAAACTTTATATATTTTAAATGCATAAATTCCACATTGTCTTCTCTTCCTTCTTCCCTAGTTAAGTGAAATAAAATGCTCAATGAGATACAGACCTGGTCATATTTAAATCTACAAGTTCAGAGTTGCAAAGGAACAGCATCTCTGAATAACTGACCTGTCTCTCAATATTTCTGCAGAGTCTATTCTAACATTGAAAACCCTGTTTAGCCACTTTGATGTGGAGCCGAATAGGTGAGCATCATTTTACCACCGTTTGTTTAGCTGTACCTTGGCAAATGTCAAGTTTGAGTCTGGATATTTGGACTGTGGTGGGCAAAATGAGGTCAGCAGCCTCCCGATGGGCTTTCTGTCTGGCTGACAGCACCTTACCGACCTTCACTCAGCTCATAGAGAAGGTCGATGCATGACTCTTAGAGAAACATCAGATGAATAAGTCTTCTGGCTGCTTTCTTTTCAGGATAAATATCAGAGCTCAGCTGATGCAGAAGATCCTTGTCACAACTCCAGCTCCAGAGCTTACCCTAAGAGCAAACTCAGTGAACACTTGGAGCATTTAAAGTGAAAACAGGCCAGGCATGGTGACACACACTTGTAACCCCAGAGCTTTGGGAGGCCAAGGCAGGTGGATCATTTGAGCCTGGGAGTATGAGTCCAGCCTGGCTAATTACAAAAATTAGCCAGGCATGGTGGTGTGTGCCTGTAGTCCCAGCTACTTGGGAGGCTGAGGCACGGGGATTGCCTGAGCCCAGGAGGCGAGGGTTGCATTGAGCTGAGACTGTGCCACTGCACTCCAGCCTGGGTGACAGAGGGGGACCCTGTCTCAAAAAATAAAATAAAATAAATAAATAAATAAAGTGCAAACAAGTAAAAATATTTCTATATTTGACCCTTTCCAAATTATTCTCATCCATTCCCTCTCATCGATTATAATCTTTGGGCAAGCACACAGTTGGGCGATCCCGCTTCTGATACATTGGTGAGAACCAGGGAGAAAGGAAAACAACATCAGTTTCTTTTGAATTTAATTCAATTTTACAAACAAATTGAGTACCTCTTTGGCTTGGTACTAGGGATACAAGGACTAGGAATTACAGTCAAGTCAAAGGAAGAGACTGCTCACTCTCAAAACTAAGAAGTAGCACAAGATGTTACAAGAGCACATGGGAGAGACACTCAACTTAGCCTTGTTGGAGTGAGGATCAGGGAAGGCTTCCTGGAGGAGACGACAGCCTATACTTAGTCCTGAAGACTGAATAGGAGTTTTTCAGGCAAAGAGGATGAGAAGAGGATGAAGATAGTGTATGCAGAGAACAGCTTATGCAAAAGTTCCGAGGAAAGTGCGTGGTTTGAATGATACAGCACGTAATTTATTTTTAAATACTTCAGCGTCACCTGAGAGATGTGTGTTCATTTTAATCAACACCTTAGGAGTGATTCGCTAACATGTGAAGTACTCTGATCAGGGATACATACTCCGGAGTGTTTCATTAGCTTTGAAAGGCTCTAATTGGAAGTCCACACTCTAGAGGTAGCTTCTGCAAGAGCTTCAGCAATCTTTATTTTCCTTCAGCACCAGAGCGTTTATTCATTTGTATAATGGGTTTAGAAATAGTTTTTCATTAATGAAATGAGTTGTTCACAAGATATATGGATGGCTAAAAATGTGGTAAGGGCCCTCCATGCTTGTGTGCACAGAGTGTAAGAAGTTTTCAAGCTCAACAGCTTACACCCTTCATAATGTCCCACCAAGCCTAAGACTCCATCTGGTCTTTTGCCACAGACACTTAACAGATGATTCTACGCTGTCTGGCTTGAATCTGACTAGTAGCCCACATGAATTCTGCCACTAGAATATTTTCTCATCATGCAAGATGTGTGTCATACAGAGAGCAAAGATCTCATCAAGCTTAGAAAAATACTTATGTGTTATTATAGTGCTTGCTTATTAGTACATGTTTATATATATAACAGAATTTGGTCTGGGTCTTGCTTTCAGTGCAACATACACATACCCCTTGGATGGGTAGCCATAGTAGAGGGGATCTCTAATCCTCATCTTGCTTTAACTAAGGTAGGCCATAGATATCTTTCAAAAAGAACCTAAGCCAAATGAGCAGCCAAATTGGCTGCAGTCTGTTTTCCACAGCAGGTCTCCTTGGTTTTTTTTTTTTTTTTTTTTTTTTTAGCAGTGCTAGCCATCCTTTCCCGCCACTCCAGGGAGGAAGTTATCCAAGGTGGGTCAATTCAACTGGGCAGCAGGAAGGAGCAGAATCCCATGGAAAGGTGCCCAAGTTCTACCAGGAAGACAATACCAGTCCTGACAAATCTGCTGGATAATGCAAGGACAAAAATAAGAAGACTGCTTGGTGACTGGGAGAGCTAAGAGAAGGATGGAAAGGGGTGTGAGACCCTGGTCAGGATGAGTGGGTCAGGACTGAGGCTGTGACTAGCAGGTGACTGCCACAGCACACCTTCGTCATGATGCCAGAACACAGCATGCTGGCTTCAAGGAGCCACTCCCAGCTGGACACCAGCCAGCTACCCACGGCCAAGCTTATTACCTATTGCTCCTCCAGCACCTCCCGAGATCTGCTCTGCCTCCTGTGTTTTCCGTTCAGCTAATGGCATCACCCTCCACGTGGGAATCACCCTGAGAACCTCCAATGTCATCTCCCCAATTTTAATCAATCACCAAGTCTAAAAACTTCTATCAACAAAATATCTCTTGACTCCATTATAACTGGCCCACAACCAACTGCCTTGGTTCCGGCCCTATCATCTTTCCTGTGGGCCATTGCCACAGGCCACACTACAAAAGCCTCCTTGCTGGTCTTCATACCCTCTATCCCATGTCTCAGCTGCCTTTCTGAAGTATAGGTTAAAACCCTGTAGAGACTCCACCATTGTCCCCAGTACATCAAATTCTAGAGCATAGATTGTTAGAACTGTTTTGATTGCAATGGAGTTAGAAACCTAACTAGGACTAGCTTGAGTGAAAAGGGGAAGTTGGTTGGTTCACTTAACTGAATTACAGGAAACACAAGTGTTGTGCCTCAGGGACTGGAATCAAGGACTCAAATATCGCTGGAATACTTCCTCTGTGTGTTGTCAATGTTGTCTTCTCCATGCACCTGGATCATAACCTGTGGCAACTTGGGCCTCACAAATGCTCAGTTGCACTCATCTTTTTAAGTTCCAATATGAAAAATCCCAGGGAGGGCCTCCTATTGGTCTGGTTGGTATAATGGACCTCTGGTCTAAGGAATATGCCTGGGATGGGGTCACCATGAATGACTCTAGATGCCCCTGGACAAGGGCCAGAGCATGATACATCATTAATATTGATGACAATGGGGGTACTTAGATAACCCACGTAAGTTCTCCTGGTCAACTAATCCCTAGCAATATGACACAGGAGTTAAGCCCTTAGGCTCTGGAGTTAGAAGTGTGTGGGTTCAAATCCCAGCTCTCCCAATTATTAGTTGTGTGACCTTGGACAGTGTGCATAGCCCCAATGAGCCTCAGTTTCCTGATCTGTAAAATGGGGAGGGAAGTATAATGATACTGTGTGAAAATTTAAGGAGGCAGGGCATTGAGAGCACTTAGAACACAGCCTGGCTCTCGGTGTGCACTTGTCAGCTCTTCCTGCTCCCAGCAGCCTTGGCATGAGTGGACAGCCTTCAGAAGGCAGCAGGGCCTCAGGCTACTGCCTGCTGCCAGCAGAATGAGATCAGGGTTAATCAGAGGAACAGACTGACCTGATTCCCAGCACTCCAGTGAAGTGACCCATCTGACACCTTGGAGAAGACAGTGCCAGGAAGAGGAGTTGCTTGGCACATGACATTCTCCATAAGGAAAGGCTGAGGGGTCCTTTCAGAGTACCTTTGTCTCCCTGCCAGAGGAGAACAACATCTGGGAGGAAGTATTTCTTCAGCTTCATGGTTATAATGCCGCCAGCCTTGCGGGTCATAGCCTGGAATCATCTCTTTATTAAATAATAATTAAGAGGCGCCTGTAAAGGGAATCTGGGTCTAATTACCTGAGTCATTAAGCTACCCCATTGAAACTGGGAGGCTGTTTTGCTCCTGTGGCCCCACTCTAAAACAATTTTCACATTTCTGGAAGCAGCAAGTGGAGTCTCACTTTTGTGGGGGGCTCAGACTCAAGGTCCTGTGTTTAAGTATACACGTCATTCAAGAAGGCTCCCACCAAGCATCCAACTCAAAGGGTGAGTCCTCCCCTTTCCCATACTGCAAGATCTAAATTGGTCTTGGAACGGAGAACACAAGGAAGGGCCGAGGGACCAGCTGGGCAAGGAATCAGCTCATTAGTAGCCTCTATGGAGGTGTTGAAATTGAGCAAGTTAAAAGCATATTAGTTTAAATGAGACTTTTCACAAATGAGGGGAAGTGTTTAGGTAGGAAGCAGATGTAATCATTTTGTGATGGGGCATAATTTGATAATTAATGGAGAAGTTGTCAGTATAATCTTGAGGGAGCCCCAGGAAATGAAAAAATCTGTCTTTATTAAGGGAAACTCAGGAGAAAAAGTTATTGGAAATGCAAGTGATTCACCAGCAAGGTCCTGGTGGCAAGTCGTTATTAGATGTGCATGTCGGGACCGTCTTTCTGCCACATCTGTGTGTTTTGTCTTGATTCACCAGGCCCACTACCTCTCCTAATGGGAATGCAGAGAATAGAGAACATTGAAGGCGGTTGTGAAGCAAACCCAGGCTTCTTTCTTCCGTGCAGACGGGCTGGCCAGCGTCTGCTATGCTCAGCAGGAAAGCAGGGAGAGACAAGCCTAACTGGCTCCCTGGGGGCCAGCCAGATTTTTGACTCCCTAAAGCCTGTGCAGCCAGGGTTCAGTTTCCCAGGGAGATGCTAGGAGTGTGCTTCCATGGAATGTGTGAGCCCATGGAAGAGCAAGCCCAGGGAAGCACACTCCTAGTATCCCACTGGGAAAAGAGGCTGGGTGGACTCCCACTTGGCCAGAACAGGAGTCCAGGAGAAAAGCCCCACAAGGGTGCCTATGCACAGTGATTAAGGCACGGGCTCTGAAGCCAGAATGCCTAGGCTCAGCTCTCCACTTGGCCACAATTTCTCTTGACATTAAGTGTGCTATTCAAGGTCTCTGTGCTTCAATTTCCTGGTGCCTATCTGATAGGGCCAAGGATGGGAAGAGTAATTCTATGTAAAGGACCCACAGCAGTGCCTGGTGCTGAAGGTCTGCTCAACAAGTATAGTTAGCATTTGCCGTTAACTACTAGCCATGTATGGCATTTGAGCACTGGAAATGCAGCCAGTCTTGGTTGATATGTGCTGTAGGTGTAAAATGGACATAGAATTCAGACTTTGTGCAAGAAAGAGACTATAAAATATCTCATTGATAATTTTTATATTGATTGCATATTGAAATGATAGTATTTTGAATATATTGAGTTAAATAAATACATGTTATGAAAATTAGTATTGCCCGCTCTTCTTAATTTTCTTATTATAGTAAAAAACACTAACATAAAATTTACCCTCTTAACCACTTTTAAGTGTACAGTTCAGTAATGTTAAGTATGTTCACATTGTGGTGAAACAGATCTCCAGAACTTCTTCATCCTGCAACTCTGAAACTCTATACCCATTAAAAAACTCCCCATATGCCTCTCTCTTCAGCTCTGGCAACCAACATTCCACTTCTTGTTTCTATGAATTTAGATATTTTAGCTACCTCATATAAGTGGAATCATACAGTATTTGTCTTTTTGTGACTGACTTCTTTCACTTACCATAATGTCCGCAAGCTTCAGCCATGTCATATCATGTGATAGGATTTACTTTCTTTTTAAGGCTGAGTAATATTCCATCCTTTTTTTTTTAGGGTGACTATTAGAAAATGTAAAATGTATTTGTGGTTCCTATTATATTTCTACTGGATAGTGCTAGTTTAGAACTAGCGGTTCTCAACCTCATCAGTTCCAACCCCTCCTTACCACAATGAATTTGTAACACTCTCTTCACTCTCCTGAAATAAACTGTATAGATAAAATAACTCATATGCACACATAATTTTTAAAAAAGAACAATATAATAACCTAACTGTAAGTATATAGAATAAGTGAAAGGAATCTATAGAGAAAAAATATATTTTAATTTACTGTTAGACATGACCACTTAATACAAAATAATCAGATGCTTCAATGAATATGTA
Organism: Gorilla gorilla gorilla; assembly: GCF_029281585.2. Taxonomy (NCBI): domain Eukaryota; kingdom Metazoa; phylum Chordata; class Mammalia; order Primates; family Hominidae; genus Gorilla; species Gorilla gorilla. The sequence goes on along the minus strand of NC_073231.2, from coordinate 102,200,828 downwards.
AAATCACCACTAATGAGATAGGTATCAATGCAGAGTAGTAACTCAAATTTTAGGAGTGATGTTGCCAGCAGAAACGTGATTTCCTGAAATGAAACAGCTCAGTAAAATTCCAACAAAACAAAGTACAATTTTCTCTCTATTTATATGGTTACATTCCTACAAAAATGCATGTAAATTTAAATGAAGCAAAATATATAGGTATATATGGAAACTGTAATTAGGTTCTGGGCTAAGAAACTTCAAAATAGATTTTTCACCTAAATGAAAGCCCAATGAGATATTTACAAATCAAGAGGACCCCAGAGAAATTTTTCATTTTGCAGAGCTGCCCTGTGCATTGCAGAACATCTTGTTTCCCTGTGTCACTGTATATCTATCGAAGGCCTATACCATCCTTCAACCACTGGGACAATCAAAAGCATCCCCTCTATTTTCCAGTGCTCTCGCATGGAGGCAGCAGAGCCTCCACTGAGAAGCAGCGATACTGAATTGTGAGAAACACAGTGTGGTGATCCCAAAGGTTCACTGTTCAGGAGCTGCTCGGCTTTTCTGCCTGGTGGTCTCATCCATCCGCAGTTCCCACCATGGCTTTCAGTAACTCAACGTGAGGGGAGTCCTCTGGTCCAGCACTAACCACTCTCCAGCACAGACCAGAAGCCTAGATGCTGAAGTTTCTCCAGAACTTCAAATACAACAGACTCAGCCCTTTTCCCTGTAAACCCATGCCTTTCCTTGACATCTTAGTTTCACTGTCACCAGTGTTTTCTCCAACCCCACCCCTGACCCTTACATAAGGCAGAATCACCAAAGCCTCTTCTCTCTTTGCTCATGACCTCCCATTTCCCCTGCTTCCAGCTTCCCTGACTCTCCCTTGGATCTGCAGGTTTCTCAGTGGCCCCTCATTGCTCTTCCTCACTCTAGTCTGCCACCGCCACTCCACCCTGTTCATCACAGCCCATGAAAACTGGGAAGCATGGGGTCAGCATTCAGTTCTTTGCAGTCAGGCCCAATTTTCCTTTACAGTCCTCCAGAAGTCTCCACCAAGAACTCTTCCCTTTCATCTGAGTGAGAGGCAGCATAGCCTAGTGGACAAACTCAGGCTAGGATCAGCAAGAGCTATCCTGTATTGACCTAGCCCTGCACAGTCATGAGCTGCTGAATGATGGGATATGTTCTGAGAAATGTGTCTTCAGGCGATTTTGCCATTGTGCGAAACATCATAGAGTGAATGTACACAAACTTAGGTGGTATAGCCTACTACACACCCAGGCCATGTGGAATAGCCTATGGCTCCTACGCTAAAAGCCTGTACAGCATGTTATCATACTGAATGCTACAGACAAGTACAACACAATGGTAAGTGTTTGTGTATCTAAGCACACCTACACATAGAAAAGGTGCAGTAAAAATATGGGATAAAAATGTTTTAATGGTACATCTGTATAGGGCAGCTCCATTATAATCTTATGGGACCACCATTGTATATGTGGTCTGTCACGGACTGAAATATGGGTTTCTTTTTTTCTTTTTCTTTTTTTAGAGACAGCGTCTCGCCCTGTCACCCAGGCTGGAGTGGAGTGGTATGATCACAGCTCACTGTAGCCTTGAACTCCTGGGCTCAAGCCATCTTCCCACCACAGCCTCCCCAGGTAGCTGGGACTATTAGGCATGAGCCACCATGCCCGGCTAATTTTTTTTTCTGTAGCGATGAGGTCTTGCTATATTACCCAGGCTGGTCTCAGACTCCTCGGGCCTCAAGTGATCCTCCTGCCTCCGCCTCCCAAAGCTCTGTGGTTACAGGCGTGAGCCAGTGCGCCCGCCCTGAAACATGAGTTCCTATCCAAACTTCACTCCTTATTAGCTGCCTCTGGGTAAATGAGTTAGCCTCTATGCACCTCCTTCTTCCTCTATAAAATAGGCTTCACCATATGTGCTTTGTGGTGCTGTTATAGATAATTAAGAATGTGCTTGTAAGACACCAAGGACTAGGCTGGCTTGTAGGAGAAACAGCCACTGCTGGGTCCCTAGACCATGTTTTCTCTTCTTCAGCATTGTTCCTTCTCTCTACACATTGAGCCAAATATTTGCACAAATTTCCTGTCGTCTCAGTCAGACAGTTATCCCATAACAGACCATAAGGGGAGCTAAGACCTCATTTCACTAGACATGGACTAAGACAAAAAAATATGTATTTACTAGAAAACAAAAACAGCACTTTTGGTGGACTGTAAAGTTCCCGAGGGCCATGAGAAGTAATAACTGATGGGCACTGAGCCGGCAGGTAACTGACTGTACAGCTCTGGTTTTGCGGGTGGGGTGGATGTGTTTGGGAACTGCAGAGGCCATAGAGACTGTCCGCCCTGGCCCCTCAGTCGTGCATGCCCTCTGCACTCAGCCTCAGTCTCTCTAGCAGGTGAAATTCAAGCAAAGATTTTTAACACATCAATTTGAAGGAGTGTCCGATGCATGCCAGCCCTGGGTGCCTAGTGTCTTCTCCTGGATATGGCTGCATCAATGCTCAGGCTGTCATTCACAACTCCAGGGCCCACCTGGTCTGGGAAGCTTTTCCCATTTTGTCACTCCCTGGCCATCCTTCCCTTCTTGGAAGTCCCGAACACTCACCAAGAGCACATCTGATGATCTTCTCAGTTGGGTTTTTTGTATCTCAGTGAAATAAATGATGAACCTCTCAGGGACAAGAACAGCATCTTGCACCTCTTCCCATCCCCTATAGCCCCAGGTCACTGCTATACTAGGAGACAGGCAATGAAATGTGACATGAGTGAAGGATAGAGACAAATGTTCACAAATTCAGCAAGAAATCTCAGAGTGTGGGGGATGAAAGAAGTTAATTATTGGCTCACTTTCTCTGAGCTGGCTTGGGTGTGGTCTTCTTAGAGGACAGGTGAGGTGGCCCAGCCGATGGTTTCATGGCACTTCTCTCATCAGTGGGCTCTGTTCTTTCCAACACACATGCTGGACTCTTAGAAGGATGCATCTCCCTCTGTGCAGATTTTGCCATGAATTACCAGATAGAGATCAATATTAAGTGTGGTCTCTGCTGACTAAAAGTTGAAGACTGTCTCAGAGTGCCTTGAGGAGATGGACTTGATTCCCTAATAGTGCCTACCATCCATTGAAGGGGGAATTCTTTTGGATAAAAAATTCAAGCATCCAAGTGGAGGCCCCTTCCCCTCCCCTACCAAAAAAGAAAAAAACTTGAAAAACAGCTCATTCCCAAAGTTGTTTCTTCAGAATATAGAACCTACTTGAAACAAAGTTTAACCTTTCTGGGGTTCAAGTTCATTTATTCTTTGCATATACAACTTCAGCAGCTTCTTTATTTCTAAGAACAAAGGCTTGTTAAAAGGAAAAAAGTCTCTATAGTGTCCTTGGACGTCAAATAGTTCTTCAGAGGAAACGCTTTGATGAGCTAAGTGTAAATGAGTAAGAAACATACGGATTAGATTTCTCATATAATACACATGGATTTAAGAATTAAAAAGGAAAATCTTTTTGGAAAATGTGGTTTGGATTTGGATTCTGCCTACTCCACAGACGTTGATTAAGTTAAAAATATGGATTTTCCTTGTGTCTCGCTCCCCATCTTCAGCCTCAGGAACTAGCACTCATTCTTTCTCAAGAGTGATGTTGGATAACCAAAGGCCAAGGAGGACTTCTAAATAAGGCACACACAGATTACTAATGTTCAAAAACCACATAGGTTTTTGCAACAGACTCTCTTCCCAGTAGATTGGGTTTTAAAGCACATCTTAGAAATGCCTCTCTGTTGGCTACTGTGGCTCACTAACCATGAGTAAGCCCCAGCCCTGTGTTTTGGTGAGGTAAATACACCACCCTCTGGTAACCAGATTCTGTGGCTGGTAATCCCATTGCAGGAGGCCTCTTGCTACCCTTGGGTAGATGATTTTACCAGCTGTGGCCTTGATATGACATTATGCATGTGCCACAAGTTGAACCCAATTGAGAATGTTTTCTTTGAGTCAGCACATGCTTTCATACAGTGTCGAGCAGAGATTAAATGGGGTTAGAGAGGTGAAAGGAGTTGACACAGTACATGGCACATGGAAGGTGCTCACTGCATGGTGGTTCTGTCTAAAAAACATAGAAAACTGACTTTTGTTACCTCTGAGGGTCAGAACTGCTCCTCTGCACAGTAAAAATCCTGCACAGTTTTACTAACGGGGGTGCTGGCTGCAAGAACCAGGCAGCCCTGCTTCCTGGCACTGACCACGCTGGGTAAACACGTCTCTGTCCAGGAAATTGGAAATCAGGTGAGAGATTCTACTTAATGGCCACTGCAGCTGGCTGGAATGTAGAGTAAGCCACTTTTCTCCTTGGGTAGAGAGAGGGCCAGTAGAGAAAGCCCGGCTCAGACAGGAAGAAGGATGAAGCAGAAGCACAGAGAAAACAGAAACGAGAGGCCGAATCCTCCTCCTCCAAATCAGCACCAGGTCCCCTCAGTGCTGCTCCCACGTGTGGGTCTTCTTCAAAAACCAGCTTTATCAAGACATAATTCATGTACTATGCAATTTACCCATGTAAAGTGCACAATTCCACACCATATGCAAAAATCAACTCACAGTGGATTAAAGACTTAAATGTAAAACCGGAAACCATAAAACTCTTAGAGGAAAACAGGGAAAGAACTTCCAGCCATTGGACTTGGCGATGATTTCTTGGATATGACACAAAAACACAGGTAACAAAAACAAAAAGAGAAAAATGGGATTATATCACACTAAAAAGCTTCTATGTAACAGAGGAAACAACCAACAGAGTGAAAAAGCAAACTACAGAATGGAAGGAAGTATTGGCAAATCATTTATCTGATAAGAAGTTAATATACAAAATATATAAAGAACTCACACAACTCAATAGCCAAAAAAAAAAAAAAGAAACAAATAACCCTATTTAAAAATGGGTAAAGGACTTGAATAGATATTTCATGAGAGAAGACATACAAATGAACAACAGGTATATGAAAAGGTGTTCAACATCACTAATCATCAGGGAAATGCAAATCAAAGTCATGAGCTAGCACCTCACATCTGTTAGAATGGCTACTATCAAAAAACTCCGAAAGATATCAGTCTGAGTGTAAAGGTGAGGGTGTGAAGAAAAGGGAACCTTTGTACACTGTTGGTGGAAATGTAAATTGGTGCAAACACTATGGAAAACAGTATGGAATTTCCTTGAAAAGTTAACAATGGAGTTACTGTATGATCCAGCAATCTCACTTCTGAGTATACATCCAAAGGAGTTGAAGTCAGGATTCTGAAGAGATATCTGTACTCTCATAATCACTGCAACATTACTCACAATAGCCAAGATATGGAATCAACCTAAGTGTCCATTAATGGATGAATGGATTAAAAATGTGGTACATACATACAGTAGGATATTAGTCAGACTTTAAAAAAGAGGGAAGTTCTCTCATTTGCAACAACATAGACCTGGAGGAAGTTATGCTAAATGAAATGAAAGACAAAAAGACAGATACAGAAAGACAAAGGGTGCACAATCCCACTTTTATGACAACTCTATAATAGTCAAACTCATAGAATCAGAGTAGTATAGTGGTTATCAGGGGCTGGGTGGGGGAGAATGGGGGGGTATTGTTCAAAGGGTACAAAGTTTCTGATATGCAAGATGCATAAATCTGGAGATCTACTGTACAACATAGAGCCGACAGTTACAATACTGTATTGTATACTTAAAAATTTCCCGAGAAGGTAGATATTATGTTAAGTACTCTTGACACAAAAGAAAAAAATTTAATTAAAATAAATAAATACATAAAGGAGGCAGAAGGCAACTTTTGGAGGTGATGGATAAGTTTATGGCTTTGATTGTGATGATGGTTTCTTGAGTGTATTCTTATGCCCATTAAATACATACAACTTTTCGTATATCAGTCATACTTCAATACAGTGGTTTAAAAAATAAGGTATATGATTCAGTGGTTTTTAGTATATTCACAGATATGTGTAACCATTACCACAGTCAATTTTAGAACATTTTTATCAGTTTGGAAAGGAACTCTTGTACTTTTTAGCTATCACTCCACTTCCACTGCCCCCTCTCTGTAGTCCTAGGCAACCACTAATCTACTTTTTTTTTTTTTTTTTTTTTTTTGAGATAGGGTCTTGCTCTGTCACCCAGGCAGGAGTGCAGGAGGACAATCATGACTCACTGCAACCTCAATCTCCTAGGCTCAAGCCATTCTCCTGCCTCAGTCTCCCCAGTGGCTGAGACCTCAGGTGCATGCCACTATGCCGGGCTAATATTTTTGGTGTTAATTTTTTTTTTTGTAGAGACGGGGTCTTGCTATGTTGCCCAGGCTGGTAGTGAACTTCTGAGCTCAAGCAATCTTCCTGCCTCAGTCTCCCATTAGTGCTGCCCACCACTAATCCACTTACTGTCTCTACAGGTTTTCCTGTTCTGCAGTTTCATATGAATGTCATCGTATAACATGTGGCCTTTTGTGACTGACTTCTTTCATGTGGCATAGTGTTTTTAAGGTTCATCCACATTGTGGCATGTCAGTACCTTATTCCTTTTTATGGACAAACAATATTTCATTGTATGGATGTACTACAATTTGTTTATATTTGTTTACCTATTCATTAACTGATGGACACTTGGGTTGCTTCCACCTTTTGGCTGTTGTGAATAATACCGCTGAGGTTAATAATAATGAGCCTTGAGGATGTTTCGATGAGAAAAATAAGTTAGTCACACAAAAAAGATAAAGTGTGATTCTACTCATACAAGGTATCTAAAGTGGTTAAATTCATAGAAACAGAAAATAGAATGACAGTTGCTGGGAACGAGGAGGGGTGGCAAGTGGGGAGTTGTTTAATGGGTAAGAGTTTAGTTTCACAATTTTTTTTTTTTTTTTTGGAGATGGAGTCTCACTCTGTTGCCAAGGCTGAGGTGCAATGGCACCGTGTCAGCTCACTGCAACCTCCGTATCCTGAGTTCAAGCAATTCTCCTGCCTCAGCCTCCTGAGTAGCTGGGATTACAGGCGCCCACCACCACCCCTGGCTAGTTTTTAAAAATATTTTTAGTAGAGACGGGGTTTCACCATGTTGGTCAGGCTGGTCTCGAACTCCTGACCTCAGGTGATCCGCCCACCTCGGCCTCCCAAAGTGCTGGGATTACAGGTGTTAGCCACCACACCCAGGCTAGTTTCACAAGTTTTACATGATGAATGAGTTCTGAAGCTCTGTTGTACAACAATATGAATATATTTAACACTACTGAACTGTATACATAAAAATGATTAAGACAGCAAAATTTATGTTATGTGTTTTTTACCATAATTACAAACTTTACAAAGCATCTGTGCTTTATTCTCCCTTACTTTCTTGTCGACTATCTTGCAGTTCAGGCCATGGTCCATGCTGGGCTAGGCCTAACCAAGGTCAGGACCTATCCGGAGGGGCTCACAGGGCCCCTGAGGGAATGCTCATTTGGACAATTCCCCTGATCTGCAGAGCACAACAAGAGGGTGAGGGCAGGGCCAATTCTCCAGTGGCCACAGCTGGAGGCCCCCTCGGTAGCCAGCAGGGGCAGACTGCACAGCAGGTACTCCCCATGAGGATGCCTCAGACCCGCTTGGGCCTTGGCATAGATTTTCCGGCTTGGCTAAAGTCATGCCCACTTCAGTCTCTCCATTTTTGCTCATTTCCAATTGGTTCCTCTTTGTGCCAATCATATATGCTGCTAGGAATGGGAGAATAGACTTAAGAAGGCTTTGGGGTATAACCAAGAACACTGTTTAGGAGAAAATGTTTTGAAACAAGTAGGTGCAGGAAGAACCCATTTGTTCCTAAGCCTCTTACTGTGTAGTCAGAAAACCCCTACATAAATATTAAATAGATTTACATTCACTCCGGTAGCAACAACAAAAATAACTCTATCTGCCATCTACTGTATACTTACTATTTTTCCAAGGACTTAAAACAATCCTATTTCATTTCATCTGATAAAGCTAATATTACTATCTCCATTTCATAGATGAGGACATAGAGGCCCAGAGAGAAACTTGCCCAAGAAGTAGAGCCAAGATTTGAATACATGCCTGTATGAGTCCAAAGGAGTCCTGTATGAGTTCAAATATATGCCTGTATGAGTCATTATGAGTAATGACTCATAGTCATCACTCTACAAAGACCTCTCTTATTAGTCTATTAACATTTATTAAGTGCCTACTTTGGACAAGCTCCTGAACGAGGCTGTAATGTGAACACTAATAGAGGAGAGAGAAAAACCCATACATGGGGAATGGCCAAGGAATAACTTTAAGTAAGTACATATAAGTATCACTGTACTATACATGAATAGGGAGGGTGAATATATGAGTTGACTACATACAGAAGAGAACAATAAATGGTCTGGCTGTATCTCTGAATCACAGGATTTTAGAGTTGAAAGGGATCTGGGGGGTCATCTAATCCCACCTCCCACCCCAAACAGAGAGCTCTTCTACAAGTATCTGTGGAAGTTCCAGTGTCAACTTAAAGGCAGTGAGCCAGTTCTTTTGTTTTCCAGGTTTTTGGTTATTATAAAGTTCCTGCTTTTCATCACCAAATCTGTCTCCCTTTGGGGAATTCTCCTATTGGTCCCAATTTTCCCCACAAATCTATAGCAAATAGTCACCCTTCTCGTTGCCGTGACTGCCATTCTTCACATGGATAGAGGGAAGACATGCATGTGTTGACCACTTACTCTGCTCCAAACACATTCCAATAGTCCCACTCAACAGGGATGATGGTTTCTCATCTAAGGACTCTGAAGAGTCATTACAGACATTAAGAGTCATTAGAGATATTAAGAAATTTGTCTAAGTTACACAGTTGGAAGTACTGGAGCAGAGATTTGAACACAAACTCACCTCTTTTCTACTACACTACACTGCCTCTCAAAGCCGGTTGTCATCACCATGCTCCTCATCTTCTCTTATAGACCATCTAAATATCCCTGGTTTCTACAGACTTTCCTTCTCAGGGTACAAGTTCTCTAGACCTCTCCTGATGTTGGTTATTCTCTGAACAGGCTCCATTTTGTCAATGTCCCTCTTGAAATGCACCAGAAGACCAGAATTCAATACCCAGTGTGGCCAGACCATCCTGCCTAGCTTGCTTGCCCTGCACGCCACTTGCATGCCCAGGATGGCTTCACTGACTTAAGAAGCATAGTAGACCTGTCACACATTTGGCTTGTGCTGATCTTGATGTAGCTGCAACCTGGGTCTTTTTCATATGAGCTGGTTTCAAGTCACATTTCATCCATCCCTTACTTATACCATTGCTTCTAATAAGTCTCAATGGGATCCTGTTGGATTCATTTATTGGTTTTGAGAGAGTATTTCAATTTGTTAAACAGCATATTAGCTGCTTCTCTGGCTTTAGGCTATCTGAACATTTTAAAAGTAAGTCTTCAATGTTGTGATACAAGTCACTGATAAGAACGTTGAACATGCCAGGACCAAGAGCAGAGCCTTGAGACATCCACTGGACACCTCCAACAGGGTGGCAATTCATCGATTAATTAATGCTCTTTCAGTACAGTTGTCTACCCAGCTGTGATTCCAGTGAGTTATTTTTAACTCCACATTTCATTTCTGTACCTCCTCACAGTTTATGTAATAAAAAGCTTTGCAAAACACCTGCTGGAATTTATCCAAAACATCCTTTTTTTTTCCAAGTGTGTTCTGTAGAATGCTTGATCAGTGGGATGGTATTAAATAGGTTTTTTGGTGCAGGACTTCTCAGAACCTTTAATGTGCTAATGTGTCCTGTGAATCTTCAAGAGAAACTATAATAGCACACTGTGTTTCTCAAAGTTGAGGTAGGTCCTTTATTTTATTTTATTTTTGCTTAGGTGGGATTTGTACTCTGCTATTTGCTCATTTGTAGTATTCCCTTGATCTACCAATCTGATAACTACGTGTAAAAGCAATACAACATTAGCTCTGCATGGCTTGTTCTTAGTGAACCTCTGCTAATGCCCAGTGATCAATGCTTGCTTCTATAAAGATGGTCACAGACCACCCTTTAATAATCTGCTCTAGAATTTTACTGTGGATTAAGACCACGCTTGTTGACGTGCAGTTTTCAAAATCTATTTTTTCTCTTCTCTCTCCTGATACAATACATTCTTGTTTCTCAGGGTTTAACCCACCGCAACTATGAACTTCAGCACCATGATATTTACTGCAACAGAAGCATGATATTTACTGCACCTGACACAGTCAGCTGCTACTGTGGGCTTCAGTTCTCTTCTATTGATGTGTGCACTGCCTTTTCTAGTTTGAATGGGATCCTCTTGATGGAGAACATATAAACGAAATCTAAACAACTCAGATTCATGGTCAAGGCAGATTCCTGACTCATGCTCCCTCAGATTTTCATGTTACTCACAAAAGGAGGTAGATGCCATGGGGGTAACGAGCTAGCCTGCATGTCTTGCTACAGAACTGTTCTGATTGAGAATTAAAGGGTGAAGATGAGCTTCCTAGTGGTAGGGTAGGGGAAAGGGTGTGATGAAAAAGACCCTGATGAATATTCAAGCAATGGAAACAGTCCAGAATGGCTGGGGACAGAGATGAGGGGAGAAAGGGACCAGGGACATGAGGGAGGGCCAGAGCATGGCTTATGAGCCCTGATGAAGAGAAAAGAGAAATCACAGAAGGAACTGCAGCAGTGAGAGAGAAACAGTCAGATTGAACTCTATTCCCAAGGAATGAACACCCATTCTTTTGTCTCCTACTCTTGTTCTATATGTGGAGTTTGTAAGCTGTGCCCATTTCCTTTTAAATAATAGTCGTTTGCTTTTTCTAAACACCTCAAATCACCCCACGGTTGGCCACTCCTGATACTCTCCTTTTGCGGGTTTTTTTTGCCACTTTTGATAAGCATCCTTGGCTGGGTGCATTCTGTTTTTGTATATACATGCCCTTTAAAGTTCTGAACTGTTAGTCAGTGACAGAAGGCTTCAGAGAGTGGAGCAGGCTTCTGAAGATGAGAAATGTGGTGTCAGGGAAGAGAAAAAGAAGTTTGGTAGAAAGGACACATTCCCTAAGTGTATGAAGCCCCAAGGCTGCACAAGCAACGTGTGGTTCATATTTAGTGGCTCATGGGTGGACATGGTGTATAGGGGCAAGAAGCCAAGAGTAGGAATCTGAAGGTGGCCTGAACCCTGGCTCTGCTATCACCAGCTCTGTGGCCCTGGCCAAGTCATTGCACTACTCTGGGCCTCAGTGTCTTGACCTTTGCAATGTAAGGGATTCAACCAAGGCTTGACCCTGAGCCCCCTCCTTCAAACTTCTTCGTTGCTCCTTGTCTCCCCTGTCTGCATGTGCATGTGTTTGCATGTGACAGCTATCTCATACAGGGTGTTCTGCCATCCAGGCCACAGCCTCCTTCTTGAACTGTTTGCAAGTCAGAAGCTGCACTGCAGATACAGCATCTGGGAGCAACTCTCCTTGGATCGGAAAGAAGGTGAAAATGTGCTATTCTGTTTTATTTCCCCAGTCATCTTTTAATGCAGCCCAGACTCTGGCTTCCATCAGCAGAAGAGATCAGGAGGCGGATTATGGGATTGTAATCTTACAGAACGACGAGTCCACCTCTCTCTGTGGCCAAGTGAATGATTCACGTTTGGCTCAGTTAACACTAGGGAGAAGTCAGATTAACACAGTTACTTGCTTGGAAATGGAGGTTGTTGCACATGGGGCTGGCTTTCTTGAGAGAACACATTTTCAAAAAACACTAATGTGTTTTGTTCAGGGATAAAATGTTCTCAGTGGTCCATCATTGCCTGTCTGGAAAGCTTGCAGTAAGCGGATGCAGGAGGGATGATCATTTAATAGTTCCCCAACCTAAACTCACCATGACAGGATAGAGTTAGGAGGATGAAAGATAATTAGTTCAGTTTGGGGAGAACCGCCAACGGAAGTGCCTTTTCTTTAGACTCTTTTTTGATCAGAGCAGTAACTAAGCCTCAGAAGACACAGAAGGAAGAACATCTTCCCTAGATGCAGAGCAGATGCAGCCCCCGGCAGCCTAGACCCTGGGGCTCAGCAAAGCTCCGGAAAACCCCCGACAAACATTGCAGTCCCATCTGAAAACCAGAGGGGCGGTGGATTCCATCAGGAAGGAAGCAGCTCTGGTATGGAACTGTCAGATGCATTGAAGTGGATCCAGCCAGCTCCTTATGGGCAAAGAGCCATAAAAGTGGAACTCGGGGACCTGCTGCAGCAGAACTTTTTGTTTTGCTTTTGTGGCCCAGCGAAGCACCCACTTGCAATACTCTCCATTAGCAAGTGTTCCAGGGAAGTGACAAATCTCCAGAGGCCAACGGTTCCACCTCTTTCCTTTTGAGGTAGCCCTTATGGGGATCTCCTGGATGGATTAGGTTGATTCTGGGTGGATACCAAGGCCACAAAGGAAGATTGCTCATGAGTCAAGGGGGTGCCTAGCTGAAAAACTGGGCTCCTCGTGGGGCAAGGGCTGGGTCCGGAGTAGACTGCGTTTGAGGCTTGAACTTCCAACCTCCCTGGCACTGTCTTGTGCTTTGGGAGTGACTTCCAGGCATAGTGCCACCCAGCCACCCAGGCTAAAACACTATCACAGTGGGGTGGAAATGGAAAACAGTATCATGCCAGAGAGGACAACCGTTCACTGCCCTGGGTTGAGCCTGTGGAGCAGAGTGCTTACCTCATAGTGCCCCCAGGTTGGTGGGACCACCCAGTTCTCCAACCCCGGTGGGTGGAATAAATCCCTAGTGTTAAGAGAATTTGGGCCGGGCGTGGTGGCTTGCACCTGTAATCCCAGCACTTTGGGAGGCTGAGGCGGGTGGATCACGAGGTCAGCAGTTCGAGACCAACCTGATCAACATGGTGAAACCCCATCTCTACTAAAAATACCAAAATTAGCCAGACGTGGTGGTGCATGCCTGTAATCCCAGCTACTCAGGAGGCTGAGGCAGGAGAATTGCTTGAACCCGGAAGGCGGAGGTTGCAGTGAGCCGAGATCGCACCATTGCACTCTAGCCTGGGCGACAGAGTGAGACTCTGTCTTGAAAAAAAAAGAGAGAATTTGGGTGTGGTGGAAGGCTTCAGCAGGGATATGCTGCACTTCCGGCTGGTAATGGCATCTCGGGATTTGAGCAGTTAATTGGAAAAATATGAGATGTGGCTTACTTGAACTCCAAGCAGGCAAAGCGAGTTATCCTGGTTATATTAGAGGTGGATTCACTGTGAAGTTAATGAAGCTCTGCTCTTGAGTCCCCTCCCTTCCTTTGCATGTGCATCTTCCAAGACCCCGGGAATTAGTCTAGCAATGGAGCCACATGGCATTCATTTTTGTGAAATTTCAAGAATAAGAGCTTTTGGATATTATTTTTATTAAAGAACCTCTAGAATTGTGAACCCCAAATGGAGAGCCCCACAAAACCTGAAGTTTGAGTTATAACCATGAACTGGTATCCAAGGGAGAAAATCACAGCCTTCTTTGGGATCTGGCAAGATCAAAGCAGGTACTGGTGGAGGAGAGTGGATGCCTTGGCACCTGTCCCAGCTCAAGTACTAATGATCAGAAATTGATCCTCAGTCATTACCCCAAAGAAGGAAGGTTTAAGAAAATTGGAAAGAAGGTATTTTCTGATTAGCATGCCAAAGCAGGGGCTATCAATTTCTACAGTTGGTGGAGGTCTTACAAGAAAAAAGTAAGCAATACCAGGTGTGGGCCCTCGGACACAGCTGAATGTGCCAGCTAAAGAAGTGGAGGTGGCAGGACCCAACCACCACATGCAGGCTGAGGGGCGCATGGGCCAGAGGACACTTACAACATTTCTACATAATCAGAGGGAACCCGAACAACCCACACCGGAAGTGTCACATCCAGGGAGGGTTAGTCTGTGCCCTCTGTCCTGCAATCTCACTCTGAGAGCATTTACTGAACACCTGCTGTGTAGGTGCTGGGGATGAACACCCAAGGAGCCTGGAGTGTAGTTGAGATCTGCAACAGCACCAGTATGAAAGAGGTGAATAACAGGACAGGAGAGCACTTCCAAGTGCATAGGGGATGAGGGGAGTTTCACAGAAATAGAGTGTAGAGTATTTGCACTGAGACTTGAGGGACAAGTGGAACTTGCCAGGCAGAATGCCCGGGGCAGGCATTCCAGGCAGGAGCCTGGGAGTGTGGTGCACTTGGTGGGCTGTGCGGAGGCCCAGTGGTTCCACAGTGCTAAGTATAAGGGAGAAGCGTGGAGATGTAGGGATCAGCAGGAGCTCATGCTGGACACACAGCTGGGTGGGATCCTGGTGCTCCCTTGAGATGCCAAGGAGTATGGGCTTTATCCTGAATCCCTCTCATGGGGCATCAAGCCCCACTGCTTCTCTCTGTAAGGTCTCTCTGGTTTGTTTCTTCCTCTCCATCCAAAGGCTGCCATAGTTCAGGTCCTCACCAGCTCCTGCTTAGTTTATCACAATTGCCTCTTAATGTTTCCCTGCCTCCAAAGAGGCAGTCAGTGTAACCGTGATAACAGCACATATTTATTGAACACTCATGACAGGCTGGACACTGTTATATGTGCTTGTAAAAGATGCATTTGGGATTTCTTCTTAACAACCCTATGAGGTGGGTATTATCATTCCTGGTTCTCAGAGGATGAAACTGAGGCACAGCGATGAAATAAGTTGCCCAAAGTTAAACAGTTTGTTAGTGGTAGGGGCAGGATCTGAACCAGAAAAATTTGGTGTGTGAGCTAGAGTTCTTACACTATCACATCTCAGGTAGAGGATCAAGATCTGCATTCTAGATTACCTGAGTCACTTAACTTCTTCAAACCTCTCGTTTCTCCATCTGTAAAATGGGGCAACATCAGTGAAGATCTTGTGAGGAATAAATCAGAAAATCCATGAAAAGCACAAAGTAAGGTGCATGGCACACAGCCTAAGGAAGCATTAGCTTTGATAGAAATTATTTTGCCAAGGAGAGTAAAAACATCACGTGCCAGTCACATTAGCAACTCAACAGCACAAAGGTGATGTCAACATGTTAAATATTAAACAATTTATTTGGAAAATCTCAATATTCCTTTTCCCTCTCCCAGTCGGAGCAGCTGGACAATAAAGAATTTTTTTAAACAAGATACAACCGTTTGCAATATTTAAAAATCAAGGGCTAAAACAGTACAAATGAGAAAGGTTGACGCAGTGGATCTCACACAAGATGTAGACCCTTGTTTCTGTCCTTGGGCCAACTCTGTCATACCCATTTTGGGTGAGATTTCATGAAGCTGGCCAGCTCTGAAACAGAGCGCCAGAAGTTGTGTTTACACCATTGTTCCAAACCTAAAAGGCAATTCTGCTGCTCGCAGCAATGTCGCCTGAAAAACCCGTGACAATACAAGATAATTTACAGGCCAACAATCACATTTTGGAGCATCCATTACTCCAGAACTCTGATTCTGTCATTTCCCTTTGTAATATTTACTTACAAAACTTACTTCAAATACAAGGCTGATGCCTCCATTTTTTTTATCATTTCCATTTCATAATCTATTAACATAATAGTCAATCACTTGAAAGTGAAAACTGATCACAATACAGTGGAGGCTTCCTGTTGACTGATGTGAGTGCTCATTCAGAAGGTGTTTGGTGATTCTTTCATCTGCCCTGCTCTTTCCACATTCCAGTGTGTCATCGAGTGACCTCCAGCTGATGAGCATTCATTTAACAACACTATTTACACAAGAGGGCACCATCTGGACCAAAGGGAAGCCGCTGTTGCTTTTATTTATTTATTTATTATTTTTGAGATGGAGTCTTGCTGTGTCACCCGGGTTAAAGTGCGGTGGCGTGATCTCTGCTCCTGGGTTCAAGCAATTCTCCTGTCTCAGTCACTCGAGTAGCTGGGATTACGGGCACACGCCACCACACCCAGCTATTTTTTTTTTTTTTTGTACTTTTAGTGGACACGGGGTTTTACCACATTGGTCAGGCTGGTCTCGAACTCCTGACCTCAGGTGATCCACCTGCCTTGACCTCCCAAAGTGCTGGGATTACAGGCATGAGCCACCATGCCTGGCTGCCACTGTTGCTTTTAAGCCAACTTTTTATTATTAATTTTTAAAAAATTTGTGTATTTAGGGGGTACAAGTACAGACTTCATACATGCATGTATGAAGGAGTGGTGAAGCCTGGGCTTTCAGTGCACCCATCACCCAAAGTGACACTGTGCCCAACAGGCAATTTTTCAACCCTCTCCGACAACCTTCTGTCGTCTCCAGCATCTATTATTTCACTCTGTATGTCCATGTATACCCATTGCTTAGTGGGTATTTATTTATTTATTTATTTATTTGAGACGGAGTCACTCTGTCACCCAGGCTGGAGTGCAGTGGTGCGATCTTGGCTCACTGCAACCTCCGCCTCCCAGGTTCAAGCAATTCTCCTGCCTCAGCCTCCCGAGTAGCTGGGGTTACAGGCACCTGCCACCATGCCCGGCTAATGTTTTGCATTTTTAGTAGAGATGGGGTTTCACCATGTTGGCCAGGATGGTCTTGAACTCCTGACCTCAAGTGATTCACCTGCCTCGGCTTCCCAAAGTGCAGGGATTACAGGCGTGAGCCACCGTGCCTGGACAAGGGTACTTATAAGTGAGAACAAGATGTGTACTTTTTTTTTTTTAAATGGATAATGGTGTTGGGCTTATCTCCTTTCTGTTGAAATTTCTTAGATGTACATAAACAAAAACTCTTTGGCAGATACATAATATTGATGAATGGACCTGCAGCTGAGGTGATCTGGGTGGCCAAAGCATACAAACATACGTGGATGTTACCGAGAACCATAACGGCCTCTCCTTCACGCCCTATGTGTGGTCTGGCTAGCCTTGCACTCAAGCTGAGCCTGGCATTTTGTGACTCAAATGCAGTCCAGAGAAAGCGACGGGAAGACACAAAGGGTGAGTATGTGAGTGAATAGGTATCTGTGAGATTATGCGTTTCTGTAGGTGGATACATTTGTGATTGCACTCAAGCTGAGCCTGGGATTTTGTGACTCAAATGTGGTCCAGAGAAAGCGGCAGGAAGACACAAAGGGTGAGTGTTGAGTGAATAGGTGTTTGTGAGATTATGTGTTTCTGTGGGTGGATATGTTTGCGATTTCAGGCATCCTATTCTCATGCACACTCCTCCACCGTCAGCATACTTAACTGACCACACCAAGAAAAACACAGCTCCGTTCACTTTGTCATAGATGCTCCGGCAGGCGTGGGCTGTTGAAACAGGAGTTTGGGAACTTTGGGCCCTGGGTGTTTTTTCAGCTTTCACCCATCATTTTGAACTGGGATGAGCGAGGGTTTAAGGGGAAAAATGCTGAACACCAGCACAGCAATACCACACATTGGCTTCTGTGGTCTGAGAACAGCAGCAGGAATTCACCCCGTGATTGGTGGCTCTTTCCCACCTCAGCAAAGCGCCGGGCTGCTGCTGCCCAGCGTGTGAAATCTAAGCCAGGCGCTGACCCACCGCTGGAATGAAAACTCAAACCTGCACAGCCTCTTGGCTTTGTGGCTGTCTTTCCTGCTCATGGTGGCAATCAGAAGTCTGTTCCCAGTTAGGGAGCAGAACCTTGACTGATAAGAGAGATGGGAAGAGAATTTCAAAAATCTCATAGGAAAACCTCCTCCTAGAAAGTTAAAGTGGGGTGGCGGGAGGTGGCTAAGTGAGAACATTGGGGGTTATTTTGGGGTGGACAGACACCAGATCACCAGGGTGGTGAGTATGGAAATGTCACTGTCACCTACCATCCCATCCCCCTCCATGAACAGTGGCATTTCAAAATATTTGGCCAGTGAGTCATCAGAAAAATGCTATTTTTTCATTTTGGAAAAACACCGTATCACAGCAGGACATTTTGCTGTTATCTGTTCTCCCAAGAAATACAGTGGTGGGGGAGGACCCAACCCCTTCGAAATTAAAGCCATATGCATACCATATTAAAAAAAATAACCCACCCAGGCCATTCCATTATTGCTGACCATAGGAATTCAGTATTTATAATTTACATTCTTTCCCATACTTTGCTGTTTTTCAGACGTGAAAAGTAGAGGTTTATGGCCTCATCAGATTGTAAATCACATTCCTGAGGGCAGAGGGAGCTGCTACAGGGGAGAGAAATTGCCTTCCAACAGTTTGCAGAATGCGTCAAAACATTGGGAAAAGAATCCACGTGGAGTATGGGGACCCTGTTCAAGAGCTGGCATCTCGACTGATTTCGGGCCACAGAAACACAGGGATGTCGAGGCCGGAGTCTGCCTACTCACAGGACACAAAAGACAACGAAGGCCAACACCAGTTATTCTGTCCACAGAGCACGCAACCAGCCAACCACCCCTGGAGCCACCTGAAGAGTGGCTTGGAGGTGTGGCCATCTCTAATCAAGCAAGCACCTGAGATCTGAGTCTCCTTCCAAGGAGGAGGAGGAGGAGGAGCAAAGGTGTGGTGGTCACCAGGGAACCAACTCCTTGCCATCCACTTGCCAGCTCTGAGGCCAGTGAGGATCTATGGGGCTGTGGTCTGCTGATAGGAGTAAGACATGTGCACAAGAATCCAGGGGAGGAGCCTGGCACAGAGTCTCAGGCTGTGTTGCTCCGGCGGCCCCCCGGCACCTCCTGGCCTCGTGCTCTATGTGCAAGCTTGTGTTACTGTGGCTGCTGGGAGGATTCAGGGACGAGAGGGAAGGGGTGCAGAGAGCCCCACACGGGGGTGTTTTGAAGGCTCCAATCCTCTGAATGCCACTGTCTGGAAGTCATGTTAGCAGTGGCCCTAGTGAACTCTTATTCCCCTGCTCCTGGTCTGGATTTCATCCACTCTAAGAGAGGTGGAGGATCCCTAACATTTTGAAAGCTGAAGATCTTTCTTAAGCCTTTCCCACGCTGCACTCATAAAATACCTAATCAGTCCATGACGTATGCAGTTGGAGAGATGAGAATGAGCCCAAACAGCCCTTTGTCGGGCGGCTGGGAACAGTCAGGCTTACAGCCCGGATTTCCAGTATGGATTGTTACATAAACCTTGCCTGCAATTTGACTCTGTAATGAAAGCTATTGTGTGTATACTTCAGACACGAAAATGAAGTATTTTGGTTTTTTTAGTCTCAAATGTTAGAAAACCAATTTTCTTTTAAAGGCAGACAAACTTCATTTCCTGTGGTTTGTAAAACCACAAGAGTCTCCTTTACTCAGCATCCAGAAAGGGGCCACACCCTACACTGGAACACCAGGCTCTGACGCCCCGGGATGACTGCTCCGAGGGGCAGGAGGTCACAGCTCTGAGCAAATCTTCCTGCCACCGCAGGGCACTGTCGGTGCCCACAGTTTGCAGACCCTGGCCAGGGTGATGTCTTGAGCATTCCAGTAACAAAGAAAAACCAGCAATTAACTCCCGGGCACAAGTACAAACGTGAGCCCAGATCACTTAAAGAGGCTGGGTGGTTGGTTGCATCAGCTGTGAAAGCAAAACCCTTGGGTAAATTCTATGTTCTGAATGATGTTACTGTCCTCACTGGGGTTACGAGAGGGGAAGGGATCTGCCAACACCCTTCTCCTCTCTGCTCCAAGAGGACAACAATGCTGGGGCTTAGGAGTCCCTTTTGCTAGAAATGCAGGCAGGAAGCTTGCTGTCACCCACCTCCCAGCCGGGTGTACTGAATATGGAGGTAGAGACCAGGCTTCAACCAGAGTATTATGAGTATCAGAGTATCATGAGGGATAAATTCAGCTTAGCCCTGTGAGGCCTGGGAGGTACTTGGACATGTTGCAAACCCTTGAACACTGTTAGACTGTGACAACAAATATCTCTTTGCAGGACAAGCAACTTCAAAATTCCACCTAACAAGCTGCAAGAAAGGGAATATCGGAGTAGACCAAGTCACAGATGAACTTTCTGAAATGGACTGAAGGCATTTTTTAGTGAACATGGAAGAAAAGGAAGATTTTTACAATGTAGCATTCCTACAAACTAAAAAAATTTCACATCCAACTGTTTTTTTCTCTTCTTTGGTAGACATCAATGAAATAATTCCTTTAAATTCACAGAAGATAGCAAAATTAAAAAGCCATATTTATTTAATGCATCAAATACCAAAGTTCAATTAAGGAAACTATTGCAATCTTCACCTGAGATAGGCCCATCATCAGGTTAGAATAAAGTGTGATAAGGGGAAATGTTGTAAAAACCTGTTACAGCATAGCAACATGACTGCAGCCCACCAGTCTCAGCCATTACTGATACTGACCCTTGCAAAGAATCAAATCTCTAATATAATCCTGAGAATGTGCACACACATGTGAAGGAAAGAGGTGTATTATGTAATGGAACACTGACAGACAGACGTCTTAGCTCTCCTTACAGTTTTTTTTTTTTTTTTTGAGATAGTCTCGCTCTGTCGCCCAGGTTGGAGAGTGCGGTGGCGTGATCTCGGCTCACTGGAACCTCCACCTCCTGGGTTCAAGCATTTCTTCTGTCTCTGTCTCCCGAGTAGCTGGGACTACAGGTGCCTGCCACCATGCCCGGCTAATTTAAGTATTTTCAGCAGAGACAGGGTTTCACCATATTGGTCAGGCTGGCCTCAAACTCCTGACCTCAGGCGATCCACCCACCTCAGCCTCCCAAACTGCTGGGATTACAGGCCTGAGCCCTGCGCCCGGCCAGCTCTCCTTACATCTTGATTTCAATCCTATAAATGGGAAATGGTATGGAGCACTGTCTAGTCTACTGTGGGATTTCTAGTTGTCATAACAATAAGAACCATATAAACAACGCCCACCTGGTAAACATTAGGGTGGGCCCAGGAACTCTGCAGCAGTCACTGAGCACATTCCAAGGAGCGGATGTTAACCCCCCAACCCCGTATTTAAAGGGCTAGCTTCAGTCTGGCTGCCAATGGTTACATTTTTTCTTCCCCACCTTGTGTTTAGCCTCCCCTTCTGTGTCCAACCTCCTCCACTTCTCAATGACCCCAAGGGCCTCTGTAAGTGCAGGATTCTACCCAAAACCCTCCCATTTCCAAAGGGTGGGCCTTGGCATAAAGAGGCATCATTCCAGGGTGCTACATGGTGGCTTCTGAGGGAAGACCAAGAAGGCTGAACCTGTTGTATTTGGTAATGAATTTTGTTTTCTCCTGGGTTGGGTGAGCACCTTAGGAGCTTACTGTGGAAGCAGAGTCCTAGCGAAAATAAGACTGGCATTGATAGGATGTCTTGTATCATCAAAATGCTTAACAGGTCCATGAAACATCCTAGCATTGCTGTGAAAGTGGTTCCAAGGTTTCTATGAATGGTGGAAACAGACACAAACGAAATGTGGGAAGAAGCTTTGGGAAGACCAAGAATGAAAAAAAGGGAAAAGAACCTAACACTCAATGCAATGCTACTTAAGGAGAAAAATACATAAACCGTTCTTCAAGCTTTAGGTCCAAAACAATGTTCTCTCTTAAGAGGGCGGTTTGCAAACAGGGACCATGAGATAATTTACAATCAAATCATTTCAGATATTGAATGATGATTCTGAAACACGCATTCTATTTCCATCAATGTGAGGTCTATTTCCATAGAAACGGTGAAAAAAGTAGGCCAAACCCAGCAGTATGGCTTCTAAAAGGAATGGCAGCTGTGGTTCTGGCCAGCCATGGAAAGCACTGGTTTTGTAACTACTATAGTAAAGAGCTCTGACTGAAGGGAAATAGAAAGTTTCAACTCAAAGAAAGGGCATGGAAAGTATCTGAGGACTTTCCTGGCTGTTTCTTACAAAGCCATGGAGAAAAAATCATCTCCTGTGCACCCTGCTCTTCACAATGCCACAGTAAAGTCGAATTCACCACCTGCGAAACAGCTGCCTCCTGTAGGCTGGCCTCGGAGGAAGCACACATGCTCCATCAGTTGCAACAAGGCCACAGTCAGAAGAGTGTGAAAGTGTCAGGCCCAGCGCTCCCGGAAAATGAACCCGGAAACACTCAGTGAGGCACCACAGGCGTGAGAAAGAAGAGACAGGTGTCTTCTCCAATGGGCACAAGTATGTCATGCTTAGAAAAGCAGAACACAGGATGAAACAAAACATATTTATTTGCAAAGAAAGATCATGTTTAAATTGTACCTGTGTTTAAAAATGGCCTCTTTGATGGGTTATAAAAGTGCAGGCAGGTTTTATAAAACACGCACTTTGCCTCTCTTCCATCCTTTTGTGGGAAGCAGGCAGATGCTGGCTGGAGGACATTTGAGAGCTCGGAGCTGAGGCTCATCACAGCCAAACCCCTCACTCGCCAAGTGAGCGGAGCTGCCAATGACGCTTCTCCACTCCTGCAGAATCTACTATTGAGCGCTGGGCCCCCTGAGGACAGGATGTGACCCTGGCTGGCATGATTCATTCAACCCCTTCATCTTGGAATTCTTTTGGAGAAAAAAAAAAAGTGACACTTCTATGGCTAAAGATTTCCTTAAAGAAGAAGAGACATCGGAACGAACCTTTGTGCTCTGTGAAATGAGGGAACAAAAGATTACTTTCAGTGAGTTGATATCTGTAAGCTAATCAACTGGGTACTGGCCTGTTGTTAGAGGAAAAAAAAGTCCAACTTGGAAACCATTACCACAGGAAAAACCAATGACTACGTTGTTCATTTCCTGTTGGTCACTTGGGTAGTGTAAGAAGTAGGACATATATGTCTGCAAGCCCTTTAAAATACACATCTTTTCTTTTTTCTTCTCACTATGTAAAACGCATATATATTATCCTAAAGTCACTTGAAAAACACAGACTGCTTACAATCAATAGAAGATACCAGTAAGATGCAAGAAAATGAGCATTTTACAGACAGACCTTTGATAGGCTTTAAAGTGAATCGTTTTTATTTAAAACAGGGATCCATCAGAGGTGGTGAACTATCAAGGTCAAGGTTCTAGAGCACGGCACGGATGAAAGATAATACTCACCAGCACCCCACATGGGACTCAGTGACAATGTCAGCAACACACCATGGAAGGAGAACAAACCCGATGTAAAAGGCACCTGGCTGGGGAGAAGCTGTGGTGTTCACTGCCTCTCTAGCAGGTTTGCTTTTGTGCACTGTGGGTAAGTCTGGATGAATAACATTGGGAAGGGAATAGTCGGAAGCGAGGCTCCTATGCAGGTAGCTACCCTCTCCTGATTGGTGTATACTCGCCATGTGGTAGGAGGTCTTACAGGAGACTGAGGTTACCAAACAGGAATGCAACACCTCTCTCCCTTTTCTGCTCTAGAAGGAAGGGGAACCCTTCCCCCAGTGTCAATTTCAGCAGCGGCTTCTAAAGGCTGTTAAAAAGCATCCTAACTTAAAAACAAATACAACAGTAACCAAATAAAAGACAGAAAAGTGGCCTGAACTTAAATCAATCAATGGAAAGGTAGATTCATAAAAATAAAATAAAAACTGGTGACCAGTCCATTAACCATGGGGTTAATGCCTTGTCTGAAGGAAGATGTTTACGCTGCATCCACGATCCAGCAGGCGCGGAGCTGCTCTTGGCAACTGTGAATGAATAGCTACCGTTTCCCTTCAATACACCGCGCTGCCACCGGTGACCGCATGCCAAGTGCTGAAGTTAGAAGAGACCTCACGTTGGCAAAGGCCCCCCAGGCGATGATCTGCCTGACGCGGCCAGGTCTGTGGGAAACAAGACTTACGATCTCAAATAATGACCCCCAAGTGCCCTCGCCTCTTCCTGCTTGCCCTGTGCGCCTCGACCTCCTCACGGGGAGTTCCAAATGAGTTCCATTTCCCTCTCAGTTCTAGGCACTCTGGAACATCTTTGATTAACCAGGGTTTTTCATTTCTTTCCAACGCCATTGGTGACTTTTGACTTGGAATGCCGATTCCTTCTCCTGGAAGAATGGCTTTCGTTGTTGCCTGCATGCTTGGGTGGGCTGTCTTCAGAACCTGGCCAAAGGAATCAGAGCACACCGTCACCCTGGGCTCTGGAGATTGGTGGCTGTCCCTTTCCAGACCGCCCTAGGCTTGCCGGGGAACAGGTTCTTCCCTGATACGTGCACGCCCCCTAGTGGCCTCATTCATAAATGAAGGCGAGGCTCTCAAACACAGAACTAGCACTGAAGGAGCACACGCGGTGGCGCGGGGTTCAACGCAATAGCCCCCCAAAGTCTGGGTGATTCCTGAAGCGTGTGTACATCTGTCGTGTGTATGATGGACATGGTCATGATGGTGAGGACCAGAAGTGAGAGCACAAGTGAAACCGAAGCCCAAACGAGGGGCAATTAAAACACACACCATGCCGTGCCCATCCTGCCCTGCAACCAAGGGTTTCCACCCCTTCACCTGCTCCACACCACCTTCTAAACCCGACATCGGGAAAGACTCTTGACACTATAAAATCAGAGCTATTTCACACCCTCTACCATTTGATCTGGAGAACATCTTTACAATTCAGGCCCCTGCTGCCCACGATGGAGGGCACTGGGCAGCCTCTGCCCTCCGGCTGAGCCTGTGTTCAGCCCCTGCCCGGCCTAGCGGCCAAGCCAAAGGGTTCTCTGCCCCAGGGCTCTGATCCAGCCCCATAGGAAATCTCCACCTGAGGCTGCCAACAAAAAAAAAGTTACCAGAGTTACAGTCTCCACTGTAAGGAGCATTTGACTTAGACTAAGAGATTCTTTCCCCACTCAGAAGACTTCTGTTTTTGTTATTTTTCTTTTTTTATTATTCCATCAAGTAAATACATCTCTACTACTGCTTAATTCTCTTCAGTGGAGAACCTGTAAGTGCCAATGTTGTTTGTAAGGGCATGGTTCTAAATAAGATAGCTGGGGAGCCCCTCTGTCCATCTCTATCAGATTTCACAATGGGCCGCTCACTGATCAATTCCGTGGTTCAGGAGAAACTTTCCCCAAAAGGGCGGCCAGCAGCTCAGCAGAATGTATGTTAGTGTCTCCCCTGGGAGATCTTTAACGAGCCTGATGCCAAAAGAACTTAGGAGAATGACTGCAACAGGGCGCTTTCTTCTCCATTGGCCCACCGTTTCTCTGAGCAATTTTGTGAGCTAAAATTCAGCCTTTAGTATTCGTAATTTTCTTTCCTCAGCCAAGCTTCCCAAGCAGCTTATAAGGACTGACGAGGAATTACTGTCCAATGAAATCACCTCAATGTCATTATTCTACAAGTCTAATTCTTTGAAATAACCAGGTGGCCCCAAATATTCCCAAAGTGATCCTTAGAGGCCAGTGGAGGTTCCCTAACTACACGACCAAAATCTCTTACACTGCCCTGCCTCTTCAATAAATGCCATTAAAATGATCCCCCTCTTTTGGAAGGCTTTTCCTCCTGATACAGTTCTTTTTTTTTTTTTTTTTTTTTTTTTTTAAGAGGCAGGGACTTGTTCTGTCTTCCACATGGGAGTGATCCTGGGCTCAAGTGACCCTCCTATCTCCGACTCCTGACTAGCTGTAACTACAGGCATGTGCCACCACATCTGGCTAATTTTTTAAGCTTTTTTTAGAGACAGGGTCTTGCTCTGTTGCCCATGCTGGTCTCAAATACCTGGCCTCAAATGATCCTGCCATGGCCTCCCAAAGTGCTGGGGTTACAGGCTTGAGCCACTGTGCCTGGCCGGATATACAGTTCTTCCTGTTCACTCATGATGGAAGCCATGAGGAAGAACGTTCCCATCAGGGTGCTTGAAATGGTGTGGGGCCCTCACGAAGGGCAGAGCTACATGGAGCCTCTTCTTACAAACCAAGTTTTTCACTCAGATCCTGTGAGCATTTTGCATGTTTCTTTTTCTTTTCTTTTCTTTTTTTTTTTTTTTTTTTGAGACAGAGTCTCACTCTGCTGCCGAGACTGGAGTGCAGTGGTTTGGAGACAGAGTCTTACTCTGCTGCCCAGGCTGGAGTGCAGTGGTACGATCTTGGCTCATGGCAACCTCCGCCTTCCAGGTTCATGCAATTCTCCTGGCTCAGCGTCCTGAGTAGCTGGGACTACAGGGGCCCGCCACCACACCTGGCTAATTTCTGTATTTTTTGTAGAGATGGGGGTGTCACAATGTTGGCCAAGCTGGTCTCGAACTCCTGATCTCATGTGATCCACCCACCTCAGCCTCCCAAAGTGTTAGGATTATAGGCGTGAGCCACCGTGCCTAGCCATTGCATGTTTCTTAATAAGTGACAGGAGACATTCAATGGGTAGGCCTGAGACCCTTCAAGGCTTATATCATCTCCACTCAAAGAATAGGTAATAATTCCACATCTCAAGGACCCAGTAAAATTTTAAACAACGAACAAGAACAAGATACCTTTTGTCCCTTTCCTGTGATGCCAGGAGATCTCTGGACTGTAGGTGCCATCTTCACACTCTGAGTAGGTCTAGGGAGAGACACAGGCTTAGTGCAGGAATTTTAGGAACTCCCTGGGAGAAGTGGCAGGGCAAAAAGGCAAGCATGCTTCATCCCTGCCTCTCCCAGGCTGGGATCATCACTGGCAAGTGACAGAACCTCCCTGTGCTTATATTTCTCTGCTATAAAAACAAGGTTCTTTCCTCTCGCAGGTGATACAGAATCAATCTTCCACAACGTGCCTTAAGTTCTTTAGACTGAAGATGTAAATAAAGGATGAAAGTGTTATTTTTACTGAAAAAAATATTACCATCTACCAGACTGCCATCGTGTCTTAAAGCCATTCATGTCTATTTTCTATTGTATCCTCATATCTACTAAATGAAGATCAGGGCAAGCGTTTGCCCAGAAGAGCCACAGGCCGGAACACAGGAAGAGGCCTCCACACAGTTCAAGAGCTGGGGAGAAAACCCAGCTTCCAAAAGCCAGTCCACGGCTTTCCTATCACTTTTCTTTTTTTCTCCAAACAAACATAACTTTTTTTATCTAACAAAAGTTAGACAAAAATATTGGTCTACTGAACAGGGCCGTCACAAGCAGGGCCAGCAATGGCTAGGGAATGAGTTGTGACATGCAGTTTCTGCAGTGGCAGGACTGGAGGCCCCGACCTCAGTGTTTACCTCGCCATATCCTTACAGGCACGTGCTCTGAGCTAACCTGCCGAGCCCGGGGTGATTATTTTAAACAATGGCCATGCCTGTCTCTCCTTCCATACCTTTTCTCGGTGACCATAGTGTTCTGCATACCAAATCATGCCGTACAGACAGAGGAAAGTGGTAAAAGCCTGGAAGAGAAAAACAAATGATGCTGCACAAAAAAGTTCAATTTCCCAGAACTTCAGGGTTTCAGTGGGAATCAATGCAGGACCGTTCAATGCATTTCTGCCGTCTGGACGCCGGTTACAAAACGGCTGGACGTGGCAGAGATCAGACCTCAAGGGGAGGGTGCACACCCAAAGCTTCTGACAACAAAGGTTATGATGAGACCACAGTTACTACCTGTGACTCTACTATCAGAAAGCAAAAAAGACAATTTTCAGATGTGGAATATGGTGGGATGCATTTTCCTGATAGCTTTGCGGGTTCTGTTGAAGAAGATATAGAGGACTGTATGTTCTAGTTCTGATTTTCAGGGCCCATTCTCTCCCGGCTTCCCCATCACAGGAGAGCGCTAAGAGGACTCAGTGTGTCAGCTTCTAGGGGGAAGAGGTCACAGCGGCACCTGAGGGCCCAAGGACAAACACTCCCAGGGTAGAGGGTGGGGAGCTCAGCTGGACAAGGCTGCCCTTGCTTTTCCAGGCTTTTGAGTGTCAGTGACCCTACTCTGACCCCAGTTTTTATTGCTTTTGTTTTTCTTGGTTATATGGATAGGAAAACAAAGAGAAAATAAAGATGCTCTGTAAGGCCCTGAGTGGAATGAGGAGGGTGTGGCCTGTGGGTGCCCAGAGGCAGGGACAACCTCTACTCCACACTTGCCCCACCCACTGGGCCTGCCCCCACACCCTAAATTATACCCTAATTTAAGGAAAGAAAAGCACAGACAAGAATCCAAAGTTTCAAAACATGTCAAAAAATCAAAGCTTAGGAAAAGTCTCCAGCTGCCTGGACTGCATACCAAAGGCAGGAGGGAGGGAGGGTGAGCAGTAGAGCAGGGCCATGAATCTCCCCGGCCACACCTTCCCCACTGCAAGCAAAGCAACCAGAACAAAACAAGGCAACTGCCTGCTCCTTCCAAATTCCTCGCTCTAGAAACCCATTCACATCAAGCCATCCTGGCTGTTGAGCCTCCATCTCTCCCCCTGCATTTCCTGTGGACACCTGGGCACCTGTCATTTTCCTGGACCCCTATCATCTTGCACCAACTGTGGGGACAGCTGTGAGAGCATGGAGGGACCTTCTCAAGGAAATAATTTTAGTTCTAAGAATCATAACTTTAGATCCAAAAGGTCACCTCAGAGACCATTAATTTCATTGCCCCTCATTTTCCAGAAGAAGAATGAAAGCTCAGAGAGGTGAACATTGGAGCCGGAACTCAGGTCTCTTGAAACCCCCGGATCTGGGTTTAAGGGATGGCTACTGATACAAATATTGGCTTTATGTCTATATAGCTTTATTTCTCCATCCATGTATCCATCCCTGAGAACGAAAAGCATCATGGGAACGGTGAACAGCAGCAGCTTCTCCTCTGCACAGCCACAGTCTGGTGGTAGGGCGGGAAGGCAGGGGCTGTGAATTCTCATCACGGCAGCTTGCAGTCTAGCTTTGGCCCAGTTCCTTTATCAGCGACATTTCCTGGTAGCTGCTGGATACACAGTGCCATCTTAGTTCCAAAAAAGAAAGGAGAGCAACACTCTGGCTAGCCGTCCTCTTCCGTGCCAGTTACGTGGAAGCAGGGACAGTGGCAGCATGGAGAGAGTGTGAGAAGCACAAGCAGCGCCACTGGTTCATTTCCTACTAAACCCACGTGCAAATTGGCATATACCTACAGGTTAGGGATTTATTAAAAAGCTCATATCCATCAAAAAATTAGGCCACGAATGAATACATTAAAACTACAAAGTGAAAATGACTTCCAACCTTTAACATACTCTAATGTTTGCCCAGATTTCTTAGATATACCAACGTTAAGTGTGCCATTTTCATCGCATGGAAAGAGTGGGAAGGACTAGAAATGATTTGCAGAGTGTAAGCCTGTGTATGCATTAGGCCCCTTACAAAGAGCAAAACAGGACATTCTGGGTTTCACACAGCGGACTGGGGGGTTAAGTTCCACCTCCCCAAACGAGAGGGCTGTGGGGAGGCGGGTCCCTCCACTAGACTGTCATTGCAAACTCTGACCACCAGAGGGCAGGCACGCGGGGCTCTTCCCTTCCCCAGCTCCAGGCCCAATATGACAGGCGCTCCCTCCAGCGGCAAACAGCAGGCACGTGGAGAACGACAGGTGCTTATCATCACAATCGTCACACAAAGGGTCTGTTGTGATTGCCAAATCTACTTCACCTGCGTACAAAGAGGCCCATTTTACACTTGTCCCAGCAAACGGACGCCGGTAATTTACAGGTTTGCAATCACACCTGTGGAAATCTAGGCACGTACCCACTGAAAATGTCAAGGCTCAGATTTAAAATAGCAATTGCACACTTCGTTTAAAGAAAGGGCGGGGGGGGGGCGGTGGCGAGAAGAAATTACGTGGGATGAGAGCCAGGCTGTCCAGGACCACGGGGCTAGCGGCAACGAGGGCCCAGGACCCCAGCTTGGCTTCTACATTATGGTAATGAGCATTCAAATTAATGACGGCCGAGCAGACAACCACGCTCCTGGAAAAGCTTATTAACCAGCACCCGGGATCTTTGCTTCTGCATTAATCTCAAGCTCCGTGTGCGCTCTCTTACCAGGCCAGGGCAGTAATTAGGGGCTTTGCTTCTCTGAGTGGGGCAGAAGGCACGGTGTAACTCTCTTATTGAATAATGTTCGCCTCTACTCCTGAGTCTGAGATCAATCTTGCTCTTTATAATAAAGGTCAGGAATATTTTAAAAAGTGCCAGGACCTTGTTTCTGTTCTTCTTTAAAGGGAGGCAGTGGAGACCCCTAATCATCCTGTCTCAGGGCCTCTTTTCAGGCCACGTCCCTCTCTCATGTCTCATCCTGTAAGTCTAATCAGAGATTCTGCCTGTCTTCAAAATCCTGCTCATCATCCCCGGCCTGACCTCTTATTAAGGAATCCCAGCCTCAGTCAGCTCCTCTCCCAGAGGCATGTTTCCTGAGCTCTTAACCTAATCCCAGGACTCCAACCGCACCCTCCACATGGGCTCCTCCCAAGTATTTTATTTCCACCAACGACCAAATCCTTCCAGTGTTACTGACTGATTAGAGTTTCCCATAAAACAGGACACTTCCACCTGTAAATTCTAAAGGTTCCTCAAACCCAAATCCCCTGAACCAAATTCACCTCCTTCTTTCAATGGGCTTCTCCTATATCCCCCAATCTGTCGCTAGCACTGGTGGCCACCCAGTGGCACCAGTTAGAACCTTTGGAGTGGCACTCAAGTCCCCTCCCAGCTATCACAAGAGGAATGGCATCCTGTTGAGCAGATTCCTTAAACAACTCTCAGATCCAGCCCTTCCTCTGCATCTTCA
This sequence comes from Gorilla gorilla gorilla, assembly GCF_029281585.2. Lineage (NCBI taxonomy): Eukaryota > Metazoa > Chordata > Mammalia > Primates > Hominidae > Gorilla > Gorilla gorilla. Next base: position 102,170,220 of record NC_073231.2, on the reverse strand, counting down.
ATGCCTCTGCCGTGGTTCAGCTTCAGTTACTTATCAAGTAGGCCTGGCAGCACCTCTGACTGTACTTCTTCCCCCCAGCCCATCTTCCCTCTAGACTCTCCCAGCCTCCATGGTGTTTCCCCATGAGACACAGATCAGACCACATTGTTTCCCCGCTTGAAAATCGCTGGGGCTCCAACTACAGCCGCACAAAGCCCTTCCTAAGCAGGGGACCCTGTCCTACTCTTCATCCAACTCTTCACTGTCACTCCTCAAACAAGTCACCACCTTCCTGAGCCACTGGGCACTCTCACAGCTTCCTGTCTTTGTATGTTTGCCCCCCAGCCACCTGCATGTCGCAAGTTTTTGTCTCTTGAACTCACTCCTTTATTCTCCACAAAGCTGCCGAGTGCTTCCTATGCACCAGGCACGGTGCTTGAGACAGTGGGGCCAAAAGGATGACTTCAACTTATTCTCTCTGAGCAAGGAGTGCAGTGTGGAGGAGACAGATAGAAAAAAAACAAATTCCACTGCACTGGGGTTAGAACTGAGAGTTACGTACAAAGCACTACTGGTCCCAAGGAGGGAGCTATCTACTTGCCTTGGAGGTCAGAGCATATTTCATGGGGGGCATATGTTTAAGTTGGTTTTGGGGTATCAGTTTCATCATGTAGATAAGGCAGGGAAAGTCTTTCAGATCAGGCAGAGAAAACAGCATGGGAAGGGCAAAAGAAGTCTGGAAAGATGACTTGTTTAGGTAACTACCAGCAGACAAGTGCAGCCTGAGAATAGAGTACACGTGGGCAGATGTGATGGAATGCTCCCACTATGAAGGTCCTGAACACACGAGCAGATTTCATAATTCATCTGGGAGGTTTCATGGTGGGGAGCCTTCTTCCTTCTTGAAGTTTCTTCTTGTGTGGAGGAAGCTTCACTGCTTCCCTCCACCCCTCACTCCTTCCCTAGGGAGAAGTCACACCTTGAATGGTGACTAAGGAAGCCGGCATTTCCTGAAAAAGGTGAATTCTCACTAATGAAGATGCTACTCTGATCCCCATATCTTTCCTCTATCTTGCTTATCTCTTACTTATTTTTTAACTCAGGTGGGGAAAAAGATTGTGTTATTGTGCCCTCTCAAGCCCCCAACCAGAGAGAATGATTCTTAGCAGGGGAAAGAGATTGAGTTCTGAATTTTGGAAGATCATTTTGACAGCAGCATGGAGAATGGATTTGGAGGGCAGAATGGCAAGAAAATGGGTGTCCTGACAGCCGCAGAGGCAGTGGGAATGGAGAGGAGATGGAGTTGAGCTGCATTGACAAATTAACAGATCTTAGTGACTGGCTGATTCGAAGAGTGATGGAGGACAGGAAGCAGCCTCCAGGTTTTTAGCTGGGGCCTGGGGGGCTGGGGGAAAGCCAGCGGTTCACTGCAACCCTTAAAAATCCTGCTCACATATCACCAGGGAGCCTTCACCAACCCCCAGCATGTCTGTTGCTCTAAGTATCCTTTAGCCTTATGCACACAATCTTTTACAGTATTTATCACATATTAACATAATTAGTTTGCATGTCTAATTGCCATCTGAACTCAGAGATCCTTGGAGGGCAGTGATGAAGAACAGTTCCCTAGAGAGAATGTCTGGGTTTGAGTCCTGGTTCTGCCACTTAACTACCTATGTGACCTTGGGCAAGTTAGTGAACTTCTTTGTGCCTTTGTTTCCTTATCTGTAAAAGAGGGATAATAAAATACCTTCCCTCAAAGTGTGAAGATCAAATGTGGAATTCATGACAGTGCTTAGAATGGTCTCTGGCACATAGTAGGCATCAGTAAATCTTATCACCGTCATCTATCTGTGTGGCTAGAGCCCCAGGCACAGCACGGAAGAGCACTCAGCAACTGTCTGTGAATGAAGCCCGGACTAAGAGGTCTGTGCCAAGTGAAGCAGAGGTCAATGGGAGCATAAGAAATGGTGCATGTCCTCAATAAGTTACAATCACACAGATACAAAGGCTAACCCACAAAAGGAGATATATTCTAAGTGTCAAATAAGTAACAGAAAGTCTCTAAAACTTAAAGAGAAATTAGAGGGGTCCCTACAGTCTGAGTGACTGCTATGGTTTGAATGTCCTTGCCAAAACTCTCCTCGAAACTTAACTGCCAACTTAACAGTATTAGGAGGTGGGGCCTTTAAGAGGTGATAGGTCATGAGGGCAAAGCCCTCATGAATGGATTCAGGCTGTTATCTTGGGAGTGGGTTCCTGATAAAAAGGATGAGTTTGGCACTTCCCTCTCTGTCTGGTGCACTTGTTTCTGCCTTCTGCCCTTCCACCATGGGATGACCTCACTGGATGCCAGTGCCATACTTTTGGACTTCCCAACCTCCAAAACTGTGAGCAGAATAAACTTCTTTTCTTTTGAAATTGCCCAGTCTGCAGTATTCTGTTATAGCAACAGAAAATGGACTAAGACAGAAAATCGGTACCAAAAAGTGGGGTGGTTACTATAACAAATACTTGAAAATATGGAAGCAGCTTTTGAACTGGCTAATGGGTAGAGGCTGAAAGAATTTGGAGGAGCAGGCTAGAAAAAGCCTGTATTGCTGTAAAGGGAGCATTAAGGGTGATCCTGGTGAGGGCTCAGAAGAAAAGAGGGAAAGCCTCAGTCTTCTTAGAGATTACTTAAGCATTCCCAACCAGAATGCTGGTAGCAATATGAACAGTCAAGGCCATTCTGATGAGGTCTCAAATGGAAATGAGGAGCAAGGATTGGAAAGTGGAGTAAAGGGCATCCTTGTCACACAGTAGCAAAGACCTTGGCTGAATTGTGTCCAAGCCTGAAGGCTTTCTAGAGTGTGCAGCCTAAGGGCAATGAACTAGGATATCTGGTAGAAGACAGGCAAGCAGCAAAGCATTCGGGCTACTGTGTGGCTACTTCTGACTGCATACAATGAGATTCCAGAGGAAGGAAATGACTTAAAGACAATTTATAATTAAAAGGGAAGCAGAATGGAATAATCTGGAAAATTCAAAGCCTGGCCATGTAAACAGTGAAAAAGCATATTCCAAACACTAACGGTGGGGCCACGTGGCTGTTAAAGAGATTACCATGGAAAGAAAGAAACCAGGTGCTATTCATCAAGAAAATGTGAGGAAGACCCCTGAAAGCAAAAGCATTTCAGAGATCTTCAAGGCTGCCCCTCCCATCACAGACCCAGAGCTCTAAGAGGGCAGAATGGTTTTCGGTTACAGGCCTGGGGAGCCCTCCACGGGCTCACTGACCAGGGCTACCTAGGGACTCTACTCCCACATTCTAGCAGAGTGCTCCTTGGCTGCCTTAGCTGTGGCTCTAGTGGGCCTTGGTGTGGCTTGGGCTACCACTCTGGGAGGGATAAGCTATAACCCATGGTGGTGTCCATGTGGTGTTAATTCTGCAGGTATGCAAAACGCAAGAGCTGTGGAGGCCATGGCTTCCTCCACCTAGATTTCAAAGGATGCGGTGAACTGCCTAGAAGGCCAGGCAAAAGCCTGCCACAGGGGCAGTGCCACTGCAGAGAGCCAATACTAGGGCAATGCCAAGGAGAAATGTGGGGTTGGAGCCACCAGAGAGGAGCAGTGGCAGCAGGGTCATCCCCAACACCACAGAACTGTAGGGTTGCCAGTGTGCAACTCCCGCCTGGAAGAACTGAAGCACTGGCCGAACCCGGCACAGCCACAGGGGTGGAGCTGCCAGGCCTGGGGGCCCAACTCCTGCCCCAGGCCAGGACACAGAACATGAAGTCAAAGGAGATTATTCTCCAGCTTTAAGATGTAATGTTTCCCTGTTGGGTTCTGGACTTACTTGGGACTGCTTATCCCTTTTTCTTGCCCATTTCTCCCTTTCAGATTTGCAATGTCTATCCTATGCCTGTCCCATTATTGTATTGTGGAAGTACATGACCTGTTTGATTTCACAGGCTCACAGCTGGCATAGTTCTTCTTGGCTGTGGCTCAAGTGGACCTTGGTGTGGCTTGAGCTACCACTCTGGAAGGTATAGGCCAGAAACTGCGGTGGTGTCCAAGTGGGGTTAATTCACCTCAGGATGAATTGTGCCTTGACTGTCACTCATATCTGATTTAGATGAGACTCTGAACTTTGGAGTTGATGCTGGGCCAAGTGAAGACTTTTGGGACTACTGGCATGAAATGAATGTATTTTGTATGTGAGAGGCGGGGGTCAGGGGTGGAATGCTAAGGCTTGAATGTCCCTGCCAAAACTCACGTTGAAACTTAGCTGTCAATGTAATGATATTGGGAGGTGGGGCCTTTAAGACATGATTAGGTCATGAGGAGTGCACCCCATAAATGGACTGATGCTATTATTGCAGGAGTGGGATTGTTATCACAGGAGCGTGTTAGTGATCATGGGAGTGGGTTCCTGATAAGAAGGGTAAGTCCGGCCCACCTCCTGCTGTCTTACATGCTCACTTCCCCCTTCCGCCCTTCCATCATGGGGTGACCCTTGCCAGATACTGGTACCACGCTCTTGGACTTCCCAGCTGTCAGAACCATGAGCCAAATAAAGTACTGTGATTTAATTTCTCTGTAAATTACCAAGCCCATGGTATTCTGTTATAGCAACAGAAAATGGACTAAGACAGGGACCAGAGAGGGCTGCCTGGGTAGGTGGCCTGAGAAGACCTTTCTGGCCACTGCTGCCCGGGGGGCAGTGGTGGGGAGGCAGCTGGGAGGCCTGTATTTGCTGTGGTGAGGAGGGCTGTCTGTCTTGTCCTGGGAGTCCTGCCTGTCTCACCCTCCCTGTGGGCGGATGGTTCTCTGGTACCCGGTGAAGAGGGCACCCACCTCTGCCCCCTGCAGTCATGTCCTATTACAATTCAGACTTGAGGTGCACAGGCCAGAGACATATCTGAGAAGAGCATAGTGAAAATCTCTGGGCATGTCTGACACATTTCCCTAACCGATTCCTTACATCTGGTCTCACTGACATGGAAAAATATACTTGGGCATTAATTCTGTAGTTTAAATACAAAGGAGATGATTATTCCCTTTTATTGTTCAAGATGAAACAGGACAGAACAGGCTCACTGTGCCTTGGCACAGTTAGGATTTCTAACAAGTAACCCTAAAAATAGATCCCGTTAAAGGCGATAAAAGACACGTTAAAAATACAAAGGCTAGTCTTGCCAAAAAAGAGAAAAGAAAAGAAAAAACTAGACCCAAATGTGATTAAGCCTCTAGATCCAATTACCGACTTACAGAAAATACGGAGGACAAAGAAATATGTTAAATTACAAGACAGAATAAAATCAGTAAAATCCAGACTGTGGGAAAATCTATAGGACAAAAGTGCTGCTTTCTTCAACCGATAAATTACGAGGGAAAGAGGGTTAGTGATAGAGGAAAACCTATGGATTCAGAGACTTAAAAGGCATGCCAACCAATCACGATGGGTGAATGTGGATTCAAATATATTGTTAAACAAATACAAGCTTTAAGAAAAGGTTAGTAATTTGAACACTGATTAGGTATTTGATGATATTAAGGAATTACTGTTCATTCTTTTTTAGATATGATAATGGTAGGGTGGTTGCATTAAACCAAAAAAGCATCCTGAGCTTCTTTTAGTGAACCATCCTGAAATATTAAAGGTGGATCTGTTTCAAAATAAGTTAGGGTCGGGGCAGTGAGTACAACATAAGAGGAAACACAATTGGCCCTGAGTTGATAACCGATGATGGGTTCATGAGGGGCCATCTATCCTCTCTATTTGCACATGTCTGAAATTTTCTATGATTATTTAAAAAGCCCAATACATTTTCTAGACTACGTGAAAAATCTTAAGCTTAAATATAAAATAAGAACTTTTCTTCAAAATAATAACTTCAAATATTTAAATGAAGAATGGCAGTCACAAAATGTGTAAGTGGGTACTATCTTACTTCATTTGAAAGGTGAGGGAAGAGCCCCAGGGCAAAAGAACCAAGGCTTAGGCCGGTGTCCCTACAGGCTCTTCCCTTCAGAGCGGAAGGTGATATCCAGGCTTGGGTTATAACGTGGACCTGGAGGGCAGAAATTGCAGGATCGAATTATCTTCCAAGACATATTTTATTGCCTATGAATGACCATATGTCCTTTTATATATAAATCCATGTGCAATGATATGTACGTTAAGATGTAAGCAGCATGATGATGAGAAAGCAAAGTGCACTGTGATCTTTCTTGTCCTTTCATGGCGGTCCCTTAATGCATAGCACGTGCAGACAAATTCTCGTGAGTCAAGGAAATGCACGTGGGGTGTACCTGTCGAGGGCATTTGACTGGAATCTGCTGAGGTGACCTATTTCAGATACTGTGTAGTTGTGTCTTACTCTTGAAATTAGGCTGGTGGCCAGTCTCAGACAATTAAAGTAGAACATCTTTTTATGAATTTTTAAGGAACTTTGATACACAAGAGGGTTTCTTTTCCCCCCTCCGTTTAAAGTGATACTATGAGAGTTTAGCTAATGCCTTTGGGTAAAATGCAATGACTTACCACGCAAAGAAGCCAAAGCACAACATAGAGTATTTGGGTCTTAGAGAAGAGATCTTGTCCAAATTTTATGCAAACAATGGCCTCCAGGAAACCAATGACCCTAATTAGACAGAGAACAGAGGTTAAGTATTAATCCATCTTACCAGAGCATACACTTTATCCAAAATATGCATGATTGAATCAAAAAGTTCAACTCATCACGTGATTTCTGCCTCAAACACTGGTAGCAGGTACCCCACAAAATAACACTGTTCAAGCCAACTGCATTTACTTCGGAAATAATAAAGTATTTTTCACCTCTTCCTTCTTCCCAGACCAAAATCGTGACTCATAAATTTTAATAGCTAGGGGCACTGGCATCACCTAACTCAGCACCTCCACTGCCATAAAGGTGGGTGATCACGCCGCCTCTGCTGGAACCCTCTCAGGCACGGGGAACCTACTACCTTTGCAAGGTGGCTTATTTTTCTGGTCAAACGCTTCAGCAGTTAGAAAGTTTTTCCTTGTCACAGGCTGGTATCTGCCTCCTATACCTCCTACCCTGGGTCCTAACATTACCCTAGCATGTCACAGGTGAGAAAGCATCATTTCAGTGGAGGAACCTAGAAGGCTTTTTCACTGTACTTCTGAAGTCTAGACTGTGATTAAGAAGCTAGGTGGCTGCCACACAGGGTGAGTTTGACCCTTCCAAGGGAGTCTTTCAATAATTTGAAGGCATTAATCACATTCCTTCCCAGCCTTCTAAGAATTTCCAGATGAAATAACCCCCGTTTTTGGTGACAATATAAACCCTTTACCTTCTCTTGATCTGTAAAAGACTGTGCTAAATACAAATTTTTTGTTTTTTTTTTAAGAAATGCCACACACTTATTTCCCCTTTAAAACATTAAAAAAAGTCACTCTTGTGTTCTGTATCTTCATTTATGACTATAAAAATCAGGCCTTTCTAAAGGTTCAGGACTTGGAGGTAAGAATGGATGAGGTGAGGTTGACATAGTTGGCCATGAGATCCCAGGCAGCATATGAATACTGATTTTAGACAAGTCCATTTTATGCATTCCTTGCTCAAGATGAGATCTGTACACTCCAGGAATGGTGTACTCACACAGATGTTTTCTAAAAAGGCAAGAAGGGGCAGGGCATGGTGGCTAATGTCTGTAATCTCGGCACTTTGGGAGGCTGAGGCGAGCGGATCACTTGAACTCAGGAGTTGAAGACCAGCCTGACCAAGATGGTAAAACCCCATCTCTGCCAATAATACAAAAATTAGCCAGGCGTGGTGGCACACACCTGTAGTCCCAGCTACTTGGGAGGCTGAGGCAGGAGAATCGCTTGAGCCTGGGAAGTGGAGGTTGTGGTAAGCCAAGATGGCACCACTGCACTCCAGCCTGGGCGACAGAGTGAGGCTCTGCCTCAAAAAAAAAAAAAGGCAAGAAAGGGCCAAGAAGGCCCTTGGTACCCCTGCTTACTGGCAGACACAGTGGTCACTGCCATCATCAAAAGTGTGGATGGCTCTAAACAACTGAAGGCCTGAATGCCTGGAGTTAGAACCACTTCAGCAAAGCAGAAAAATCAACAGAAATTCTCTTCAATTTGTCTTTAGAGAGTCTGGGGCTGTCTTTTCCCCTAGCCCGAACCAAACAAGGTTTAAGAGTGGTTGGCTTGAATCTTTAAAGCGCTGCTCCACAAAGCATGTCACATGTGAGAAAGTATCATTTCAGTGGAGGAACCCAGAAGGTTTTCTCACTGTACTTCTAAAGTCTAGACTGTGATTAAGACGCTAGGTGGCAGTTACATGTTTGGTATTCCAGCCTATGCAGTGAGGAGACATAAAAAGGATGATTTCATCTTTGGCTCAGACTTCGTGAATAACTCCTATGATGGGAGTGTTGAGCCCAGGACATAAGTGTGATTATCTACCCATAAGCCAGACAGAACACCCTGAGTTTATTATGAAAGATTTCTGAATATTCAACTAGACTTGAGGCCCTCTATCTTTTTTTTTTTTTTTTTTTTTAAATAGAGTCTAGCTCTGTCACCCAGGCTGGAGTGCAGTGGTGCAATCGCGGCTCACTGCAACCTCCGCCTCCCGGTTCAAGCAATTCTACTGCCTCAGCCTCCCGAGTAGCTGGGACTACAGGCGCCTGCCACCACACCCGGCTAATTTTTGTATTTTTAGTAGAGACGGGGTTTCACCATGTTGGCCAGGCTGGTCACCAACTCCTCATCTCAGATGATCCACCCACCTCAGCCTCCCAAAGTGCTGGGATTACAGGCGTGAGCCAGCCTGAGGCCCATTTTAAAAGCATGCTGATTGGCCGACTAAAGCTGTGTTTCTCAAACTTTTGTGATCTAAGACCCATTAAGAACCATAGCAAGAAACACAATTTTCACTGTGATCCAGTATACACATGCGTGTACACACACACACACACACACACACACACACACTGAAACAAAAGCTTCATAAGACAATTTGCATCTTTATTCTGATATTTTTCTATTCTGTTTCATTTTAAGAAAATACTGGCCAGAACCCAAGCACTGGTTTCATAATGACCTAAAGTTTTTTTTGTTTTTTTGTTTTAATTTTTTGAGACCGGCCCTGACTCCATTGCCCAGGCTGGAATGCAGTGGCACAATCTTGGCTCATGGCAACCTCCACTTCCCAGGCTCAAGCAATTCTTCTACCTCAGCCTGCCGAGTAGCCGGGACTACAGGCTCATGGCACTACGCCCAGCTAATTTTTGTATTTTTTGTAGAGACAGGGTTTTGCTGTGTTACCCTGATTGGTCTCGAACTCCTGAGCTCAAGTGATCCACCCACCTCAGCTTCCCAAAGTGCTAGGATTACAGGTATGAGCCACTGCACCTGGTCAACCTGAAGTTTTTCTGAAGACCAGTGCTTTTGAGTTAGTAACTTAAGGATATGATTTGTTCCAATGTGCTGAGGAGTCCTAGCTAAGCCATTGTCCGTGTGTGTGGGCACATCTCATGAGAAGGTGGCTAGGAGGAGGTGAGGGGGCCGGCTATGGGATTATATAAGTGTGGAGAGTCCCAGACTGAGGCCTGGGCGTGGGAAAGGCACAAGGAAGGGCCAGGAATCAGGGGAAAGGGCTGAATTGAGATCAGGGTAACATGGACCTGGAAGGCCACCCGTAGGCTTGGCTTTTAGTCTGAGGGGATCCTAGAGGGTCTAGAGCAGAGGGTTTAATACAGTCTTCTCTCTGTCTCTCTCTTTCCATATATATATATATATATTTTTTTTTTTTTTTTTTAGACGGAGTCTCACTCTGTCACCCAGGCTAGAGTGCAGTGGTGCAATCTCAGCTCACTGCAACCTCTACCTCCTGGGTTCAAGTGATTCTCCTGCCTCAGCCTACTGAGTAGCTGGAACTACAGGCGTGTGCCACCACACCTGGCTAATTTTTGTATTTTTAGTAGAGATGGAGTTTCACCATGTTGGCCAGGATGGTCTCGACCTCCTGACCTTGTGATCCGCCCACCTTGGCCTCCCAAAGTGCTTGGGATTACAGGAGTGAGCCACTTCGCCTGGCCAGTTTGCTTAATACTTTTTAAAAATTTTTTCAGCTTTTATTTTACATACAGGGGGTACATGTGCAGGAATGCTACATGGGTATATTGGACCCAGGTAGTGAGCGTAGCACCCAGCAGGTAGTTTTCCCACCCATGTCCCGCTTCCTCCCTCCCTAGTAGTCAGCAGTGTCTATTACTCTGATGTTTATGTCCATGTGTACTCAATGTTTAGCTCCCACTTTTAAATGAGCGTATGCGGTTTTTGGTTTTCTTTTCCTGCTTAGGATTATGGCCTCCAGCTGCACCCATGTTGCTACAAAGGACATGATCCCGTTCTTTTTTATGGCTGTCTATTATTCCATGGTATCTATGTACCACATTTGCTTTATCCAGTCCACCACTGATGGGCACCTAGGTGGATTCCATGTCTTTGCTATTGTGAACAGCGTGGTGATGAACATTCGAGAACCTTCTGCTGGCTGAACAGAACTGTGTGAGAAGACAAGAGCAGAAGCAGGGAGGCTACTGTACTCATCCAGACATGGGTACCTGGGTCAGGGCTGTGGAGATGGTGAGAAGTGGTGGGAACCCAACGATCACATGGGCTCCTTTAACCACCAGCCATTGCCCCCACCATTACCTCTGGCCCACTAGAGGGAGTCCTAATCAACAGCACCCTTCCAGAAGGCTGACATTACTTTTCTACCAAGACTCAAAGAGTGGCTAGTTTAGGGCTGAGGCTGGAGGCTTCAGCACAGTGGGAGACTGTATTAAGCCTGCCAGTGTGAGAACACATACCTCCTCCTACCTCCTCACCCCCAGGGGTGCTGGGGTTTCCTCCGCACAGCTCAGCAATAGGTCCCTTTACTCAGTTCAATTTAAATCTCTCTGATCTTTCCCAGGCTAAGCTAGGTGGACAAATTGTGGCTTAATGGAATTCAGTCAGGGCCTCCACTCCCTTTGATGCCATCCACCATCCTGTATCTTGGTTTAGCAGTGTTAAAAGGCAAATAAACATTTGGGCAGCCTGAGGTGCTTCTGCTGGGAGCAGGCACTAGAGATTCCTGACCTAGGGCTGGTTACTGGTGCACATACTCCCAGCACCCCCGACTTGTGGAGCCAGTTCCACAATGTGGGAAAAAAGATGATGTTAATGTAGAGCCCAGAGTCAGGAGCTCTTCGGTGAGTTGAGTGGAACAGGCATGGTGGCAGGGTTGTTGTAGGAATCTGGGGCATGAAAGCTCTAGGCTCGTGTGTGTGAGCTGGGTGTATGAGCCAAACTTGAGAAGCAGAAGAAGAGATTTTGGCTTGCCAACAAGCCTGCACGTGGATTCTGAGGATGCCACAGCAATGCCATGGACATGGAGGCCGGGTACCTGGCTGCTGCATCCCACACACACTGCTCCATGGCTGCACAAGCAATCCCTGGATGGCTCAGAGTGTGGGAGACCCCTCTCCTGGCAGCCAGGGCCCAGCCTCCAATAGTGGAAATGAGATGTGTATCCATGTTAACTCAATGACCACACAATCACACAGGATGCCAGGAAGGGTCCTCCAAGTTCAGGAGTGAGCTTCTAGTTCTGATTAGGGTGGGCAAAGACACCTTTTTGGAGGAAGCAAGAGCTAAGTGTGGCATAAACAATAGATACAATTCCTATTGTGCTCCTGTCAACTTTCTAACTTCCAAAGAATCCCCGGCACAAAGAGGGAAGGGGAGAAGCAGGTCTTGGGTGGCAAACCCAGAACTGTTCTGCTTAGTCGTTTAGATACTTAGTAGGATTTGGGGCAAGATGCCATTTGAAGAAAGCGGATTGGCTGCTTAAAAAAAGCTTTGTAGGCCAGGCGTGGTGGCTCATGCCTGTAATCCCAGCACTTTGGGAGGCTGAGGTGGGCGGATCACGAGGTCAGGAGATCGAGACCATCCTGGCTAACATGGTGAAACCCCGTCTCTACTAAAAAGACAAAAAATTAGCCAGGCGAGGTGACGGGCACCTGTAGTCCCAGCTACTCAGGACGCTGAGGCAGGAGAATGGCATGAACCCGGGAGGCGGAGCTTGCAGTGAGCCGAGATGGCACCACTGCACTCCAGCCTGGGTGACAGAGTGAGACTCCATCTCAAATGTAACTACTGTCAGAGCTTCTGAGATGTCAGTGGAGGTGCACTTGAGTGCAGGGGGTGGGGTGTGGCAAGATAAAGGGAGGATGAACAGACACAGTCATGAGGAGAAGGGGAACTGGCTATAAAGCTATACCAGCAGGACAGCGGTGACTCCCTTGTGCTGAGAAGGGACCCCCCCTCCCAACATCTGTTCCCCTGTGTTTGCACCCTCTCCCTAGAAGGAAGCTCATGCTCATAGTTGCATCTACCCTTAAGACAGACAGTCTAGGCTGTGTGCCGTGGCCAATGCCTGTAATCCCATCACTTTGAGAGCTCAAGGTGGGAGGACTGCTTGAGTGCAGGAGTTCAAGACCAGCCTGGGCAACATGGTGAAACCCTGTCTCTACAAAAACTAAAATATAATTAGCTGGACATTGTGGTGTGTGCCTATAGTCCCAGCTACTTACGAGGCTGACGCGGGAGGATTGCTTGAGTCTGGGAGGTCAAGGCTGCAGTGAGCTGTGATCACTGCCACTCAACTCCAGCCTGGGCAACACAGCAAGACCCTGTCTCAAAAGAAATAAAATTTAAAAAGAAAGAAAGCCTGAACTATGGGCCTGGAAGAACAATAGAACAAAAGCACAATTATGAGAAATTGTAAGGAGGAGAGAGGGGTAGAATGGGAAGCCAGCAAAGGGAACTGAAAACAGAAAAGTGAGAGGAAATACAGGATAGATATTGCAGAGGAAAGAGGACAGTTTCAAGAAGGCAGATACTGTGCAGAAGATCCAAGAAGAGGATGAGGAAAGGACTGGCTGGTTTGGAGCTGACCTTGGAGAGCAGCAGAGGTGGGAACTTATTGTGATGGACACATTAGCAGAGGTGGGATCACAGGCAGCGAGGAAACTGGTCGGGTGAGGAGCAGCTCTGGCTGCCTCTGGGAGGCAGGATGTAGCCCTGGGCCCTCAGGCAGGGTAGGCTCACTCTCCCATGAGGGCCCACCCCATGCACTCCCAGGAAGAGGAAAAGCATCTGTGCACTGCTGTTCAGCTGACGCTTGGCCACCTTCCTCCCAGGACCAGGCGATAAAACACTGCTTCTATTTAAACTGGGCCAATACTCTCTTTTTGAGGCAGAGAAGCTCAATTCTAATCAGGGTGGAATGGGGAAAAGACAAAGATGACATAAACCCCACACCTGGAGAATTTGTTCACATCAGTCTGGCCCCAAAACTCCCACCGAGCTGAAGGAACATCATGTGACATCTAAATAGAGAAACAGCCGACCTTTCCACACGGCTGCTTTCTCTCTGTTAGGGATCCCATTCCCTTGCTGGATGGCGCCCTCTCTCTGCTGAGTGCAACACCTTTCGTATAAAAGGTTTAAAAGCTCAGTCTATGGCACAACCGTTAGGGATGACATGTATTTAGCTACAATAGCAAGTAATTCATAAAAACATTTTGAGGATACCATCTTTATAGAAGAGAAAGTACCCTCTTCAGGAGAAAAAGGGTGGAGTGCTGGGAAAGAACCCCAGGCGGGTGATCCTATTTGACCTTTGCCTTCCCCCTTCTACCTCCCAAAAGGCAACACTCAGAAAGTCACTATTTAGTGCACTGCTGCCTCTCATTTCTCCACCTTACCAAAGTCTGAGATCATTCCAAAATTAGTGAAAAGAAAGCTATAAAGCAGCTACTAGTGATTAAAGGAAACCACACACTTCAGTGTTTTCTGTTTTGATAGGAGAGGAAATAATGACAAAATGGCGGGGAGGTAGAGCTGGGGCAGAGGAAGGAAGTGGGTGGCCTCCAGGGTCAGGAGAGCAGGAGGCTGTGGCTCCTGTTTCACCTTCCCTGGCTGGCAGTGGACTGTGCAGGGGGCAGCTCTCCCGGCTGTTCACGCACACAGGAGGATGCACTGGGTGTGATTTATGAGGAGGGCTTTATTATTTTTCAGAATAGCTCACTGGTTCTCACAAGAGTCTTCAATCTCGGTATCACACTGTTTCGGGAGTTCTCAATTCTCAGTAAAGCACACGAAGCCCAGTGATCTCTCCTTTGCATTTCACTATATTTTAATCACTTTCAAACAAGGCACAACTTTGTGGGGCAGTGTTTACCACTCTTTGGCATTGTTTACTTTTTTCCTTTATTTAAAAAAAAAAAAAAAAAAGAGAGAGACAGGGTCTTGCTCTGTCATCCGGGTGGGAGTGCAGAGGCACAATCACAGCTCAATGCAGGTTTGACCTCCTTGACATCCTGGGTTCAAGTGATCCTCCTGCCTCAGCCTCCACAGTAGCAGACTACAGGCGTGTGCCATCATGCCTGGCTAACTTAAAAAACTTTTTGTGGAGACAACGTCTCGCTATGTTACCCAGGCTAGTCTCAAACTCCTGGCCTCAAGCGATCCTCCCACCTCAGCCTCCTGGATTGCTGAGATTACAGGCATGAGCTGCCATAGTGGAGTTTACCTTTGCCGTTTCTCCCACCGTGGGGATGGTGTTTCATGGCTGTCCAATTAGAAAGAAACTTTGTCATGATGCGACCTCTCTCTCTGACCCACTTATTTTCCTCAACACGTAAATCGATACAATTCTGTGGGGAAAAAATCCACTCCACAGCAGAATACTAGGACCTTGCTAAGGACTTTTAAATATGAAAGCAAAATGCACATGGAAAGAATGTGTGAGTGGGAGAGAAGAGCTCAAATGCAGGAAAAGGAAAGACCATTTCCTCCTTGGACAATCCTTTAGAAGGAGGGGCCCACATCCCTTCTTCCAGTACACAGGGCCCTCACACATGAAGCGGGAGCGCCACCTCTGCTCTGTCAGAAATCTGGGAGATGTGTGAATTCTCCCTCCTGCTATATCATGAACAAAGGAAACCAAATCCATCTTATCACATTTTACGACAAACCACTTTGGGTAAGAAGATCAGCTTACACCATAGAACCTATGAGAAACAAATAACAGTGGCCCTTAGTCTTCTAAGGTTCGGGAGGAACCTGCCTAAATCTAACCTGAGTATCAACATTTTTAGCCTTTAAAACTATGTCACCCTTCAGAATCTAGATGACAGCTGGAAACACACACACACATACACAGAAAAATGGAAAGGAATGACATTAAAATATGAACAACAATTATCTCTAAATGGTTGACTTCTTTGGGTGATCTTTAGTTCCTTCTAGATCCTCTTCTGAATTTTTATCATTGTGCATGTATTACTTTTTAATTGGAAGAATGTCCTGTTTAAAAATCTGTGAAAAGTAATTTCTTCTTTATAATGGGTTTTCCTCAATTTTTCTTTATACTCTCATACTCCATTTAGAACCTCGATTAGGTCTTGAAGCTAAGCCACCTTGGGGATTGAACTTCATGTATAGACTTGCTGGATGTCTCTGGAATTTCAGTCACTAAATGGGATACTAAATTGTTGCTGATGTTAAGTAGAAAAACAACTTACTTGAGATATTCAAGAGGGTCTCACATTTAACAGCAAGAGGTTAAACTAGATAACCTAAGGTCTCTTTCTCATCAGTTAAATAATAAATTAAAATATAACATTTGAGGCCAGGCGCAGTGGCTCAAGCCTGTAATCCCAGCACTTTGGGAGGCAGAAGGTGGGTGGATCACGAGGTTCAAGAAATCGAGACCATCCTGGCCAACATGGTGAAACCCCATCTCTACTAAAAATACAAAAATTAGCTGAGTGTGGTGGCACGCGCCTGTAGTCCCAGCTACTTGGGGGGCTGAGGCAGGAGAATCGCTTGAACCTGGGAGGCGGAGGTTGCAGTGAGCCGAGATCACGCCACTGTACTCCAGCCTGGTGACAGAGCACTCCATCTCAAAAAGAAAAAAAAAAGATATAACATTTGAATCTATAACAAGACCATTGTGACCATGCTGCTGTATGTTAGTTCTCTTTGGAACAATAAAATTATACTTCAGTATATAGCAAGCAGCTGTTCCAAGGGGCCCTTTTGATGTGACAATAATATGGGGTGTGGGTCAGCCCATGACAGGATGGCATTCCAAACTCAAGATACATCCAGAAGGAATGCAACCAATCCATTTTCTCTCTAATGTATTTCATAAAACAAAGTCTCAGAGTTGTTTGTGGGAAATACCATCTGATTTCCTAATTTGTTTAAAAAAAAAAAAGAGAGAGCCAAGGCTGGGTGTGGTGGCTCATGCCTGTAATCCCAGCACTTTGGGAGACCAAGGGGGTCAGATCATGAGGTCAGAGTTAGAAACCAGCCTGACCAACATGGTGAAACCCCATCTCTACTGAAAATACAAAAATTAGTAGGGTGTGGTGGTGCGCACCTGTAATCCCAGCTACTTGGGAGGCTGAGACAGGAGAATCACTTGAGCCCAGAAGGCAGAGGTTGCAGTGAGCCGAGATCATGCCACTGCCCTCCAGCCTGGGACAGAGTGAGACTCCATCTCAAAAAAAATAAAGAGAAAGATCCATTTCTTTTTGTCTGTTTGTTTTTTAACATGGAGTCTCACTCTATCGCCCAGGCTGGAGTGCAGTGCAGTGGCGCAACCTTGGCTCACTGAAACCTCAGCCTCCCGGGTTCAAGTGATTCTCCTGCCTCAGCCTCAACCAGCTAATTTTTGTGCTTTTAGTAGAGACAGGGTTTCGCCATGTTGACCAGGTTAGTCTCAAATTCCTGGGCTCAAGTGATCCGCCCACCTCGGGCTCCCAAAGTGATAGGATTACAGGCGTGAGCCACTGCACCCGGCCAAAATAAGAGAGCCATTTCTATACTCTTGTTTTATAATTTGCCAAGTAACTATTCTTAACTTAAATCAGAAAAGGGAATATTAAAGATGAAAAGATATATCTATGTATATATATATATATGGATATAGATATATAAAATCTTGTCCACCTGCCTTCATAGAAAAATTATACTGAAAGGCTCTTAACACAGGGTCAAGAAATACCCAAAGAAATTTAGGGCTTAAGTGGTTTTTAAATCTCCACAATAACAGATTACTCACCCAAACACCCAGCACTGTGTTCCTACGCGCTTGCACTGTGTGTCGGTGAGGTAAGCGTAGTACTGTCTGAAAGAACAAAGTTGGAATTCATTGAGAGCTGCTGGAAGACCAGCGAGTCAGCACATAATTAAATCACTTTGACAAAGTAAAGAACGTCCCTCCTTGTCCCATGTCAGGCTGCCTGGTCTAGTTCTGTTCAAGAGAAGAGAAAGCCAGTGCCTGTTAAAACATTCCTGTAAGAGATTCAGCGTTTGGGTTAGGCTGGAGGGAGGGGAGCATCATTTAAAGAGCCAGATTCTTGTCTGGTCTGAGTGCCGGGGTGTTTACAACTAACTGATCACAACCATTTACAGATTTCTTTGTTCCTTTTCCACTCCCACTGCTTCACTTGACTAGCCTTAAAAAAAAAAAAAAAACCCACTAAAAAGAGCCAGATTATTGGCAAAGGCAGTCTGGATTCAGTGGTAAGACTTCCACAGTGCTGCAAAGGAACCCCAGGTGGGTGTTTCCATGTCTAGCTCCATGGAGGTGACTCCAGAGAGTGAGCAACACTGTCCATTGGTTGTCTCCTCTGGTTCTCTCCAGGACAAAGGTTGCTGATTGTAACCAGGCAAAAAATATACAGATTTTCGGCTTTCAGAAACTGGAATGGGACCCCAGCTATATCTCACTGCCATTGAATGCCAATGACTTGGAATGTTACTGACAAGTTCAGAAAAAAAACAGGCAATGACATGGTGTTGAAAGGCTCAGAACAGCACCATCCGGTAGAAATATAATGCAAGCCATAAATGCAATTTTAAATTCTCCAGTAGACATGTTAAAAAAGTAAAAAGGAACATATAAAATCCATTTTATTAATATGTTAAACTAATATTTAAACAAATATATTAAAACATTATAATGAGGTATTTTATATTCTGTTTTGGCCCCAACTCTTCAAAGTCTGGTGTGCAGTTTCCATGCACGGCACATTTCACTGTGGAGTGACCACATCCCTAGTGCTCAATAGCCACACGTGGTGAGTGGCCTCTGTGTGGGACAGCATGGCTTGGAGTCTTGTAAGTACCCCTGAAACTCAATCTACCCCTTCAGCAGTAGCACCTGAACCAGGAACTCATCATCTTTTTGGGGTCACTGACTCTTTGAGGATTTGATGAAAGAAAAGCATAACACTTTGCATTAAAGTTCAGAGGATTCACGAATACCTGAAGCTCATCCATAAACTACTGTCTTCTTACCCCAAAGACCAGAGTGAAGAATTCTAATTATAAAGAATGTAGCTTTTCCTCTAACTTCATATTGTCATGACCTAACATGTCTTGATCATTTTAGCTACTTTACACTCTAACTGGACCCATTTCCTCATATTGTACTTTATAGTATCAGATTAAAAGCATGTTCACTCAAATATCTTCTCAAAGCAGATTCGTGTGAAAGTCGAATAAAAAAGGAAGAAGCTGGAGATGTTATGATTTACACTGAAGCCTCTAAACTCTCTCTCCTCTCGGGACCTAACATTTGCTAAATGGGGTGGCTGTGTTAAAATCCATTAGCAGCACATCCATCTTTCCGAGTAACTTGTCAAAGAAACTCCTTACATGGGAACTGCCTCAAACAGTGTAAGGGCACAGGAAGTGTCTGATTTTTTAAACAAAGAGAGTTGTGGAGAAATCCATAGGGCATTGTAAAATTTTGAGGATCTCTCAAAAGTTCAAAACGTTGGATTTTTAGTGTCTAGTTTTTATTTTGGAATGTTTAGTACTGAAATTTCATGATAAATCATATACGATTTGCTATTTTGTTCTAAGAAGAAAATTCTTTCCATTCTTACTGACTTTATTGATTGCTCTTAATTTTATGAAAGAGCTGCGGTGAATCTCACCTGAAAAAAATTGTAAAGTCTCAAATTAAATTACATTTTAAATGGGGACTCTAAACCATTAAGAAAAAACAGGATTTATGAGATAATGACTGCAATAGACCACTAATCTATGAAGTTTCAAAGGGCTGCTGGCTTACTCTTCTTTTCCATTTTGGTCATAACAAAAAGAACAGATGGGAATGTTAGGCTTAACTCCTCAGGACTTGGACATGTCTTACTTGATTTGTTGAATCCAGGATCTGGAGGTTTTTTTTTTTTTTTTTTTTTTGGTAATAATGAATGATGACAAGAAGAGGTGCTGGCTGGAAGGTCTGTTTGACCAAGGTATAGATCTACTGTCCTTGGCAAGTGAGGCCCGCTGCTTATGGGGTTTGCAAGCACATTAAAAATAATGAAATAAACAATCTTACAGCTTCTGAAAAGCTAACTCTTTTAACTGCTTAAATTATATTTGTACCTTTGGCAGATCTTTGGTGTTGCTACTCATTAATGCCAGTATTCCGTATTAGTTATAAAACTCAAATGCCATTTCTAAACAGGAAAAATGAAACAAATGAAAATGCTTGCTTTAAACTGCACTGGGCCCAGTCTACTTGAGGGATGGTGTCTGAATAAGCCTCACCTCTAGGGCCCCACATTAATCCAGGGGAATAATGGCGGGAACACCCAAGCTTATCTCAGTTGTACTGGAGGACTACAGGAAGGGCCTTTTTAAAAGGAAATTAAATTAATTGGGTCTGAAAAAGCTAAAAGTCTCATTCAAAAAATAATGTCATTTATGACTTCAGTTCTACCATAAAAACGTTTGCATTTTTCCAGTAATCTCATTTTTAAAAAACTCAGCATCACTATGCTGTTATTTTTTTCTAATATGATGTTATAGGAGAAAAAAAGATCGGCAGTCCAAGACTGTAAAGGAATCTGATAATAATGGATAGTACTATTGGTGTGGTGTTGATCAAGTGCTTCTCTTTTTAAATGTCTGGTTAATGTTACTGACATCTGAGAACAAAACATTTTCGTCATATTCTGGATGTACAATTCTTTACGATGGTATTTTCATGGAAAATCTGCTAGTTTATGTGACTTTCCTTATGCTAAACAGGACAATCTAAAGCAAGTTAATGTTCTCATATGACAGTCAGGCTTGTGCAGAATTACCTCACTGTGGGAGCCGTGATGCCACCAATAAAGAGAATTCTACCCCAACTTAATGGATGACTGGCTTGGAACACAAAGATATGCTTCAAGAAGAAGGTATTCAACTCAGTCAGCTGAAAAAGACGGAGAAATTAGTCAACCTGGTACCTCATGCTAATTCAAAATCCTCTATTCCTTAAATAGACATTCTACAATTAGAAATAATTGGTATGTTCAAAGCATTTTCAGAGAATAGATGTGGTCTTCCAAGGATTGCTATTCAAACTAGTTAACAGCCAGTACATTATGGGCAGGGAGCAACTGGAGGCCCAGGGAGAGGTGGCAGGGGTGGTGGATGGGCACATAGGGGAACAGGATTATCAGCTATTTGTCATGTTTCCTGGTTTGTATGATTGTTACTCAGCTCACACATGTGATCCACTGGGATAGTCGGGAGAGAAATGCTTTGAGCATACAGAAGTCATGAAAGCAAACCTGTGCCACAGAACACCTATGCTGCCTTACAGAAATCAGGCCAGGTCTAACAGAATTCCAAATGTAGATAAGTAAGCTCTTTAACAATCAAAAGAGGCTTGAGGCCATGCACGGTGGCTCATGCCTGTAACCCCAGCACTCTGGGAGCCCGAGGCGGGCAGATAGCCTGAGGTAAGTTGTTTGAGACCAGCCTGGCCAACATGGTGAAATCTCATCTCTACTAAAAATACAAACAGGCATGGTGGTGGGCGCCTGTAATCCCAGCTACTCAGGAGGCTGAGACAGAAGAATTGCTTGAACCTGGAAGGCAGAGGTTGCAGGTTGCAGTGGGCCGAGATCACGCCATTGCACTCCAACTTGGGTGACAAGAGTAAAACTCTGTCTCAAAAAAAAAGCAAAAAAAGAAGCTGGAGACACATCTGAGAGATGATGATGGACTCGTGCAGCACACGCCTGGGACAGAGCAGATCCTCTACCAAAGGCAGTCCTTAAAAGTAGGTATGAAGGGTTGGTCCAAGTTTCAGCTGGGAGCAGTAGTACTTTTCCCTGAGGTTAGCATCCTCATGCAGTTCATCATGATGAGTAGCACAAAATATCTTGTGACTGGGACGTGGCTGCTCTCTGCCTAGAGCCCAGCTCTAGGTAGCAAGCAAGGGGTGGAGATTATGGAACGGTCACCGTGCTAGGAGAACACAGTACATAGACTGGCAGATTCATTACAATTCCACAAAATGCATGTTGTTTTCCCATAGCACTGACTTCAAGGACACAAAATAAAAAATAGTCTAATTAATATCACATATGGAAAGCTGATCCCAGCGCAGTGCTCACACTCATGGGAACAGTGTGCTCCATCGCATACCACCAGGTGGTTCCATCCTAACGGCACTATACTACTCTCCTTGACACATCCAATCATTCCTCCTTGTAATAAAAGAAAGCTTCTGCTTTCCGTGACATTGGGCCTGATAAGGCAAAGCTTAATCCCTATCCATCTACAGTCCTGTTTTTAAAGATACTGACCTCTCCAAACCACAGTGATTACTTACTTAACTATTCACGTACACTTCTGTATGCATAAACTTCATTTATTGCGATGGGCATTGTCTCTGTGTGAACAAGGAAGATCGTCTGTCCTAAAAGTGACATCTGCTAATTTTTTCCTTATGTTGGGAGTATTTTGTGTTTATGTGTCCAAAACATAATTTCTGATGACTCTGAAAGATCCTCTTCAGGCAAAAGCTGGTTTCCCTTGGCTACTTTCCAAAAGTTGTGAAACAACCTGGGGCCAGGAGCATCAGAAAAAATTGCTGTCTCTCAGAAACACAGATGCTTGATAATCTTTTGCCAAGACCCTGGGCTGTCAGAATCACTTCCGTCGTGAAGTGGGCCACTTGGAAATACAGCTTCTCTCCACGGAGGACAACACTCTGGAGGACTCAGCAAAAGGCTCCAATTCCCCAGCACTCATTTAGCACCCTACAGATTACCCAAAGTGGTAACAGCTGAGGAACAATTTTAACCAATAAACACTGAATTAGGAATGTAAGAAAAGCCTTCTCATTTGTTCCTTTGGTCTTGAAAATGATCATTCTAAAAAGCAATCCAATGCCTAACTCATTGGATGATGGATGCTAGACACAAATTATTTCACGGAATCTAATCTGTTTCTAATTTGTAATTCAAAGATCCATATTTTAAAACTGTCTTCAAAATGAGGCAAGACCTTAGGCATAACAATATCACTTTGCTTAATTATTCTACATGCCAGCTGCAGAATATTATATCTTGTAAAGTATGGAGCTGAAAATCAATGTAAACTAATGTTAACTCTAAATTCCTAAAAAGTTTTTATTTTAGTTTTTGTTTGCCTCCCAACTTCTGGGCATCTGAAAAAATACCTGCCAGATGATCATGAAAAGGTACACTCCAGCTACTCTCTGAAAAGAAGATTTGGGGTCAAACCATCGAACATAGGTCCAGCTAGCAGGAGTGAACTGCAGAACAGCTCTCTTGATCTTCCCGGTGGTGGTATGAATGTCCCTGTAAGAAGAGAATGGCTCCAGTGAAAATCCAGAGATAAGGCAGGGGGAAAACAAAGCACAAGAAAAAAATCCTGTGCGCTGATGATTTTTATAATAAATGCTCAGGACAAAGAGACTGCTTTTTATTTGAATTGTGTCTCAAAGATCTCTCTATACAGGTAAAGCAGGTGACAGAAGCACACTCAATGGGGAATCTCATTGATGACAGGCACAGGGCAGCAAGGAGACTGTTCTCCCACTGCTTGTCTCCCATGTAAAACTACACACACTCCATATTCTTGCATCACCCACAACACTTCTTTACCCTATTTCTTCCCCAGAGCAGTAAACATTTTGGGTTGATGAACAGTGATATTTAACCTTTCTTCATTTGCATCCTCGAAATCACTCAATTAAAAGTTTCACACACCCATGAAATAACTAAACAGTCCTAGAGTTTACAAATGCAGACATTAAGGCCCAGAGACAGCAAGTGGCTGGCACACTCAGCATGACGAGTGGGTGCAGATTCCAGCCCTTCCTGTACTAGTCCAGGAGAGCCAAAACCCAAGGTATAATAAATACTATTTATTAACTGGTAAAGAGTCTTTAATTCCACAAATATTTATATCATGAACTTTTACGTCTCCAACATTGTGCTAAGTGCTTGGATGCACAAGCACCAACCAATCAGGCCTTCTGTTCTAGTGGGTGGGAGCAGGGAGAGTGACAGGAAACCAGGGCTGTTCCTTCATCCACCCACCTATCCACCAACAAACTCGTATTGAGAAAACATCACAGCAAGAAGATCTGCGGCACACTGGCAGCAAAAAATAGAGACTATCCAAAAATAAACAAGAACTACAAAAGACTTGTACTGTAAAAATAGCAAAGTGCATAGAAAGACTGAGAAGAAAATGGGAATAAAGAGAGATGCAGCATGATCAAGAATCAGAATATTTAATACAGCAAAGAGGTTAATTCAACTTAATCTGTATTCATTTATACATTTAATATTACTTTAAAAAAACCACCAATAGGATTTTTTGTTGTTGTTTATTAGTTGGGTTTATGTCGTGGGAACTTGACAAAATGATTTTGAAGTCAAATTTCAAGAATAAACATAAGAAAACAAGGAAGTATACTGTAGCAGTGTTCAAGAAAGCAGACATCCTGAGGCCAGGCATGGTGGCTCACGCCTCTAATCCCAGCACTTTGGGAGGCTGAGGTCGGCAGATCACTTGAGGTCAGGAGTTTGAGACCAGCCTGGCCAACATGGTGAAACCCTGTCTCTACTAAAAATACAAAAATTAGCCAGGTGTGGTGGCGGGTGCCTGCAGTCCCAGCTATTTGGGAGGCTAAGGCAGGAGAATCACTTGAACCTGGGAGACAGAGGTTGCAGTGAGCCGAGATTGTGCCACTGCACTCCAGCCTAGGCGACAGAGTGAGACTCTGCCTCAAAAACAACAACAACAACAACAAGGAAAGCAGACATCCTGGTGCAAATTCAGACTCAGCTGCTTGCTAGCTGTGTGTCCTTAGGCAAATTACTAAACCTAAGCCTCAGTATCACATCATTCCTAAAATGAAGAGAATAACAGTGTCTACCCTCAGGACTGATTCAAGGCTCAAATGAGATACTGCTTGTGAAGCTTGCTTGGAGCAATACTTGAAGCATGGCTACTATTTTTATTAGGTTAAATGCTGCGTTAAATATATTAAAAAGTGGCTGGGCATGGTGGCTCATACCTGTAATCCCAGCACTTTGGGAGGCCGAGTAAGGCAGATCACCTGAGGTTGGGAGTTCGAGACTAGCCTGGCCAACATGGAGAAACCCTGTCTCTACTAACAATACAAAAATTAGCTGGGTGTGGTGGTGCATGCTTGTAATCCCACCTGGGGATTACAGGCACTGGGGAGGCTGATGCAGGAGAACTGCTTAAACCCGGGAAGTGGAGACTGCAGTGAGTTGAGATTGCACCACTGCACTCCAGCCTGGGTGACAGAGCAAGACTCTGTCTCAAAAAAACAAACACATAAAAATTAGAATTAAAATTAAATATATTAAAAAGTGTCCTTGCAAGTCAGTGACCAAAGAAAGGTTTAGTAATAAAAGGGATGGAGAAAACTGGTTAACCAATGGCAAAAACATTGTGAAATCTCCTCACATCATATACCAAAATAAATTTGAGACAGATTAAATACTTAAAACAAGTAAAACCACTAAAGAACTAGAAGAAAGGCTGGGCACAGTGCTCACGCCTGTAATCCCAGAACTTTGGGAGGCTGATGCGGGCAGATCACCTGAGGTCAGAAGTTCGAGACCAGCCTGACCAACACAGAGAAACCCCGTTTCTCCTAAAATACAAAAAAAAAAAGTTAGCAGGGCGTGGTGGCTAATCCCAGCTACTCGGGAGGCTGAGGCAGGAAAATCGCTTGAACCTGGGAGGCGGAGGTTGCAGTGAGCCGAGATCGTGCCATTGCATTCCAGCCTGGGCAACAAGAGTGAAACTCCATCTCAAAAAAAACAAAAACAAACAAACAAAAGAACTAGAAGAAAATACTGGTTAATATTTACCTAAACAAAAAGATTAACAGTATTTTTGATGTTTAAATAAAAAATCCACCACAAACTAGTTTAAAAGGGGATGACAGGCTGGGCACAGTGGCTCACGCCTATAATCCCAACACTTTGAGATGCTGAGGCGGGTGATCACCTGACGTCAGGAGTTCGAGACCAGCCTGGCCAACATGGTGAAACCCCATCTCTACTAAAAACAAAAACTAGCCAGGCGTCGTGGCATGCACCTGAAGTCCCAGCTACTTGAGAGGCTGAGGCAGGAGAATTGCTTGAACCCGAGAGGCGGAGGCTGCAGTGAGCCGAGATTGTACCACTGCACTGCAGCCTGGGTGACAGAGCAAGACTCCATATCAATAAAACAAACAAAAAAAAGGGGGTGACAAAATGGAAAATAAAGTCACCTTTATGGCAAAGTGTTAATTAGCTTAATCTGTAGAAAGCACAAATAAAAGAGGGTAAATCCAATAGAAATTGATAGAAATCCAGTATCACACAATTTTATGTGTGATAAATTTGACAAAGGTTTAAAAATGCAGTTCAAGGAAATAGTGAAATGGATATACATATATATTATAGGTGAGATTACAAATTGGTACACTCTATTTCTAAGAATTTATTTACCAAAAAAAAGGCGATGCACACTAAGATATATGTCCAAGAATGATCACTCCAGTCTTCTTTATGAAAGCAAAAACTTTGAAACAACTAAAGGACCATAAAATGGAACTGGTTAAATACTACATGGTTTATCCATATGTTGAAGTACAAAGAAGCCCTTTAAAATCATGTTTTAGAGGAATATTTAATGATGTGGGAAAATGCTATTTTGTTACATAGAGTAAACAAAGTTTTAAACACAATTGAAGCAACCACAACTTTCATTATCAGTACCATTATTCTTCGTTATCAATGGCATGATTCGTGCTGCAAAATGAGAAGCAAGTTTAACAAAGCAGGATAAAGCAATGCCGGCGGTATGACTGTCCTCTACTGGAAGCATAGTGGGGCATGCAACTTAAAACTATTCAGAGAACTTCCTGGGTGGCAAGTGAGCTGAGTCACAATGAAAAGGATGATCAGGCTGGCCTATGGGTACACAGGCCAAATCTCAGGTGAAGAGAGGGGAGCGTGTGCACAAACAGACTCTCAGTTGCCTGGGAGGGTGTAGAGAAAGGATCTCCCTACTGGGGCAATGGATGTATTGACCATGACCAAAGACCATGAGAAGCCATCACAGGGGAATGACATGATGAATCTGATGTTCTTAAAAAGATCACTCAAGCAATGGTGTGGGAAGGACTGGAGGACTTCACCTGGAAACAGAGATGAATTGATCCAGGGATGGGAGTCTGAATGAAGGCTGAGGCAGTCGGGATAAAAAAGAGCGGGAGTGGATTTGAGAAATCTTTTAAATTAGGAGGATGGTGTTAGGACCCCCTGAATACATAGGGTGAGAAAGAGAAAATCATAAATGATTGAGCATTTTCTGGACAAATGCTTGAAATCAGGTTTATAATCATTTATGAGTTTCAGTTATTAACATGGAATTTATTCCTTATCATCAAAGATCATACTAAAATGGATTCCTACCAAAACAATTAAATATATATCATGAAAAACTGTGACTAATATCCAAAAAGAAGGCAACTCACTTGAAGCTTGCCCAGTGGTAAGTCCTCATCTCTAAAAACCGGCAAACGACCATGCCCAGCCAAATGCCACCGCCATTGCACAACAGGATGTCCAGAATGACTTGATCCCACCAGCACTCGGCAAAATTGGGGAGAAGATGCATGAAGAAGAGCTGAGAAACACAAGAGCCCATGGTTGGAAAAATAAACAAAACTGGGGTACCATGTAGATAGATAGATTTCCTTTTTAACAATACATTATTGTAGAAGAAGTTGTTGACATTTCATTTTTTCCTAATGTATAGAAAATAACCAACAGTAACAGGTTCTGCAATCTGTTTCTTGTTTTTTATATTGCAGATGGTTTGCAAACAAACAGCACATATCCAAACAGCTCTTCTCTTTTTGACACAGGGCTTTTAAAGAAAGAATGATCTCTCTTGAAAAATACTACCAATTAATTACCTTGGCTAATGACAACATGACAAGGATCTGGGAGGGGAAAAGGAGAAAAGTTTCCAACCCTGACAACAAAGCATTGTCATAATTCTCAAAATTAGCAGCTTGAGAATTCCAGTTGTGCATTTCAAAAATATCCCCTAGATATTTAGGTAAAACAGTAAGTTGTAAAAGAACAGTTAGCTCTTGATGACACGATGTAGGAAGCATGACAGCTTAATAAGAAATCTCCACCAACTGATTCACAATAATGACAATCTTTTATTAAGTGCCCATGATGTGCAAAGTGGTGAGAGAAAAGGAAGTCAAGGGTCTTGATTTCAAGGAGAGGTGTCAGATGTTGTATTTTTTTTTCTTTTTTCTGAGACAGAGTCTTGCTCTGTTGCCCAGGCTGGAGTGCAGTGGTGCGATCTCGGCTCACTGCAACCTCTGCCTCCCGGGTTCAAGCAATTCTCCTGCCTCAGCCTTCCAAGTAGCTGGGATTATAGGCACATACCACCATGCCTGGCTAATTTTTGTATTTTCAGTTGAGCCAGAGTTTCACCATGTTGGCCAGGCTGGTCTCGAACTCCTGACCTCATGATCTGCCTGCCTCAGCCTCCCAAAGTGCTGGGATCAGATGTTTATCCAGATAACCAGAACCACAAAATATGGTAGACTGAGGAAAGTGTTACAATGGTGACATAAATGGAGTATGGTGGAAAAAAACATTCATTCTGACTGAGGCTGAAGGTTCCTTTGGCCTCTGGAACTTTCCTGGAGAGGGCTTCTGCAAGAAAGACATATTGGAGGGGGAACATTAAGGACAAGAATGACTGATTTCATGAGATGTAGATGAAGATGCGGGCATTCCAGGAAGGGGAAACAGTAACATCAAGGGTGGAACAGAAGTTCTCTGGAAATCAATTTGTTTTGTCCAAAACAAAGGGCATATCCGCTGTGTTCGGAACAGCACGCCCTGCTGTGTGAAGGCCCAATGTAAAAAGGTGAAATTACTAAGACAATGCCTGGGAGTTCTCTGGAAAGAGACAAGCCTGTAATTACAAACCTTTGAAGTAATATAATAAATACTGCAAAGATAAAACAGTATTCATGAAAGCATTTTGTAAGCTATAAACAAATTATAAATATGAGGAATTTTTTGTTCTTAATGAACCTGCTGTCAAGAAGCTACAGAGTAGCTGCTGCATGTGATGGCTTGTGGCTGCATTCTTAACCCCGGGGGCCTGGTACTACCCTTGAAGTGTATTCCCAGGTTCCAAGCCATGAGATGGAGCCTTAACTCTTGCCCTTAGAGAGGGAAGGGAGAAACTTCAGCAGAAGTCAATGACACATATTTGCTGAAAGAAAACTATGCAAGAGAAAGTGGGATGTGGAGGACATCCTCCAGCCTAAGGAACTTTCCTGGAAGGTACCAGGTTCTGGGGGTGAGATGGGCCCCCGATAGACCCAAGCCCAAGGAGGAGGGGGCTGCATTCTTTCATTCACTACAGATTTGTGGAGCATCTGCCATGTATAAGGCAAAGTCCTTGGGTCTGGGAATACACAGGCATGGGCCCTGCCCTCTTGAGGCACAAGGATTAGCAGAAGAGACACTTATCGAGTGTCTAACACGTGAGGAGCATTTCAAAGGAGAGTGGCGAGGTGTTCTATTTCCAGCTGTATGAACATGGAGCACAGTTACTGGAGGGGCAGGGAAAGCCTTCCAGAGCTGAGCTCTGGAGACAGCTTGTTAGCAGGTGAAGGGTGAGAAGAGAGGGAGGAGCAGCAGGGAGGACTCTGTGGTGGGGAAGACAGCAGAGGCGGCTGCAGCACTGAGGGCAAAAATGAGGCATGATGAGGCTGAGGCTGCAGGCAGGGGCCGGTGAACCTGGAGCCTCGTAGGCAGGGTTGGAAGTTTGGATTCTATTTTAAGAGTAATGGAGGCCTGGTACGGTGGTTCACACCTGTAATCTCAGCACTTTGGGAGGCTGAGGCAGGTGGATCACCTGAGGTCAGGAGTTAGAGACCAGCCTGGCCAACATGGCGAAACCCCATCTCTACTAAAAATAAAAAGTTAGCTGGGTGTGGTGGCACACGCTTGTAATCTCAGCTACTTGGGAGGCTGAGGCAAGAGAATCGCTTGAGCCCAGGAGGTGGAGGTTGCAGTGAGCCAAGATCGCACCACTGCATTCCAGCCTGGGCGACAAAGCAAGACTCTGTCTCAAAAAAAAAAAAAACAGAGTAATGGACAAACACTAAAGAGCTCTAAGTAGGAAAGAGCCTTGGTCTGGTGGGGTCTAAAGAGGATCATTTGGCAATAAATAGTGAAGAGACAAGCAATTCTGACAGAGATGACCATGGATTAGAGACAGGTGGGAACAGAGGTCTGAAGAGACGTCAATGGACGACTGGGTGCTTAGAAGACTCTACAGAACTCTATAGGGCCTGGTGACCACAGGCACTGGGAAGCAGGGAAAGAAGGTACAGCAGATGCCCAGTCTGCAGTGCAAGGGGGAAGCAAGCGAGGCCGACAAGGGCCAGGTGCCTGACACAAGCCTATGCAGCGGCCGGGTTCCAAAGACACTTGGAATTCAGAGGTGGAATGTGGTATAAGGGCAGGAATGTGGGCTTCGCATCTGGAATCCAGTCCTAACTCACCTAAGGAAGCAAGGCTGTGCACTCCGGATCCCCCATCTGTACAGTGAGAACCTATATGCACCGCCTTTCCCGGTTTGTTGTGAGGACTTAGAAGGCATATGTAAAGTGTTGGGCACTATTATGGATCGGTTGAATTGTGTCCTCTCAAAACTCCTATGTTGAAGCCCTAACCTCCAATACCTCAGAATTTGAGCTTATTTGGAGATAGTCATTGGAGAGGTACTTTGTTAAGATGAGATCATAGGCAGTACAGTGAGCTGCTAATCCAATATGACTTGTGTCCTTATAAAAGGGAATGCTCTTGTGTCCTTATGAAAAAGAACACATGGGGCTGGGCACAGTGGCTCACGCCTGTAATTCCAGCACTTTGGGAGGCTGAGGTGGGCAGATCACAAGGACAGGAGATTGAGACCATCCTGGCTAACATGGTGAGACTCCGTCTCTACTAAAAATACCAAAAATTAGCTGGGCGTGGTGGCACACGCCTGTAGTTCCAGCTACTCGGGAGGCTGAGGTAGGAGAATGGCGTGAACCCAGGAGGCGGAGCTTGCAGTGAGCCGAGATCGCGCCACTGCACTCCAGCCTGGGCGAGAGCGAGACTCTGTCGCAAAAAAAAAAAAAAAAAAGAACAACATGAAGGCTCAGACACGCACAGGGAGAATGCCACGTGACCAGGAAGGGGTCATGCATCAACAAGCCCAGGGACCACGACTGCCAGCAAACCACAAAGATAGAGAAGGAACCTGAAAAAAATGCTCCAAAAGGCCCCAGGGGGAACCAGTCCTGCCGACGCTTTGATCTTGGACTTCTGGCCTCCAGAACAGTGAGAGGCACATTAACAGAAGCCACATCTAGTTGGCACACGTCTCTAAGTTAGGGTCAGGACAATGATGAGCATGGAGAAGTATACTGCGCATGTGGCCGAATTCTGTTCACTGGGAATGATTCATAATAATAGAACAATAATGAGTTAGTTCCCAAAATTTCATTTTGCTAATAGTTTTTCAAGACTATAACTCTTTTATTAAGTAAATGCAACAAACTTTTGATTACTGACATATTAGAGCTAACATTTGGAATCCATTTTGCAGCTACCAAATACCCTGGATGCTCTTATATTACTTGAACACACAATTCTATTATCTCAAACTGGAAGCTAGTTAGTAGGTCAACTGATCTATTGAATTCTAAGCAGATCTCCTCATTCCCATTTATTTGTCTTACTTGGAATTTTAACTTCATTCTTTAGCTTTATTTCATTTGTTTCTCTTTAAGACTTGCAGGACAGAGGTACACTTTATTAAGTTAACAAGGAGGTATTTTTAATATTTGCTTGTTTTTTAAACAGAAGTATTAAATATTCTTATGGGATGGTTTAAATACTGTTTTGTACCACAGGGGCTGGAGAACGGATTAACTGACTGTTAACTGACATACTTTTTCCTATATATAAACTACACACATGGCACAGTCTGGGGAACCCCCAATGCCCTCCTTCTTACCTCAGTCAGCTCCCAGGTAATACTGATTGTCCAGCAGAGACCGTAACTACGGATCAGCAAGGCCTTCATGGCCCAGCCCCAGAAATGTCCAAATGCAAAAATATCAAAGTGGCTGATAATCCTCTCCCAGGTGATCACATGGCAGTTCACAGCATACTCCTATTTAAAATAAAAAAGAGAATAATTAGTGAAACTCTAGAAATCAACTTGCTTCCAGGATTCTGCCGGTAAATGAAAAGAATAGATATGAACTTGACAACTAATAAGTCCTGCTCAGTAACAAATGAGAAAGTTTTAATAACTTAAGGGTCTTGAGGGAAAATAGACAAGTATTTGAGTTTATAAATCAAAACTGCTTTGCTCTGAATTGCAAAAGCTGCATTAAAATGAGAAGCAAAATAATTTTACAAAGGCTCAACATATCCTAAAGAAGTGGTATCACATAGATCATGTCATTGGGCCACAGGGCAACAATATTAAAGCCAGTAACTAAAGCACAAATAAAAGATTCCCAATAGATTTGGAAATTTAAACACACATTTCTAAATATCATGGATTAAAGAAGAAATCATAATAGGAATTTTTTTTAACGTGTCATAATGATAATGAAAATACACCGTGTAAAAATTGAACTTTAGAGGAAAATGTAAAGCCTTAAATAGTTATGCTAGAAAAAAGAAGAAAAGCACCCAACTTCAGTAATTAAAAGAGAACTCCCCTCCCCAAAAAATATCGGATACTACATAATTTAAATATTAAAAATTACAAAGCTTTTCAGAATGTTGGTTCCATTTCTAATATCTTTGTTTTTGATTATACGTATTTCTAAGTAATTTAATATCTTATCATATGACTGCATGACAATATGATAATATAACATTTACTGGGAATCTCTACATTTCACATCCTTTCTTCCCAAAATTAATTTGACAGGCAGTAATAAGAGTTGGCAAATATTCACCCCCTATTATCAGCCAGCTGAAAAAAATTCCTATAAACTATAATAGTTTTAAATTCCAGAAATGATACTTTCTGAGAGCAAAAGAGCTTCCCTGTCTCTTCTGAAACCCACCACACATCAGATTTCCTTCTCAGATAAAATGCATTTCAACTTGCAAAGCTGAACAAACATTTTTAAGAATTCTATTTTTTGAGAAGCAGTATGATGTGAGATTATGCTGTGTAAATGGGAAATCTGGAGAAAAGAGGATAAAATTCAATAGGGTAAGTCAAGATAAGGCTTTAAAAAAAACAAACTGCCCTGCAATAAGATGAAAAGTCTCTTCCCGGACTCTGGAACAGCACGTTCTTGTCACAGAGAATCGCAGGCTGACAGAGGGAAATGCCCTTAGGCTGAAGCAGGTTGTATATTAGGTTAAGGAGCAGGGCCACGTCCAGTCAACCTCAAATGTCTCAACCACCCCACCCTCTTCTTTACTCTGGAATACACTGTGTAGGGTTAGATAAGGAAGGGGTAAGATCTGTTTTTAGAAGGCTGCTCTTAAAGTAATCACAGCTTGCAGATAACTCTGGAGGACTTTACACTCTATTAAGTAGCTCTATGCTTTGACATGTGGGAAGGCATTTTAAAAATCATAAAGACCAATCTGTCTATTTGCAGTATAGTTAGTAACGAACAGATATGCCAATTATCCCCTTCATAAGACCTGAGGTCCTTGTCCTGGAAGGGCCACAGGGCATTGCAGTTTAAAGCAGCCAGAGAGCTGCATGCAGGCAGAACCCTGGGAACCAGGAGGAATAGGCTTTAACTGAAGACAGCATAGAGCTGAAGCCTGGAAAGGGGGTCAAGTGGACAGGTGCATGCCTGTGAGCAAAAGATTGGGTAAAGACAGATTCTGCTGACTTCCCAACTGGTCCTAGGCTGATCTTGGCAGCCTTACCCTCTGCCTTGCTTGCTGGATACCTAACCAAATACCAAGTCCTATTCACTTTACCTCCCCAGGTTGTTCTTTTATGCATCTCGCTGCCACTATTATTTCTTGCTTAGACTTGCGTAATAATAGCTTTTGAAAACTGTGGAATGTGTCAGGCATATAACAAAGTATAGATGATGCTATAATAAGCACCTAGGTATTCACATCCAGCTTAAGACTACAGAGATCTTGAAAATCATAATCAGATCACGGAATGTGCATGCATGTGTGTAAGGGTGTCTGGGGCAGGAGGGTGGGAAGAAAGGGGTTGGGTAGCATGCCCGTCCCAATGTAGAAGGATCTCCACTACCACACACGCCAGATCTCCAGCCCAACTATCTCTTCACTCCTCTCTGGGGCAGTTGCTGACTTTGGAAGAAGAAAGAGATCCAACCTCTTTTGGGTCCTCTTTGGAAATTATTTGCCTACAGACAGCACAGGTTCTCATCAGCTCCCCCAGCCATGCAGCAATTTTTGTGGGTCAGGCCTTGCTTTGCAGAAGCAGCTTGTGGTTGTCTAATGGGCTAGGGGAAGACAGGCTTGCTTAATTCAGCCCAGGTCTAAAGCAATCTGTTCCACTGAGCTTTTACAGGAAGAAATCAGCTGAGATTTTGAACTCCTGTTTCTGTTTCCAAACTCAACTGGAAATGGAGGTATTTATTGATTGACCTCCTAAAACATCAACACAGGTCATGTAGCTCCTCTGCTTATAAACCTTCCATGGCCTTTTCATACACTTAGAATAACACCCAAACTCCTCATCCCAGCTGGCTCAGCCCTGGCAGCCTCCTAGCCTCAGGCAGGGCCCTCTGCCTCATGATCCCTACACTCCTTCTGCACCAGACTGGTCCCAGCTCCCCACACCCCCAATCAGGACCTCTACACAGACTGTACCCTTTGTAACGATCGTGCTTCCTTGAATCTATGACATGCCTTTTTCACACTGTATTGTTTTGAGAATTAGGGTGACTATTTCAATGTATTACAATGTATAGCACTTTAAATATAAGGTTTCTTTTCTTTTTTTTGAGACAGTGTTGCCTAGGCTGGAGCGCAGTGGCACCATCTCGGCTCACTGCAACCTCCGCCTCCCGGGTTCAAATGATTCTCCTGTCTCAGCCTCCCGAATAGCTGGGATTACAGGTGCGCGCCACCATGCCCAGCTAATTTTCGTATTTTTAGTAGAGACAGGGTTTCACCATGTTGGTCTCAAACATGGTCTCAAACACCAGGCTGGTCTCAAACTCCTGACCTTACGATCCACCCACCATGGCCTCCCAAAATGCTGTGATTACAGGCATGAGCCACCATGCTCAGCCCAAGGTTTCTTTTTTTCTCCTCCAAAAAGTCATACCTATAATTGATGGTGCATCTTAAAATTGATGTTGACCTCACAAAGCCATGACCAATCTTAACATTATAAAAAGCGAGACCACCAGACACTGTGTGCCTCCTAGTGTGATACGCAGCACCAGCTATGAAGCAGTCCCACTATAAAAACTGATCTGGAATCTAGAATCTCATCCAGCCCCTACACCTGAGTTCTACTTTATAGAAGATATAGGGGGACAAAAAGAACATGTTAAATGATGATACTGCAAATGCAGCTGCAAAATCCAGATGTGAAAAACCCTATAGAATAAGCAATGTGGTTTCTTTGACAAATACATTTTCAGGACATGATGAGGGGAATTACAGATGAAAAGAGATTTAAAAGACACATCATATGCAATGTGTAAACCTTGTCTGCATCCTATTTTGAATAAATCAACTGTACAGAACATTTACGAAGTGACTGCAGAAATGTCAACACTCACTGCGTACTGTTCACTGTTCAGTGGTTATGCTAAAAAAAAAAAAAAGAAAAGCCCATCTATTTTAGGTTTAATTCCTGAGAACTGTTTCAAAATATTCCAGGATGTGGGATGAAAAGGTGAAACAAGTTTGGGCCTGTGTCAATAATACTGACACTGGGTGATGGGTACATGAAGTTATAGATTCTCTCTACTCTTGCATAGGTTTAAAATTTTTCATAATAAAATTCTAAAAAGCTGTTGAAATTGTCTTAGGGTTCAATAGCCAACAATTATTTGTTTAATTTGCTTTCTGGTAGACTCTAAGCTCCAAGAGGACAGGGAGCATACCCACCCTCTCCCCCACTCCCACCAGCATGGGATGGTGTCTTATGCAGAAGAAAAGCTGGGTCAGCATTAATTAGCCAAAGACTGCTGCTTCAAGACAACCCAGTATACAAACTTGTCTGAAGCTTAAAGACATATTTTTGAATAGAATCAGTATTTTGAAATGCAGCAACTTTTCAATTACACAAAAAACTGCCTCTAACAGGATTTCAGTGATCCAATTTATAATATTTATGTTATAATATTAATTCTAAGGGATTTATAATATTTTATAAATGTTTATAATATTTATAATATTTTATAAATGTTAATATTTATAATATTTTATAAATGTTAATATTTATAATATTTTATAAATGTTAATATTTATAATATATTATGAATATTTATATAATATTTTATAATATTAATTTATAATATTAATTCTAAGGGAAAATGAAGTCTGAATCTCAATGTATGATACCAGGCATGGACCATGGTCTATCAAGATTAGGAATGGGTAGCAACATGAAGGAGTGGAGAGAGTAGGGACTCTGGGAAGCCAGGAATTATAGACCTGTCTTGCATAAACGAACCACTAATGAATAGGTCCTTAGAATTGCAAAAGACAACTTTGAAGAAGTATAAAGGGATGGGATTAGAGATGGAGAAGATGAGGCTGTTTTAGCACCAGTTAGAACTCTCCAGGCTGAACACAGCCTCGTGCTTTACTTTGGCAAGAAAGATTTAGCCAATACTTGAAAACTAGAGTTTAAAAGCCAGGTTCAGCTACTTGGGGGCTGTAACTTTGACATCTGGATATCCCTGTGATGTCAAATTCTTAAGAAAGCCAGGTGTGTCAAGAGCATTATCATTCGATTCAATCTCCTCCTACTGGCTGTGAGAACTGGATCAGCAGAGGCACACAAGCACATCCACCTGCAAGTCAGTTTACTTTGCAATATGACCACTTTTGCTCAAAAATGCAAGAAAGATGCTTGAGAAAATATTACACTTGGGGTATCTTTCTCCCAATTTCTATTTCCTAAGGCTCCTGTGAGCATCAAAGCACTTATTTTTATAACTATATACTGAAAGCACACTCCAAATGAAAAGCACAGGTTTTGACGCCAGAGAGATCCATCGGCTTGTGTTTTCAGTGAGATACTGCATTTTAAGCTTCCATCTCCTCCTCTGTAAAATGGTGATATGAACATCTAGCATGCATGCACAAGGCTTATGTAGAATATAAAGAGCCCTGCACAGTGTCTGACATAGACAATTCATAATAAATAACTGCCATTATCCTCATAACCGTCATCTGCATTATCATCATCATCATAGGCTAAGAAGTCAACCTCCGTCATTCTCTCCCTTAGAGTAAAAAAATTCCAAAACAGACTTTCTCCCCCGAGACTGATAAATAATTTCTGGCATTCTTATTTTTGCTTTAAGCATATCCCTTAAAAAATTTATAGATAACAATCTTTAAATACCACTCTAAGAAGGATTTGACCAATGTCACTATGGGGGAATGATTATTTCTTGGACCTTTTATGAAGTCCCTTTGTGTTACTTCTTGTTTGTCAAAGCAAACCCATCTATGGCCCAAATTCCCATTCTCCTTTTTAGAAAAAAATTAACCTGTACCAAATGCTGGGATTAAAAAACATTGGAAAAGAACACATTATAGTATAAAATAGTGTGATATTGTGATTCATAATAAATACATAATTTGGTCCTTGTCCCCAGTTCCTGGCCCAGAGCTCCTGAAACCCTTGCAATTTCCTGACCAATAGGGGTGCCAGGTGCATCTTTTGTTCTAATATCTGTTCTTTGACCCCAGTTACTGACACAGAGCTCCTAATTCCTTGGAGTTTCCTGGGTGATAGGAGCATCTTTTGTTCTAATGAGGTGATTTGGTAAGTTCCTGGGTTGGGGCTGATCATCAGAAAGACCAAACCATGATTAGAAGCCTAGAACTTTCAGTCCCACCTTCCATCCTCCAGGAAGGAGAGCAAGACTGGAGATTGAGTTAAAAATCACGGGGGTCTGGGTGCAGTGGCTCACACCTGTAATCCCAGCACTATGGGAGGGCAAATCACCTGAGGTCAGGAGTTTGAGACTAGCCTGGCCAACATGGTGAAACCCTGTCTCTACTAAAAATACAAAAATTAGCCAGGCGTAGTGGCAGGCGCCTGTAGTCCCAGCTATTTGGGAGGCTGAGGCAGGAGAATTGCTTGAACCAGGGAGGTGGAGGTTACAGTGAGCCAAGATTGTGCCACTACATTCCAGCCTGGGTGACAGAGCAAGACTCCATCTTGGAAAAAAAAAAAATTGATCATGGGCCAGTTGTGGTGGCTCACACCTGTAATTCCAGCACTTTGGAAGGCTGAGATGGGTGGATCAGTCGAGGTCAGGAGTTTGAGACCAGCCTGGCCAACACGTTAAAACCCTGTCTCTACTAAAAATACAAAATTAGCCGAGTGTGGTGGTGCATGCCTGTAATCCCAGTTCCTCAGGAGGCTGAGGCAGGAGAATCACTTGATCCCGGGAGGCCAAGGTTGCAGTGAGCTGAGATCATGCCACTGTGCTCCAGCCTGGGCGACAGAGTGAGGCACCATCTCAGAAAAAAAAAAAAAAAAAGGCCAAGCGTGGTGGCTCATGCCTGTAATCCCAGCACTCTGGGAGGCCGAGGCAGGCAGATCATTTGAGATCAGGAGTTCACGACCAGCCTGGCCAACATGGTGAGACCACCGTCTCTACTAAAAATACAAAAGTTAGCCGGGTGTAGTGGCAGGCGCCTGTAATCCTAGCTATTCGGGAGGCTGAAGCAGGATAATCGCTTGAACCTGGGAGACAGAGGCTGCAGTGAGCCGAGATTGTGCCACTGCACTCCAGCCTAGGCAACAGAGTGAGACTCTGTCTCAAAAAAAAAGATCATGCCTATGCGATAGTCTCCATAAAAATCTCTGAACTCTGGGGTTCAGAGTTTCCAGGTTAGTGAACACATCCACATGCTGGGAGGGTGGTGTACCCCAACACCACAGAGACAGAAGCTTCTGCCCTCAGGACTCTGCTGGACCTCACCCTAGGTACCTCTCCATCTGGCCGTTCACCTGTATCCTTTATCATGTCCTTTACAATAAGCCAGCAAACTTAAATATTTCCCTGAGTTCTGTGAGCCATCATAGCAAATGATCGTGCACAAGGAGGATATTGTGGGAACCCCTGATTTGTAGCTGATTGGTCAGAAGCATAGGTGACAGCCTGGACTTGCGAGTGGCATCTGAAATGTGGGCAGTCTTATGGAACTGGGCCCTTAACTAGTGGGATCTGACGCTAACCCCAGGTGTCAGGAAAGTTAGAGAATTGGCTGGTGTGGGAAAAACCTACACATCTGGTCACAAAAGTGTTCACCGTCAGTGAAGAGAAAAACAGTTGGTTTTTCCCACATAATTAGTCTCTTCAGTAAAAGCCAAAATAAAGTCGTTTTAGCCAAGAATAAAATTTTTTTGTATGGTTTAATAAAAATAATAGTAACAAATGAAATAAACTAATTCATTACAACTGGCCTCTCTGTGGCAAGCAGTGGAGCAGGATCAAGGCATCAGGGCCAGAGAGTGCAGGTGCTGAGAGTGACACTGACGGGTGCAGGGGCAGCCGCCGTGACCCAGGGCATGGCCTAACAACATGGGGTGTTGGGGGCACCATGGCCCACCTCGCAGTAGGCCTCACAGATAATGCTACTTTGTTCACTTCACAATAACCCCCAAGTAAGTATTACTATGTCAACTTACAAAAAAATGGAATAATCTAACAAGTACTTTGCCCAAAGTCCCACAACTACCAAGTAACAGAGGCAGAATTCACACCCAAGGCTGTCTGATGATAAAGTGTGCGTTCTTCCTCACAGACCCCTTTGCGTAATGAGAGGATTTTCATTCCCTGGACTCTATCACCTGTGGACAACCATGCAACTCAACAACCCTCCCAGAGACCTGGTTTTTAGGTAACTACACAGGAAATACAGAGAAGGAACAATTTAAAATGTCAAGTCTATTACCTCTTACACCCAAGAAAGAGTCTACCAGTTTCTCCAAGAGGCCACTGACAAGTACATACCATGACATCTGCTTCCCTTGTGGCGTATCGAAGATTTGGATCTAGCCAATACATTAGAGATTTAACCTGCTCGAAATTCAGGAAGAGTAGGAATACCAGGAACAGGAAGTAGAGCACACTGAGTCCTGAGAGAAACAAAAACATGCTGAAGTTTAGAAGAGATCCAATAGTCAGACACACACAATACACATTAGACTCGAATGGCATTGCCAAAACCAGACACTAAGATTGCAGCACAGCCTGTCAAGACTCCTCTTATAATCTGGGATTTCCCTTGATGAGGCAGTCTGATACACAGTCCTAATTCAGATTGAGAGTGGTCAAGAAAACCATCTCTGAGAAACTGATGCTAACTTAGACTGAGACTTGAAGGATCGTGAGGCAAAGGGTGTGCGGGGTGGGTGTTAGGATTGCACGCAACATTCAGCTAGAGAACAGCATGCAGGTCGGTTTCCGAAAAGAGAAATATCTAGGATCCCGTATGTGGCTAGAGCACTGGCAGAGAGGGGAACAGAGCAAGGCGGCCCTGAAGCGACCGTCAG
The DNA here is from genome assembly GCF_029281585.2 of Gorilla gorilla gorilla. Lineage (NCBI taxonomy): Eukaryota > Metazoa > Chordata > Mammalia > Primates > Hominidae > Gorilla > Gorilla gorilla. Next base: position 102,129,989 of record NC_073231.2, on the reverse strand, counting down.
GGCTTAAAGGCCATGGCCAACATTTCAGATATGATTGTAAGTTAAGTGGGGAAATAAGATGATCTAGGTAACATTTTAAAAAGCCAACTAAGTGGACTGGAGGAGGGCAAGGCTGGGTGTGGACAGTATTACCGGTGTAAGGTTCAAGAGGTGGCCCAGGGCCACTTTTTTGAGACTTACACTCCACATTACCCCATGTAGGCATAATTTTATTGTTCTATCATCTCATAATTGCTATCCTAATAATCACTGTGTCATTTTAAAAAGAAATGTTAACAATGCACTTTTAGAAAGCAAAAGCCTGTCCAATACATTTTAGAGAGATTTCAGAAACGATCACGAGGGGTTTTGTGGTTTCTCTTTCCCTTGAACTCATTGGAATTAGAATGTTTATGCGGGACATTTAGAGGCCGTGATACAAATGACCTTGGATCACAGCATCCATCCAAACTTGGCTCAGCACTAATCTCCAGTGAGCCACTCCAGAGGAGAGCACGTCTGTGGAATGAAATCCACTGCAAGCGCTATAGTGCCAGGCCTTCTAACAGGCACCCCTCTCCTGGCCTCAGGGAGTTCAAGGGAGGCCCGGGTGGTATGTGGCCAGCCCATAATTGTGCATCCTAGGGCCCAGGGAATGCACATTTTTTAGGCAAGTTGATATGAGAATTGCCTTCAGTTTGCACTTATGCACCACCCATTTTTTACCAATTTTCACCACAAACGCCCCCCACTACACTTTTTAATAATTATGATCCTCTTGAATAATTACATTAGGACAGAAAGAATCTGTGGTGCAGGGATTCTCAATCTGGAGTTCTTGGTTGGGCTTCGAGGTCTGTGAAGCCCTGGACACTATATGCAGAGCTGTGCATGGTGAATGTCTATGGTTGCACACATAGGGAATGGGTCTAACTATAGGTCTCATCGGATTATCAAAGGGCTCCATGCTCCCAAAAGGCTCTCAAGAAGGAAATAAAACTGCCTACTACCTACCATAGATCATTTGAAATAGGAAGAATTCAGATGTGTCCAAATAGCTGAAAATAACTTATAACTTCAAACAGCACTATTAAATCAATGGGAGGTATGCACGTTATAGCCAGGACTATCTTTTTGAAAATGTAAATGGAATCAGGTCACTCTAGGAAAAACCCTCCCGTGATTTCCCCCTGCCCTTCATGCCCTGCTCTTTACCCTGGCCCACAGTCCCCATGATTACGTCTGTGCCCGATGACTCTCTGACTTCTCTCCTACTCTTCTCCCAGGGCTCACTATACTAGGGCCACACTGGCCTGGAAGTGGTTTCTAGCTGTGGGCCATTTTAGCAGCTTTTCCCCTTGCCTGGGATGCTCCCCTCCCCCAGAATCTTTGCAGGCTTGGATCCTTCTTTGTATGACAGTTTCAGACTTGGCATCACTCCCTCAGGCCTCCCATCACTCCTCAAGCTAAACCAGACACCAGCTCCTGTCACCTCCCCTGGTCTTAACTAGCTTCCTACTAACTTCAGATAGCTGATTTTTTTTGATTACTGATTTGTGTAATAGTTTGTTTACTAGCTGTCCTCCGTCTCCAAGTGGAAGGGCAGCTCCTTGAGGGCAGGCTCCTGTCTGTCTGGCCTTCCCTGGTGGCCTCAGAGCGCAGAGCAGCACCTGTCACACAGCTCACTCAGTGAATGGCTGCTGAGTGAAAAGTTCACCAATCAATTCAAAGAGACTAAGAGTTACCCAGAAGCTCTGAAGGCTGAAAGAAAAATAGGCAGCCTTTAGCAAAATAGCAATTTCTTAGAGTTCTTGTACATTTTTACATAAGATTACATTTTCCAAACCTAAAATAATTTGGTGACTTATTTAGGTCAGATGAAGCCAATATCCAAAGTTTTGAAGATTCATTTTAAATCCTTTAGGTGATTTCACTATTTAGACTACAAAATCAAGTAAAAATAAGACATCCGATATTTATATGCTTATTTCTAACCCTTAGTTCAAATTAGGGTTCTTTGTCAGAAGTCTTTCTCTTTCCAAGTTCTTTCTTATTCATAAAACTGAAGAAATTGAATTGCTTTGTTTTCATTCCCTTCCAGATGCTCACAAGACAAATGTGCTCATCGTAAGTTCTTGGGCTTGCACTAGTAAAAGCAATACGAAAACACATAAAGGAAAACAAGAGATATTTGCTTAAGTCAAATCCTGTGTACATTAAGAGACAACAACATAAGGAGGCATGTGGAGTTGAAACAGTTCATGTGTAAGAGAATTTAAGTCATCATCAACACTTTATTTTGTGTCAAATAATTTTAAGAAAACATGTATATTAGGAACATCAAAAAGCAAAAAGCTAGAATAAAGTTTTAACTATTGAGAGTAGCAAGTAAAAGTCTTAAAGTGATAAACAGAAAAAAGATTAAAAAAATAGAACATCCTTTTACATTGCTAATGTAAACTCACCAAAAACCATTCGCCATAAGGCTGGATGAGGTCGAGTGAACGGACCTGCAGATAAATAACATTATAAAGTTAGAAGGAACTGGTTTCAGAGAAGGCTAAAACTTAAGGTGCTGCTGATCTCCATACAGATAACAAGAAGAAAAAGCTCTCTACTGTTAAAAGTTTTTTTTTTTTCCTACATAAACACTTTGAGGTCAAAGTTTGGTTGAAATGTTTTCTCCACATTATAACGACTGTCACCACAATCATCACAGGCACCACTCTTCACAACAGAGATTTTTTTTAAAGCTTTGTCTTGAGAAGTCAGAACATAATTTCCCATGGAAACAATGTTGTAATAGTGAGTGGGTCATCAGGCTAGGCTTAAGTGTGTGTGATACATATTGTACTTTAACAAGTAAAATGTCCCAGCTGCCCAGGAGCTCCAGGGAAAGAGGTTCTGGACAGCACAGTCATCATTATGTGTGTGCGTTTGCATGTGGGTGCATATGTGTGTGTGTACGCGTGTGCGTGTGTGTGGGTGTGTGTGTGTGTGTGAGACAGAGAGAGAGAGAGAGAGACTGAAAAATAACAGAGGAAACAGAAACACCGTGTGGCTTTTCATTATGACCTGTGCTGACAAAACACCTCTGACATGGCAATCCAGTTCAGACACATGCAGATTCCACACAACTGAAACAAAAGTCTCATAGGACAAAACTTTCCCTTACGACAAGTGATAGGCCAATACTTTCTCTTTTTTCATTAAAAAAGCAGAAGAGGGAGAAGAAAGCAAGCTGAGCCTTGACCTTACACCTCACAGCTATGGAAAAGCACCATTCTGGTGAGTACCTGTTCTATGCGGGTCTGCCCACGCCTTTCGAACAGCCTTCCTACACTTGCGGAATTTCCAACTTTATGAATCCCATGTCCCCAGGAGAGACACCAGAGCTTGTTTCCCAGCCTTCTTTACAGGTAGGGCTCATTCTGCAGTGACACTCGTGCCAGGCTTGGCCTCAGGAACTAGTGACAGTAAAGGGAGTAGGTACAGCTCTCCTCTCTCTCTGTTTCTCTAGCCCTGGCCAGTAGGGGCAGTAGGCAGGTGGTGGCCATCCAAAGTGGCACTCCCTTAGATTCCATTGCAGAAGTGACACTGGGGCAGACCATAGCCCATGCTCGCTGGGGTTCCCTCCTTAGAACAGCTCTGGGGGTGGTGCCTGTTTCTGGAAGCTCAGACTATGGTTGGTTTCCAAGCAAGCCTATGACACTGTGAGCCACTCCTAGTCTTTAACAGGCTCTTTAATAAGCACAGTCAGCTTCTGTTGCTTGCAATCTTGAATCCTATCTGAGGCAAACATTCTGCTGCAATTTTTATTCCTGAATTCATTCTAAAATCATCTATATATTCTTAAAAAGACCACATTGAAATATATTTTAACTGCTTTCTTTTGATGAGTCAAGTTCTTATTATGAAAATCAGTTACAAGTACCCCCCACCATTCAAATCTATCAGTTCCTAGGTGGCAGTTCGGATGGTGAGTTTGGTTCATGAGAGACTCTGCTTTATCCAAATGCATTTGCGTTTGGTTCCTGTGTTTTGGATGGCAGGTAGTGAGAACTCAGATGGTTAGGGGTTTATTGAAAATTCATCTAAATCTGTTTGATTTCTGAGTTCTAATAGTGAGGGTTCAGACAATGAGGAATACCTATATTCCTTTTCAAAATCAGCTGCTTCTTTCTCAGAAAGTCACAGTGAAGGTTATAAACCAGGATCCCCCGCCAGGTAATGTGACACCATCACCTTTTGTCAAGTCATTGGGAAACTCATGGCTAAAATTATCATCTTTTAAGTTATTTTCACTTCCAAATGCTCCTCTTTACTCATGGCAGGCCATAGCTCTTGACTTGTCACCATAAGTGACTTCTGTATTTTGGTGGCTGCCTGGCTTGAAAATATTACTTCATCTATAACACTAAATTAACCTTTTAGATATAAAATGGGACGTCAGTTTTCTGTACAGTTTCCTCTTATAAGGTTCACCTCTAAAACTGTATGACCTATTATTTGGCTTGTGACAAAATCAGCACTTAAAAATTCTATAATGTTATTCTCAAGAGCAATCATAATGACAGGAGTCAGCACTACCTTCCTAAGCGCTTACTATGCACCAGGCTGTGGAATGAGACACCCCCACACAGTGTCATAAGGACTCAGTGACAAAGGTGTCATCATTACTCCCACTTTACAGATAAGGGTACTGAGGCAGAGGAACCTGCCCGGGGTCATGCAGCTCATGGAGTCCACCTTAGTTCCATCAGAGCCTCCTGTGTCACCAGGCTGAGTCGTGAGGAGCACCTGGGGACTTTCCTATGAACTTTCACAGAACTGGGTCGGCTCAGGAAGAGGAAAGGGTTAGAGAGGGTATCTGAGGGTTGAGCCCGGACTGGTTTCAGAACCAGGAGAGTGCGGGGAAAGAAACAAGCTAGGAGTGTTTAGAGCCGATGCAACAGGGAGAAAGGCATGGCGCAGGCTTTACCATAATGTGGAACTGATAAGCAGGCTCAGGAAAATCAAGACCAGGGAAAGGGCAGGGAACTGATAGCTCTAGAGATAAAAGCCAGGGACCACCCTAATCCAGGGAGATGGGAACCACTGGTAACTTTTGCCTACAAAAGGTGAGATAAGGCCCTGGAATGTAAGGTGACCCTTTCAGTAACTAACTTCAAAACCCAGTCTAGGTTTGATTTCAACCATCAAATCTGCCGCCCTGCGAGTGTGAGCCTTGTCATAACTGCCCATTGCCTCCTGAGAAGAAACTCTGAATTTTTTAAAGTGGTATTTTAAAAAGTACATTTTAGTAGCATTATATACTAACAGTGCAATCTTTACTGTCAGACAGCAGTATTGCTAAAAGTATCATTTTACTTTTTAAAAAAAAATCGAGGATGAGGCTGGTGTGTTCTAGATTATAAATCCTGATACTTATGCTCACTAGGTTACTTGCACCTGTCTACTCCAGTCAAGTCACCTTTGCAGAGCCTAAGGGTGTATGTGCCAGGGGTGGGGATGCAACTGAAGAGGAGCCCCGCCTTCCACAGCATCACCTGCCCGGCATGAGCCCCACCTGTAGCATCCTGTGAACATTCATGTCATCTCAATGCCTTCCCCACAGATCTTATTTCCCAACAGACTATTGACTACTTTCTCAGTGGTCTTGTAAAGGCAGGCTTCCTTTTCTTCTCTGACCATTGTTATGGTTCTGAGGTTATTAGAAGGGCTCAGCCTCATGGTTGCTTTCCACAGGAGTTCCTACTCCTTATCTGTGCTTTATATCAGATTTGATAAAAGCTGCCTGGGAGAATTTGGGTCTGTGGTTTGGTTACTTACTCTCTTGCTTATGTTGGAGAATTGGGGAAGACTTCTTAGGGCAGTGGTGCAGCAACAAACGCTGGGTTTTGGTTTTCTTATGAGGGACATTTAAAAACTATGTGTTTTATTTACCGTTCCTTCCACCTAGAATACATCATTTTCTTTTTCTTTTTTGTTTTTTTGAGACGAGTCTCACCCTGTCACCTAGGCTGGAGTGCACTGGCGCGATCTCAGCTCACTGCAGGCTTCAATCTCAGCTCACTGCAGGCTTTGTATCCCAGATTCAAGTGATTCTCCTGCCTCAGCCACCCTAGTAGCTGGGATTACAGGCATGTGCCACCACGCCCAGCTAATTTTTGTATTTTTAGTAGAGACAAGGTTTCACCATGTTGGTGAGGCTGGTCTCAAACTCCTGACCTTGAGTGATCCGCCCACCTCAGCCTCCCAAAGTGCTGAGATTACAGGTGTCAGCCACCGCGCCTGGCCTAGAATACATCATTTTCAATCTTATACTAAGAGCAAGGTTAATTTCAAAAGAACTAGAAACCAAATGTCTTCATGAGAAGAGCTAGCATTTTAAAATCTACGTCAGAAATTAGAAAATAAGATCATTGCCTGACTCACCAGAAACTGTTATACCTAGAAAAAATTAAGTTCACAGGACTTCACCTTAGGGAAATATAATTATTTTAATAAAAATCAGACATTGCCTGTCCAACAGCTAACATTTGTATCCTCAGGCCAGAGGCCCCCTGGCAGACCCTCTTAGTCAGCTTCTCTTTTTGATTATTATTAGTTAGAGTTCTTCTAGGAAAATTTGAGACGGTGAAAAAAATGATCTCTAGGTAACGTTCAAACCTAAGGAAAAGAAAATTTATTTATTTATTTATTTATTTGAGATGGAGTATTGCTCTGTTGCCTAAGCTGTAGTGCAGTGGCGCAATCTTGGCTCACTACACCCTCCGCCTCCCAGGTTCATGCAATTCTCCTGCCTCAGCCTCCTGAGTAGCTGGGATTACAGGCATGCGCCACCCCACCTGGCTAATTTTTGTATTTTCAGTAGAGACAAGGTTTCACCATGTTAGCCAAGCTGGTCTTGAACTCCTGACCTCAAGTGATCCACCTGCCTTGGCCTCCCAAAGTGCTGGGATTACAGGCATGAGCCACTACGCTGGGCTGGAAAATTTTTTTTTTTACAAAATGTAGTGAAGCAGGGGACACAGGATGGAAGGAGAAAGGAACTTTTTTTTTTTTTTTAATTTAGAAGATGGTGACTTTTTGGACCACTTCTAAACATCAAGGAGACATGATTATCATTATCTTAGCAAAGAGAAGTCAAATGACACAGAAGAAGAAACAATGATAAACTCAGGAAAAATAAGAAATACTAGTTTTTCACTCTCCTCAAAGACCGTAAAAAAGTGCTGAGTGCAGCCAGGTGTGCTGGCTCATGCCTGTAATCCCAACACTTTGGGAGGCCGAGGCAGGTGGATCACCTGAGGTCAGGAGTTCCAGACCAGCCTGGCCAACATAGTGAAATCCTGTCTCTACTAAAAATACAAAAAAAAAAAAAATTAGCTGGGCATGGTGGCATGCACCTGTAATCCCAGCTACTCAGCAGGCTGAGGCACAAGAATCGCTTGAGCCCGGGAGGTGGAGGGTGCAGTGAGCCAAGATTGTGCCATTGCACTCCAGCCTGGGCAACAGAGTGAGACTCTGTCTCAAAAAAAAAAAAAAAAAAAAAAAGGGCTGAATGGTGTTTCTCTTGCAGACAACAAAAGGGAAAAAAGAGGTCTTGTTCTGTGAACTTTTTTCCAGGTGGATTTATTATTTAATTCAGCATATATTCATGAGAAGTTAATATGGGCCAGGCACTTGAAGTACAGATAAGGCTGGGCTGGTTTTGGGGGCGTGGTAAGGTGGAAAGGGGATGAACAACAGTTAAAGGGAGTTCTCAGAAGCAGGAAATGTACACCAGAAGGTCGCCCGTTGAAAGAAATCTCCAGCCAACTGGAGACTCAAATAGGTTTCTAAATTTCACTCCAGTGATAGGGTGGTATAGTTAAAATTACACATACACTTGAGTGTCAGTTGCTATAATGGGATGAAGGTAGCAATTAAAACATTTTTGTAAGGAAGCCAAAAGAGAATGAAGAGAACTGAAGAGGCGAAGAGGGCAGGAGAGAAGTGTAAAAGCAGACATCAGACCCTCTCCTTCCCCTGCTCTCACTGCCAGCCCTCTCCCTCCACATCTGCTTATGGGACTGAATGAAAGAACTCTGGGACCTAATCCTGCCACTCACCCTGTTGATTGTCACACAAAATTTTGTTTGAGTGTCCACTCCTCTGCCATATAGCTCAGGGGTGGATTCTAAACCAGCGGAGGTAATCCTAGTCCCCTGTCATTCTTCTAGCCAACAAATATCTGTTGAACACCTACTCCTCTAAACACTATAAATTTCTGTCCTTGGAACTGGTTGAGAAGAGACATGTGGCCCAATCCTAGTCAAAGACATGTAAGTGTGCTGGAGGATTGCTAGAAAAGGGGTCTCTACTCAAGTAAAGACACACTAGAAGAGATGATCTCTTCATCTGCTGGCCATTGCCTGCCACTACATGGCTGGCACTGCAGGAGCTGTCTCAAGGCCAGCAGGGCAGACTGCAGCCTAGAAGATGGCAGAACAGAAAGGGGTAAAGAAGCTGGGTCTTCACAGGTCACTGAGCCGCTGAATAAGCCAGTCTGCCAACCACCCTATCTCAGAACGTCTTGTTACATAAGAAAATAACGAATTTCCTTAGTGTTTAAGCCATTTTGAAATGCGTTTTCTATCACTTGCAGCCAAAAGCATCCTGACTATTATAAAATCCTATGGAGAAAGTCAAAGGTCTTTTTTGTTATTTAGACTCTACAAAAAGAATCACAAGGCTCCCTTCCTGTAGAAGTTGACCAAGTCTACCACATAGATAACATACATGAACTCACGCATACGTGATGAGACAAATGGACACAATCCACTTTTGGCCTATACACAGCCGTGCAGGGCAGCATTTACCAGGTCAAGGATAAATGCATTTCAAGTTGCCAAAAAATTGTTCCGGACATGCTATCCACTGCAGGCACTTCCCCAAAACTGTCTGTGAAGGAGAGGGCAAGTTTGGGCTCCATTTTTCCTATTCATTTTCATTACTTGATTTGAGAATATGTGCCAAGGGTGGGGAGAATGGAAAATAAGGGGACAAGACTGAGTGTGAAGGGGCATGTACACTCCACTCACAGAGACAGCCGTTCAGCATGGGCTCCTGGGGAGGCCTGTGGCCTGAGAGAGGGCTCTAATAGGGGAAGCCACGCACCTCAGGGGCACCCTGCCCAGGGCCCTCCCAACTCCCCACCATCTCCACTAGCACCTTCCAAAGCCATCCCTAATTTGAAAATATTCAATAACATTCTTTCATGTGGAAAAGTTAGTTTTACTACTCTTAGGTAAGGTATGAATAAACAGATCTTTAGAAAACAAACGACGTAAACACAGTATGTTTGCTATATACACATGGCTTCAAGAGAATCCAAGTCCTCCCTTTGCTGACTAATGTCCCAATCCCTCCTGCACAGGACACTGAACTGCCATCCTCCTTGTTTATACCTTCTATACCTATCTGAAACCTTATTTTTGGCATGGTCTGCCTTTTGGTGAATGGTGTGTGTGTGTGTGTGTGTGTGTGTGTGTGTGTGTGTGTGCGTGCGTGTATGTGCCCGGGAGGAGAAGAAAGGATGGTAGGGCAGAAATAGAGTGGAAACAGGAGACAGTAGGAAGGCTCAGATCAATGTGTCAGCTCCTGCCAGTCACAGACAACACATGAGCAACGGAGGAGCATCAACTCAGCCACCACCCACCTCCTTTGTGGGATGCAAAGCACGCTAGGTCCAGGCCAACTAAGATCCCACCATGGGGGAAAAGACAAGCCAGAGACTGACAGAAAAAAAAGAGAAACAGCAGGAGACAGAAAACATATTATGAAGAAAGCCAGAGATAAAGCACCTTGCAATGGACCTAATATGAGATATGACCAGAGCAGCACCGCGGAAGGGAAATGCACAGCTGTGGCCCTGCCAACAGGCTGACATCAAAGGCTGGGGGACATGGTGGCACGTTTCAGCCTTCTCACTGGTAAACCGAGCTGGCTGAACTAGATGAGCTCTGTGGCTCCTCCTCCCTTTGTGTGTATCACAAAGTCCATGCAGCCAGGATAAGGAAACCGAGCTTCAGTTTTATCTTTCCAGAATCAAAACAAAAGCACAGTCCCACAATGAGAGATTGAGCAGCTGAAGTCAACTTTGAAGATTAGAGGACTTCATTGGGGAACAGAGGCAAAGCCAGAAAAAATCACACAAAGTGTTACATCAAATAGATTTAATCCCCTAACCTTCAGTGCCTTTGGTACCTCAAGAAAAACATCTGCTAATGAAGCCCCAATACTCAGCTCCCACTAAAGACTTAGAGAAGGGACAGCGGTACAAATCACAGCTATTGAGAGACTAATCTTTCAGAATCCTCACATTTCTAAAACAGCTCTGGGCTCAGAAACAGCAAATTTTTCATAAGGAGCCAAAAAGAAACTTTCAAAGCCATGAAAAAGTAACCCTTGAGAACTAAGCAACAAATAACACAGGTCAAGGAAAGCTGAAGACTTAAAGAACAGACCTGATACCTGTGCACTGATCAGTTTCCTGAGGACATATGCACATATCATGCTCTGATTGACTGATAAGGGAACAAAAAGGACAGAGGACATAAGAGAAATAAGAGAAAAGTAGGAATAGAGGGCACAGACCAATAATGGTCATGGCATTGAGTGATGACAAAGAAGAAGGCAGCAGATCACGGGATACAGAAGGTAGAATGGCTGAGGGGAATGGGGAATAAACTGTCACTACCATCTGAATAGTCACCTAGTCATGTTTTAGAGGCTCCAAATGTCTGCTTTGGTGGTGGTCAGCCTTGTGTTGGTATGTAACCTGAGATAGAGTTTGCCATTTCCTTGCTTTGAGATGTATTCTTAGGCCACCTTTGTACAGAAAGAGCTCAGGGAACCCACCCTTGGCTGGCCACTTATGCCATATACAATACGGCACTCTTGAAGGAGAGGAGGGTCTACATAAGACCCAAGCACTCCTCTAACCTAAAATTCAATGAGAGGGAAGGGAAAGTTGGCAAATAGCCAAAAAGCTGTTTGACGTCAGGGATTTTTTTCAGTAAATTTGATAGCAGGAATCCCAGCTGCTCAGGCAGCTGAGGATGGAGGATTGCCTGATGCCAAGAGTTTAAGACCAGTCTGGGCAACATAGTGAGACCCCATCTCTATCTACAAAAAATATAAAAAATTAGCTGGGTGTGGTGGTGTATCCCTGCAGTCCCAGCTGCTCAGGAGGCTGAGGCAGAAGGATTGCTTGAGCCCAGGAGTTTGAGGATGTAGTGCCCTATAACCACACTTGTGAATAGCTATTGCACTCCAGCCTGGGTAACACAGCAAGACTCCATCTCTAAAAATTTTTTTTTTAATTAAAAATTCAATAGCAGGGTCAACACCCCTTTATTCCATGACTTACCCATATTATGCACAACTTGTCTTCATACCGTGATAATTGTGCATTACCAGAACCATCAATCCTTATGGAAAAGCCAAACTACATTTGACGTATCTGCATAAGGTATGCAGATTTTCATTAAAAAATTCTTTTTCACCTAAAAGCTTGAGTGGTTGGAGAGCTAAACTCAGCTCCCAAATAACTTGGCTATGTAGAACAATTCATTCTCTGAGAGATTCAGAGTCATGGTTTTATCAGCATGATTATTATGCTAGTCTGCTACATACTAAAACCACTACGTTCTTGTAAACGCAGTGCTACGTATGAGTCTGCCTCCAGAGTGATGCTCCTAACTACGATGGAAAACTCGGATCATTATTATTATTATTATTATTATTTTGAGATGGAGTTTCACTCTTATTCCCAGGCTGGAGTACAATGGCGTGATCTTGGCTCACTGCAACCTCCGCCTCCCAGGTTCAAACGATTCTCCTGCCTCAGCTTCGCGAGTAGCTGGGATTACAGGCACGCACCACCACGCCTGGCTAATTTTGTATTTTTAGTAGAGACAGGGTTTCTCCATGTTGGTCAGGCTGTTCTCGAACTCCTGACCTCAGGTGATCCGCCCACCTCGGCTTCCCAAAGTGCTGGGATTACAGGCACGAGCCCCCGCACCTGGCTGTTTTTTCTACTCTATCTTCTAGATGACTCGTATCTCAAAAAATAGGACAAAATTCCACTGCCACCATCTTAGGAAGCCTGAAGGCCTTGACATGGAACATTTCCAGGTAGCATCTGATAACATTCATAATGAGCTTCTTATATTACACATGATAGCCTGCTGAATAGCATGAGCGGTTACAAAAGAAATGCATCTTAAAGCATGATATTTAAAACCCGAGTACGGCCGGCCCATGGAGAATAACCCCTAAGAACGACTGGAACAATTTCCAAATGTCACAGGTGTTAAAAAAAAAAAATAGAAGACAAGAGTGAGCGTTTAGAAGTGGCTACGGCTACGGTGAACAAGTAGAGAATATTCTAGTGGAAAGGTACTGAAAGGGAATAAGAAAAAAGAAAACAACTTTTAAGGAAGAATTTGGAGGAAAGGGATGAATTATGAGCATGGCAGAACACCAAACTTGCTTTTTAAACAAAAGCTTTGCCTCACTCACTCCATAATCATGATGGGGGTAAAATTCACAGAAATCATTGTCTTTTTTTCCTGCTGATGAAAATTCATATCCTAAATGCATAATCAGCAAAGTTTATGGTGATAAAAGATCACTTGGGACAACTTATTTAAGTAATACTCATTACAGCATTGACCCTGTCCTTAGCAAAAAGGAAGAACTCAGCAGTAATGGAGTATTTTATGACTCAACTGATAATAACAAAAACAGCAACAAAAAGAACCACATTTATTGAGAGCTTATAATTTGTCAGTCATGTTCATAGTGTTTAACGTGCACCCATTTAGTTAACCCTCACAACTGTACCTGTCTGCTGTCTCCATTTTATAGAAGGAAACTGAAGTATTCTCAGCACTCTTAGGAGGCTTCTCTGGGGCTAGGAAGTGGCAGAATGGGCAGTCTGCCTCCAGAGCCTGTGCCCCTAACCACTACACAAAACTCAGATTATTTCTTTACTTCATCTTCTAGACGACTCACATCTCAAAAAAACCAGAAAGGCACAGTATAGGAGAAATGTGGTAATGCATGACATTACTTACCATTGGGGAAAGCTAACACACTGATGATAAGAAAGAAGAAAATAACAGAGAGGATGCCTCTCCAGATGTTGTCTTCTGGAACAGAGTCATCCCTGAAAATAGAAAAACAACATTGAGCATTTACTTTCAGATCCAAATAGAAAACCTAGAGGAAGGAAGACTTCCATGTTCTAAAAACTGGGGGACTGCTAGATGTATGACAGGACTGAACATAGGTTCTGAAATAAGAGATTTATACAGATCATACAATAATTCTTAGATCATTATGTGTCCAAACGGCACTAACAAACTAATACTGACTGTTAATTTCACAGACCTGATTATAAAACCAGACTACATAATCAGACACACTTTACCTTCCAGTGAAGTGCACTTTTAATAGACACCTAACAACTGAATATCTGCCCAGAGGTTATAAATGTGGCCCTCAAAATGCCAGCCTGATCTTTACTAGGGTACCTGTGATGCCTTCTGGCTTAGGTAGGGAGGCTCAACATCCAATTTCCAGGAACACCAGTTTTTACTTAAGAATGGCTGCACACTGAGGGCACACAATGTCCTCATTCAGACTGACATCACATAATTGACATCGGGAATGATGATGACAACATTAATAGCTCCCATTTATCTATCTACTGTGTGCCAGGCACTGACCAGGCAGCTTATAAACATTATCCCTAATGATCACAAGTTTGCAAAATGGAAGTATTATCAACCACATTTTACAAAATGAGGTTGCAAAAGTTCAGAAAGATTAAGTAACTTGTCTGAGGTTGTGTAGGTAAGACATTGCTAAGTTGGCATTCAAAACCAGGTCTGCTAGACACTGAAGACAATGATTGTTCCCCCAAGCCAAGCTATCTCATGAAAAAATGATCTGTCATCCTAAATCAGCCTGACTTATGTTAGAGGCACAGGGTTGGTATAAAAGACATTGACAGGACACACAATATGTAGGTTACAAATTAAAAGCAAAGCTGAAATTAACAACTGTTGCATGGGAAAAGAAGGTTGATTCTGTGACTCATATTTCATAATAAATATATTCTGGAAGATTCAAAAAATTAAAATTAAAGATTCAAAAAATTTTAAAAATACTGGAAGAAATTGGAGAATTAAAAAAAATAAACGAACCTCAAAACAAAACAAAACAATCAACAATCATGAAGTGGTAAATTCACATGGCAAAGAAATCAGTAACAAAATCGAAGGAAAAGAGGTAAACTTGGGGGAAAAAAATTTATAACTCATATCAAGACAAAAGACTAATTTCCTTAATATGCAAAGCATTTTCCCCAAAATCAACTAACAGGAAGAACAACAAATGAACACAGAAAAACAAATAGAAAAATGGGCAAAAGATATGAAGTTTGTTCACAAAGTAAAAAAATCTAAATAGAAAAATGGGCAAAGCATATGAAGAGTTTGTTCAGAGAGTAAAAAATCTAAGGCTCTCAGAAGTGAAAAGATGGTCAACCTCACTCATGGTAAGTTAAAAATAGTGACCGTTTTAAAAGTCTACCTTATTGAAAAACTGGCAAAGGATATGAAGGGTTTGTTCACAGAGTAAAAAATCTAAGGCTCTCAGAAGTGAAAAGATGGTCAGCCTCACTCACGGTAAGTTAAAATAGAAACTGTTTTTAAAATCTACCTTATTGATAAAGGTAAAACTTTAATGACTGAGCTGGGGAGGATATGAAGAAACAGGAAAATAGGCATGCTCATACATTGCTGGTAGCAGTATAAATAAATCACCTTTATGGAGGGCAATTTGGCATTATTTTAAGTCTACAAATGCATATGCTCTGTGACTCAGCAATTTTACTTTTGGGTATTTATCCTTTAGATAAACTCTCATTCATGCAAAAATGACATATATCCCAGATTGTTCACTATGGCATTACATGTATTCTTAAAAAGTTGGAAGCAATCTAAATGTCCACCAAAAAGAGACCGAGTAAAGAAATTATGGTCCAGTCTTGCAATGGAAAGCTGGGCAGCCATTTAAAAAAACAAGGACGCTTTTTAAGAATCAACTGATTCATAATAATTTAAAAGATATCATTAAGTAAATAAAGCAAATTGCAGAATAGTAGGTATAATAAGCAACTATTTGTGCAAAACAAGGTGGGGAATGTGTATGGGTATGTAGCTTATAATTTATGCTTATGCTTGCATAGGATGTCACTGGAAATCCACCCAAAAAAATGGTGACACTGGTTTTCTCCAAAGAGGAAAAATGAGGGGCTGGGGAGAAGTATGGAGAGAGGTATTCACCACATACCCTTTGATGTATCTTGGACTTCAAGCGACGTGAATACATCATTCTCTTTAAAAACATTAACTAAAATTTTAATTAATGGGTTATTAACCACAAATAAATGGCCATGGCAAATCAGTAAATTAGCCTCTATTTAAAATTATCTACCAATCAAAATGCTTGAAAAGGTACATCAGCACTAAATTTATAACTAAATGGGTAATATATTAGGTTGTAAAACCAATGAAATGGCAGTTTTGTAAATTTTGAGCAATTTTATTAGAAAAAGAGGATCAAATGGATGGCCTAGTTTCAGAGGGGGGAAAATGTTGATTAAATGGAATAAAATAGCAGGTGGTTCTGAAAAGTTGGCAGTTTTATATTTGTCTAATTAGGAAAAAATGTATTAATGAAAGACAGTGAGGTCTTTGGATAAACTGAAAATATGCAGTACGGGAAGATCAAACTTCTGCAATCAAAGATTAGAGGATAGGAGAGTGAGTTTACGAAGCCATGTGAGTCCTATCAGACTAAAGGCCCCAATGTCACACTCTACTGTGAGTTTCGAGAGCAGAGAGGGTGTCCCCACCTCATTTAGAACAGCCCCTTACCAGTCTGTGGTGGTGGTGCACAAAAAGAACAGAATGCCTGACAGGTGAGGATGCCAAACTCCCCTCTGGCCACAGGGCAACCTGAGCACACAGGGCCACTCTATAAGGTCTGGTGTGAGTCCCTCCTCTCTGAACCCCAAATAATCCAGAGATTTAACCACATGCTGAAGTTTCCATAGTTAATCATGAAACAGAACTTGGCTGCAGAGTCCACATGAGTGGACCCCAAATGAGGGACAAGATCTAGTATCCATGGACAGCCACTATATTCTAGTGGCTTTGCATGTTAGCTCTCTGAATCTTTGTAACACTCTAAAGCAGGAAATGATCATAATCTGCATTTTACTGATAGGGTCTGGCCCCAAAGTACAAGCTATTTCCTCTACAGGAGGCCATACAGTGCAGTGACTGGTACAGGCTGGGCCAGACCACCAGCCTGTGTGACCTTGGGCAGATTACTTAACCTCTCAGTGCCCCAGTTTCCTCCTCAGTAAACAGAGGATGGTAATAGTTCTACCTCATAGGGTTGTGTGAGGATTAAATAACTTAAAACATGTAAAGCACTTAAAACAGTGCCTGGCACAGAGAAAGTGTCCATTACTATCATGAGTTCACAACGTTTGAATGCCCTTCATTTATGTCCACTCATTCCTTCTTCTAGTTAATGCCTATCATTGGGTAGGGACTCTTTGAGGTCTGAGATAAAGAGACATGGCCTTTATTCTTGAGTGGATCAAGACAAAAAAGGACAATGAGACATTATCTTAGTATAGCCTTGCCCTGAAGGAAATGTTTTTCATATGTAGGAACTGTCTCTGACAAACCTCAAAAAAGCCTGGGTATTCACCTGTGATTGGCCCCTTGGTGGGATTGTAATTGTCTCCTATGGCTTTGTGAGGCTGCAGTGTGGTTCCTGCTTCTCAGGAAAGATCATGACTTGTGGTCTGGGCTGCCCAATCCTCATCTTGACTCTTCCTGGCCTAAGGGTACTTGCTCAACTAAGACATGTTGCTTGTTCACAGCAACAACAAATATGAAGACTTAAAGCTTTCCATTGTGATGCTGTGACACCGCCTTGACTTCGTTCCTGGGTCTACTGCAGCTACTAACAACAAAATGCCCCAGTCTGCAGTGCCCTGAACACTCCAAAGAACTTTCACAGCTGGTGTTTTATTTAACAGTTCCACAGTTCTGTGGGGGAAGGCAGAGCCAATATTATCTTTGTTTGAAGGATGAGGAAAATTAAGCTCTTGGTTTATCTTGCCCACAGTCACACACAAATAGAGGCAGAGTGGAAGTAGGTATGAGGGCTGGAATGCTGGCTGTAGGTCAAGATTGCTATTATACATTCTCCAATAAGGACACAAACAGACAAGCTTAGGGAGGCAAAGTCTTCCTCGCTCTCTGCTAAACTTAGGAGGTGCTCCAGCATAGCACTGACCACATATTGTGAAAATACCAAATGTACACATTAAAATAAGAAAGCTCCCCAGGGCACAAGTCCCGCCTCATTTCCCCAAGGTAGCTCTAGTGCCTGGCACAATGCCCTGACACACAGCAGGCATCCACCTGCCATAGTAGGTGGCAAGAATGAGCAAGATGATATGACAGAGTAGGCCAGTGACTCAGGTAACATGAGGGGGGAGTCTCAGCCTGACCCACAGGGTCCACTGGCAGCAACTTCCCTCTCCCCTTGCAGAGTGTTGGCTACAGAGGGCTATTGAGACCATCAGCAAATATCTAAAATCCCAATCAAGTTTTCAAACACCTTGGCTTCTTCTGCAGAGCATTGTTTCAGCTAGGATAGGGAACTACCCAAAGAGACAAAGTCTTAACAGCAGGAAGTATCAGGAAAGCCCTGAGTTAAAAAAAAAAAAAAAGTTTGCACTCCAAAGAATTTCTGGACTCTGACTCCGATTCTGTCTCAATTTAATATTTGAGTACAGGAATTTGACCAGAGGGGTGGTAACTTCAGGAAACCAAAGCAAACTCCATTCACTTGCCTACAATCTTTTAGACAAGTCTTTCTCCCTGGGGTCAGGCAGCCAGGAATATCTAACCTTTATTATGATTCCTAAGGCTTCTAGGTTAATTGTCCCTCTCCCCCTCCCATCTTCTCCCTCATTACTTTTAATATGAGTCCTTAAATAAAGACCTATAGGTTCATGTTTAGATGAGTCACTGTTTAAGGATCATCTCTCCCAATAAAAAGTTTAATCCCAGGTTACATGGTAGACCAATGTTAAGTAGCTTAGGTATTATCTTTAATACCACATTCATCTATTTTATAGAAAGTTATGATCCTTGTCAAGAATTATGGGTGAGACATCAACTAAAGGAAAAGAATGGTGATAAATTTTAAGTTCTTATTGAATAAATGATTTCATGCATTCAATTCATTCAGCATTTACTGGATGTCTATCCTGGGATGATTCAGATAACTGGCCTCAAGAAGCTGATACAGAAACTAATATTATGACATGTTAGATACAATAATAACAAGTATTTGGAAGGATATAAACATTTCTTCCTCTGTGCTTCTTGGAACAATTGAGAAAGGTATCTTGGAGGGGAACCATCCAAATGGATTGTGAAGGATGCCAAGGGTGGTGTCATGTGTGGGCAGGAGGTGGCGGGAGGTGCCTTCCAGTCTGAGAGATGGCAGCCCTGCCTAGGTATGGGACATGTGAGCTGTCGGGGCCTGCTGGGTGTTGGGTGTTGGGTGTGCTGTGTATGGAGGGAGGGATAGAGGTGGGAAAGTAGACTTACTCCATTACAAAGGACGCTGGAGTCCAGCTAGTACTTTCCTATAGGTGACAGGCATCTACTGAAATACTGATGTCAACCAGCTTTGGTGTTATCTTTCATACCATACTAATTTCGTTTTATGGAAAGTCACAATCCTTGTGAAGAATTACAGCTAAGTTATCAACTAAAGCAGGAGAAAGGTGATATGTTTTAAAGTATTTATTCGATAAACGAGAATTTTAAACAGGGAAAGATGGGACCATGATTTTGTCTAAAAAGATCACAGGGGCAGCACTGGAGGGAGGGGAAGCCAGGGCCTGAGAGTCAGCTATCCCAAAGGGTTGGGAGTTTGCTGAGCAAAGGCTTGGGAATGGAAAGAGAACAGTCCCGAAAGCTATAAAGGCCCAATCAGACCTGCTGAAGATAAATGAGATGGTGAACTCCAGGTTGGGAGAAACCTGGGCTAGAGGCAATGAGGACTATGAACTGTTGAATTATATTAATTGAATTAAATGGGATGCCAGGGCTGAGGAAGCAGTGCAGGCTGACTGGACTAGTCCTGGTTCTGGGATTAGTTAAGACTGAAAAACTGTAACTTCTCTACAGAAATCTGGGGCAATAGGAATTATGTCACAAGATAAATTGTGTTACATCTGGTAATAGAACTACATCTAAAATGCTAAACACAGTTTATTCAGAACAGATGAACTTGAATTAAGGTTGCTTACTAAAGAGGAGTCTGAAAGGCAGCAGTTCCTAGGTATATAATCTCTGTGGGCTGAGGCATCATCTAAGCCAAATAAATATTTAAGTCATCCAAGTGGCCATTCACTGCAGAAGACCCCAGAGAAATATATGGCACATTTCCCCCTTTAACAAATTAGAAATCGTATTATGGACATAAAACTCTGGAAATCAGTATAAGAAAAAATGTAAAACATTAAGTTCAATAAAAAATTTGATTCAAATGGTAACCGGGGAAAAGAAATATTAACAATCATTGATAACTGGACCTCAGGTGCAACCTAACACAATGTTCACCTTCAGGGCTGGTTTAATCCTAGCCCATAATCACTATAGATGAGCATTTAACATTGCTAGTGTCAGCCAACAAGGGCATGCAGGGCTTTTGCTGCTGGGAGAGAAGGAACATGATGTATATAAAGGAAACAGGATAAAGACAACTGAATCAGCAGTATCAGGGGACATTTTCTAATGGGAATTTATGTGGTCAAGAGGGAAAGAACAGGGAAGGCTAGCAAGTATCCATAAGCAATACAATACAGGTGGCCAGAAGTATGCCCCAAAGATATGATGGTGAACTGGAGTTCCAAAGCCAATAAGGGAAAATAAGTAAAAACCATTATTAACAAATCAATCAGTCAATCAATCAGTCTGTCCATTTCCCTGTCCTTGCCTGTCTCCTTAGTTCTAAATCGAGGAGAAATGAAGCATAGACAAATTGATGATCACTTAAGTACACAAATCTGCAGAAAGGCAATGTCTTCTAGGTAAGTAACAATTTTTGTTGGACAAGTGCTAACAAAGGCTGATTCTACTGTTTAATGGCAGGTGCCTCTTAAGGAGAGGTGGGCTTCTTTGAATGTGAATTAATAGATTCTGGTGTTTTCTAAATCTAAAGCTTGAGTTTTTTAAACTAAAGGCATTCAATATTTCCAAGTTTACCAACCCCTGAATGCAGAGTAAATATGAGGGTATCTTATAGGTAATTATTATACTCTGAGCTTGAGACAAAAGTTTTCCTTGCCCTACTTTGCTAACAAACTTCTAAGACATATGCATAAGCATTTATTTATAAAAATACTATTTATTTTTTAATAGAGATGGGGTCTTGCTATGTTAGCCAGGTTGGTCTTGGACTCTTGGCCTCAAGCAATCCTCCCACCTTGGCTTCCCAAAGTGCTAGGATTACAGGCGTAAGCCATTGCACCCAGCCTACTTATTCTAAAATGTGGGAAAATAAGTTTTTGGTTTTCTTTTGAGACAGGGTCTCATTCTGTTGAGTGAGTAGGGTGGAGGCTGGAGTATGGTGGCATGATTTCAGCTCACTGCAACCTCTGCCTCCTAGGCTCAGGTGATCCTCTTACTTCAGCCTCCAGGTGCATGCCACCACGCCCAGCTAATTTTTGTTTTGTTTTGTTTTGTTTTGTTTTGTTTTGTTTTGTTTGTTTGTAGAGATAGGGTTACACCATGTTGTCCAGGCTGGAAATGAGCTTTTTCAAATAGGAAAATGATTAGGTAGTATCTAACTTTATTTTTAATGATGGTGATAAAGACAGGAGATTTAAATACTATGGTTTAACAGGGAATTGACCTAAGGGCCATCTAACAAAAGAACTACTTGACAAATCCAAACTTGTCTCAGACTTCAGTGCAAGGTATCTAATCCTCTGTAATTTTAAATTCTTGCTGGATCTCTGAAGCATGTGACAGTACCCAAGTACTGTTTCTCACATACTGGTTATAAGACATCCCAAAAGAATCCTATCTCCTTGTTCTCTTAGACAACTAGTCTTTGCAAAACAAACTTTAAGACACATCTTTTAAGTTTTACTGAAAGAATTGCACTGAACAATTGTCCAACTAAAATCTTATAAAATAAATATAAGGCACTGGAGTTAATCATTACAAAAGAACATAGGATAAATTTTCATTTAAGAAGTCGTTACTTTCCGTCTTTATGGAGGAATATAGAGCTATCATTGTAATGCCCCACTTAAGTCACAAATCATTACAAAAAATGAGTAAGATTTAGTAAGTACTAATTCTATTAATGGTGCTTATGATTTTATATAAAGTGAAACTTGTTATTAATTAGTTCTTCATTATGTGATTTCTGTCTCTTTATGAAATTAGTGGAAGAAATAAAATTGTTAACATTTTTGGACGAGGCTACAGTCTGAAGTTCAGATTATGGTTCTTCTATTATTTTGGACAAGCTGTTAAAATTCATATTCATTTCTTATACTTTCACTGCTGCAATTTATCGACTGCCTTGACAGAATATGATGTAAAAGGAAATTTCAGAAGATTGTGACTTTTTGTATCAGAAAAGAGGAAGAGAAACCTATTTTGAAAGGACCTAGAATAATATTAAAAATGAAAGGCTGAAACAAATGGCTCATTCTTGCTTCTCATTATTTAAAACAAAAATACCATAATTATTTTTCTAATTTCCAGAGAAACTCCCTCACTAATTTCATTATTTCAAGCCCACACCTAAGATGAAGTTAAACTGAAGTTAACATCAAACAGGTATGTACGTTATCTAATGTCCATTTTTCCAATGCTTTTATCCTTCTCAATTACAGAGCATACTCCATCCTCATTCAATAAATATAACTTAGAAGACAGTAGCATTCAATGAAATCACCATCGTAATAACCACTAATGTTTATTAAGCACTTAATACTTGCCATGCACTGAGCTAAACAGATTATCTAAAAAGATGAATTTAATCCTCATGACAGATAATCCCGACAGATTAATGTATTGATATTTTCATTTTACATACAGATAAGAAAACTGAGGCCTAGCAAAATTATGTGGCCACACAGCTATTAAGTGATAAAATCAGGCAACATAATGAAGTATTTGAAAGTAACCATAGTTAGGGACATGACTCATTTCTCTCCAAAGCTAGAAATATGTCTGGTCAGGTACTGTGGAAAGGTCTGGTCTTCACCTGCTGCACAGCTTTAGCAGATTTTATAGTAATAGTGGCAAGATCCCTCAATCATTTAAGAGTAAGCAATTGTTACTTAAGCTTTATACTTTTAGGTAGATTCTTTCAAATGGATAAACACTTACATAACAAGAACCAAGAGTCAAATGAATCCCAGAGGTAAGGAACAAGTGTGATGTGGGAGGATATTAGTTTTATGAGGATTTGAAAAACTGCAGTTATTCCTAAGGGAGGCACCACCGGCACTTGTGTGTGTGTATGCAAACGACTGTGTAGAAGACAATTCACTTTATGTTGTACAGCGCTGTCACATATGTCACAATACATTTAGTATCCGTTAACTGCTCCCCCTCCCAAATACTAGAAGTTCTCTCAATCCTTGTGACTACCCAATATATATATCCCTACACATGTTCTGCTGACCCTGACAGAGAACCTTGATTGTTGGATAAAAATACTGGGAGAGAAGTAACTGACATGAATTGTACATTGTGCTCCAGGGACTCTGCTAAATGCATTCACACACATTCATTTAATTTTCATAACCCTATATAAGTAGATATTTCATCCCCATTTTACAAGTGTGGCCCCTGAGGCTCAGAGCAAGGTTATGCAACTTAATTAAGGACACACAGCCAGTTTTGAAACCAAAAGTGTGGCTCAAAAACTACTCTACTCTAAGTTGGCCTTTTAAGCCATAATGGTGAGAGAGGTGTGACTTTCCTTTCTTTAAAGAGGTTCATTCAGAAAGTATAAATCATTCTAAGTAGGAACCACGGTGTGTACCTCCTTATGAACCAAGGATGAATTAGTTCCCTAGGTTAGGAATGAGGAGCCACAGGCGCAGTGCCAGAGTTACATGAGGTGTGTTCAAGATTTGGGCTGGGCAGCTCCTATGAACCGGCATATATTAGAATGTGTGTGTATGTTTTCCAGGGAATAAGAGAGTTGTGTTATGCTGTGTGAGGTTTATGTGTTTCATTTAACACACAGCAGTTACTATACCCCAGGCACCATTAAAATTGCTGGACAAGATCACATTTCAGCACGTATGTTAGGTAATGAGTGAGCAGGGTATGCACTGCGTGATGTGTGGCGGGCTGGTGTCTGTGCAGCCATGTACACAGATGATGGGTATTGGGCTGTGCTGGAAAGGAAAGGTCCGCTGTGAGGTGTGTGTTTAGAGTGGCAGTTTGTGCCATGGTACAGATGGTAGTGTTTGAGGCTGGGGGAAGTGTTATGCTGGATGACTTGTGTGCAATGCATACGGGAAGTGCTGCACAGGAAAGACCGTGTATGTAGCACACATGTGCATTTTTTGTGCGTTACGGATAGTGCCGAATACCGGAGTTCCACAGGAAGGAATCTAGGTTGTGTCCTGGGCCTGTGTATGGTGCCTGCAGGCGCTGTGGATTGGGGTGCTTTGTATGTGTAGCGGTGTGTGCTGAAAGTGGTGCATACGAGATGATTCATGCGGTGTGCTGGGTAGGGACGAAGGCTGGAGCAGTGCAGAGGAGGGGCCCGCATCGTGATGTTGTGTGGAGCGATGCTGAGTGCGGTGGGTGGGGGGGCGATCGTGCTAGGTGACTCGCGTGCGTTCCCCGTGTAACCGGAGGCGCTGTATGGAGAAGGGGCACTGAGGGGTGGGGGAGCAGGCTAGCGTACTGTGAGACACCGGGCGGGCGGAGGGGCCGCGTGGGCGGCGGGCTGCCAGTGCGTGTGCGTGGAGCAGTCAGCCCACTTCCTCACCCAGAGCCATGCCGGGCCCCCTTCCCCGCCACCCTCCCTCCCGCCTCTTCTCTAGCCCTTGGACGCGCCCCCCGCTCGGCTGGGCCGCCCCACCTGGTAAAGGCGAAGTACATGAGGCTGACGATGGTGAAGCTGAGCAGGGTGATGGTATGCGGCCGGTAGAAGAAGTCAATGGTGATGTCCTCCACTTGCTGCTCGTTGATCATCCGGAAATGCATTTTGTAGTTCACATCATCCTTGCTTAGGGTCCGGCTCCCCACGCAGGACGCCATGGCCCGCCTCCCCGTCCTGCCGCGGTGGCGGCGGCCCCAGCCCGAGAAGGCCGGGACCCCGGGGGTGACTAGCCACAGTAGGCTAATAGCCGGACGGCGAAGCCGGGTCTGGCGCCCAGCAAAGGCTGGGAGCAGAGGGAAGGACAGGCGCGAGAAGGCGGGGTCGCGGCGCCGCCACCGCGGCCTGGGGCAGGGGACGCCGCCGGCCGTTCCCACGCTGTTATCCTGGCTGAGGCATTTCTACGCACTCGAGAAATTTTCAGCCTCGAAGTCCACAGGACTTCAGGGGAATGGCAGCCGGAGAAGGGTAGCCGCGGCCTCTGGCTGGCTCTTTTCAGCGCACGTAGCCCGCTGTCTCCCCGCGCAACCCGGCACATGGTCTCGCCCACTCCGGGCGCAGCCCACGTGGGCCCGGGAGCGCGGCTGCGCTGTGTAGGGCGGGCTGAGGAGCCGGCGTGCGGCGCGGCGGGACGGGACGTGCGGCCCAGCGAGTCGGTCGGTCCCGGGGTCACCCGCTACGGGAAGCAGGCCTCGCCACAGGTAAAGCAGGAGCTGCCCCAGCGGGAGGATCGCGCTCCTGGCGGGGGTTCAGGTTCCCGCGCACCCGCGTCCAGACCGCGCCCCAGGGCCTCAGGGCCTTTAGGTTTTCGCGGCCCAGTAGAGGGTGATTGGTTTTGTTTTGTGTTTTTCCCTGGCTGATGTAGTGAAAACTCAACCATGCTGGCTAATTAGCGCAGTGTGAGAAGCCTCAGGAGGGGGCTCTGCCTTCCTGCGCAAGTTTGGGGAACTGAAGTGAGCTAAAATGGCCTGGGAAGTATTGAGAGACCCTTTATTAGGAAGCTACCCCCATAACCTCCCTTTCTCTCCTGATTTCATTTATAGTAAGTATTTCGTAGGTAGACATCTTGAACTCTATTTCAGTGCCTTTTTTCTAGCGAAGCACTAGGCACTCATTGAGAACAGTATATATGAATTGTTAAGAGACTTCAGTTTCTTTAAGGGTTTTCTGTAATTTTCCTGATGAAAGGGCCTTGTTAGAAGACTTCTGGTTACCACCTTTCAGGGCTTTTATACACATCTGCACATCCCCTACCCGCTTTTGCATACTGTGTAAGCAAGTGAGTTAACTGTACTTGCCATTGATTTATTTCCATTCCGCAAACATTAGAGCAGTACAAGCCTCTGGGAAAATGGAGAAGAGTCCCCGGAAGGGTGGATCCAGGGATGAGACCCAGCTCTGCTCTCGTGCATGAACAGTTAATCAATTGTTGATTGTGTAGGCAGCAATGAAAGGATGTGGAGAAGATAGTGCACTTGTAAATAAAAATGCAAGGATAAACATTAGTTGTATGCACAAAGATCTTTTAATGACGGGGTGAAATTTGAAAGTGAGTCTTCCTGATGTTTAAGTGGTATTGAGTGTGGAAAGGCTTCAGGATGAATTTGGGATTTCAGGAGTTTGAAGTAGGATGAAGTGCTTAGACGTCAAAAAATGTTAGAGCTGATAGGGGCCTTAAGAATCATCTTATTGTACCCCTAGCCTTTTAAAAAAGCATTATTTGAAGAATGGTTATTGACCCCACCCCCACCCCCCACATCATGGGCTAGACTGCTGCTTTTGTTAGACTGCTGCCAGAAACAGCCTTGTCAAGGTAGCACAACCGAGGTCTTCTGACTTTCAATTTAGTGCCCTTATGACTACCGTGCAGAGAATGAATGTTGTAGGTTTGAGGGAAAACTTGGCACATTTGGAGTCCCATTTCCCACCAAAATCTAACAGAAACCACCTATCCCAGCAGGGTATTGTGAATACTTACTTCTTTTCTAAAATCATCGCAGAATGGGCCGAGCGCAGTGGCTCACGCCTGTAATCCCAGCACTTTGGGAAGCTGGGTGGATCACCTGAGGTAAGGAGTTCGAGGCCAGCCTGGCCAACATGGTGAAACCCCGTCTCTACTAAAAACACAAAAAATTAGCCGCGCATAGTAGCGGGCGTGGGTAATCCCAGCTACTCGGAAGGCTGAGGCAGGAGAATCACTTGAACCTGGGAGGCAGAGGTTGCAGTGAGCCAAGATGGTGCCGTTGCACTCCAGCCTGGGCAACAAGGGCGAAACTCCATCTCAAAAAAAAAAAAATAATAATAATAATAATAATAAATAATTGCAGAATGAAAGGAAACTTTCACTTTTGTAAAATCTCTTTCAGCAAACTTCCCAAAACTACAGATCTCCGAGAAAAGATTAGACCCTCAAGTATTTGGTCTAATTTAGAGCATAAAACAAGCTGAATTCCAGTATGCAGAAAAACAAAGTATAAAGTTGTAGGCAGCAATTAATTCAGCAGAATTTTTGTATTTGGTTGTGTAACCAATAATAATGGCTAACATTTATTGAGCATTTCTTATATCCTGACTCCATCCTGTGTTTTATATGGATAATGTTATTTAACGTAAGATTATATGCATCAAATTTACCTTTCTAATTAGCTGGCTAAATATAAAATCCCTTCATATTCCTGGAGTTTAACATAGCACTAGCCTTTCCTGATAAAAATATTTTTGAAAACTACTTTTTCAGTCAAAATATACAGGTATTAATTGCTGGTTGCTTATTTATTTCTGTCACTTGGTTTTGTTTACTAGTTTTGACCTTTTCTTTTTGAAGGCTTTTTTCTCCTTTCCTACAGTGAAACAAAACTTGACAAAACTGGTTTTGTTCAATTCCCTTTGGAAGAACAACTTTATCTGTGAAGTAATCAACAGTGTTCAGCCCTGAGAATGAAGCAAGAAACTGCTTTCACTGTTTTATATATCAATGATAATATTTTGATGATTTGTTTAGGACACAGTAGATTTCTGTTTTTTCATTTTGGGACAAATTTATATACATAAAATGCATTTGAATAATTCAGTGTTACTTTGATCAGCAATCTGCTGCGGAAACACCCTTCACACCAAATTTCAAGAACACTTATTTGCATCAGCTTATTCTCTTTAAATGATTAAATTAACAGATTAGTGAGGTCTGCTGTCACTTGAACATTTGCAGATTTTTGTTTTAAGCATTTTTCTCACAGCAGTGTCATTGCTTTTTGTTTTTAAATTGTAAAGTATATCTTTATTTTTCCACTCAGAAGTTCCTGTCTGTTGGTTTGTAACTGAGATTGCCTTGTTGTTGGCTTTTCCTGTACATAAGAAACATCTCACTATTTTAGACTAAATATATATTTAAACACCTTTCAATTAGAAAAAAATAATTTCCAGTTTATCTTTTTGTTGTTTGAATACTGTTTTAAACATTTAAGTAAATTAAATTTCTCTTCTTTTGACGGTTATATCTTTCCTTTGTAGACTAAGAAAAATGGCTTTGTCAGCCCAACAGATACCCAGATGGTTTAACTCAGTTAAGTTGAGGAGCCTCATTAATGCTGCACAACTCACAAAACGTTTTACTAGACCAGCAAGAACATTGTTACATGGCTTTTCTGCTCAGCCTCAGATATCCTCTGACAGTTGCTTTCTCCAGTGGGGATTTAAGACTTACAGGACTTCCTCCTTATGGAATAGTTCCCAGTCTACTAGCTCAAGTAGTCAGGAGAATAATTCTGCCCAAAGCAGTCTGCTTCCTTCCATGAATGAACAGTCACAGAAGACACAAAATATATCCAGCTTTGATTCTGAGCTGTTTCTAGAAGGTAATTCTGAACTTTCAGAAAAGTCTCCCTTTCCCTACTTTGGCCATTTGAACAAGCTACCTGTTTACCTTCTGCTAGCCCATTTCAGGTAATATTTTGTGCCAAGAAAGAAAAAGAATAATACCAGTTCTATTGATGAACTTCTATCATGCCTTTATTTTACTAGTAAGAAAAAAAGTTCGTGGGCTAACGTGTAAGATTATTTTATAGCTACACATATAAAACATTTGCTTTTTAAATATTTTATTGTTTAGATTCTTAAAACAAAATTCTTTTTGTGGTAATTAGTTTTATTAGGGTATAATTATATCAAGTAAAATTCATCTTGTGGGATATATAGTTCTATGAATTTTGACATATGCATTTAGTGTGTAAGAACTACTGCAATCAACAAATAAAACAGTTATATTAACTCCACAAAGTTCCCTCATGGTCGCTTTTTAGTCAATCCTCTCCTTCCTATGGGTCCTATTCTAGGAATATTTCGCTGGTAATGAAATAATATAAGGTTAAGTAGAATATGAAGGAAAGAGAGCTGGGGAGAGGGCAGGGAGGAGATGCTGGCTATAAATGATGAGAAAGGATAGTTAATGATGAGAGGCACAAAACAGAACAAAAGATCACAGACCTGATTCCTTAGCTTAAGGTAATGTGTAGTTCTAAGTGTCTTCCATGCTGCGTTTGATTTTAAAAAAACAAAAACAACTTCAGACTCAGAGCTGTACTAGAGAGTCACATCTGTAGAGAGGACTGCAGGTTGTAGAAACAATCATAGAAGCCCTTTTAAAGATGTATTTGAGGGTAACTTGGAAGGGAGGGCATTGGGTCAAAACAAAGACTTTCAGGATATGATTACTTTAATCCATGCAATTCAGACTGTTGGCATATGTGTACTTTTAGCCAAGTTAACAGGCTATGGTAAACTCAATCTCTGTTTCAAAATTCACTTGAAAGTTAGGTGATTTTTAGCATTCTCACCTACTAATTAAGTGAAGGAAAGGCATTGTGTGCTTTGAAATTTACCAACAAATTTCTAATCTCGGAGGAACAGTAGTTAGTCTGTCTAAATAGTTGTAACCTTACCTCTTAAAAGGTGAAAAATTGGGGACTTGGATGTTTAATTCTAACATGATCCCAAGATTTAACCACTGAAAGAAGCAAACAAGGGAAGAGCTGGTCTTTGTAGAAATAGTCTTAAGTGTGCATATTAGAGCACTAATTTGTTTCTCTCTTTCAAAGAACTGGATGAATTGCCTCCATTGTCTCCAATGCAGCCAATTTCAGAGGAAGAGGCTATTCAGATTATTGCAGACCCTCCATTGCCACCAGCTTCATTCACACTTCGAGACTATGTGGATCATTCTGAGACTCTGCAGAAGTTGGTTCTTCTAGGTAAGTTTGACTAAACTACAAGTACTTTTTGCATGTACTCTTCATTACTTTTTTTACTTTTTTAAATTAACAATTTAATCTATACTAAGTAGTATACAAACATAAGCAAAAGTCTAATAGCATAAAGGCTTCTAGTGAGAAACCGTATTCCCTGCCTCATCCTTGCTGATCTTGCATCCTGTTCCCCAGATGCATCTACTTAACTTGTATCATTCTTTCTGTTTGTGTTCAACCTCCTCATTTTAAAATAGTTGTTTGTAGTGCTGTTGTTTGGTTCATCAGTTTTAGACATCATTTGATCTCTTGTATGTACACATGTACTTTTCCTGTATTCTTTTCAATTCTCCTAATATAAATTACAATTTTAGATAAATCATTAGTCAGTAGTTAAATTATGACTATAAATATTGCTATCTGCCCTAACAAGAAGTATGCTATCATTATTTACCTTCCTGTACAACTTTTCATTTTTCCGGCAGTAATAGTTGCCTTGTTCTTCATTTGATGAATTGTTTTGTTTGTTTGTTTGTTTCTGGGGTTAAACTTTTCCATGCCTTCCAGTAGCCTCTCAGGACAGTTTTTCCCAGGTAACCCTATCAGATGATGTATTTCATTTATCCAGAGTGGATTGTTCCCTGCTTGTCACTCTACCCCGACCTCCTTCCTGAAGCCACTGTCCTCCTGATTTGAATGGTTTCTAGGCCTACTCTATAGCTGCCTTCACTTGTTGACCATTAGGTTGCACTTGGATCTGGATAGCTTAAGGGAGCCAGGGGATCTCCCTCCAAACTTTCATTTAGTCATCTTATTTTTAGTCTGGCATTTTATTACAAACTTTTGCTTTCCTCATTTCTCTGGGTTTGGTACTTCTCATACTTGATTTCCCAGATAATGAATCTCCTTTCTCCTAGTGCATTGAGAGGAACTGGATTTGGGGGAGGTCGGGTTTCTCCATACCCAATACCCCAGTTTTTAGTCTGTACCTCACCTCTAATCTCTCAGATTTCTAGGGTCTCCAATTTTGGAGACTTTTGAGTTTTTTGTGGTACTGATCACTTACCACTTGCCAGATTCTCATTTGCAGGCATTTCAGTGTCATCTTTCTCCTCTCCGATAAGGCTGTTGCCATGCTTTCATCTGTTTTCAGATGTTTTCAGATATGTGGGGATATAATCTCGTTTCCTCAAAGAAGGATCTCATTTTTTGTTTGTCATTCCCCACATTTTTGGGAGGTGATTTTTAACAGGAGAGGAAAAAGAGAAAAATCTGTGCTCTGTTAGAAACTTTGGGGGTCATCCTTGATTTTTTTTTTTTTTTTCTTCAGACTGAGTCTCACTCTGTCTCCCAGGCTGGAGTGCAGTGGTACCATCTCAGCTCACTGCAACCTGCCTCCCAGGTTCAAGCGATTCTCCCGCCTCAGCCTCCCTGGTAGCTGAGATTACAAGCATGTGCCACCATGCCTGGCTATTTTTTGTATTTTTAGTAGAGACGAGGTTTCACCCTGTTGGCCAGGCTGATCTTGAACTCTTGGCCTCAAGGGATCTGTCCACCTCGGCCTCCCAAAGTGCTGAGGTTATAGGCATGAGCCACCGCACTCGGCCTATCCTTGATTCTTGTTGCTTTTGTCCCCTCCCTCTTTACATCTAATTTAACACCTTATCC
Organism: Gorilla gorilla gorilla; assembly: GCF_029281585.2. Lineage (NCBI taxonomy): Eukaryota > Metazoa > Chordata > Mammalia > Primates > Hominidae > Gorilla > Gorilla gorilla. The sequence goes on along the minus strand of NC_073231.2, from coordinate 102,098,787 downwards.
TATGGATTCTACCCTCTCTATTTCTTTCAAATCCATCCACTTCTCTCATCCTACAGTCACTACCTTGTTTAGGTCCTCATTTGTCACTGAGTGGCTGCAGGAGCCTCCTATCTTGATAGTCTTCTCCTCAGCAGTATTGGCTCTGATATCTTTCCAGTGTTAGTGCTCTTTCTGAAATGCAGATCTAAGTCAGTGACCTATTTAAAATCCTTCAAAACCTTCCCATGGCATCAAAGCTTTTCCTGATTTGGCTTCTGCTTACCTGTTCAGCTTCATGGCTTGCCACTTCCCTCCTTTGTTTAGCCAACTCCAACAACTGGAGAACATCACTGAAGTCCAAGTAACTTCTAAAGTGTCTTCTTGACCCTGCAGACAGAGTGACCCTCTTCAGGCTCTCATTTCACTCCCTGCTTACTTGGATCCTAGCATTAATGACACTCTATTATAATTGTATACTCATCTCTCTGTGCCCAGTTACCCATATGTTACCCATATGTTTAGAATGGCCTTTGTTCTCAAGAAGCTTCAAGTCCTCAGAAACATCTAAATATATAAGAATAACTGGAATGCAAAGATGAAGAGCAAAGTGATAAGTCCCACATGAGAGGCAAATAAAGTGTTCTGTGAATCAGCCTAAGTGTCCATCAGTGGATGAATGGCTAAAGAAAATGTGGTATATTTATACACTGGAGTACTAGTCAGCCTTGAAAAAGGAGATCCTGTTATTTGCAACAACACGGATGAACCTGGAGGATGCTATGCTAAGTGAAATAAGCACAGAATGACTAATGCTACGTGATCTCACTTATATATGAAAGCTAAAAAAGTTGAACTCATAGGAGCAGAGGGAGCTGGGTGGGGAGGAATGGGGAGTTGTTGGGCAAAGGGTACAAAGTTTCAATTAGACAGGTGGCATAAGTTTTGGAGATCTATTGTCCAGCATGATGATGGTAGTTAATAATAATGTATACTTGAAAATTGTTAAGAGAGTAGATTTTAAGTGTTCTCACCACAAAAAAAAAGTCATGAATATGTAAGGTAATGAATATGTTAATTAGCTTGATTTAATCATTCCACTATGTATACAAATGTCAAAACAGCATGTTGTATCCCATAAACATATAATTTAAAAAGTGTACATTCAGAGGCAGGAAAAAGATGACGTCTGCTATGAGGAGACAGTCACCTTTCTTTTCGAAACAGCTTTCCCTGTATTATGGCAGGTGCTATGGATGATACAAAATAAAACCTAAGACACAGTCCCTGTCTTATCTTTTTTTTGACACAGGGTCTTGCTCTGTCACCCAGGCTGGAGTGCAGTGACACAGTCTTGTCTCATTGCAGCCTTGACCTCCTGGGCTCAAGTGATCCTCCCACCTTAGCCCTGCAAGTAGCTGGGACTATAGGCACATGCCATCTGGGCTAATTTTTTTTTTTTTTTTTTTTTTTTTAATAGAGGGAGGTCTCACTGTGTTGCCCAGGCTGGTCTCAAACTCTTGGGCTCAAGCTTTCCTCCCACCTCGGCTTTCCAAAGTGCTGGGATAACAGGCATGAGCCACCGTGCCTGGCCTAGTCCTTATCTTTAAATAATTTACAGTATACTTACAGGTTTGGAATATGTTTCAGCCATTCCTTTACCTGTATGCTGATACTTCAACAGCATGTCTTAGAAGTAACTTAAATAATAGTAACTTAGGGGAGCCTTATTTGCTCTGTCAGACAGTATTTTTGAGTACCCAAGTCCTAGTTTTTTCTCTGTTTGCTTCTGAGACCTGTTTTCTGCCTGATCTGTATCCCAGGAGGCCAACCCCTATGCACCAGGGCTCCTATGCCAGCTGGCTTCTTGGCAGCTTCAGCCAGTGGGAGGCACCTACAGGACAGACGGTAGAAGGGCCAGGTGGGGATATTTTTCCCGTTCCTTCCCTTCTTTGGGTCCTGTCTGCCTCACTCCATGACAACAGCACTCTTGAGCAGCCCTTCCTTAATAGCCTCTAGTCCCTCTGCGCCGTGGTAACATTTTGCCTCCTTGTCTCTTTAGTGTTGGGAAGGCTCTTGTTTGTTCTCTTAAGGCTGCTCACACCGCTGTATAGAGTCCCTTCATTAAAGTCCTTGTCATTTGTACTTTCCAGGACGCGTTGTAAAGCCTGCTAGACCCTGATTGATGTACTAAATACGTGTAACCATAACTGAATAAAATGGTAATATTCGTAATTACTGAACTGATGAGGTAAAGCCCAACTAGACTGGTCACCTAGAGGTTAGAATCATGTATTATTCTTTTTTTATAACCCCAATACCTAAAAAAGTGCCTGGTCCATAGTGGGCATTCAGGGAATATTTTTTCAAGTTAATGAAATGAAGTGAGCCCAAGTTATTTGCATTGAGAGCAGTGTGCATTCCTGATGAGATTCTGCTCTCCTACTGCTGTTATAAAGCAGCTTTTCAGGATTTCTGTTTGAGCACAGTCAGGGTGTGACAGCTCATGCTGAGCAAAGCACTTCAGTTCATGTCAGCTGTAATATTTAGTTAAATGTGAAGTCTGAACCCTTTATGTTATTTTTAAAGCATCCGCTCCCCCATTTATCACAGATTTTTGGAACTGGTTTTCATCTTATTTATTTGTCCATCTAATAATTGGATTTATTTTTCTACTAATATTATTTTTAAATTACAAAAGAATTACATCCGGTTGTCAAAAGTGCAGATATTATAAGAGAAGGACCTCTTACCCTCTCTTCGTCCCCAGTTCCACTTCTCAAAGGTAACAACTATTAACCAAATTGTGGAATAGCTTTCCAGACCTTTTTCTACACTAGGTTTTATACTATTCTGTAGTTAAACGTAATTTTTTTTGTTTTTCTAGTAGAGTTAATATATGTTTAGATTCTTTATCTAGAATTAATTTCTGTATAAGATATAAAGATAATTTTTTTCAGAAGTATAGCTAATGGTCCCATATATTTTAACAAATAGTCTATCTATTTGATTTGAAATGCATTATTGTTTGTATAATAACATTTTTTAGTTTATTCTGGATCTGTTTCTCATCTTCATTGAATGTGCTTATTATTCTGTTTTCACACTGCTGATAAAGACATACCCGAGACTGGGCAATTTACAAAAGGAAGAGGTTTAATGGACTTACAGTTCCATGTGGCTGGGGAGGCCTCACAATTATGGCAGAAGGTGAAAGGCACGTCTCACGTGGCAGCAGCCAAGAGAAGGGAGCTTGTGCCTGGAAACCCCCCTTTTTAAAACCATCAGATCTCGTGAGACTTATTCAGTATCACACAACAGCACAGCAAAGACTTCTCCCCATGATTCAGTTACCTCCCACCTGGTCCCTCCCACGACACATGGGAATTCAAGATGAGATTTGGGTGGGGACACAGCCTAACCATATCATTGTGTCTGTGTATTTAATCTATTTTACTGTTCATGGGCATCTTAATACCTGTTTAATATCAAGAAATTTGGATTTATAATTATATTTGGTTCTAATAATATTTGGAGTTATAATGAATATGACGATTTTTTTTTTGACTGTGTGATGCCATTAAGAAGTTTTAAATGTGGAGGTTTAAGGTTGTATACTTTCTGCTTTGTTGTATTCTTGAAGGGCTATGTGTTCACTTGTTCTCACTCAGACATTTCTTGAGTTTCTTCAGGGGACTTGTCTCCATGCTAAAGACCTAGAGATTACAACGATGAGTAAGGCACAGGGTCATTTTTATTCCCCCTATGATGGGAATCATAAACATATTTTTTAAATAATGCTTATAACTAAGGAAAAATAAAATCTTCAAAGAAGGTAACATTTTATTCATATTGTTTGTTACCCTGCAGAATTACCAGTTACTATGGGGTTCATTTGGGACTGACAGACATTCTGAAACAATATTCGAGAAACCTTAGACAAAGATGATGACCCTACACCAATATGACTTAGTGAATTTGTTTTGGGGGGAAATGTAGCACTAAATGCTCTATTTTCCTCTGTACTTGATTTTTAAAATAAATACTATGTTGTTTCTGCAACCAACTTAGTTTAAAAATATTTAGAAGTTTCTATTGATCTATCTCAGTGCTCCTTTGGATAGGTATTGATCTCCATCAGTAATTTCTTGTGCTTATGTGTATGAGTTTAATGGGTGAACTAAGAAGTCATCTTCAAACAGTATTTATAATTTATTATAGGCGTGGATTTGTCCAAGATAGAAAAACATCCAGAAGCAGCAAACCTCCTTCTGAGACTGGATTTTGAAAAAGACATTAAGCAAATGCTTCTGTTTCTTAAAGATGTGGGTATAGAGGATAACCAGCTGGGAGCATTCCTGACAAAAAATCATGCAATTTTCTCTGAAGACCTTGAAAATCTGAAGACCAGGTAGGACTTTTAAAAGGATTCTCATATAACCTAAGAAATGGTTATGAAGGAAATATATGTGGAAGTTATTCTTTAAGTCTCTGCTGCACAAGGGTCTACTGAGATAACATAAATTTTTTTTTGTTATAGACCTTCTTTGATCTAAATTAAGTATTTACAACAGTTCTTTTATTCAAGTATCCATTATTATTATTATTATTATTATTATTATTATTATTCGAGATGGAGTCTCGCCCTGTTGCCCAGGCTGGAGTTGAGTGGCAAAATTGCGGCTCACTGTAACCTCCGCCTGCCAGGTTCAAGTGATCTCCTGCCTCAGCCTCCCAAGTAGCTGGGTGACTACAGGTGGCCACCATGCCTGGCTAATTTTTGTATTTTTAGTAGAGATGGGGTTTCGCCACATTAGCCAGGCTGGTATCGAACTCCTGACCTCAAGTGATCTGCCCATCTTGGCCTCCAAAGTGCTGGGATTTTACAGGCATGAGCCACCCTGCCTGGCCCCATTATTATTTTTATGTTTTCAACTTATTACTGAGTCAGTAATTAACTCTTTCTCTTTAGAAATTGGAATAAGTTTTTTTCTTAAAAAAAAAAATCAACAAATAGCTAACTTATCTGAGAGTGCACTTAAAGATATGATCTTTTGTGGTTTTTGTAGTTTTTGTCTGGCCAATTTTTGTTGTTAGACATTTGAGATTGTCTTGGCAAATTACTGTATAATTTGCTTAATCATTTCCATAAGTTGGCTATTTTGGTTGCTCCTTGTTTTCTTCTTAAGGAGCACTTTTATAAACATCTCTGTACTTCATTCAACATTCAAAGAATTATTGAATTTGTGAAAATAAATACAGTGAGATATTGATCTGTGAGGTAAGAATCCTGCTAGGCATTGGGAATACCACAGAGAACAAGGCAAAACCCCTGTCCCTAAGTTAACATTTTGAATTCATCATCGCCCCCACCTGTCACTCAACCCAGTCTGTATTCCCAGATTCACTGAATACCCTTTTGCCCAACTCAGAAATATTGGTATTAACTTGCTTTCTCTTCTTTTATCATCTACATCTAATAAATCATGAAAGCCCATCAGTTCTTCTCTTCTTATAGCTCAAATCAGTCATGACATTTCTCTGAATCTTTGCTTTGACTATTTTGCCTCAGTTCCCCATAATATCACACCAAGATTACTGCAATGGTCTCCTAATTGGTCTGCCTCTAGTCATGACCCTCCAGACTGTTCTCCACACTGATGTTGATTCTTACTACATTTCAGAGAGCTTTGCGATTCTTTAAACCATCAGTCTAATGTCTTTTCTCGGAATTAGGAAAAAAACTAAACAAAAACCGCATTTATTAAATTGAACATTTGAGCCCTTCTGTATGTGAGACACTGGCCTAAACTTTAGACATCAAAAACAGTCTTTCCCTTCATGAGAGTGATAGTCTATCACAATACAGAAGGGAGAGAGAATGATTCTAAGAAACTCATCTGACATATCCAGCTCTAGTCTTCCTGGCTGTCAGGAACACTAATTCTCTCTGCAGTCAAAAACCAGCTTGCCCTTTTTGCTCAAGATTTATTCCAAGAAAGCATGAATACCAGGAGGGTAGGGATCATTTCACACGCTGCACCATTATTGTTAATAGCACCTTTGTACATGGGAGTCGCAGAGAGGTTAAATAATTTGCCCAAGATTACACACCATTAGTATAAGTAGCAGAGTAAGTGGTTTCAACCCCAGTTAATCAAACTCCAGGGTTCTGACTACTACACACTGTCTCTACATTTAATTCTTTGAAGGAAACTTAAGCTTAATAGCTTAAGTTACTTGCTCAAGCCATATATGCTCCTAACAACTGAGGAATATTCTCACGTTGGTAGCATAGTCCATTGATTCCTAAACCTGGCTGGCTATCAAATTAAGCTGTAGAACATTTTTAAAAATTACTTAGAATTTTTTAATAGGTAATGCAGCCACATGTATTCAAAAGAGTATACAGTAAAAAATACTGAATAGGCACAGGTATGAGAACCTTTATTTAAATGAACTTTGTTTCTGGTTCTGATATATGCAGCAGTCTTATTTCTATAACAGCACTGATTTCATGTACTTATTTTTTAAATAAAAAGTTATATTTAAAAAAATCCTTGTAGAATTTTCAAATGAATAATCGCATTTTAATTATTTAAATACTCTTTTTTTGGTTGGGTGGGCCTTATATCTTGATTTTTTATTGGAAAAATCATTACAATATAGATAATAGTTTTGATAATTTTTTTAATCAAATGCTGAACCTTGCTGCCAAAAAAACAAGTAATACCTCCTTTTCTCCTACTTTGTCCCTTGGCCTTTCAAGACCCACCTATCGACACAGCTACTGTTATCAGGATTTTTTGTTCAACCTTCTAGGAAGCATATATCTGTGTATACACACATGAATACAAATACATAACAATTGGTAGCATTTATACATACTATTCTGTATCCCACTATCTTACCTTCACTCTTGGAGTTTATTTTTTCTTGGTGCTGCCTATTCTTTTTGACTCTAGTACAGCCCATGCTGCGGATCTCGCTAGTACCTATTGATAAGCATGGAGTATGTTTCCAGTCCACTGTTAGGACAAGGCTGTAGTGACTTACCTTGTAGATACTTCTGAAAAATCACACATATTGGTGTCTCTCTGTAGGACGTATTTCTAGAAGTGGAAATGCTAGGTCAAAGGGTGTGTTCATCTGTAACTTCAATAGATATTGCCAAATTATCCTTCATAGGGGTTGTTTTCCAGTTTATACTCTCCCCAACAGTGTACAGAAGTGCCAGCTTCCCTGTTATCCTTACAGATACAGTGCTATCACACTTTGCTTTCAGTTGATTGTATAGATAAAAAGAATACTTTATTTGTTGGTTGGAGCATCAGATGTTGAAACATGGAATGTTGTTTGGAGCATCTTTTCATATGTTGAATTTCTGTTTACATTTCCTTTTCTGTAATATATCCTTTGCTATTTTTTAATCAGGCTTTTTTCTTTTTTGGTAAACGTTCTTTTATATATGAAGAAAATTAGTTCTGTCTCTGACACATGTTGCAGATATTTTTCCTAGATTGTCACTTGTCTTTTGACTTCATTTATAGTGGGGTGTTTTTGTTTTGTTTTGTTTTGCCATGCATTTAAAATTTTTATATACTTAAACTTATAAATATTTTAACTATTTTTAAAGGAGTAATAGTCATGTGATTATAAAGTAATATAAGTTTTGGTATATAGTATAAAAATACCATAGGCTTTAGATGTAGGCATGCCTGAGTTCACATCTTAGTTTTGTCAGTAATTAGGTGATGATCTCAGACAAGTTATTTAACTTCCCTGAATCCATGTTTCCTCATGGAAAATTCACTTGGCTCACAAGTTCTTTTGTTTTTCTGGTTAGAATTAAACAAAATAATATCCTGATATATTTTACACATTTAGTAAAACCATCTTTTACTGTGTTTTAGATTTTTTAAAAATGTTATTTTATAGCCAAACTTTCTATATTTTACTAACTCACATAGTTTGATCTTCAAAAACTTAGCAGGAAAATCTCTCAGTTAACAAAATACATATTGAAAGACTGTAGTAAAAATCATTTATAAAAATACATACTCAGGCCAGGCATGGTCACTCAAGTGTAATCCCAGCACTTTGGGAGGCCGAGGTGGGCGGATCACTTGAAGTCAGGAGTTCGAGACTAGCCTGGTCAACATGGTGAAACCCCGTCTCTACTAAAAATACAAAAATTAGCTGGGTCTAGTGGTGCGTGCCTGTAATCCCAGCTACTTGGGAGGCTGAGGCAGGAGAGTCACTTGAACCTGGGAGGCGGAGGTTGCATTGAGCCCAGATCATGCCACTGCACTCCAGCCTGGGCAACAGAGCGGAACTCTTCCTGAAAAGAAAAGAATAGAAAAGGGGAGGGGAGGGGTTCAGTAAATATACTAACCTAAAAAATGCCTCTGTCAGTTATAACCATTATTTCCTTAATTTTCTTAATTTTCTTAATTTGTGTTATTTTCTTAATTTGTGTTTTTCTGTTCTTATCAAAAAAAAAAAAATCTTAAGCAGAAGCTATTTCATTCTTTCTTACCAAGTAATAAACCAGATTAATTGAAAAGAGAATCTAAAGGTTGGTGCAAAAGTAATCATGTTTTTGCTATTGAAAGTAATGGCAAAAACCGCAACTAATACCTATTAGGGGATTTCAGAATTATTTTCTGTTTTTAAGTATAAGTGGAAACCATCTAGAGTTGGGTGAATGCTTGTTTTGTTTTAAACATGTTTTTGCCATTGTTACAGAATGCTTTTATTTAGTTAGTAATTTAGGGTGTGGGAGCCTTTTTAAAAATAGCTGTTACTTTGGGAAGTAGCATGAGACTCTGTCTCAAAAAAAAAGAATGTAAATGTTTATCACATGCGTATGTATTTATGTTTCTCTAGGGTGGCTTATCTGCATTCAAAAAATTTCAGTAAAGCAGATGTTGCACAGATGGTCAGAAAAGCACCATTTTTGCTGAACTTTTCAGTGGAAAGACTGGATAACAGATTGGGATTTTTTCAGAAAGAACTTGAACTTAGTGTGAAGAAGGTAAAGAAAAGAGAGAGAATTTGTTTATTTCCATGTCAGGTACATTTTAATAGCTGATAGATCTCATGTTCCCAACAGATGCCTGGCCCATGTGAATCATATAAATTCCTGGTATTTTTTGTACAAAAATGAATTATCCTGCTAGTTTAAACATAGAGCTCCATCATTTTATAATACTTAATCAAACTGGTTCCTTCAGTTTTTGTTTTCTTTTTTTCCAAACAGTACTAATCTTATATATTCCTGGGGTTCCTATCATTTTTCTGATTGGGTCATATTTTAAGTTTTAACTTTGTATCTTAATAATGCCTTAATTTTCCAAACTAGTTAAAGACGCACATATAGTAATACTAGATTGTTTTGTTTGCAACCACAGACTAGAGATCTGGTAGTTCGTCTCCCAAGGCTGCTAACTGGAAGTCTGGAACCCGTGAAAGAAAATATGAAGGTAGGACAACTTTAGGCTTTTTGAGAAATCAGTTTCTTTAAGTGTTAAAATCCTCTGAAGAGAACAGATTTTGCTATTGTCATGTAAAAGAAAACTAGACTTTAAAATAAGTTATTTCTAAAAAGAGAAATAGGAAATTATCTTTAACAAATGTCTAGCAAGCAGTTTGTTTCAGTTAATATTTTCACGTTGAGCAGGTATTAACATGAGTAAATCACCTTGCAGACATTGATACCCACAATCCTAAAGCATTAGATAGGGATATAAGTGGTACCCTGAAACTGCTTCTGTTGCCCAGTGTGGGCGTCTGACGTCTTTGTTACCTGGGCAGTGTTACCAGTCTACGAAAGTACTCCTGTTGGCCAGCATGACAGTCTGTGTATGTCTCAGGGAGTTTTGGAGGCTGGATCCAAAAGACTTCTGTGAAAAGAGTAGCAGCCAGCACATTGTTCTCCTTTGCACCTGTCCCAATTGCCAACTCTCATTCTATCACAGAATGTACCAGACACTCTTTACTGTCCTTCCTCCAAGAGAATAAGATAAAGCCAAGAGCAGCTGACTAGTTAGTATATAAAGCTGTAGTAGTATTTGAAATATTATATGAGGGCTGTTTTCTGAGGTGAACAGTTCAGTCATTGAAGAAATCTTTATTGAGCTCCTGCCCAAGCGCCATGCTGAGGAGACAGCTTCTCCTCCCAAGGAGCTTACAGTCTAGTGGGGGATCAAATCCAGAGTGATGGGGGCAGTTACTTGGTGGGGGCACACAGGACACTATGAAAGCAAGTAGAGGACCTGGCCTGTGTTTGGTTGTTTAGTTCCTCATCTCTGCTTGGAATGTTGACATGTCGTTTTTCAGACAACACATATGTGGGTGTACTTGGGAGCAAAAGCTCAAAAAGCATTTTGAAGATGCTGCTGCTGAAGGATCTGTTTGGTGTTGGGCCCATGCCTCTGACCTGCAGCCCTCCCATGTCACTCATTCTCTCTTGTAATTATGGTTGCCCCTTTGGTGATCTTCATGACCATCATGGTGTAGCTCTTTCTCAGCAGAGGGGTTTGAAATTCTGGTGACCCCAGGAGCCGGAAGCTGTAATTCCTTGAAGGCACTGGCATAGCTGTCTCCAAATTTTAAAATGTTATTTTAAGTTTAAAAGAATCATGGTCAGGCGTGGTGGCTCACGCCTGTAATCCTGGCATGGGAGGCCGAGGTGGGCAGATCACTTGAGGTCAGGAGTTTGAGACCAGCCTGGCCAACATGGTGAAACCTCATCTCTACTAAAAATACAAAAATTAGCCAGGCGTGGTGGTGGGCACCTGTAATCCCAGCTACTTAGAAGGCTGAGGCAGGAGAATCACTTGAATCCAAGAAACGGAGGTTGCAGTAAGCTGAGATCGTGCCACCGCACTCCAGCCTGGATGACAAAGCGAGACTCCGTCTCAAAAAAAAAAATCATGGCCAGGCGCGGTGGCTCACACCTGTAAGCACTTCGGGAGGCCAAGGTGGGTGGATCACTTGAGGTCAGGAGTTCAAGATCAGCCTGGCCAACATGGTGAAACCCTGGCTGTACTAAAAATACAAGAATTAGCCAGGTGTGGTGGCATTCCTCTGTAGTTCCAGTTACTTGGGAGACTGAGGCAGGAGATCATGCCACTGCACTCCATCCTGGGCAACATAGCGAGCTCCATCTCAAAAAAAAAAAAATTAGTGCAGCCTTGCCATGGTACCAAAATAACTATTTCTACTTACGATTCATAGCAAATTTACTTTCTTTTAGGTTTATCGTCTTGAACTTGGTTTTAAACATAACGAAATTCAACATATGATCACCAGAATCCCAAAGATGTTAACTGCAAATAAAATGAAACTTACCGAGACATTTGATTTTGTGCACAATGTGATGAGCATTCCCCACCACATCATTGTCAAGTTCCCACAGGTAATGCCACTCACAGCTCTCTCTGTAAGCGCTGCCATTGCGCTTCATTTGGAGCTGCTCTCCAGCTGCATAGTTCTGTACGCTGGGAAGAGTTTACAATTTGCAGGGCGCAAATGTCCATCTCCTGAGGAGAAATCAGTGATGAGTCTCTTTCCCTGGAGTTTCTACCTAGTCCTAGTTCTGATTGTTGGAATCAGGCCAACAAATCTAATGTAGTCTCTCTTCTCTCTCATGTTTTTCTGTACTTTACTTTGGAATAGATCACTTCCCTTAAAGGTCCTTTCACTGCTACATGTACTTTTTAGTCACAGTTTATTTAAATTCATGAATCAATAAGCCATATTGTAATGATCCCCATCCCAATATAAAAGTGATCCAGTTTGCCATCATGCCAAAGCTGTAATTATATTTTCTAAGCTAATCAAGCTTCCATATTCTTTACCTAGTGAGTGATATTATCTGCTGTTCACAAGAATATTAATCTTGAATATTGACTCTTTAAAAGCAGAAACTTTGTCTGATTTATACACTGCCAAATCCTCAGTGCCTAGAACTACACCTGGCACTAAGTAGGCACACAATTAATATTTGTTGAATGAATGAATGATTGGATTTTATCAAAGTAATCCTTTTTTCCTATTTCCTATGCAAATAGCCACTCAGTATTTATTGGATAAATGATAAACTGAATTTTTATTTAAGTGATCCCTCTACTCCATTTGCTAGAACACATGTTCCTGTTTTTGAAAAAAGATGGGTAAAAGAAATATGACCTTAATACAACTCTCAGAACTAGACTGCATTAGGTTCAGTTCCTTCACATACAGCTATATTTATTTGCCTATTAATACTTCACTAGGAATGGGCCTCTAATATAGGATTTTCCTATTTTACCAAATGTAAATATACCCATTATAGAAGTGTTAGAAGCCTACAGTTTTGTGAATTTGGCTCATGGAATAATTGTGAAGTAATCTTCAACGAAAAAGAAATGACAATTTGTTTTTCCCTGGGTTGGTGGGTAATTCATTTTTCCAGTATATCACTGAGCATCCATCAGTGCTACACATTGGGCACTGAGGATACAAAAGTCAAGCAGACATGATCTCTGTTCTTGTGGAACTTATAATCGAGTGTGGAAGACAGGTTTAAAAATAGAATTGCTTTATATGATGGTAAAGAGTCCTAACCAGAGCTCCTACAGTGATTTAGAAGCGGCAGGAGAATTATAGAAGTAATAACAGCAACTGAGTACTTACTGTGTGCCAGCTCTATCTTTATTGCTTTATTTGTATTAACACAGTTAATTCTCACAACAACCATATGAGGTAGATGCTATTATTACCCCTATTTTACACATAAAGAACTTAAAGCTTAAAGAGATTTAAGTAACCTGTCCAAGGTTACCCAAGTAACAAGGTTGGGGCAGAACCACGATTAGAACTCCAACAGTCCAGTTTAAAAACCCAAGCCCTTTACTAGGATCTGCTAGAAGTACATTTGAATTGTCTGTAGAAGAGTGAGTGGTGTTTAAAAGATGGAGAGGAGCTTTCCAAATAGAAGAAATTATAAGCTGACCAGATGCATCAAAATCACTTAAAAACACAGATTTTAGGCACCCCAAACCCTTGCCTCAGAGAAGCTCTGTTGTAGAATTGTGGCTTCCAAATTGGGATTCTCAGATTCCTAGAGTCTAGGTGGAATTATTGGGGAAAAAAAACAGAAAAATAAAAAGCTTATTAATGAAAAAATACATTAACGGACAGTAAGGCTGTGAACGGGCTGATATAGACTTTAAATTTTTGGCTGGTGTTTAAATCTCAGTGGCGTGGAACTAATTTTCTCATGCAGATAATATTCCTGGTTGGCAGATCTGACTTACGATTAATTAAAAATGGGGAAAGAAGTATAACTTAATAACTATGATCAATTTAGTCATTTCGAAGAAGAGATCTTGGAAGGTAAAGGATAACAAAAGCAGTTTTAGGGTAATGAATGTGAAGAAATCACTAGGCTAAGTAAAGAGGTTATATTCAGGATCCCCCAAAACCTTCACTCTCCCCTTCCTCTGTGACTTTCTGTGAAGGCAAAGTTGAAGTCCACCTTAGGATTAGAGGGGACCAATAATTCTCAGGCTAGGGGCACTTTTTTTAACTCTGAATAATTTAATATGTCATTAATAGGATGAAATTTTTGTGCCAATGGCAAAGTAGCCCCTGGTGGCCAACAACCCTCCCCCAACACCACCACACCCATAAAAAAAGAAGGGAGAAACACCGCAATCTGAGCAGTAGCTTTTGGACTTGAAAGAGTACACAACTCTCTAATGATGGAGTAACTTTGGTCCACTGGAGAAGTAAACACATAATATCTGCTCATAAGCTAAATAAATGCTTTGAAGTGTTATTATATTTAGGAAATTAGTAATCGTTTAGGAGCACCAGAACCATTTGTGGTTTTGTCTGTTGTTGGGTGATTGTTTTTTTTTGTTTTTTGTTTTTTTTGTTTTTTTGGAGACGGAGTCTGGCTCTGTCGCCAGGCTGGAGTGCAGTGGCGTGATCTTGGCTCAGTGCAACCTCCGCCTCCCGGGTTCAAGTGATTCTCCTGACTCAGCCTCCCGAGTAGCTGGGACTACAGGCGCCTGCCACCATGCCCAGCTAATTTTTGTGTTTTTAGTAGAGACGAGGTTTCACCATGTTGGCCAGGATGGTCTCAAACTCTTGACTTTGTGATCCTCCCACCTTGGCCTCCCAAAGTGCTGGGATTACAGGTGTGAGCCACCGCGCCTGGCCGGGTGATAGTTTTTTAAGCCAAGAATCACTGCATAGGAGTCATACTTCTAAAAAAAATCTATCTAAAACCTCTTACATCTTCGTTATCTATAATATTGTGATCATGGGAATTTAGTTATCAGAACAAGGGCAGAATAGCAGAGACTGAAAAGGGAGATGTTCTGTTCCAAAAGCAAGCCAAACCCATGTTGAGGTAGCACCCTGTGCTTTTTTTAGTCACTCTTCTCATAGTACTTTGGTTTTCAACAATTGCTTTTCATAGTGTCCTTTCCAACTGATCTGTTACTGTTTCCACTTGAATATAGGGAAAGAGGCCTAGGGGTTATGTGTCACATCCCGCGTTCACATTGTATCTGTAACAGCCAAGAGGAGAGCTTGAGGCAGGCATAATATTGAAAGGGCTTCCTCTGAGCCTCACCAGGGAACCTCACAGGTCTCTCAGGCTTCAGGGCTGTAGCTCAAGTCTGGCCGGATCTCCCATTTGTCTCTTCTTTCTGTAGCTGGCTGTAGAGCCTTGCCTGCTTCTGACTCCTTTCTAAAGTTGCTGCTGCTCACTCTAGTTTTTAGGAGTTTTACTTTGAGGCAGGTAAGACATACTTTCCCTAGTTGCTCTCCCAGAGGTCAGATTCATTTCATTTTGATTCTAGTTAAGGGGAGGAGTGCAAATTTTAAAAAAGGGAGAGAGAGAGGTGTTACAGATTATGAAATCTTATACTTTTTTTATAATAACATCTTAATCTCTAACATTGGTTCTCAAACTTGGTGGATATCAGAATCATCTAGAGGGCTTGTTAAGACAGATTTCTGGGTTCTGCTCTCAAAGTTGCTGATTAAGTAGTTTTGGGGTGAGGCTTGAGGATTTGCCTTTTTTTTTTTTGAGATGGAGTCTTACTCTGTTGCCTAGGCTAGAGTGCAGTGGCGCGATCTCGGCTCACTGCAACCTCTGTCTCCTGGGTTCAACCAATTCTCCTGCCTCAGCCTCCCGAGTAGCTGGGATTACAGGCACGCGCCACCACGCCCAGCTAATTTTTGTATGTTTAGTAGAGACAGGGTTTTGCCATGTTGGCCAGGCTTGTGTTGAACTCCTGACCTCAAATGATCCGCCTGCCTCAGCCTCACTACAGGCGTGAGCCACCACGCCCGGCCGAAGATTTGCTTTTTTAACACATTCTCCTCTGTCTCTGGAGCACTCAATCTTCTTTGCCCACAGTATAGCCCTTAATTATTTTATTATTGTTTTGTATGTTGATTTTGAATCCCTTTTTCTAGTTTCTTCACAGAAAATACAGGATTTAAATCCTCTGGCATTTATCCTACTTACTGAACACATGGTCAGTAGTTGGTATTGGTTAACCTATTAAAATTTTTGCCAAGTAAACTTTTTAATATTTCATCCTCCAGTGTGCAGTGTTTTTTAAAAACTTTTTTTTCTTTTCTAGGTATTTAATACAAGGCTGTTTAAGGTCAGAGAAAGACACTTGTTTCTTACCTATTTAGGAAGAGCACAGTATGATCCAGCAAAACCTAACTACATCTCTTTGGACAAACTAGTATCTATTCCTGATGAAATATTTTGTGAAGAGATTGCCAAAGCATCAGTACAGGACTTTGAAAAATTCTTAAAAACGCTTTAGATTTTTATGTATGTTAAAATGCAGTATTGTAAAGTGAATATATATATGAATAAATGAATGTATTTTTAAATGCCTCGGGTCTCAACTGATATTGGAAACCATTTGATACTGTAAATTTGGGTACATATACTGTGGTAGAACTTTCATCAAGTTCCTAGTGACT
The DNA here is from genome assembly GCF_029281585.2 of Gorilla gorilla gorilla. Classification (NCBI taxonomy): domain Eukaryota; kingdom Metazoa; phylum Chordata; class Mammalia; order Primates; family Hominidae; genus Gorilla; species Gorilla gorilla. The sequence goes on along the minus strand of NC_073231.2, from coordinate 102,082,800 downwards.
TAATTCTTGTTTGACCTTTTCCTTCCTTCTTAGGAAATACAGCAAGCCCAGAGAAGGGGAAAGAGTTGGTTTACTTTAAGTTGGTGCTTTGTCATTCTCGTGAAGATAAAAACAGTGGAGGATTTTTAAAGTGGTTTCATTATAAAATGGCTTTATTTCCTTTGAACTGTTACGAGTTTCCAGAGCATACTACATTAGTCATCTAATATCTACTGCTCAGATAATGCTACAAAACACACTTCATTTTGGATTATCTACATTGTTAACTTCTTGAACACAGATATTCACAGTTGGCTAAGAATAAGGAAAAGGAAAGTGGAGTGTAAAGATTAGGGGCAATGAGATATAGTGAAAGGCTTAACTAGCCTTTGACTTATTACCAGTAAACAAAGATTTGTTTTCCATTTGCAACATGTGTTATCCTGGGCAAGTGATTTCATTTCTGAGCTTTTGCTTTTTTATTTGTAAAACAAAGCATCATGACTTCAGTTGTCTGCCTTATGATCACCAGATTGGGTAGACTGTTAACACTGGGGGCCCCCATGAACCACACCTGGTATTTGCACTCTTGTGTAGTTAGTCCTCTCCCACACTGACTCTGGGCCAATGTGATTTGGCCCAGAGGACATTTGTCAAGCAGAGGCTTAAGAATTTGCACATCAGGGCTTGCCCTCTTGGAACATTTGCTCTTGGCACTCCAAGCTACTGTGTAGAGAGGTCTGGTTACTCTGCTGGAGAAACTAGGTGGACAGAAAGATGTCTGGCCAAACCCAGCTTTTTCAGACATGCCAGCTGAGCACCAGACATGCATGAAGAAATTATCTGGGATGTCCCAGACTTAGTAGATACTACACTAAGCAGAACGACTCAGCGGAATTCAGAATTGGGAGAAAGTGTTTTAAGCCGCTAACTTTGGGGGTAGTTTGTTGTGCACAGGGTTCTGTGGTGTGCTGATGCCCTTTAAAAAACCTCATGAAAAACTAAATTTGTAATTGGTCAGGGCCAGGTATAGTGGCCTTCCTGTTACATATTTTATTCATGCAACCGACATTTGAGTTCTAGAATACAGTGGTGAGTGTGGCATAGATATGTGCTTTCATGGAGTTCTCCAATGGATGAGATCAATAAACAGGAAACAATAAAAAATAAGCTGGGGACACCATGGAACCATCCTGTCCTCTCTTTCTGTGGCTCACAACCTCATTTTGCCTTTATGAATAACCCACTGAACAACCTTAGCTGTCAGAATAGGCAAGTTGTGTTGATACAATGAACAATCCTAAAACCTCAAATGATTGAAAAACCACAAAAGTTTTTATCTTATACATGTTTCTTAGGACCACAAAGGCTCTGCTCCACATCGTCTTCAGTGATACAGGTTGATGTATCCTGTCTCCATCATTTCTGGAGTGTTGCCAGTCTATGGAAAAGGAAAGGAATGTGAAGAATTGCTCTTAAAAAGTTATCACATTTTTCTTGGCCAAAGTATCACATGGCCATGCCTAACTTTAATAGGGCAGAGAGGCAATCCCTAATCCTGTGCTGGGAGGAAAGAAAACCAAAAATAGTTTTTGAATCAACAATCACTACCAGCAAACATTCAGTCTCTCTAGCTTTATTCCTTAGGAGCTGGATTTTGTGACAATTTTGGGTTTCAGATCTTTTGATATGTCTTTTCTTGCCACCTTCACCTGTAACCAGCAAGCTAAAACTTAAAGGGTGGAAGGGAGGAGAGTTTATTGAGTACCTACTCTCTGCAGGGCAATGTGCCAATGTACAAATGTATTGCATTTCTTCACATCTTTCAGACTTCACTTTGGCTAGTGTAAGATAGAAGAGATCATTCATCAGCTTTAGTGCTGTATACAGGACTGACTAATGAAGAAATTGTGACAGCACGGAGATAGAAGAAAAAGGAAAATCAATAGAATTTTAGAACTGGAATGTGACTAAGATCGTTAAATCTAGCCTTTTGAACTTAGGATGAGACAAGGTTCTACTCTATATTGTCCCAGCTCTGAGCTTAAAACTGAGGGGAAAAAAAAGATATCACTGAGTAATGGTAGAAGTTCACCAGTAACTATCAGTCATGCTAGCTCCCCCTAATTGTTTTCTGTCTCTAGATGTTTATGCCTAAGACTTCGCATGTTGGGGCTGAGACCTTAAAAGTGAGAAAATCTATATACTTCTCTTTTGTCTTAAAATTGTGTGCAAATTCTGCAATACATCTTAGATTTAATCTTTAAAAACCTTTTCTGCTGGGCATGATGGCTCACGCCTGTAATCCAGCATTTCGGGAGGCTGACATGGGTGGATCACTTGAGGTCAAGAGTTTGATACCAGCCTGGCCAACACGGTGAAACCCCGTCTCTACTAAAAATACAAAAATTAGCGGGCATGGTGGTGTGTACACCTGTAGTCCCAGCTACTCGGGAGGCTGAGGCACGAGTCATTTGAATCCAGGAGGCAGAGCTTGCAGTGAGCCGAGATTGTGCCATTCAGCCTGGGTGACAGAGGCTGAACAACAAAAAAAAGGGTGAAAAAAAAAAACCCAAAACCTTTTCTGACCTAACCTTCCTCTAAAATAGCTAGATATAGATCTTCAGCTGGAGAAACCCAAGGCCTGAAAGGCTTGGTGTCTTTCCTGGATTAGTAGTGTAGCAGTATAGCATATGACCCTAGAATTAAGGAGCCCCAAATTTGCATCTGGATTTTCAGATTCTGGAAGAAGAACCTGGACTCTTCTAGTCATGTGCTCTTGGACAAGTTATTCAACCTTTCTGAGCCTCAGCTTTCTCCTCTCTACAATGAGATAATTACAGTACTTTTAGAATTAAAAGATAGTGTAGGGGAGTGAGAGATCACATCCAACCCTCCCTCCCCTTTGCTCTTATGTGGGCTCTTTGGTTAGATGTAGGAACCAAATTGACACATGGCAGATTAACAAGAGAAAAGCATACTAATTTTACTAGTTTTACATGTACATGGGGATCCGCACAAAAGAGTGAAGTGGCCAATGTAAGATGCCTTTATACTTTTTACACGAACTACAAATCAGAAGAAAGGGGATCTTGCTAGGGGCAGTAAATTTCTTGTGGAGTCATTAGGAGAAAAGTGTGTGTGTTGGGGTGTAAACTTAGTGGAAGATAACGGTTACTTCGGAAAGCATATTCAGGTCCAAAGCAGCCCCCAGTTTCGTCTCTGGTGATAGGTGCTATTTTCTCCCTCTGGTAAGGGACGGGTACTCCAGAGGAATCCTGGAGGAAGCTTTATGGCTTGCTGCATGCAGGAAGAGATAGGTCATCAAACCTTTTCTGAAACTACAATTTCTCCAATGTTTTCAACTCGAAATAATCAATGTACCAATTCCATATATTTTTGGGATGGCACATCCATCAGTCCTTCAATAGAAAGTAAGACGATGCCCTTAAAACATTTAGCTTCCTGCCTGGCACAAAGAGCTGAATTAATACTGTCCACGCTCTCATAGCTATTAACAGCAAATAACAGAACCCAGCTTCAAGCCTCGGTCTCCTAATTCCTGACCTGTGTTCTTCCCATCACATCACAACCAATACTTCTTAGAATGTAGCACGCAAAATGCCCCGCCTACTCCATTGGCCTCACCCTGGCCGAGAGGTGCTTACGCAGGTCCTGAACGGCAGTCGTCAGAACTGCGCCTGCGCAAGCGGCCTTTCTCTGTTCGCGATGTGACGTAACGCGCCTGCGGACTGGGCCCAGCTTGTCCTCTATGACTTACCCAGAAGGCAACGCTTCTCTTTCTGGTCAAAATGGCTGGCAAGCAGGCCGGTAAGTAACTGGGGGTCTTCTTGGCCGGCATCGTCGCGCTTCACCGTTTATTTTTGCTGCAGCTTGCTACGTTTTCTCTCTTCTTTGTAAGTGGCCAAGTTTGTCGCGGAAGGGAAATTGGCTGCTTCAGTCCAGCGAAAAGGATGTGCTTCCCCACTCGTTTGCTTTCCCCAGGGCGGGCTTGCCTGTATAGGGTCGGGATGTTAACCCGCTGTTTGTGAAGGTGCCCGCGGTGGCTCTGACAGCCCTGGAGTTCCAGCTGCCCGTGCTCGGAAGTCCTTCCCCTTGGCCTTAGAAAAGTTAAAGGGCACAAGAGGATAACTAGTGGATGACTTTCAACCCGAATGAGCTCAGTGCTTTCTATGACCCAAGTGCTCTATCGTGTGCATTGGCCCTATAAATTTTCTTGCCATTGCGACGAGGGAGATATTAATTTCCCTTTTACGCTGATAAGATAACTGAGGCAAAGTGACACAAGGAAGTAGAATTGGAAATATCATTGCACCCCTCGCGCTTCTCAAACTGCGAATCAGAGACAGTTGAGCAAGGGATACGAGCGACGCTTCAGGTTGACCTTGGATTATCTAGAGCGTCATCTTGATCAGTAGGTTTGGAGAAATTTGAATTTATTGTAGGTTCTTTTCTTCTTTTTTCTTTCTTTTTTTTTCTTTTTTGCTAATCTCTGCCCTCTGGCGGTACAAGTTGGAGTAGCCGTTTTGTTTGTTTGTTTGTTTGTTTGTTTGTTTGTTTTGTCTTTGAGACGGAGTCTTGCTTTGTCGCCCACGCTGGAGTGCAATGGCACAATCTCGTCTCACTGCAATGCAACCAAGTTGGAGTAGCTTTTAAAAAATGTTGATCCTTTTCTCCCCGCCCCCAGCAATTGTGAAGCTGTTAGGAAACATCAGGTTGCCAGAAACATCCGTTAACCTAATTGACATTGAGCTTTTTGGGGGTGGGGGAGACTTTTTAAATAATTATTTTATTAATTCGGTAGATATTGAAGGAGTCTTACTAAATTCAAGACACTGCTTCTGTGCGTGTTTGGGAACTACATAGACCAGATCTCAATTCCCATTAGCTAACTCTGACCTTGGGTGGGATCACTTCTGTAAGCCAGCTTCCCCTTCTGTAGTAATAGACATGTAAATAAATCAGCTAATGTTGGTAAAGCATATAGGAAAGTGTTTGGTGCGCAATAAGTGCTTAGTGAATATTATTATAGTCACTGATAGGTGGTTGAAATGGTTGAAAATAATCTGTCTTCCACAAGTATGTTTGTAGATTGTTGACTGATACTTGTTTTTCTAGCAGCAGTTTTATACATGACTCTTAATTTTCAAGGAGATTTGCTAAAGCCACGTAATCTGTAGTGCACTGAGTTTGCAAGCAAGGAGAGTTGAGTGAAAGGAGAGTTTGCTTTCCTTCCTTGGTAAGGGCTAACCCTAGACAAAATTTTAAAAGAGAATACAAACTTGTTCTACCTCTCCTTTTGTAAAATGTCTCTCCTAAAATGTCAGATACGGTCCTGCTGTACTTGGACCCTGCTGGGTTACTTCATCAGGCTCAGCCCTGTTCCCCAAACAGTTTTAAAATTACCTATTTCTCATCCGTTTTCAATATCCATTCCCTTGGGGGGAACTTAGTTGCTTAGGGGGAGGTAAATGGACTTCTTTTACGAATCCATATTAATGTTTAAATGACTAATGGTATCAAAATCCTCCCCAAAATACATACATTTTTAAAGAATGTGGCCAAATGAAATAACTGTAATATCGAGTAAAAATTTTAGAGGATGAGGGTCATTTAGACCTGCCAGTCTATGCTGAAATCTCACTGTCTTTTCCCTACAACTCCAGCTCTCTTGAAATGAAAAGTTTACAATTATTTCCTGTGATCTATTTATGAAACTACAAATGATAGAAATTTCCAAGTCCTTCTCCTATCTCCCACCCCTTCATTTCTGAAGGTAACAGGGCAGGCATAAGGGCACACGATGTACCTATGGATCTTTTGTACATTCAGTGTTTGAGTTTACCCTTTTCTGTCATGACTTGCCACCATTTTCCTGCAACCACTTTTGCTCATAAATAAAATAAGCACTTTTTATCAACATTTTATAGAGTATAAACTTTTTTCTTTTAAATCTAATTCTTTTTTGATTAAATTCTTGCTGTATATACTATATACTTTTAAAAGGAAATTTATTTCTATGTTTGCATTCATCAGCAAGATAACTGAGTACTGGTTGCTTGCCTATCAATGTGTTCATATAGTATAATTAAATTGTAGCAATTAACAGTGTGACAATTATCAGTTTCAGCATCAGGCAAGTGGCTGGATGGTATTCGAAAATGGTATTATAATGCTGCAGGATTCAATAAACTGGGTAAGCAGCTGTGCTGTTTAATGTTTGTTGTTGTTGTTGTTGTTGTTTCTTTGTTTTATTTTTCTGAGAGTATTGCCTTTGCAAGTGTTACTGTGGTTCCAAAAACCATTTCAATTCTTGTATACATCAGAAGATTTTAAAATTAAATCACATTATGTTAAATCCAGTTCCTTTTTAAAGTTTTTTTTGAGAGAAGAGGGATGAAAGCCTCTAAAATGTTCGACTTGGTAATGACATTAAGTAGTAAGACATTTTCCTTCTACACCCCCTTTCCCAACTCTTCCACTTAAAATTTTATTTATTTATTTATTTATTTGAGACGGAGTCTTGCTCTGTCACCAGGCTGGAGTACAGTGGCGCAATCACAGTTCACTGCAACCTCCGCCTCCCGAGTTCAAGTGATTCTCCTGCCTCAGCCTCCTGAGTAGCTGGGATTACAGGCGTGTGCCACCACGCCCGGCTAATTTTTTTTGTATGTAGTAGAGACGGGGTTTCACCATATTAGGCTGGTCGCAAACTCCTGACCTCAGGTGATCCACCTGCCTCGGCCTTCCAAAGTGCTGGGATTATAGGTGTGCACTACTGCGCCCGGCCTTCCACTTAAAATTTTAATTTAAATTATATAAACATTGAAAGTAGAGAGTTTTCGAATATTAAAATTTTATCACGTCCATGCAATCATATGATTCCTAAGCTTTTTTAGAACTTTGTAATTTACCATGAACTTCATCTTTTGCTATTGAAGCTTGAAGAAAGTGTAAGCAAAAGTCACTGTTCCTTAGTATACTATCATTTTAAGATTCTTTAATACCTTGATCTCAGATTTAAACTATGAGAAAGAAGAGATGTGGTTTTTTAATGTGTGTTTAAAAACAAAGTAAACATTTAAAATACTTTGTAAATGGTTTAGATAAAATATGAATTTTGTGGCATTGGATTTTAAGAGGCTCATATATTGTTTCCGTAGTCTAGTTCAAGAAGTAACCCATTATATCAAGTAATAACTCATTACTTTTAATGGCAAAACTGCAATTACTTTTGCACCAACCTAATAATGTACGAAATGCATTGAATTTCCATTGAACCTAGTGATTTGAATTCGATAGTTCACCAAAAGTTGTAAGTTATAAGTTATAAGTCATAAAGATATTTTACTAATTTAAAAAAAACCGCGATTTTTGAGATGCATGTGCAGTCTAACTTTGTCGTCTATCATAGGGTTAATGCGAGATGATACAATATACGAGGATGAAGATGTAAAAGAAGCCATAAGAAGGCTTCCTGAGAACCTTTATAATGACAGGATGTTTCGCATTAAGAGGGCACTGGACCTGAACTTGAAGCATCAGATCTTGCCTAAAGAGCAGTGGACCAAATATGAAGAGGTAGCACAGCTTTATCTACCTGACAGTGTTGCTCATTAAGGATGGAGTTTTAGAAACAAGAGAAACATGTTCATTTGCGTAGTGTTAGAGTTCTCTGAGTCATGTCAAATAAATATGTGAGGTTAATAAAGCAAATGTTATTTCCGTTTTAGAAGAAAACCACATTGAGTCTTATGTGTGAAATGATGCTTCTGAAATTACTAAGCAAGTCTCTAATATAGAGAGCCAGGACTAAAAATCCAGGTCTGTTGCCTCCCAGGTCTTTGCTCTTCCACCTCTGCACTCTGCTTCCTACTTAGATGAAAAGATCAGCCCATTGAGTGTCCCTCCAGATCCCAAGAAGAGCTTCTGTGAAGCAAACTCTCACCCCTTGAACTGCATTGAAACTAGGCAAAGGCCTGTGGACATTCATTTCTTTTTCTTCCCGAAAAGACTTCCCCCTCATAACCTATCAAAGCAACTTATCACACCATCACCACAGATTTGACATTTTAAAAAGCAGATAGTTCTTAGGTTGAGAATATGTTTTCTAAAATTGGAAATTCAAAAGTAATTGCTTTTTTCTTGTTATTGAAGACCTGTTGAGTGTTTGGGATATATCAGTACGTGATGGTAACATATAATATTTCATTCATTCTTTAGGAAAATTTCTACCTTGAACCGTATCTGAAAGAGGTTATTCGGGAAAGAAAAGAAAGAGAAGAATGGGCAAAGAAGTAATCATGTAGTTGAAGTCTGTGGATGTAGCTGTTATGAAGATGGTTAAACTTGAAACAAACAATTTTAAGAATTATTTGGTCTGCAGATGTTTTACTTTAAATAAATGTCTATTGTAATGGCTGGAGTTTTTGAATTCCAAACCTTATACTGAATAACTACTGAATCCCTTTACTGTTAAATTTTTTTCCAAACTTTCAAGATATATTTAGTTGTGTTTAACTGCTACTTGGAGCTCAGAAGCCACTTTATCAGTTTTCCTCACTGGTTGGATAGCCTATCAGTTTATGGAAGGATATAACTTCCGTAAGTTACATCCTTATGGAAGCTACTGAATAAAAGAAGGGGGTATGCACCCCCTAGTTTGCCAAGATTGAGAAATAGCCTCTTCACTGCTATGCAAACAGATTTGATTTTGCATCCTATCATTTAAAAAGAAATTATGTATGCACCCCAACATAGGCATACTTAAGTAATATATATACTCCTATGCTAACATGTATACTAGAAAACAAAAAGACGTTAGAAAAATAAAAGTATAAAGACAAATCATACTGTCCCCATATCTCAGTGACTTTTCCACTTTGGAAATGATTGTTATGAAGTTTAAGGGATGGATACTAGTCAGTTAAAAGTTTTAAGATTATAGGGTAATTTTTAAAAATATAAATTAGAATCATTGGCGAGGCATGGTGGCTCATGCCTGTAATCCCAGCACTTTGGGAGGCCGAGGCGGGCGGGTCACCTGAAGTCAGGAATTTGAGACCAGCCTGGCCAACATGGTGAAACCCTGTCTCTACTAAAAATACAAAAAATTAGCTAGGCGTGATGGTGGGCACCTGTAATCCCAGCTACTCGGGAGGCTGAGGCAGGAGAATTGCTTGACCCCAGGAGGCGGAGGTTGCAGTGAGCCTAGATCACACCACTGCACTTCAGCCTGAGCGACAGTGACTGTCTCAAAAAAAAAAATTAGGATTATTCAATGTTGTCATCATTTCCACTCCTAAATTCTCAAATGCTTTCTTTGGTAGAGGTGAGAGTGTGGAGCCACAGCTAGTAGAGAAGGAACAGTAGAACCTGCAGCCTCCCTGGTTTTCCAGGACAAGTCATTGCTGTGTGTGGCAGGAATGCCTTACCTGAAATAACAAAACTGTGAAAAACGAATTTGTGTTACATTTAAAATTTGTAAAGCAATGAGAAATGTGTGTATCATAAAGAGCATCTTTAAATTTTTGCTAAAATATTAGCCTCTTAAATTCTCTAGGAACCCCCTCCCCCACTTGTTTTTTTTCCTTTCGCTGGTCGTTATTTTTCTAAACCTATCCTGAAATCATGTCAATTTTCTTTTGTATGGTTGAAGACAACTAGATCACTTGATAATGGTTTTGCTCAGGTCACATTGTGACAAGGTTTTAATGTAGTCCTACTTTGCAGAAGGAGGCCAAGAAGATGGGCTGTCTAGAACCCCCTTTAAAACCATTTGTCTATTCAGAAAATTTTCCTGAGTAGATCTCTGCAAAGGCTCTTTTAATAGTGATTTCAAGATCACGTTTGCAGGACTCTGGTCTATTCGTTCAGACGTCTACTGTGCACAATTACAAGGAGACTACAACTGAGGCATCTCAAAGAGTACTGTCAAGGTGTGTAGGGAGCCCGGTGGGTGGAGGGAGGCTGGGCTCTGACCCTAGAAACCATGCTTATGAATGCTGTTAATGTTTAAAGCAAGCCTAAGGGCACTGCTGAAGGACAGGGGAACAAATAGAACTGACCAAGACTGAGGTATAACAGGAACCCCCAGGCTATCCACCTGCTCAAGGTAAAGTGTGGTATTACATAGGGCAACCTCTGATTTTGTAAGAGTTCTTCCTAAAGCCAAAGTGTATACCTATTCTATGTTTCCAGATTACTTCATTCTTCTAAATGAGAACAAGTGTGCAAAAGTTCTTTGAACACTAGATCAATGTTTTGTGTTCATTATAAATTATGGTTATCGTCCTGCTTGTTATGAAGACTAAGAAAGTAGATCTAGTATTTGGCTCACACAGGTGAATGGGTGAGAATTTGTTAATCCATCAGTGAAGTCCTTTCATTTGAAAGAGAGGGCCTTTCTATTATCAAAAGCTGTCCTGTGTGAAAAATCACCATGAGAGTGCCTGAAACACAGGCACTCTGCATTGTCCTGTAGACCGAATCTACATTGTCCTGTAGACTGGTCTACATTGTCCTGTAGACCGAATGGTAGAGTGATTCAGAGCTAATTCTGGGTTAGACTGCACAGGTCTGAATCTATTTGCTCACTGTGTAGTGCTTTAGGAATACAATTTAACCTCTCCGTGCTTCAGTTTGTTTGTCCCTAAGATAGAGCTAATGATAGAAACCTACTTTACCCAGTTGTGAAAATTAACTGACTGCATGTCAAGCACTAACAGTTTCTGGCACATAGTATGCATAATGTAAATTATGTGCCGAGAAGCGAGAAAAAATAACTTGGGAAAACGCTGAATATCATCAATGTCGAATAGCTAACCAGTAGCTGAGGTCCAAGGTCTCCTCTCTTCCTTCTATGTGGCACTCTTGTTTCTGGTTCATCTACTCCCTTTGGGTGTCACCTCCTTGAGTGAAGTACCTGCTGGAGATGAGAAGAGTGGAACTGGATCTGCATGACAGCTTTCATTAGGATGGAGCTAAGACTTGGCTATCTCCCTGTTTTGTGTTTTGGATGGGTGACATTTTAAAACTGCCAACATTCAAATCCTGCTAATTTGCTTTGTACAGTTTAAAATGTTTGATATCTTTTGTTGTTTAAAGTTTGAGATTGGTTTTGAATATACGGTTTTCCTACATCTTGAAGAAGGTTATGTTTGTTTACTCTGAAGTGGTCTATGTTCTGTTTGTTCGTTTTACTATACTTTGCAAAAAAACAGATGGCTGGCTTATGTTCACTGTTGTAGTGCACTACCTAGTATCACTTGGCCTTCCTGTTGTCAAGATATAGGAAGCAGCGTAAGGGATGTTGGGCCTTCAGACCCCCAATTGCCAGCTGTGGTCCTAGTTCCAGATTGCATGGAAATATTTGATAACATTCCTGCACTGAGTTATCATGGTCTGAATATTTATGTGACGCTCTACGAGTGGTACCAAAATGTTACTGATGGAATTTTCACTAATGGCACCTTTTCCTGTTTTTAAATTCTAGAATCTTAATAAATCCAAAGTGTACATTTTGGTAGTGATTTCATTTAGTTATTTACTTTAAGGACTCCCTTTTCAAGCATTAACTCTGCACTAATTTTGACTTATGAAAAGATTCAGCAGTAAGAATAAAAACTGGGCCAAAGCCCAAAGCAATAATCCTTCACAAGTAGGATGGAGTTTTAAAAATATGGGCATCCTGTGTGTAGCTTTGAAAATAACCAAAGTACTTGGAATTAAAGTTAGGTGAACATGAAGATTGTCATAACCAAATCCTTGACAGCTTGATGGATGAAGAGCAGATGGGTGTACGGTGTATGGGAGGAAGCATGGATTTTAGGAGGGACAGTATCAGAGAGGGATGGTTAGAAAGTGAGTAAGACAGGTTGCTCTTTGGAAAACAAGGAAAATCCCTGTATTAGAACAAGGCATGAAATTCTGCCACTAGGTGGCAATGCCCTATAACTTTACAACTTAGGGTACATCACATGAGCACTATGGAAGATTTCTCCATTCTGCACCCCACCAACTCCCTCCCCTCCTTCATTTTTCAGGATGACAACACCTTAGAGGTTTATGGCCATCAGGAGAATTTACTACTAAGCTATATACTGATGTAATGAAATCTAATATATGTTGTGCAATGAATTATGAGATGTTATTTAGTTTCAGGATTTTATTACTTCAATCAGTTATGACCATATTTCCTTTTATATGATTGCTCACTCGTTAAACATACCAGATGACTGTATAAGGAACACCTAATAAAGTCTATAGATGTTAAAATATTTTAAATGTTTTAATTTATATGCCATAATTTGTTTACATTCTGGTTATACTGGAGTTCATATTAAAAGCCATAACATGTTAGAATCTGAGATCTCAGGTCAGATAGTGCCTCTAAGTTATATTTTGCTAAGAAATTTTATTGTATTAGCAATTGAGCAGGAAAGAAGAACTGAATCGTTATAAGGTGGTTAATTTTTAGCATAGATGTCAGAAAGCCTGTTAATATTCCAGAGGCTTATGATAAACTATTTAAATTGTCATTCTGGATTCTGATTATATCTCCTACAGAGAAAGAGTGTATTATTTATTGAACTTTTTGTTTGAATACATGAGCCTATTTTTGCATAAATGTAAAAATGTAATTTTAAAATAAACCCCTGAAAACTTCTGGTAACATTATCCAGTTGAATAATTGTTCTGTTAGTATTCTAAATATTTTAAGAAAATTGTATACATATCTGTGACAATTGTATTCACAAGCTAAACCAAAAAAAGATAATTATTTGTTTTACAAAGGAGTCAGCTTACAATTTCTCTCTTATGCATGCATTTAAAATGTGGTTTGCCATTAAACTGGAAACACTGATCTGAGGCCAATGATTTAGGCAATCATTAGTCTAAAGATTGGCTTCCTCAGCTATAAAATGAAGGGCTTTGACTAAAAAGTCTTTTTCATTTCAGTACCAAAACATTCTGGGTCTGTGATTTAACTTATGCTCTTTATTGTTGGGATGAACTAATACTGATGGAATACTAGCTTTGTACTAGGCACTGTTCGTATATTGTCTCTTTTAATCCTCCCTGCAACCTTCTGGCATGGCTATTATAATGCCCATTGTATGGAAGAAGAAATTGGGCTTTGAAAGTCCATTTTATGCTTGTTCATTACATAATTTTCTGGATTTTTTAAATTGATGTACGTGTTTATGTTCCAGGCTAGGCAGAAGCTAGGAAGAATATAGCAGCCTCGTCACTGTTGAAATCTGGGGCTAGATAATTCTTTGTTGTGGGGGCCTCCTCTGTATGTTACAGGATATTTAGCAGCATCCCTGGCTTCTACACAGTAAGTACCAGTACCACCTCCTGCCTCCAATTGTAACAACCAAAAATGTTTTGAGACATTGTCTGGAAATGTCCCCTGGGGGAGGAGAATTGCCCCCAGCTAAAAACCACCAGTGTAGGGAATACAGAGAAAAACCAAGATGGTAGAGACAGGTATGTAATCAGATGCATGAATATGTAAACATATATGTACATACTGTGTGAATTGTCCACAAAAAATATGTACTGGGTACTATGGAAACATGGAGAAGGTAAACTAACTAAACCTGGATGGGAATCAGGGCCTCTGATAATGTGGCTGATTCCAGAACAGTAAGCAAAGTTAGCTAAGCCAAGAAGATGGTGAAGGGCTTTCCAAGCAGAAGAAAATGAGCAGGAAATGCTCAAAGGCATGGAAGTGCAGGGTGTATGTCTAGGGAAGGACAGGCAGTTTTGCATTGATGGAGTGGCAAATATCAGCTGGAGAGACATAGGAGATGCAACCTGAAAGGTGTACGCCATATTGAGATGCCTGGACTTCATCCTGTGAGCAACAGAGTGTTTGGATAGATTCTGGGAAGTGAAAATGTTGGGGCAAAGGGGATGAATATTTGAAGTTTTTCAATACTGGACTTCCAATTTGCTTTTCAAAAGTTTATAATAATTTATATTCATCTAAGCAATCACGAGGGTCCCTTTATTGCATTCCTGCCTGCACTGAGTGCTCTCGTTAAAAGTAATCTTTGTGAATTTGGTTGGAGAGTTTCTTGTTTGAACTTGCATTTCTTGGATTGAGTAGCTAGACGTTTTTCCATATGCTATTATCAAGTTGTTATTTCTCTTTCATCAATCTTGTTCATGTCCTTCACCTATGGGCCTATTTTTAATTTTCACAGCCTTTTCCTTGTTTGTTTAGTTTTCCTCTTAGCTCCCTCTTCCCCCTTCCCAAACCTGGGTCAGTTCTTATCTATTTGTATAAGACCTTTGTATGTTTAGATAGTACCCCTTTTACTTACATTTGCTGAAATGATATTTTTTTTCATTGTTTGAATTTTATTTGAGGTTTTTTGGATGCCTTTTTAACTTTGTTCATGGTGGGTTTTGTCAAATGGAAGTTTCTGATTTTTATGTAGTACAAACTCTCAGTCCTCTCCTCTGTGGTTTTGCCTCTGAGGTCATGCTTTGAGAAGTCCTCTCTTTACTCCAAGATTTCATAAATATCCAGCAAGGTTTCATCCAGTACTTTTAGGTATAAGAAACAAAACCATAAATCTTCGATCCCTCTGGAGTTTAGGGATATGGTGTGAGCAGAGTATATTTTTGAGAGATACTAAGAAGTCCAGTTGGCCTGACTGGATATCAATTAGATGTGTAGGAGGTGGATGTGAGGAAGGGTAAAAGAGAGAGGTCCGGAGGGGCTCCACAAACACGGGTCTGTTAAGGGTGATGCAGCCTGGTAATCAGCCCATTCTGTGGCTTCTCATTCTGTGAGATGTTGGCTGTGCTGCATATTCTAAATCTACTCTTGTCCCTTCTGGATTCAGCTCTGTACCCCAGGAGAGAGAAATTGATGTAAAGACTGCACAAATAGACACTTTTGCCTTCTGGCTTCTGGCTTGGGCTTGGCCAGCCAGTGTGGAGAGGGTGGCCACCTGCAAGAGAGGGCAGATGAGAGAGACAGGGATATTTATTCCCCAGCCCACGTTCCTCTGAAGAAAGCTACAGCTCCTGTCAGGCAGCCCCTCTCAAGATTCCTACAGCTCTCCCTTCCATCCCTCCCCACTGTGCTATCTCTATCAAAGTTGGTTCTCCTTGACCTTGCCTGCCCTTTGTTAATTGTCCCTTCGTTGGACATTCTTTGGTTTGCCTGATTGGGTGTGCCACACTTTCCTGCCAGGACTCTGACTCACACAGAACTGGGCTGCCCTTGAGAATGGCTGGGTTGCCCCATGAGAGCACCAAGTGCTGCCACTTGGAACTGGTTTGTGGTCAGTCCTGGAAAACCAAAGCTTGCTTCTTTGAGGTAAGCTAACTCATGCCCCAGAGTCAGACTCCAGGAGACCACACTAGTTCCAGTTGAAGGGAGTGGGCTTCCAAAGCCTGGCTTCTACCACCCCCACCTGTCTGCCTCTACCCATGATAGATCTGCTTCCAATCAGAGACTTACTCTTCTACACAATTTAATGCAGGTAAATGCCAGTGCTAAAAAGATGCCATATGATAGAAAACAGAAGGTTTGTCCATTCTGAAAACATTGTGTTCTCTTTCCTCCTGTTTTAACTCCCTCTTCCCCAAACACATTCTGCAAAATTCTACCTCTAACCTTTTTTCCTTCTATTCTCAGTCCCCTGCAATGCCACTTGCAATCCTCACCATACTCTCTGTCTAAATTCTAGCTTTACTTTAAGACAAAAATTAAATTCTGCCTACTAGGAGAAGCTCTTTGTCATCCCCAGGCACTTGACATTTCTATTTTCTTTGACTTTGTAAAGCACTTACTACTTCAACCAATCATTTATTATTTAACAATAATGAATACTATTCACCTAGTGTTCACTATGGGCCATTTCAGGTTTCGTTTATTCCTTGAAAATTTTTCCAAGGTGAGCACAATTATCCTCTTTTCATAGAGGCTCAGACATGTTAGGTAATGGGTACAAGATCACACTTTGCAAGTGAGCAAATGGAAAGTTAAATTCTGTCTTCCTTGAAGTTGCTATGTTGTCTTTTCTTTTTTATTTAAGGTGTACAGCATGATGTTTTGATATAAATATACATAGTGAAATGATTACTACAGGCAAGCAAATTAAAATATCCATTACCACAATAGTACTTTGTGTATGTGTGTCTGGCGAGCACCTAAAATCTACACTTTTAGCAAATTTTTAGTTTACAATATAATTAATTATAGTCACCATGCTGTACATGAAATCTCTAGACCTGTTCATCTTATATAATTGCAAGTTTGTATCCTTTGACCTACCTCTCCCCATTTACTGATTCTTCCCACTCTGGAAACCACCATTCTTCTCTGTTTCTATGTATTTGACATGTTTTAGATTGCACAAATAAATAAGATCATGCAGTACTTCTCTTTCTGTGTCTGGCTTATTTCAGTTAGCATAATGTCTTCCAGGTCATCCATGTTGTCACAAATGGCAGTATCTTATTATTTTTTAAGGCTTAATAACATACCATTGTGTGTGTGTGTGTGTGTGTGTGTGTGTGTATGACAATTTTTTCATTCATTCATCTGTTGGCAGACACTGGTTGTTTCCATGTCTTTACTATTGTGAATAATGCTGCATCGAACATGTGGGCACAGATGCCTTCTGAGATGATGGTTTCATTTTTTGGAGGTATATATCCAGAACAGGGATTGCTGGATTGCATGGTAGTTCTACTTTTAATTTTTTGAAGAATGTCCATACTGTTTTCCATAATGGCTGCATGAATTTACATTCCCATCAACAGTGCACAAGCACTGTCTGTTCTCTACACCCTCACCAACACTTGTTATCTCCTGTCTTTTTCGTAGTAGTTACCCTCATAGGTGTAAAAGGATATTTCTTTGTGGTTTTAATTTGCATTTCCCTGATGATTAGTGATAATGAGCACCTTTTCACGTACCTTTTGGCCATTTTCATGTCTTCTTTAGGAAGATGTCTATTCAGGTCCTTTGCCCATGCTTTAATCAGGTTATTTTATTTTTTATTTTGTCTTTTCAACAATGCTGTCCCACACTTACCTTTATTTTTACGAACTCAATTCCATTTTGTACTCATCTTTTGTTTATACTTTTCTTTCTAAACTCTATTTCTTAAATGAAATCTTTAGTTGTGAAAGTAGAGTGATCATGCTGTCTCTGAGGAGATGACATTTGAACGTTGCGGAGGAGCCACCGCAGGAAGCCCTGGTTCTTTAGGGGGGCTGTGCAGAGAATCAACTGGGAAGCTTCAAAACAAACAAGCAAAGAAACCCCAAATAACCTGATGCCTGGGTCCGACCCCCAGAGTTTCCACATTAATTGGTTTGGGAAGCAGCCTGGGATGCAGATGGTCTTAATGTGTAATTGAGGCTGATAAACATTGATCTAGAAAAGAACATTCTTGGCAAAGAGGACAGTGAGTGCAAAGGGCCTGTGGTAGGAATGAGCTGGGGGTGGCTGAGAAGGAGTTGACAGAGAAGGCCACTGTGCTGAATCCAAATGGAGAAGGAAGAGTGCCAACCCTTGGGTCAGAAAGGTAGGCACAGCCACCCCATGGAGGGCATTTTAGACCAGAAGAAGGAGTTTAAATTTTACTCAAATGCAACTGTAGGCCCTGGAGGGTTTTTAACAGTGAAATATGATTATAAGGCAAGTAGTATGTATAAACTACCTCAT
This sequence comes from Gorilla gorilla gorilla, assembly GCF_029281585.2. Taxonomy (NCBI): domain Eukaryota; kingdom Metazoa; phylum Chordata; class Mammalia; order Primates; family Hominidae; genus Gorilla; species Gorilla gorilla. The sequence goes on along the minus strand of NC_073231.2, from coordinate 102,065,096 downwards.
TCTTTTTAAGAAATGCATAAAACTCCGGATTATGGATGTACCACAATTTATTCAACTACTTGCCTGTTGATTGACATTTGGGTTGCTTCCAATCGAATGTTATTACAAACAAAGCTGCAGTGAATATCCTTGTGCACTTGTGCTTTTGAATTTTGGTAGGATAGAATCCAAAGGCTTAAAAAATTTAGACAGGAAACATGGTTGGTAGGGAGGGGAGAAAATCCCTGTCATGCAAGGGAGAGAGATCTCCTAAGTTCAAATGTCTCAAATGCATGTTCTACATCAGCCTGGATAAAGCCAGGTTTAGCAGACCATCAAGATTTTGCAACCAGCCACTGGAGTGTCCTACAATAACATTGAAGTGTGAGAAACATAGACACACCCAGCATTACTCAAACGGACATTTAATTTCTCATTAGGTTTTAATACTATCATATGTTGATTACATTGACTCTGCTTTCAGTTCTGTCCAAGTGATTTAGCTAACATATTGTAAGTTTACTCAGCTTTTTACAGTTCTATCATAAATCTGAACAGAATTTTCCTTTTAGAGAAGTATATGATTTTTTATAATTTCCATTGTCTAAAGAAAAGGAGCCTAGTATGAATGTTTATCTACTCAGAAAGTTTTTTTCTTAAGCCACTTCCACCTTTTTTGCACATTTATATACAAATAAGTTTTAATTTGTTCATGCAACTAATATTTATTCATACAATGTGTTAGGTGTTGGCATGGAAAGATGAATCACATTCAGTCCTTGTTCTTACTGAGTACAGTCTGGAGGGGGAGATAGCCCAGTAAGCAGACAATCACAACTCAGGGAGAGAGAGACTCCTTCACAGGAAGCAGGAGGTGGCATGGGAGCATAGAAGATGGGTACCCAACCAACTCTGGGGTGTAGGCTAGAGGTGGGTAACATCCAGTTGGTAATAAGCAACTGAAATGGACTGTGGTTTAATTCAGCAGAAATTTGTATTGAGAGAATATCATGGAATCAGTGAGAAGGTGTGTTAGTTTTCTATTGCTGCTGTAACAAATGAACAGACTTTGTAGCTTAAAGCAACATAAATTTATTATCTTACAGTTCTGGAGGTCAGAAGTCCAAAATGAGCCTTATGGGGATAAAGTCAAAGAGTTGTGAGGGCTGGCTCCTCTGGGGAAGAATCAGTTCCTTGACTCTCTGAGTTTCTAGAGGCTTCCAGCATTCCCTGGCTCATGTCCACATCACCCCAATCTCTACTTCCATTGGCACATGGCCGTTGCCTATCTGTGACCCTCCTGCCTCCCTCTTATAAAAGCTCTTGGAATTACATTGGCCCACTTGGAGAATTTAGGATAATCTCCCCATTTCAAGGTCCTTAACTGTATCACATCTGCACAGTTCCTTTTGCCATGTAGGTTAACATACTCACAGGTTCCAGGGAGGAGGATAGGAATATCTTTGGGGAGGTTGTTATTCAGACAGAAGGCAAGAAAGAAAAATGCAAGAGAGGTATGGATAGCCTCAAGTACATAGCCAAGGTCCTGCCCAGGACCTGAAGCATTGCCCTGGCCACTGCAGCTGCAAGCCCCTGCTGCTGCCATGAGTCATTTCTCAGCTATCCTTGTGCCTGTGTGATTCCTGCAAGACAAAGCTCTTGAGATGGAACATATAGTTGGTGAAGCCTGGTTCAGGAATACTGGGCCAGCTATCAGGAGAAGGCATATATTTTCTGATGCTCTGGTAACAGGATGGAGGGGTTTACCTTCCACCAGGACTCACACTCTGAAGGGTTCCTTCCCTCCACCCAGGAGGCAGCATGTTCAGATGCGGAGTTCTGATGTGGACACATCTAACACCTAGACACCACAGAAAGGAATGGATAATTGGGGGGTCCTCGTGGAGCAGGAGATGCCTAGGCTGGGACTGATGAAGGGTTTTAGAGTAACTCAGGTGAGTTCTTTTGTCTTTCTTCAGGTAACTCATTTAAGGACGCTTGGGCCCTTTATCAGGTTGTCATTTTCCAAAAAACTTTGCTAATACAAGAGATCTGAAAAGAAATCAAAGCCACACAATGCATTTCAAGAACATACAAACAGGCTGGGAGCAGTGGCTCATGCCTGTAACCCCAGCACTTTGGGAGGCTGAGACGGGCAGATCACCTGAGGTCAGGAGTTTGATAACAGCCTGGCCAACATGGTGAAACCCCATCTCTACTAAAAATAGAAAAATTAGCAGGGCGTGGTGGCACATGCTTGTAATCCCAACTACTCGGGAGGCTGAGGCAGGAGAATCGCTTGAACCCGGTAGGCGGAGGTTGCAGTGAGCTGAGATCTCGCCACTGCACTCCAGCCTGGGCGACGGAGCAGAATTACATTGGCCCACGTGAATAATTCAGGATAATCTCCCCATCTCAAGGTCCTTAACTGCATCACATCTGCACAGTCCCTTTTTCCATGTAGGTTAACATACTCGCAGGTTCAGACTCTGCCTGAAAAAAAAAAAAGATCATACAAACAACAACAAAAATAGATTCCTTTACACTTTAATACATTCCGGGTCAGTGTGCAGATTGAGATGATCTTTCTCAAAAGCAATTTGGCAGCAGATGCTGAGTCTTTAAAAAGACATACCATTTAACCCAATAAGTAATTTCACATCTCAGAATGTAAAAGGTGTATATAAAAATGCAGAGATTTATGTACAAGGATGTTTATGACAGCATTATTTATAGTTAAAGTTACTGTTCAAGCATAGTTAGAGTTACTGTTCAACCATGGGAAGATGGCTGGTGGAATATTATTCCCCCTGTAAAAGTGATATTCTCAAAGGGTACTTAAGGATATGGACAAATGTGCATGCATTCTTGTTAACTGAATAAAAAAGCAGTTTCAAAACAAAATATACAATACCAGTATTATAAAACACCACGTATGGGTTTGGAAAAAAAAAAGACTAAGCAGTAGTTTTCCATAAATTTTTAGAGGTTTGTGCCACAGATCTTTTGAAATCTATCCAGATTGAAACTCCATAGACTAAAAGGGTATTTCTGATTACTGAAATTAGAAATGATGTTATGCTTTTTATGTATGCTTTTTCACATTTTCCAAATTTTCAGTGGTTTGTTTTTATAATCAGAATGTGTTCTTTTTTTAAAATTAATGGTATTGGAAAAATTAATTTGTGATATAAGAAGAAAATCAAGGAGAAAAAATACATATGTGGTACAATGTTGTTCTTAATTCTTAACCTGCAGTGGTTCTAATGTATGACACACACCCAGGCCCTACCCTAGAAATTCTGATTCAGCATGTATATTAGTCTGTTTTCACACTGCTGATAAAGACTTACTTGAGACTGGAAAATTTACAAAAGAAAGAGATTTATTGGATTTAAATTTCTGTGTGGCTGGGGTGACCTCACAACCATGGTGGAAAGTGAAAGGCTTGTCTCACATGGTGGCAGACAAGAGAAGGGAGCTTGTGCAGGGAGACTCATGTATTTTCTAAACCATCAGATCTCATGAGACTTGCTCACTATCACGAGAACAGCACAGGAAAGACCCCATGATTCAATTACCTCCCACTGGGTCCCCCCAACAATACGTGGGAATTCAAGATGAGATTTGGGTGGGAACACAGCCAAACCATATCAGTATGCAAACAAACAAACACAAAAAACATGAGAATCATCTGAATGCCCCGGCCAAGGATTACATAGTATAACTCCAAACATGTACATGTTTCCTATATTTAAAATCAGACTCCAAACCTTCCTCAACTGGAATGCCCCATTTCTCTTCAGTTTTTCGTAACTAAGATATTTGATGATTCTTCAGTTTCTCCGCTTTTCATTTCTCCACCTCCTTCTTACTTCTTCATAGCATGCATCTTGCTGGAAAGCACTATCCTAACTTATATCTTGGAATTCTCTCATTCTTTAATATGCATTTTGGATTGAATCTGTGTCAGAACCCTCACAAATAAGTTTGCCAGCATTGCGGGCTTTGCTACCATTTAAATTGATTTTAAATACTTAACTATTGAAAAGTGGCTTTTATTGTCCCATTTTGGAAGACCTGGGAGCAGTTTGTTGACGGCAAGAAGAAGTCCTACATTGCCCTCCAGAGCAAGGGTCAAATCTTAATGCCTTTAATTAGGAAATTGACTCAGTAACTTGGTGATCAAAACTTGGTATAAAAGCAACACATCAGATATCTTTCATCAGTGGGAGAACTTCCTAGTGGAAAAGTGGTTGAGAAGGTGAAGAACATGCTGAACCATTTGCTGCAACTCGCTTCTGGGCTTAGAGGGCACCTTATGTCTCTTACTCAAATATTTGCAGCACAAGGTGATCATGAATAGGTGGTCCAAAAAAAGAAATAGTCACTTTGGGGCTGGTCACTGGTTTGTTTTTCTTTTTTCTCCCTAAATTGCTTTTTTTTCAACCGACATTGAAATTTTGATATAAGATTTTGTTAGCTAGCTAACTTGAATATTGAGTCCTAAATACATTGCTTAGCTGACTGACCCATATTTTAAGCCTTTAATTGTTGAGATTGTTATCTGAAGATCACGAAAAAGTAAGAAAAACTGATTTGCCAATGAACAACTGTTTCAAATTATAACTTGGTTGACTTAAAAAGCAAAATATCAACATTAGACCTTAACACTTCAACTTGGAACTCGGCTTTGGGGCTTGATTGAATTTATAATCTCAATTTCACAGCTCAATTGTTCTAGGAGAAAAGGCTCTGTGGACTTTGCTTCAGAGATTTAAGATAGGGATTTGAGAGTAGAGGGGTTGGTAAAGGCAGTTGTTTAAATATCTGAAGAAATTCTTTCATTTGACAAACAAGTTTGTCTTTGAAGTTTAGGCATTGTGCCTGAGTTAAGCAATAACAGAAATATAGTATTTTTACATTTCTTTCTGATCGTTTAGAAAATCTTTACATGAATCCTAACCTGAACTTATTTTTACTCTGGAATCTTTACTGTCTTTCAACTGTGAAAATGCCAGCAGTAATTACAAATTGGAGCCATCTCTGCTGTGAGTTGACAGAGGTAACTCAGTCTCATCATAATCCGGAGACACTTTGTGAAGTTTGGACACACTGGACATTTCAGGAGGAAGATATAGACAGACCCTGATATATGAAGAAATGGGATTGTCTGAGTAATTGAATTAAACAATCCTGGCTGAGTAATTCTGTATTTCAGGCAATGGAACATTGGGGATACAGTGGTGAATAAAGTAGATAAACTGTCTACCCTTGTGACACAGTGACAATAAATTAGCCTTTTGAGAACAAGGTGTGGGAGAGAAGAATTAATTAGACATTCTGTGTGAAGGTTGAGTAGAGGTGCTTAGCAGTGAGGATGAGCACTCTCTGGACTTGGTCCAGGATTGTGCAGTTTCTCTCTCTCTCTCTCTCAATCTCGTGTGTGTGTGTGTGTGTGTGTGTGTGTGTGTGTGTGTGTGCGCATAAATTTTTGGGTGCTGGTGAAGCCTCAAAGAATGATATCTGCTATGAACTGAATGTTTTTGTCCTGCCACCAACCCCTAAATATATATGTTGAAACCCCTAATTCCCAATATAATGGTATTTGAAGTTTAGGTCTTTGGGAGGGAATTAGGTCATGTGCCCTCATGATGGTATTAGTGCCTTATAAGAAGAGACAAAAGAGAGCTTGTGTCCTCTGTATCTCCTGTTTGGCATGTGACATTATGAAAAGGTGGCTGTCTACAAACCAGGAAGAACGTGCTCACTAGACACCAGATCTGTTGGCACCTTGATTTGGAACTTAGCCTCCAGAACAATGATAAATAAACATTTGTTGTTTAAGCAGCCCAGCCTGTGGTGTTTTGTTATAGCAGCCTGACCTAACTAATATGGCATCTAATAGATCTTTTTTTGGCTGTGTTATGATTATGAGGCTGGTAATTTTCTAGTCCTCAAACTAGATTCAAGCTACATGCCTTTGGTGGGTCGCTGGTTGGATATATACATATTATGTCCAGCATTTGCACCTCAGTCTCATCCACATTTGAGGGCACTATGCATTTTCCTTGTTTCTCATCAGGGTGAGCACCCATCCATGCCAATGCCATGTTAAGGCACTTATCAGGCCTCTCTGATTGGCTGGTTGGCAGGCATGCTGGCAGCTATGGACCCTGTGCCTAGGTCAGTGCAGTGAGACCTGTATTCTTGGCAGGACCCAGTCCAAGGAGCCAGTGCAGCTGCTGTTCTCTCCCTATGTGGTTCTCTCTGCTCTTCCAAGCAGCCTTCACTTGCTGCCCTCCAACCATGGGAATGGGGATGGGCATGCTCCCCAGGCCACTTAGCCATTAGTCTCACACCTTTGCTTAGAGGACAGGCTGGGTCTGGGGTTGGGGGGTAGTTAAGGGGCTCTGAATTCAGATTGTCTGGGTTCAAATCCCAGCTCTGCTGTTTATAAGCTGTGTGACCTTAGACTGGTTGCTTAGCCTCTCCGTGTCTCTGTCCCCTCATCTATAAAAATGGGGATTATGATAATATTACTTATTTCCTAAGATGATGATGATGATTATTGAGATGGAGTGTTGTTCTGTTACCCAGGCTGGAGTGCAGTGGTGTGATCTCGACTCACTGCAACCTCCACCTCCTGGGTTCAAGCAATTCTCCTCCCTCAGCCACCCAAATAGCTGGGACCACAGGCACCCACCGTCATGCCTGGCTAATTTTTGTATTTTTAGTAGAGACAGGGTTTCTCCATATTCTTCAGGCTGGTCTCGAGCTCTCTACCTCAAGTGATCCTCCTGCCTTGGTCTCCCAAAGTGCTGGGATTACAGGCGTGAGCCACAGCACCTGGCCTATTTCCTAAGTTTATTGTGATTAGGTAGGTAAGTGAGCAGAGCAGTGCATGGCACTTACTCTGCTTATAATCATAATATGCGTTGCTTATTATGATTTCACAGGTTGTAACACACAACTAAACCCTGACCTTCAGATGTCCAGTACTGGAACAGGCTTCTTTTCACATTTAGACTTGTTCATTTCTACATGAAGTGACAGTGGCTGGAATAGAACAGGGGCTTATTTTACTGATTTGGAGAAGAGGCGCCGCAGGGAAATGTGACCTGGAGGGCAACACGAGGAAAGTGGGTCAGGGTCCCAAGAAGTCAGTATCAACTGTTCTAGACCAACCAGCTGGTCTGACAAATGAAAAAGCCCTGCTCCTTCCCATTTCCCCTCAAAGTCTTGACCTTTCAGGAGCGTGACTACCTACAAGTAGCTGAGAGTGAGAGGAATAGGGGAAAGAGGCAAGGGTCTGTTTTGTTGCTTATTAATAACTAGAGAACAGACCTCGGGGTATGTATGGACTGCACGTGTTCATTCTCTCCTAACATCCACCCTGCCTTCCCCACGCCTACCTAACCACTGGCACTGAACGAACCATCAACAAAGGTTTACTTGTGTGTTGGATTTTTAAGGGGGAAAGTCCTAGATTCGTACATTTGTAAAGAAAAAATTATCTGGCCCATATCTTTGCCTCCCGTTGTCAACAGCAGATTGGTGGCTTCCAAAGTTTCTCGACCACAGAAAGCTGAGCTTCCCAGCTCTAACTTTCTGTGTAAGGTGAGACTGACCTCAGAGTTTTGTATTTATCATTGGATTTTGCCAAACAAACCAGCTTAACGAAAAACATGGAATTGAGAACGTCTTCACAGGGCCAAAACCTGAGCAGTAACAAGAACAGAAACTTAGAAACTTGGCGTTTGGGTCCCCATTTGTTTCTGAAATACTTTTCTTGTCCTCTCCCTCTCTTCCCCCTGGAGTGTTTAAACATTTGAATAAAGATTTCATTCAAAGGGAACTGATTGGCTCTCCTGCAAGTGGGGTGGAAGATGCGTCATTGAGCGTCAGCAGAAGGCAGGAAGGTGGTATTGCTGGCACTATTTACGTCAGGGGATCAACTTTCTCTTTTGGCTGGTGTTTTGTTATTAGAGTTTGTTTAAAACTGGAATCCTTAGAGTCCCTTTCTGAATAGCACCATCAGCATCTTTCTCAGCAGCAAAGATGTTTCTTTCCATACCTCAGATCTGCCCTTTAAAAACCAGACCATGTCAGTTGGCTTGTTTTGGTCTTCTGGACAGTGGGGTTTTCAGACTTTTTGAAGTCTTAGAAACTTTATAAAAAAAATAGGAACCTTGATTAAGAGATATGTTTCAAAGATATAAGGCAAACATTAATAAAGTGCAAAGTACAGTTCTTTGTAGGCAATATTTTGTGTTAAAAGGGATCTTATAAAAGATAACAATAAAATATTAGGGTGGTAAGGATAGAGGTTTAGGGATTGTAATAAAATTCAGTTCAACCCAACAAAACTTTATTGCAATTATATTGTTATGCTCTTCCCTAGCTAATGGTAACTGAACCATGTCAAGGTCAGAAAGGTAAAAAAGAATTGTGGGGATGATAGAGAGAAAGGAAGCAAGTATGGCTTTGGAGTTGTAAATTTTAGGAGGTGGGGGGATGGTGATGTCTTTAATTGAAAAACAAGAAAATAGGTTTGGGGATAGAAAATTGTGGTTCTATATTGGATGTATTGATTTTAAGTGCCTGCATGACATCCGTCATCCAGCCATAAACTCCATGAAGACACCAAGACTCTCGTATTTTTGTATCTGGAGTACTTACTACCCAATAAATGTCTGATAAATGGTTGAATTAATGAATTAATGGCTCCATGTGGAAATGGCCACCATACGGGAAGGAAAGTAAATCTGGTGCTCCAAAGTAGACCTGGATCATTAATTTGGGAAAATCCACAGAGAAATGATCGTTGACTCTCGGAGTAGATACACTGAAGAGTGAGTGTTGAGTGAGAAGAGAAGGGTACTCAAAACAGATTTGGGGTATTGCTTATGTTTCACTAGTGTCAGCCTCCAGGAAACCCCCATGTCTTCTATACTACCAGGGACCCTGTTGGCCCATCATAATTGCCAGAATGGTTTGAGTAAAAGTCTGAGGATTAGAAATGAATGAGAAGCATATGATCCCTCCCACAAACTATGTCCATTGGGAGGTATGTTACAATAGAAAAAGCAAGCCTCAGAGGAATTATGCCACACATATTTATTAGCAACAAAAGACATTCATCCAGCCTTTTCTTGTAAGTTTGGTGAAGTCCTAGATTGCCCGCAATACTTTGCGTGACATTTTCTTGAGGCAGATGAACTAGCAATGCAGCCAGCTTCTCTTCTAGGCTAATGGGATAAATCCTGCTTGAAGTAGAGACACAGGACCAAATGGAGCCCTAAGCCTATGGGGCCGTGTGGTCTAAAATCAAGACCCAATATTGTGTGCTGCCTTGGATCTTATAAAATCCATAGGGTCTCAAATGGCCTAACTACCAGTTCCCCTCCCTCTGTTCTTTTGGATAAGGTCCCCCAGCCAAACAAAGCTCCTTATCATGGAAACCACAAACAGTTTCTGCTTATCTCTGATAGCTAGTTTTATTCCCTGCCAGCCTGTGGAATTATTCAGACAAGCCTATTGCATCCTCCTGCAGGAACTAGGGGGGCGTCTCACCCTCTTGATACTACAAGCCTGCCTCCCACAGCCCCTGGTTGTTCACTGCATTCCCAAGTATAACCTCCGTGCAGCCCTGCATGGCATGCAGTGTCTCCTCCCAGGCTGTGAGTATATGTGACTAATAAACTGCTGTCAATCTCACCTGTCCAGCTGTGTGTTCAGCTGTCCTCATGACCTCAGAGCAGAATCTCTTTCTCACCAACAGAGTGCATAGGAGGTGATTAAAACAGGACCTTTTGAAGGAATTAGGTTCTTAGCGTCACCAAATCTAATAACCTGTTCATGTAAGGAGCCTGCGCAGCATTTCTAGCCAATTCCTATATATTTAGCACTACTCCTTTCCCCAGTGAGGACATTTGTATAACAGTTTTGTTGTTGTTTGAGATGAGGCCTCCTATGTTGCTCAGGCTGGCCTTGAACTCCTGGGCTCAAGTGATCTTCCTGCCTTAGCCTCCCATATAGCTGAGGCTATAGGTGTGTACATCACACCAGGCTCTTGTAACATTCTTTATTAAAAATTTTTATTGATTTATTTTTATTTTGAGAGGGAGTCTCGCTGTGTTGCCCAGGCTGGAGTGCAATGGTGTGATCTTGGCTCACTGCAATCTCCACCTCCCGGGTTCAAGCAATTCTCCTGTTTCAGCCTCCCAGGTAGCTGGGATCACAGGCATGCGCCACCATGCCTGGCTAATTTTTGTATTTTTAGTAGAGACAGGATTCACCATATTGGCCAGTCTGGTCTTGAACTCCTGACCTCAGGTGATCTGCCCGCCTCGGCCTCCCAAAGTGTTGGGATTACAGGCCTGAGCTACCGTGCCTGGCCTTTAGTTTACAGACCTGAGTGCAGCATCAAAGCCCTTGTGGTAGCTGCTTCCAGAGTGTATATGCCTAATTAGGGTTTTCCAAATGCTAACTGTGCTTCTGATAGGTTACTCCTAGGATAACATATACATATATTTCACTCTATGCTGAGGTATTTTAAATCAAGTTACAGATAGTGTTAGTTCTTGTTTCCTTTAATGTTGAAATCAGTTGGCTTGAGCTTCTTTTTCTTATAAGGTGGATATCTACTATACCTTTTTCTAGATCTCTTGGGATTTAATGATGTGTTTACCTCTTACCTCTCTTCTAGTCAACTGCTATCTCTGAATTTGCAATCTCTTGTGTGCATTCTCCCTTTCTCAAACCCTTGCCCCTTCAGGACGTTACCTTGGTTCCTTTACTCCCCAAATTACCACTGACTGTGAGTAGCAGACTTTACTGAAGATGCAGGGCAAGGAGGGACCTTTCACCTAAATTGAATACTAGAAGGGTTGCCAGATTTAGCCAATGAAAATATGACTCTCAATTATCTTTGAATTTCATGTAAACAAGTAATTACATCCCAAATATTTGCATGGCATCCTGTATTTTATCTGGCACCTTTTTTTTTTAGATGGAGTCTCGCTCTGTCTCCCAGGCTGGAGTACAGAGCTGTAGTGACGCGATCTCGGCTCACTACAAGTTCTGCCTCCCGGGTTCACGCCATTCTCCTGCCTCTGCCTCCAGAGTAGCTGGGACTACAGGTGCCCGCCCCCACGCCCGGCTAATTTTTTTGTATTTTTAGTATAGACGGGGTTTCACCGTGTTAACCAGGATGGTCTGGATCTGCTGACCTCATGATCCACCTGCCTCGGCCTCCCAAAGTGCTGGGATTACAGGCGTGAGCCACCGCGCCCGGCCTTATCTGCAACATTAAATACTAACCCCCAAATAATAAACCCTAAATAGACACCTCCATTCTTACTCCATCAACTAGAAATCACTCCTGATCTCCTTTCCCGACATTTAACAACCAAAGAGCAGTCATAGTTATGAGAGATAAGCTGTGGACTGAAAGCCTGAAGTGTGGTAAAGGGTGTGCAATGCTGAAAGGAAGAGATAAGAGAAGTTGTAAAGAAGCCATAAGGGCCAGGCATAGTGGCTAATTCCTGTAATCCCAGCACTTAGGGAGGCTGAGGTGAGAGGGTCTCTTGAATCCAGGAGTTTGAGACCAGCCTGAGCAACAATAGTGGGACCCCATCTCTACCAGTTTTTTTTTTTAAATTAGCCAGGTGTGATGGCATGTGCCTGTGGTTCCAACTACTCCATAGCCAAGGTGGGAGGTTCACTTGAGTCTGGGAGGTCGGGGCTACATTGCACCACTGCACTCTAGCCTGGGCAACAGAGCAAGACCCTGTCTCTAAGAAATAAAAAAATAAGAGGCCATAAGCCTGAGCTTTGTGACCGTTGTAAAAGCAATGCCATTGAATGTTGGGAGGAAGGATGATTTTAAGAGACTGAAACAAAATTAAGAGAGACTGTTGAAGTTTGTTAGTGAAGTGAAGAAGAGCGTGGATACCAACCTGAAGGGGATAGAATGATGGAGGAGTTTTTTCATTGCATAGAGTTACATGCATTGTTAGCTGAGGAGAAAGAACCACTGCAGATAAAGATGGCAGAGAAATGAACTATGGATGAAGGATTCAAGAATAGGGGAGTCATTTCTTTTGGCTGCTGTTCTGATGGAGAAGTAGTGTTATGGACTGAATTGTGGTTCCCCCAAATGTATATGTTGAAGCCAAGCCCCCAGCATCTCAGAATGTGACAGGATTTGGAGACAGGGTCTTTAAAGAAGTAATTAAAGTAGAATGATGTCATCTGGGTAGGCCCTAATCCAATATGACTAGTGTCATTGTAAGAAGAGGAGACGAGGACATAGACACACACATACAGAAGATGATGTGAAAACACAGGAGAAGACAGCCATCTACAACCCAAGGAGAGAGGCCTTAGGAGGAACCAACACTGTCGCCACCTTGATCTTGGACTTCCAGCCTCCAGCACTATGAGGACATTTCTGTGTTTAAGGCCCCAGTCTGTGGTACTTTGTTATGGCAGCCCTGGCAAACTAATACCAATAGTATTTGTAGTCATTGCCCACACAGGCTTTGGGGTCAGACAGTGTGGGTTTGAATCCTGACCGGGCTTCTTTCTGGCTATGTGATCTTGGGTGACTAAATCTGGAAGCCACATGTTCCTCCTCTGGAAAATGGGCCTGCCCTCCATTTAGTATTGTTGTGAAGATCATTATGAGTTCACGTATATGAGACCCTTAGCATAGTGTCTAGCAAGTGGTTAAGTGCTCAATATCTTTATTCTTTCAATAAAGATTTACTGAAAGACTCTGTGCCAAGCACTGGTCTAGGTGCTGTGGACATATCAGTGAATTAGACAGACAGAAGTCCCTGCCCTCAGGGAGCTTTCATTCTGGTGGGGAAGGCAGACAGACAATTAGGTAAAATCTGTAAGTGTTGAGGAGAAGAAGTAAAGCAAGGAAGGGGTAAATGAAATGCTAGGAGGTAAATTTGAGATAGAGTGACCAGGGAAAACCTCCCTGAGGAGGTAACTCTTGAGTAAAGACCTGAAGGAAGCGACAGCCAGCATTCCAGCAGAGGAAACAGCACATGCAAAGGCCCTGTGGGAGGAATGAGCTTGGTCTACACAAAGCACAGCAAGAAGGCCAGTGAGTATGGAGAGGAGAGAACAAGGATAAAAGGAGCAGGAGATGAGGCCAGAGAGGTGAAGGGGATAGATCACATAGGACCCTATAATGGTTGCCCCAAAATATATGTTTGTGTCCAAATCCCTGGAACCTGTGAATACTCTCTTACATGGCAAAAATATGACCAAGTTAACCATCTTCGGCGGCAGAGCTTGTTCTGGATTATCTAGGTAGCCCTAAAGGCAATCACATGTATACTTATAAGTCAGACATGAAGAAGAGCAGGCAATCAGAAGACAGAACACAGAGAGATGTGTCCACAAGCCAAGGAGTGCCAGCCAGTGCCAGGAGCTGGAAAAGGCAATGAACACATTCTCCCCAAAGCTTCCAGAAGGAGTGTGGGCCTGTGCGCACCTTGCTTCCAGACTTCTCACATCTAGAACTTTGAGAGAGTAAAATTTCTGTTGTTTTAAACCTGTATGCTTGTGGTAATTTGGTACAGAAACCCTAGGAAAGTAATACCAGCCCTTGATTTATCTTCTCAGTAATATGGAGGACCATAGGAGGGTCTTGAGCAGTGGAACAGTATAATCATGATTGAACTTCCATTTTTTTAAAGTACTTTGCAGAGTATTTTGGGGCACAAGGACAGAGGCAGGGGCACCAGTTAGGGACAATTTTAAGAGTGCAAGGGAACAATGATGGTGGCTTGGACCAGCATGGCAGCAGAGAAGGTGGTGAGAATGGACTGAATTCTGGGTGTGTTTTGAGGTAAATCCAATAGGATCTCTGATAGTCTCTTGTGCAACGTGAGAGAAAGGAGGAATCAAGAATGATTCCAGGATTTTTGGTTTGAGCCACTAGAAGAGTAGAGTTGACAATGCTGAGACAGGGCCAATGGCAGCAGGGGCTATGTGGGTGCACACAGGTGAGGGTCAACTAAGGGCTCAGGGACACGGTACGTTCAAGGTGCCTCTAAGCCCTCTAGGTGGAGATGCTAGCTGCTGCAGATGGGTGGGTTGCAGAGTCCATGTGAGAAGTTCTAGCTGGAGATGTACATTGAGGAGTCAGTGACACACAGGTTGTATTTAAAGCTGAGACAAGTTAGTCTTAAACAAGTGAGGGCGAGTTTTAGTCTTATTTTATGTTATTGGGTTTTAATTGACAGGACCAAGGACCACCACACTGCAATAGGCGCGGTGATTATTGAGTCAAAGGAACACAAACCTCTGCCTCTGGATTTCCATTCTCACAGTGGTTGTCTCCTGATGTGTCCTTAGTTGACTGGGAGCACATGGACCACAACCACCAGGCTGATGATGTCATCTGGCAATGGCACTCACTTCAGACTTACTAAAATGTAAAATATTTAAAAATCAGTACTTTTATAAACTAGTCCAAGCTTCACTCTTCTTGCAAAATACCCATGACTCTCCAAATAAGCCTCCATGAAACACAGTTTGAAGATGAGCGCTGTCTGGTGCTTGGGTCTTGCACCCAGAAAGGCACATCCTCAACAGCACTCTTCTAAGAAACAGAAGTCTTTCCTTGAGATCTCAGGAATGGAGTATATTTGCAAACGCTTCCATTTTTTAAAAAAGATAAATTTACAACTGCTCAAGGTTAAGTTAAAAGAGCTGTGAGAGCAAGTTAATTAATTTTTCCGAAAAAGATGTGGCCCATTTGAAAGCAGTAACAATGACATTAGCTTCACCACTGCTGTGCTTGATACAGCATTTTATATTCACAATTGGTTTAAATGACCGTCATGTTTATCATCATAATCACTTCCATCCTACTTTCTCTTGGAAGGAAATCTGAAAATATCATTGACTTAGGGGAAAAATAAATTTTAAAATCAGGGAAAGTAAAATAGCTTAATTAGAAAAAATTTTCTATATTTTCAATTCGATTTACTTCATTCCTTAGAGGATTTTGTGTGGGTCAAATATCCATTTTTTTAAATGTAGCTAAGCTCTCTGGAGAGGCAACAAGCTGGAAGAAAGAATATAGGCATTGATGTAAGAACTGGCTTCAGATCTCACACATGTCCCTAACTATCTGTGTGCCCGTGGGCAAATTGCACCAGATTTGTGACACTGAGTCTCCTTCCTTCTTAAGTGGGGGCAATAGCATCTACTTCATAAAGTTATGAGGATAAAATAAAGCATTATCCTGAAGGCACATAGCAGAGCACCCATCACATAGACAGTAAAGGTCAGTTTCTTCTCTGCACACACCTCTAATTTGTAGCATAAATTAGGCAAAAAGCTCCTGTCTTGTCCTAGGCACTCACATTAGATGCTAGCAGTTGAAGGATGAGTAAGACGCAACCCTGGCTGTTGAGGCTCTCAGAGTCTTTTGAGGAATTCACTCATTCATTTACTAGGTATGCATTAAGTGCTCATGATGTTTTAAGAAAACACTCTACTTATTACTGTTATTACTCTCTTATTACTGTTCTAAAAGAGAATTGATGAAGTCCCTGTCCTCAAGGAGCTTTCCTTTCGCTGTAAGTAGCTATATGGACAAATACAAAGGAAAAATTAAGTAGGTAGGCCAGTGCTCTGAAGAGGGTAGGGGTCTAGAGAGTGGTGGTGGGAGTTGGCGCTAGTTGGATAGGGTGTTTGGGGACAGCCTTTCTGAGGAGGTGGTTCTTAAGAGGGAAATGAGGGAGTGAGACATGTGGCTCCGGGGGAACAGAGTTCCCAGAGAGTGCAAAGCCCTGATGTGGCAACCCGCATGACTGAGAAATGGAAGGAAAGCCAATGTGGCTGGAGCAGGAAAAGCAAGGAGGGAAATGCAAATCGAAACCATAGTGAGATCTCACCTCACACCTGCCCAACGGCTATTATCAAAAGATGAAAGATAACAAATGTTGGTGAGAATATGGAGGAAAAGGAACCCTTTATACTGTGGGTAGAAATGTAAATTAGTACAGCCGTTATGGAAAAATGTATGAAGGTTCCTCAAAATATTAAAAATAGAACTACCATATGATCCATCAATCTCACTTCTGGGTATTTATTCAAAAGATTTCAAATCAGTATATCAAAGAGGTGTTTGCATTCCCATGTTCATTGCAGCACTATTCACAATAGCCAAGACATGAATCAATCTAAGTGTCTACCAGTGAATGAGTGGATGAAGAAAACATGACATATTTATACAATGGAGGATTATTCAGCCTCAAAAAAGAAGGAAATCCTGTCATTTGTGACAACATAAATGGAACTGGAGGCCATGATGCTAAGTGAAATAAGACAGGCACAGAAAGATTAATACCACGTGATCCACTTATGTGTGGAATCTGAAACAATCAAACCCACAGAAGCAGAGAGTAGAATGGTGATTACAGAGGCTAGGGGGTGGTGAGAATAAGTAGTTGATGGTCAAAGCAAACAAAATATCAAACAGAAGGAATAGATGTATATATATATATATATAAATATTTATGTATATAACTATACGCACACATATATACACATATAGAGAGAAGGGAGGGAGTTCTATTGACAGTGTAGTGAATATAGTTAACAAGAGTATTGTACACTTCAAAATTGCTAAGAGAGTAAATTTCAAATGTTCTCACCATAAAAAATGTATTTGAAGTGATGGATATGTTACCTAGCTTTAATTATACCACATTGTATGCATAAATCACATCATTTTGTGCCCCATACATTTAAACAATTATAAATCATTAATTTAAAGTTTAAAAAATGAAAAAATCAAGGGGGCAGTAAAGAAGGTAAAGTTGGAGAAATAACCAGGGCTCAGTAGTGGTGACAGGTTTTTCTGGTGAAATGAATGTGGTGCTTTGGAAATGCAGAGGAGGGTTTTCTTACTCCTGCTTGAAAATGAGAAATAGCATGCTGGTTGGTGTAAGGGAAGGCTTCTCAGAAAGGTGGAAATGGAGCCGAGCTACTGAGCAGATGCTCAGACACTGCTCAATGCTGGGGTGCAGAGACAATCAGATAAGGTACATACAATCTATTGAGCTTATGAAACAAAATACTTGTCCTGATAAACTGGAATGCAGTGGAGCCCCACTGAAGCAGAGGTCAGCGGCTTGTGGTGTGTATAGGGCAGGGGGTTGCCTACTGAGTATTTGGCATTTGCTGAAATTAATTCAAAGATATGCTTTCTCTAACCCGTCCAAAGGAGATCTTGGCCAATGGGACACAATATACACAGGCCATCTCTCCCTCCTGTCACAAGAGTGTGGGTGAGGGTAGCTGTTGGCGGCTTGCTCTTCTGTATTTCAGTTGTGTTCCCTCATGATTTTGGCCTCCATTTGGTCTGGAGGCCCCTGTGTATCCCGAGGATTATCAGAAAATGTAGATATATACTCAGGATGACTGCATGTCCTTTTGCACTGGCTCTCCTGTTGATATGGGAAATGAGAGAGAGAAACTGTAAGATGGGCTTACCAGAAGCCATGAGAGGCAGCAGGCATGGAAAGCTTTCAGTGAATCAGGCAGATCCAGGCCTGATTTCCAGTTCCACCCTAAGGCAGCTGATGGTGGGTCAGTTACTAAACCTTTCTGGGCTTTCTATTGCTCATCTGTAAACTGGGCTAATAATTGTATCAGTGTCACCGTGTTGTTGTGAGGACAAAGTGAGTTAATGCTTAGAAAGCATAAGCATCTTGCCCAACACATACTCAATTTTCAATAAAGGCTTTTATTAGTTAATAATGCATTTCATTAAAAAGATAGAAATGGTCTCAGTTCAGATTGAAAAGTTTGAACTGCTTGAACTTGATATGGTGAACCCATAGGAGCTAGCAAAGTGCTTTGAGCAGTCAAGCAATGGGATCAGATGCCAGAGTGAATAACATTGAAGATAAACTTGAGAGGGGAGAAAGTGGTGTTAAAAAAAAATGTAGGCAGCATAGTAGGTCCCTGTTTCAAGACATTTGGTGGCAAAGGGAAGGAAAGACTTTCAGATTGCTTGAGGGGAATTTTTAGGTTAAGTTTTCCGGAAGGTTGGGAATCTAGGCTGCCGCAGCTGATGTGATGTGGCTGATGTGATGATGCTTGGGCTAGCGTGGATACCATTCACTCCCAGGGAGCGGAGTTTGGCTCTTTACTCTGGCCAAGGGTTGGTAGGGAAGAAAGATGGCCTGGCCTTCTTAAGCTGGTACCAGAGAGTGGAACAAGGACAGAGTCCTTACTTAGACATTACTGATAAGCCCAATTGTCAACCATAGAAATTACTTTACTCATACCCTAAAGCTCATCCCACGGTTAACTCATTCCCACCTCTAAGGCCAGAAACAACACTCACCGTGCTTCACCATACCCGGCACATCACACATACCCAATAATTATTTTTGGCTGTATAAATAAATCTTTTTTTTCTTTAATCAAAAATTAGACAAGGAGTTAATATCTAGAATATACAAGGAACTCAAACATCTCAACAGCAAAAAACAATCCAATTTAAAAATGGGCAAATGATCTGAACAGACATTTCTCTAAAGAAGACATACAAACGTCTAACAAATATATTTTAAAATGCTCAGCATCACTAATCATCGGGGAAATGCAAATCAAAACCACAATGAAGTATCATCTCACCTTAGGATGGCTGTTATCAAAAAGACAAAAAGTAACACATGCTGGCAAGGATGCCGAGAAAAGGGAACTCTTACACACTTTTGGTGGGAATGAAAACTAGTACAGCACTGTGAAAAATAGTATGGAGGTTCTTAAAAAAAACTACAGGTACCACATGGTCCAGTAATCCCAATACTGGATATTTCTCTAAAGGAGAGGAAATCAGTGTATTGAAGAGACACTTGCATCCCCATGATTTTTGCAGCACCATTCACAATAGCCAAGATATGGAATCAACCTAGGTGTCCATCAACAGATGAAAGGATAAAGAAAATATACATATACACGATGGAATACAAAATGAAATCCTGTCATTTGCAGCAACATGGATGGAACTGGAAGACTTTATGTTATGTGAAATAAGCCAGGAACAGAAAGTTAAACACTGCATATTCTCACTCATGTGGAAGCTAAAAAAAAGGTGGTCTCACAGAAGTAAAAAGTAGAGGCTGGAAAGGGTAGGGGAAGGAGGAAGAAGGGGAGAGATTTGTTAAAGGATATAATATATAGTATTACAACTAGATAGGAAAAAAAAGTTCTAGTGTCCTATATCACTGTAAGATGACTACAGTTATCAATAATCAGTTACATAGTTTCAAATAGTTAGAAGGAGGCTATCAAATGCCCCAATACAAAGAAATGATAAATGTCTGAGGTGACGAATATGCTAATTACTTTGATCTGATCACTATACATTATATGTATTGAAACATCACTATGTAGCCCATAAACATGTACAATTACTACGTGTCAATTTTAAAATAAAATATTTTTAAAAATAAATTATAATCTATTATTGGATAAGAACAAACTGATCCTGCTGGCTAGGTCTGATGATTAGATGATTTGACCAGTGCATAGCTGATTCAAGTTCACAGTCATAAACTAGAATTATTTGGCAAAAATACTACTAAAGATTTTGCAGGTCACATGCATTTTTATTGGCCCATGTTTGCCAGAGAAGTGACACAGGTGGAACAACAATTGAAGTAAGCCTTTTTCACGTGGACTTTGAAAGTCATTACTTACTCTGGACAAAGAAATGGTGGAAAAGCTATGCAGCAGAAACCTTTGCAGTAGAAAACCTTGAGCCATGAAGACTTATCAGCAAATTTCACAGCTGGAAAAATGATGGTATAGGAAGATTAAGTGACTCAGTCAGTGTACCAAATTTAGGGACATGCGTTGGAGATTATTAGTGATAACTTTCCTGTGAAATTCATCAACAGACCACTAAGGAAAAGTTGTTCATTCTAACACAGAACTCACTAGAAGGGGGAGGTGGTAAGAAGAAGATGATTAAACAGTAAAACTCTACTAGGGGGAGGTGAAAATGTGTCCAAAGTTTATAGACAAGGAGCAATATTAGAGTCAGCCAGAAAAGACCCAAAGTGCTACAACTGTTTAAATAAAATTGCCATTTTATATTCACAAAGGGCCAGATTTCATCCCAATATAGCTCTGCAGGAATTCTTTGGAAAGTTTCCTAACTCTAGAATTACTTGGTGAGAGTGAATTGGGGCCCTATGAAAATGATACTTGGTGATTTTACGCAAACCATCTAATAGACATAGAATTACTTTTCTACTAGTCCCACATTGACACAGCCTTGAGCCACATAGAGATGAACATTCAGCAAATCACATTATACATGAATTTGACTTTCCTTTCAGTTTAATAGCTTTTATGGAAAAAACCTCCAGTGAGTTGTGTATTTGTCTAATTATTTCAACATACATATTAATTTCTACAGAATACGTGTACTATGAAAAGTTGGCCCGCCATATAAGTTTATAAAGTCCAGCAAATCTTGTAAGAATCATTTAAGGAATGAGAATTTAAAACCTAGCAATGTCTACGTACCTAGATAATCAGATTGCTTCTACTGCTGCCTGTTCCCTTGTTATGGGCAGCAAATACCAAGGAAGTTTATTCTGTTTCCTCATGCTTTGTCCATCTGTTATCTTTATTGTAATTACATCGTTTCTTCTGATAGTTTAAAATGTTCCTACCAACTTAGTCTTTCCTTAAGTTGTCCTCAAATTTGGGGAGCTGTTATCTTCTTCCTTATGCTTTATTGTCTCAAACTCACCATCTATAGAAAAGCTGTCTCTCTCCTTCCCTCCCTTTCTTTCCTAACTCTCATTTATATGGTGATAAATAAATCATAACCTTTGTCCTTGAGAAAGTCACAGCCTAGTAGAAGGTGGAAGTATAGTGATTAGGAAAATAATGGAAGCATTAAAGAGAGGAATACAAGGGGACTCCAAAAAGTTCATGGAAAATGGAATTTAAAGATAAAAATTTCAAACTATAAACTTTTTTCTCAATATAAGTTCCATCAAGTTAAGATACTTTTGGAAGTGATGATACCAGCCATTTAGCCCAACCCCCAAAATTGAGGGTATTGGGAATTTAACGAGGTATATGCAGTCTTTTTTACATTATTCATTGAAGAAAAATAGGTGCCCTTTACAGACATTTTAAGATTAGCAAGAAAAAAGAAGTGAGAAAGGGGCCAAATCAGGACTGTAAGGTGGATGCCTAGTGATTTCCCATTGAAACTCTTGATGAGAGTAACAAGAAGGAGCATTGTCTTGGTGGAGAAGAACATTCTAGTGAAGCATTTTTTTTTTCTGCTAAATCTTGGCTAACATTCTCAAAACACTCTCATAATAAGGAGATGTTATCGTTCTTTGGCCCTCCAGAAAGTCAACAAGCAGAATGTCTTGATCATCTCAGAAATCTGTTGCCATGACCTTTGCTCTTGACTGGTCCACTTTCGCTTTGATTGGACCACTTCCACCTCTTGGTAGCCATTGCTTTGATTGTGCTTTGTCTTCAGGATCATACCAGTAAAGCCATGTTTCATCTCCTGTTACAATTATTTGAAAAAAAATGCTTTAGGATCTTGATCTCACTGGTTTAAAATTTCCATTGAAACCTCTGCTCTTGTCTGCAGTTGATCTGAGTGCAATGGTTTTGGCACCCATTGAGTGGAAAGTTTGCTCAACTTTAATTTTGTAGTCAGAATTGTGTAAATTTGAACCAAGTGAGATGTCTATGAGGTTGCCTATTGTTTCTGCTGTTGTTTAGGCATTAACAAGGGCATTAACAATTAGGGCATTAACAAGGTTAATTTTTTAACCTTGTTAAAAATTAAAATTAACAATTTTAATTTTTTCCTTAAAAATTGATGTGGATGGTTTGCCACTGCAGGCTTCACCTTCAACATCATCTCATGCCTTCTTACAATGAGAAATCAATTTATTAACTGCTTATTTCTTTGGGGCATTGTCCCTACAAACTTTTTGTAAAGGATCAGTAATTTCACTCTTCTTCCATCCAGGCTTCACCATAAATTTGATATTTGTTCTTGCTTCAGTGTTAGCAAATTTGTGTTGCTCTGACAGGGGTTCTTTTCAAACTGATGTCTAATTCTTGTTAGTGGTTCAAACTATATCCTGTCTAGAAATGTTATAGCAAGTTAGTATGAGTTTATTTTGGTGCAAAATTTTTTTGAAATCTATGCATAATTTTTTCATAATAAGAATGTTCCATTAACTTTTTGAAGACCTTTCATATCTGCCAGCCTGGAAAGAAATCCCAGAAGGACTCCAAAAAAAAACCTGGCATCTTAACAGAGTCATAAGGTATGAATGAGAGCTGGAAGTGGGTAGGTAGAGAGGGGAGCAGGGGAAAGAAGTCTGGGCAAAGTAGACATGAGCAAAGGCAAAGAGGTGGGCAATAGGAAAATGGGTGCTGTGGCCAGGGGTGGAAGACTACAGGTCGTTGGGATGGCACAGTAGGAAGCAGGAAGCTGGGGAGATGGGGAAGGAGGGGTAGACAGGTCTTCATCATCAGACCCAGTCATGCTTGGAGATTCTCTTTCTAGAACTCTTCTGTGCCAAATCTTCACAGAGTTCTGTTCCCAAAAGAAAGTCTCCTCCCTTGCAGTCACTAAGAAAAATGAATCACTAAGAATTTGTTTTTATGGTGAGGCTAAGTATACTTACTAAGTATACTAAGAATTTGTATACTCCTTTTCCTACTTGCTCATTTCCCACTCTTTTCTGGATCCTCCCTAATTAGGGTAACCCATTACTCTTCTGAAACGCCTCTTGACAAGGTTGCTCATCACCTCTCTGCTGCCACAGATGTTAATTCTCAATTGTCACCTTCTACCTTTCAGTCAGCTCGAAACACTGGACTCTTTTGGCTCCCAGGACACTGCATTCTTCCATTACTTCTTTCATCTTAACCTCTAAGTGTGGCATTCTGCCAGCCTTGTTTCTCTTTTCCTGTCCATCCATAAGTCCCCAGGTGGTCTCAGTAATATATATATTTTTAAAATGACAGTATGTATATACTGATGATTTCCCAAATTGTAGCTCCAACCCTAATTTCTCTTTTGAGCTCCACCTTTAAAATGCCAACTTCCTACTCTGCTTCTTCGTTTGTGTGTCTCCAAGCCATCTCCAATGTCACATGCCCACCACAAAGCTCTTTATTCCTGCCATCCACCTCTCCTGCCAACCGTTCCTGATTTCAGTAAGTAGCACCACTATTCACCTGGTGATGAAGCCAGAAACTAAGACTCATCCTCACTGTCTTCCTTTTCCTGGCATCCCTTAACCGATCCATCAACAAATGCTGTCAGCTTCAAGCTTCCTGTGTCTCAGTGCTCAATCCATGAAATGAGAATATTAAGATTTACTTTATAGATTGGTCATGAGGTTTAAATGAGGTAGGTGTGAGAGATCTTTGCTGAGAGCATAGTAGCCACTCAATGAACATTATTCTCCTGTGACTTTCCAATGACCTTGAACAGTACTGATGCTTACTGCATCAGTTCCACACCTCCACGTGGGCTTTGAGACTTTTCATGTTGTGGCCCCACCCTATCTCTTCACACTTAAGACCCAATGATTACATTACTACTATGATTTATACTTTACAGAGTTTTTTTGGCATATCTTACTTGTTTCTAATATTATCCACATTAAATTGGTATTATTATCCCTATTTTGCAGGTTAGAAGATGGGAGGCTATGTGAATTGCCAAAAATCATAAACCAGTCAGTGATAGAGCTGGAAATGAAACAAAGAATTTCCAATATGAGATGTCTTACTTTTCCTATCATGCTATGCTGCCTCCCCCACACAAAACTTTCTTATCCTCAGGCCAGAGTTCTTTATTCACTCTATCTGAAATCCACTCCATGCCCTGCTTTTCTTTGTTTTTCTTACCAAGAAGGCTCTCTCTCTCTCTTCTTCTTCTTTTTATTCATAATTCCTCGGCCGAGTACTCCAGTGTACAATTGTCTCGCAGATTAACGTTTATTGTTTCATTAATTTACTCATTCATTACCTCCCTCTCTCATTTTCTCACTCATCAAAAATTTAATGATAATAAACTATGTACAATTCGCCTTGAAGGGGTCCTTCACATCCCTTGTAAGTTGGATTGCTAGGTATTTAATTCTCTTTGTAGCAATTGTGAATGGGAGTTCACTCATGATTTGGTTCTCTGTCTGTTATTGGTGTATAAGAATGCTTGTGATTTTTGCACATTGATTTTGTATCCTGAGACTTTGCTGAAGTTGCTTATCAGCTTAAGGAGATTTTGGGCTGAGATGATGGGATTTTCTAAATATACAATCATGTCATCTGCAAACAGAGACAGTTTGACTTCCTCTCTTCCTATTTGAATACTCTTTATTTCTTTCTCTTGCCTGATTGCCCTGGCCAGAACTTCCAATACTATGTTGAATGGAAGTGGTGAGAGAGGGCATCCCTGTCTTGTGTCAGTTTTCAAAGGGAATGCTTCCAGTTTTTGCCCATTCAGTATGATATTGGCTGTGGGTTTGTCATAAATAGCTCTTATTATTTTGAGATATGTTCCATCAATACCTAGTTTATTGAGAGTTTTTAACATGAAGGGCTGTTGAATTTTGTCGAAGACCTTTTCTGCATCTGTTGAGATAATCATGTGGCTTTAGTCATTTGTTCTGTTTATGTGGTGGATTATATTTATTGATTTGCATATGTTGAACCAGCCTTGCATCCCAGTTATGAAGCCAACTTGATCATGGTGGATAAGCTTTTTGATGTGCTACTGGATTTGGTTTGCCAGTATTTTATTGAGGATTTTTGCATCGATGTTCATCAGGGACATTGACCCGAAATTTTCTTTTTTTGTGTGTGTCTCTGCCAGGTTTTGGTATCAGGATGATGTTGGCCTGATAAAATGAGTTAGGGAGGAGTCCTTCTTTTTCTATTGTTTGGAATAGTTTCAGGAGTAATGGTACTAGCTCCTCTTTGTAACTCTGGTAGAATTCGGCTGTGAATCCATCTGGTCCTGGGCTTTTTTTGGTTGGTAGACTATTAATTACAGCTTCAACTTCAGAACTTGTTATTGATCTATTCAGAGAGAACTACAAACCACTGCTCAAGGAAATAAGAGAGGACACAAACAAATGGAAAAACATTCCATGCTCATGGATAAGAAGAATCAGTATTGTGAAAATGGCCATACTGCCCAAGGGAACGTATAGATTCAATGTTATCCCCATCAAGCTACCATTGACTTCCTTCACAGAATTAGAAAAAACTACTTTAAATTTCATATGGAACAAAAATAGAGCCCGTACAGCTAAGACAATCCTAAGCAAAAAGAACAAAGCTGGAGGCATCACACTATCTAACTTCAAACTATACTACAAGGCAACAGTAACCAAAACAACATGGTACTGATAGCAAAACAGATATATAGACCAATGGAACAGAACAGAGGCCTCAGAAATAACACTACACATCTGCAACCATGTGATATTTGACAAACCTGACAAAATAAGCAATGGGGAAAGGATTTCCTATTTAATAAATAGCGTTAGCTAGCCATATGCAGAAAACTGAAACTCGACCCCTTCCTTACACCTTATACAGAAATTAACTCGAGATGGATTAAAGACTTAAACATAAGACCTAAAACCATAAAAAACCTAGAAGAAAACCTAGGCAATACCATTCTGGATATAGGCATGGGCAAAGACTTCATGACTAAAACACCAAAAGCAATGGCAACAAAAGCCAAACTTGACAAATGGGATCTAATTAAACTAAAGAGCTTCTGCATAGCAAAAGAAACTATCATCAGAGTGAACAGGCAACCTACAGAATGGGAGAAAAATTTTGAAATCTATCCATCTGACAAAAGGCTAATATCCAGAATCTATAAAGAACTTAAATAAATTTACAGGAAAAACAACAACAACAACAACAAACCCCATCAAAAAGTGGGCGAAGGATATGAACAGACGCTTCTCAAAAAAAGAAATTTATGCAGCCAACAAACATATGAAAAAAAAGCTCATCATCACTGATCATTACAGAAATGCAAATCAAAACCACAATTAGATACCATCTCACACCAGTTACAACGGCAATCATTAAAAAGTCAGGAAACAACAGATGCTGGAGAGGATGTGGAGAAATAGGAAAGCTTTTACACTGTTGGTGGGAGTATAAATTAGTTCAACCATTGTGGAAGACAGTGTGGTAAATCCTCAAGGATCTAGAACCAGAAATACCATTTGGCCCAGCAATCCCATTACTGGGTATATACCCAAAGGATTATAAATCATTCTACTGTAAAGACACATGCACACGTGTGTTTACTGCAGCACTGTTCACAATAGCAAAGACTTGGAACCAACCTAAATGCCCATCAATGATAGAATGAATAAAGAAAATGTGGCATATATACACCATGGAATACTATGCAGCCATAAAAAAGATGAGTGCAGTTCATTTGCAGGGACATGGATGAAGCTGGAAACCATCATTCTCAGCAAACTAACACAAGAACAGAAAACCAAACACCTCCTGTTCTCACTCATAAGTGGGAGTTGAACAACGAGAACACATGGACACAGGGAGGGGAACATCACACACTGGGGCCTGTTGTGGGGTGGGGGACTAGGGGAGGGATAGCATTAGGAGAAATACCTAATGTAGATGATGGGTTGATATGTGCAGCAAACCACCATGGCACGTGTATACCTATGTAACAAACCTGTACGTTCTGCACATGTATCCCAGAACTTAAAGTGTATATATATGTGTGTGTGTGTGTGTGTGTGTGTGTGTGTGTGTGTGCAATTCACTATGCTAAGGATGGAATAGAAAGATGAAGGTCATAATAGACCTTAAGATTGAGGAGCTCACAGTTTAGGACATGCATTCTTAGCAGGGTAATATGGCTTCTGCCAGTGGGTGAAAATTGGCTCCTGGGGAACAAAAAATCCATAATTTGTGACCCCCCCCAAAGCTGGAAATCTTATTTCTTAGTATTCCTTAGCATTGACTTTCTGTCGTTGGGTTTTCTTGAGTAGCCCATCAGCAGCATTGCCACTGAGTTCATGGAAAATACACAAAATATATGCAGGATAGTGCTATGTAAGGTCAATGCTGCAAAACTATGGTGACTAGGGGGCTGTGATTGTAGATCTTTCCCTCAATTGATTTTGTAATCTTGAAGTTCTCTTGTGAGAGGTGGCCTGTGTATGCCTGATGGCTGCTGTTGGCTGTCTTGCAAATGTTGTTTGTATTTGATCCTTAGTGCTTTGTCTTTGAGAATTAAAAAAGAATAGTTTTGTATTATCGAAATGCATAAACTTGAATTATCATCTCAGTAAGCACTTTAACCTTGCATTAAAAATAAAGTAATCCTTATACTTTTAAAATGTGGACCCAACATTATTACATGTTGTATATAGCATATGAATTTTGTACACTGGATAAACATATATATGGCAAATAAATAAAAAGTATATCTGTGGGGTTAAAATAGCACACTCTGGTTGTGCACATCCACAGGTTGATCATCATCACTGTCTTAGTCTGTTTTCTGCAGTTATAACAGAATATCACAGATTGGGTAATTTATAAACAATAAAAATGTATTTGGCTCATGGCTCTGGAAGCTGGGAAGTCCAAGGGCATGGTACTGGAATCTACGCAGCCATTTGGTGAGGGTCTTCCTATGGAAGAAAGCAGAAAGGCAGATGAGCACATAAGGCAGAGGGAGGCAACTGGGCCAAACTCTCCTTTCTATCAAGAACCTACTCCTGTGATAACTAACCCATGTCTGCAGTAATGGCATTAATCCCTTCACGAGGACAAAGCCCTCATGGCCTAACCACCTCTTAAAAGCTCTACCTCTTAATATAGTTACAATGACAATTAAGTTTCCAACCATGAACTTTTGGGGGACAACACTCAGGCAATAGCAGCTACCTAGTTGCAAGTCAATCATGTTTTGTGAGACTGAGTCATCATTATATAATCCATGGACAAAGTAGCAATATGATACTGATGATAGAAGAAGTTGTAACTGGGGCTAGATGTTACATCCAGGTGACATGGTTCTGTCAGTTCCTGATTGGAGAGATTTGCTTTCATATTTCTTGCTGTTCCTCAACAAGCCAAGCACATTCCCACCTCAAGACCCTTGGTGGGACTCATGGTTCCCTCTGCCTAAATAGCTCCTTCTTCCAGAGTATGGCTCACTCACTCATTTGGTTCAAGACTTTCCAAATTTCATGTCGTCAGAATGCATGTCCTGCTGGCTTCTAGCACTTTCAACCTTTTACTCCGTTGTTTGTTTGTTTTAACTTATGATACCTACCACCACTTGACATTGAATTTTATGTCTTTTTGGTTGGTTACTTTGTTGATTTTCTATCCCCCTCATTAGACTGTAAACTTCATAGGATGGGGTCTTTTGTTTACAACTGTACCTCCAACACTTCCAAACTAGGGACTCAGTGTTGAGTGAATGTGTAAATTATACATTAATAAATAATGGAGCCCTAGTTTAATTCTTAGCTTTAATGGAACACAGCTTGAACATTTATTTTTCCTTACTTTAGGCAACTTTTCTACCTAGTTGAAGTAGTGGAAGTGAAGTATCTCAGGAAAACAAGCATCTCTTACTCTCTCTAGCTCTTTTTCTCTTATGCATCCCCCCTCCTCTCTTTTTTCCCACTCTTGCTCCATCTATCACACTTTTCATATTATAAGTGATTGATATGGTCCAGGCCCTGAGTGGATAAACCTCAGAGGACCTGCTCCGAAGACTCCTCCTTTCTCTCTTACCTACTTAGAGCAAGTCTATAGCGGAATTTCCATGGACATATAGTCTTTGAAGATGCTTTCTTCACCTGGTTGCAAGGGAGAGACACCCACCACTTGGCCACATAGCACTGGGATGACCAAGGGCCTCTGGCCCAGCCTGCTTACCAGGTCCTATTGTCAGGTGTGAGTTACTGTGGGCTTGCATGTCTCATCTGAGTGTGATGACAGTCTCCTCCAGAACGGTCATGCAAAACATTTCTCCTGGAATATATTGCTCTAATCAATTTCAGACCTTTCCTTGGATGTCCTCGAAGCTTCCCAGGAATGTCTGAAAGTGAATTCCCATGAGATTCTGGCCTAGGACATCAGAACACTTTGAAATTAAACTCCCTGATGAGTTTAGACATTGCTATATACATATTTCTGGAGCAATCTGAAAGGACAATGTAATTTCTATTGTAGGTCTGGGGGTTGTGTTTATCTATCATGTGAAATGGCAGAAAAGGAAACACATACTGATTTTTGCAAATGTATACTTTTTATGGTCTCTAAAGAAATGAAATAAATTAGAAACCCCATTTGCTATTGCCATATGGAACATAGTGCAAGAAAAATTTACCAGCCTGCAAACCTGCAGTTTCTGGTCTTAAATCTTACCTATGAATTGTGTTTTTCTTCCTACACATGGAGATCCCTTGAACATTTAAATGGAGCACTCGCTTGTCCCAATGCAGATACCTTTTTCACTGGATTAGGTTGTTTGGGTCCCTCTAGCCATAAAGATTCTTTCCTTGTCATCCATATATGTTTTAGAAAAGTGAATAGATCAGTGGGAGAGATGTTAACCTGACATACCTTTTGTGTTGATGGCATGGCAGTATAGCATACTAGTTAAAGAGTGAGCTTTGAGGTTGGGCAGACTTGGATAGGAATCTCGTATTCTCTACTTCCCCAGTTCTGTCACTGGGGGCAAGTTATTGAAGGAGGTGGTACTGAAGAGTGATTAAGAACATGGGCTTCCACGTCTGACAGCTTGAGTTTAAATCTCAGCTCTGTTACTTATTCTGTGATCTTGAACAATTGACTTTACCTCTCTGTATCTCAGTTTCTTCTGTAAACTAATGCTTACTTTACTGGATGAGGATTAAGTGAAACAATGCATATAAAGCTCTTAGCACAGTGTCTGGCACATAGTAAGGGTGAAATAAATACAGCTGTTATCATAATAATCATCAGTAATATTAGTAATTGTGGTATTAGTTAAGATGACAAAGCTAGTTAGTGATGAAATTAAAAAAAAAAAAAAACCAGCCCAAGAAAACAAAACAAAAAAATACCCTCTCACTCTATTCTCAGCCAAATGATTACTTTACTATGTCAAAATATGTCACTTTGGGAACACACGGGTCAAGGAGTTAGATAAATGAGGGTGGAAGTGATGATGATGTTAGTGGTGATGGTGATCAGTTGAACCACAGCTTTCCTTAGAGCAGTGGGTCTCATGTTTGGTCACATATTGGCATCATCTGGATGGTTTTCAAAAATACCAATTCCTGGGTTCCACCCCCAAAGATTTTGATTTAAATGATTTAGAGTGCCGTCTGGGAGACGGAACTTTTAACATATGCCCCTGGTAATTCTAATGTATAGCCAAAGCTGAGAACTGCTGCTTTAGAGGTGCTTCCTGTGGCTTTCAGATCCTTAGTGACAACGGCCAAGCTAAGGTCAGGCTCCAGCGCCCCCAGGAAGGAAGTCAAGCAGAACAGTTTTATTCACTTGTTCCAGAATTATCTGCTTTCACAGGACTGAGAGGAGCAGCATGAGCTTCATTCACCTCACAGGGCATTAGGAGAGGAAGCACAAGCAGCTGGCTACCTCCCTACCGGAAGCTGCCAACCCTTGACTTTCTATGGGCACCTCTCTCTACACCTCTCTCAAAAGCTAACTCAGAAGCAGAAAATGCTCCCATATGGAGGCGTGCACATGTTTAAGAGCACATTATCTTGGAGATTGCCATGGGAAACCTGAAATGCCTGTGTGTGTGTGTGTGTGTGTGTGTGTGTGTGTGTGTAAGCATCCATGTGTGTGTATGTGAAAATGGAATCATTACTATCTATTTCCAGATCCCATATTCAACCATATTCAATATAAAATTGCTGAATATTATGTAGTGAGGGGACCCTGGTTTGAAAGCACCTTAGAGTTGCTCTAAACCACCAGGTGGTACCATATTGCATGCCTAACTAATGGTTTTCTGTTTAAGAGGGGTAGTCAAGTCCACATAAGGATTAGTAGTCATTATTTATTAATATATGGTACCCTTTATGCTCAGGGGTGAACAGTGGGAGGACAGCCAGCCTGGTTTGAGAAAATCTCACAAGGATGAGTGACATTTTAAAGTTACGATGTGTCAAGCTGGAGAAAAGAGGCTCAGAATAGTGTCCTTGAGGAGTGGGGAACTGAAACTGTACTAACAAATCCAAGAGCCAGGGTTCTGGAGAAGGAACCAAGGTGTAGAGTCCAAATAGGGTGTTGTGATGCCAGGAAGGCAGAAGATGAGGGTACAGGGGATGGAGAAACAGAAGGGGTCTTGGAAAGATGCTGGCAAAATGGACCAATGTGTCTCCATTTGTAGGGGAAGTAGAAGCCAGAGTTAAGTGAACAATTATTATTATTATTGTTGTAGAGACAGGGGTCTTACTGTCTTGCCCAGGCTGATCTTGAACTCCTGGCCTCAAGTGATCTTCTTGCCTTAGCCTCCCAAAATGCTGGGATTACAGGAAACAGCCACCATGCCCAACCCTGAAGTGGAAAATTGTATTTGTCTATAATTGTTTATGTCTCTGTGGTAAATTATTTGCCTTGTGAAATTCCAGCTACTTCAGATAGCTGTCTGGAGCTGGTGATTTTATCAATCCACTAATCTCTTTTAAGCCACTGTGGGGTCTTGTCCATGGATAATATGTCCTCTGGAGTCTTCTTTTTTGAGACAAGGTCTTGCTCTGTCACCCAGGAGGGAGTGCAGTGGTGCGATCATAGCTCACTGTAGCCTCCAGCTTCTGGGCTCAATAGATCCTCCTGCCTCAGCCTCCCAAGTAGCTGCGACCACAGGTGCACATCACCATACCTAGCTAGTTTTATGTTTGTAGAAAAGGGGTCTTGCTGTGTTGCCCAGGCTGGTCTTGAATTCCTGGCCTCAAGCTATCTTCCTGACTCAGCCTCTCAAAGTGCTAAGATTACAGGCATGAGCCACTACTCCTGGCTCCTCTGGAGACTTCTCCCCACCTTGCTTTAGTTGCTGCTTCCCAAGCCAAACCCTGCCTTTCGTCTCCCAGGTGCACCTTGTTCTGAGGAGACACTTCTGCCCTTGCCCTGTCCCGGGCTCTCGACTTGGGGCTGCTGTTCTGTGTCCTTGCTCCAGACCCTTTGTTTCTTCCTGCAGTCTGTTAAATCCCAGCAGTCAGCGAACCTTCCTGCTGAGAAGGGTGAATAAACTAATTTACACCAAGCTATGACAAATTTAGAAAAGCTTACCATGTTACTTCCCGTCAGAGTACTTGCATTTTTATAGAGAAGAATACTCTAGGGAAAAAACTTTTAATAAAATAGAAGTGCAGGTGTCTGTCATTAGACTGGTGACAGATGAATAAAGAAAGACACCTTTGAAAAGGGCTGTTTGAGAATTTTTAAAGTTATCATGGCCACTTCTATGCCTCTGAGTCAAGAACTGTTTAAATTCGGTTTTGTTTCTCCAATGTGCACGCCTGCACAGAGGTCTGGGAAGGGTGAGACGGAGAGGCACAGAAGGACAAAGCACACGAAGGAGACTAAGAAACCTGGGGCTAAGCTCACGCTTGGGCACCCAGCAGCACCCAGGCGATCTACCTGACCTTGCATTTTCATTTGAAAAATTAACTCGGCCAACATTTATTGGACACACACTGAGTTCTAGGGCTGTGCTAGCTAAGCTTGGGCACGCATGAAGAACAGTGTTTATTAGGAAAGCGAATGCCTCATCACAATGCTCTTATAGAGGGACATACAAAGGGTGCACAGAAAAGGAGTGGAAGAAATGCATTAACTTTGTAGGGGGCTGTCGGGGAGATCGTTTCAGAAGTGAATATTGTGCTAGAAGACAGCTGCTCAATGACTACTGCCTCATCAGCAGGAGCGAGGAGCCCCGGAGTCACAGAGTCAGCGTGGATCCAGGCCCTGCCGCTTACTAGCCGTGCAATACTGGGGGCATTATTTAACTTCTCCATGCCTCCATTTCCTCATCTGAAAAATGGGGATGATGATAGTGTACATTCCATAGTAGGAAGTAAGATAATAGGAATGAAATGGTTGGAATGGTGCCTGGCACATAGGAAATGCCTGCCTTTGTAATTTATTGAGAAAATGATAAGGAGGTTTCCTGGCAAAGACAAGAGATTGAGGTAAGAGTACTCTAGGCATAAATGATGACTTGAGGAAAGGCAGGAATACGAAGCGAACGATGTGTTTGGGGACTAGAAGATATGATAGGAATGGAAGACAGGTTAAGGTGTAGGGAGAGAGTGAGGGACAAGGCTGCAGGGGGCCAGTGAGGGCCAGACCTACATAGGCCCTGCAGGCACTCGGAGGAGTGTGGTCTCTACCCAGAGTACTGGGGCAGCCATTGACGGGGTTGGAGGATCAGAGAAGGAAGTCTCTGGCAGCTTCATGGAGGAAGGGAGCCTGGTAACAGAGGTGTGGGAAGAGCAAATGAAATAGTGAGTGTGAATCAAGCTCATTTTAATCCGCAAAGTGCAAGGTGAATATGAGTGGCCCAGGGAGACCAAGGCGTGGCTGGGAACTCCCCCGTAGCTGGAGGGACCTTGGGCAAGAACTGTTCCTGTCCTGCCTGGGGAGGAGGTGGAGAGAGTTGGGACAAGGCTCCCACCTCTTTCTGCCTGTGCTTGAGTTTACAGCAGGCTGCTGCAGGCCAGCAGACAAGGATCATCAGAAAGGACCCCACCCTGTCCCCGCCCATGCATGCTTTTGGATGGGAAACTCTCCATTATAGTTCTATATAGGCTAAGGATGAAGGTGCTGGAAATAGACTGGATTTAAATCTGCTTATCTTAATTACTAACTCTGTGACCCAGGCAAGTTACTTAACCTCCATCTCCTTTGGCTTCAGTTTTCACATGCATAAAATGGGGTTTTACCTGCACCATATAACATGGCTGTGAGGATTAAATGAGTTAATATGTGAAAAGTACTAGAATGGTGCTTGGTACACGGTAAGTTCCAAATATAAAGTTATTAATTAAAATATATAGAATAATAATTGTACCTACTTCAAAATAAATTGTGTGCTTTAAAGTATTTAGGGTAATGTCTGGCATATTATACACCCTTAATTAAGTTAGTTGCTACTATTACTATTCTAATGGATGCCCAGACCCAAGCAAAAACCAAGGGGTGAGGTAAAGGTGTGGATGGGAATGATATTTTCCGTTTTAGTGAATCTACTTGAACGTGAACTTCATTTTGTTGCATTTCTATTTGAAGTTTACTTCGGGTATGTTCATCATTTTTTTTTTGCATTTACAGATTCTCACCTATACAGCTGCAATTTCCAATGTCCATCTATGAAGAAATATTTATCCCCACCTCCACCCCCACCCATAGGATGAGGCTGTTGTCTGCCTAAAGCAAGTTGAGTCCAGTTCTGCTCTGAGACAGAAGGATGGACTAAATGACCTCCTCCCACCCTAAAGATTATTTTTCTAAAAGCAATATCACCATGGCCTTTCTGACAAGTCAGATTCCCATCTCTGTGCCCCCACACCTTTCTTCCCTGACATTTCTCTCAGTTGCTTTGCAAGATACATGTAGGATCACTACTCAGTTTCCTGGAGCTGCCCCTGGGTTTGGAGGGAGGGTGGCCATAGGGTGTCTTCTTTGGGACCTGTGGGGCCCAGTTTCGAGAGGGGAGAGAAGGTGAACATTTCCCGAAGGAGGAGAGAAGAAACCAGGCAAATGGGAAGCTGGGAGAATCAAGACCTCCCTGTTGTAAGGGCTTCATGCCCTGGGCCCTCTTCCATGCACAACAGCATGGCCACCCACAGGAGCTAGCTTTCTCCAAGGGGCATCAGGGAAGCCCGACTCAGATCCCAGCTCTGCCTCTTGAACTGCAGGATCTGGCACCACGTACTTAACTTCTCTAGCTGTCATTTCCTCATTTGTAAAGTGAGAACACAACAACACATCATGATTGTTTATAAGGATTCATGAGTTAATAGCTTTCTTTCTGCTTCTCAGACACATAAAGTTTGTTCCCACCCCAGGGCCTTTGCACCTGCTGTTTTCTCTGCCCAGAGTGATCTCCCTCTGGACTTCTGTGTGGCTATTTTTATTTCATCATTCAGGCTTCAGGGCAGATGTTCTCTCCTCAAAAAAGTCTTTTCTGACCACTTCATCAAAAATGGCCATCCCTTGACACCTTGATCACCTAATTCCATTTTATTGTTTACATAACACTTATCACTGCTTGAAATTGTTTTTACTTGTTTACTTGGATGTTACTGTGTTCCCTGACTAGAGTATCAGTTCTGTAAGTACATATTCATCGACATACACCATGCTTGGCACATTTGGTGAATCGATAATGTAGTAAAAGAACCTGTACATTCAGCACCTAAACCTCAATGATGTAGTTGCTATTATTATTATTTTACCAGGAAAGGGTATCAGTTTTACCATTCTCTTGTTTTATTTCTAACATCTCGGAATTCTCTAGACTTTTATCATAGACAACTTCAAACTATGTGCTATTCAATTCTGATAAAAACCCATTTTTGAGAAAAAATATCTATAGAGGCATGAAGTCCCTCTTTTTCTAAATATCCCAAATGCTGCACCATCAGAAAAACTATAAGGACTTGCCCATTTCAAAGAGTAACTTAAGTTTTTTGCTTTGCTTTTAGCTTTCACTAAGGGATGCTGTGAAAAATCAATATAAGAATCATCTGCTGTTTGATCGATATTAGGGAGATGGTTCATTATAGCATCAGGAACCACTATGAGAAACCCCAGTGTGAGAAATTCCTTTCAAAGTTCAACCCTTGGTAAAACGTTTGCTTCCTTTAGGGAGCTAGTATTTTTGTCTTCAAGAACGAGGTAAGAGACCATATTTCCCTTTTCACTTCAGCTGCCAGGAAGCCCAGGGTCAAATATTTAACTCAAATATACCAACTTTGTAAGCTTTAAGGTAAGGGCCTGCATACTTACATTTTTTTCCTAACCTTTATTTCATGCTCTAATTCATCTTCAGTATAATTCATCTCTGGGAAGATAAAAAACATTTGGCTCAGGAAATGGGAAGGTGCCGATGGAGGCTGGACAGTGAGAACCACAGCCTAATCATACCGCAGTGACTATCTGGGAAGGGCACTGCTACCCTGGCCTCTGGACACAGGCCCCTGACACTGTAGGTGCAGAGTCCTCAGAGGTAGTGTCCACCTAGTCAAGACCAGGCATGTGCACAGACCCTCACAGCCAGGGAAGCAGTGCAAAGTGAGTATCTGAGCTTCGAGGCATCTTTATGAGAGACAGCCCTGCCATTCACCCACTCAAACAGTAGGTAATTCCTCAAACATGGGAAAATG
The DNA here is from genome assembly GCF_029281585.2 of Gorilla gorilla gorilla. Lineage (NCBI taxonomy): Eukaryota > Metazoa > Chordata > Mammalia > Primates > Hominidae > Gorilla > Gorilla gorilla. The sequence continues at coordinate 102,028,617 of NC_073231.2, read as the reverse complement.
GTTCGTATATTAGACAGCTTCCAAAATATAGCTGCTCATTAGAGTTTATTTGTATTCTATGGATTTTTTATAGAGCTCAAAGTTTTTGTGAAATGAAGTGAGACAGGAATAAATCAATAAATACATAAAACAGGTATGAATTGCTCCAGGCTACCAGGAGACAGACGCTTTCATTTCATTACTTTTCTAAACGAAAACCTGCTCCAGTTCCCATCTCCAACGTTGGTGAGAAGTTCAGTGTGAATTACTTCCTGCGGCCCCGTCTTCATTCCTTGGGCTATCAGAGCCTGGGAGTCACAATTTTTAGGAAAAAAAAAATGGGAGAGAGGATCCATTCTCGGATGAGCGCTCCACTGTGGTTACTATGGACATGCGCGCTATCCAGATGCCTGCATCCATTCTGAGATGGGCGATCCCCATGGTGACACCCACTCCCTCTGGGCCATCTCATGTGCTGTGTTGGTTGCAAACCGAGCCACTCTTAGGTGAAGGAGGAAAGTATTTTAGATACTATATCTTTTTAAACAGATTAAACCGGCGCATGCTGTGGTCTGAACACCAGAGGGCGCCATTAGCTTGGTTTCTGGACTCTGCTGCTGTGATCGGTACAAGAACCTGACAGATGTGACACCATCAAATAAAATACAATCTTAATCTTTTTTATTCAGACATAGAGTACTAGGCTCCTTGCTGTGAATTAGGGTCACTAATAGTAAAATAGGGAAGAACTTCTTTGATTCCTTTTTTCCTTTTTTTTAAAAAAAATTTTATTTATTTATTTATTTATTTATTTATTTTTGAGCGGGATCCTCACTCTGTCGCCCAAGCTGGAGTGCAGTGGCGCGATCTCGGCTCACTGCAACCTCCGGCTCCCGGGTTCAAGTGATTCTCCTGCCTCAGCCTCCCGAGCAGCTGGGATTACAGGTGTGTGCCACCATGCTCAGCTTTTTTTTTTTTTTTTTTTTTTTTGTATTTTTAGTAGAGATGGAGCTTCACCATATTGGCCAGGCTGATCTCGAACTCCTGACCTCAAATGATCCGCCCGCCACAGCCTCCCAAAGTGCTGGGATTACAGGCGTGAGCCCCCGCGTCCGGCCCCGTTTTTTCCCCAATCTTAAGATAAATAAGTAACCAAGAGGCTAATTTAAATGGTTTCCAAAGCACAAATTATTCTAGACATTGAGGTAAATAATAGTGCTTCTGGGCACCAGAAGCCCTGAACCTTGTACTAAGAATGAGGCAGGCTTTTAAATAATTTCAATGAGAAGGCTCCCAGGCTCTGCCACTTTAATCATCTCAGAGCCAAGCAGCAGATGCTCATTCTCTGCAGCACCGCAGCAGCTCTGGGACCATCCCCGGTCCGGCATTGTTCCCAGAGCTTCTGTTTGAAAGTGGCCCACCACAGGGACCGACATGCAGCCATCGGGGTCCTTCCACTGGAAATGCATCGTCTTTTTAAGTCTGGCCAGAGCCAGGGCAGGTTATGGAGAAAGCACTAGTTAAGCAAATGAAAACCACAAATAAGATCTCAGGGGATGTGATTAAAGCTTTTAGTCGGTGGCTTTTTTTTTTTTTTTTTTTTTTTTTGGAGTCTCGCTCTGTCGCCCAGGCTGGAGTGCAGTGGCGCAATCTCGGCTCACTACAAGCTCTGCCTCCCGGGTTCATGCCATTCTCCTGCCTCAATAGCTGGGACTACAGGCGCCCACCACCAAGCCCGGCTGATTTTTTTTGTATTTTTAGTAGAGACAGGGTTTCACCGTGTTAGCCAGGATGGTCTCGATCTCCTGACCTCGTGATCCGCCCGCCTCGGCCTCCCAAAGTGCTGGGATTACAGACGTGAGCCACCGTGCCCTGCCAGGTCCGTGGCTTCTTTATTGTGTGTAAATAGATTGAGCTGATCATAAATGAGTCTCATGGGGCTGTAAAAACAGGTCTCAGCCGGGCATTCACTTGGAAACACTGATAGCAGTTATGGTTTTGAAAGTAACACATTCTTTAAAATCCATGATTCAGACTCTATTCATTTATCCAACATTCAATTAATTACTTATCAAACACTGGCTATTTGCCACTGTGTCCCAAATGTGCCCCATTGGGGGATGAATTTGATGTGGTCCTTTGCCCTGGGGCTGCTCTTGGTCTCGTGGGAGACAAATACATGTCAAATGGAATTGCTGTGCTATAGGATGAGGGTTGGAATGCCAACCATGCAAGTGGAACATAGGAAGAGAACCAAATCAATATGAAACGTTAAAGGCACATTTCTCCTCCAATAATTCTGTACCTCGTCATTCATTCAACAGGTGCTTATTACTCAGCATCTAGGTGTAATGCGCTGTGAGGCCCTGAGTGCAGCAGTGCATGGAACAGACATTCTTCCTGCCCACATGGGGCTAACACTCCCTTCTTTCCTGTTGACCTGAAAGAAAGGCATTTCGGTTTCTCTCCTTTTCCAAATTCACAGAACCAAATAGGCCATATGTCTCTAAAGGAGGATCAGAAATATTTTTTCTTCCTAAGGGCTACTGACCGATGGAGAAATGGAGGAAAGAGGAAATCAATCCACGAAAGTTAAGTAGTAAGTTTCAGAAATCCAGCTTAAACAAATTTAAGCAGAAATTGAGATTTACTGGAATGACATTTCGTATGGTTTACAGAATGGAAAGATCTCTGACCATCCCAGCTTCGCGGGGGAGGGGCGCAGATCTGGGGATGTTAAAGGCTGGAAGCAACTTTTTTTTTTTTTTTTTTTTTTGAGATGGAGTCTCGCTCTGTCGCCCAGGATGGAGTGCAGTGGCGCCATCGCCGCTCACTGCAAGCTCTGCCTCCCAGGTTCACGCCATTCTCCTGCCTCAGCCTCCCCAGTAGCTGGGACTACAGGCGCCCGCCACCACGCCCGGCTAATTTTTTTTTTTTTGTATTTTTAGTAGAGACGGAGTTTCACAGTGTTAGCCAGGATGGTCTCGATCTCCTGACCTCGTGATCCGCCTTCCTCAGCCTCCCAAAGTGCTGGGATTACAGACTTGAGCCACGGCTCCCGGCCCCGGAAGCAACTTCTGTAATAGTCAAGACTCTTTGGGTCACAAGTGATAGAAAGTCAACTAAAACTAGCTTAGGCCAAAAAGGGCAGGGATGAATCTTAGATGAACAGAACTAGGGACTCCATGCCATCAAGACTCTCCTCTCACCTTAGCCTTTCTAAGAGGTGGCCCCCATTCTCTCTGACGGAGCACCAGCTTTCTCTGAGGGGCTTCAGCCAAGGTTGCTGGCAGCTCTTTGCTGACTTCTTGTCAACTGTGTCACTAGAGAGAAAAAGGACCATCTTCCCCAACTCCATTTAGAAAAATCTGGGCAAAGGCTTCTGATTGGCTCAGCACCTGTCTTTCTCCAAACCTAGACCAACCACAGGGGCTGGAGGGTAGGTAGAATACTATGGCCAGGCCAGCCTGGGTCCTGGTCCTGGTCCTCACTCCCTATACAGGGCTGGGGTGGGAGATGCTGGGATTAGGGTAAGAGGGACTTTCCACAAAGATGAAGGTCAGGTCACCTAAAGAAGGGGTAAAAATCACTGAGTCAACAAAATAACAGCAGACTGCAAATGGAAGATAGATTGGGGAGGAAATTGTCAAAATTTACCAATGATTATTAAGTGCTGAATGCATGCATTATATCTCACACATCTTAACATTTGCAGTTGAACCCAAAATTTACCTTATTAAGAATTTCTTCTCCAAAGGTCTAAGGTTGGTTTTAGTTGGTCCTATAGAAAGAAGGAGAACAACAAGAAAGACTTTAATGGGGAAATCCATTTATAAATATGTGTTTAGTCTAAAAGGCAGTGTGATAAGAGAGAATTTAATTTTAAAATTTTATTATGACTATGTTTGGTTCAGAAAGAGAACTTGCATATGGCTCCTTGAGGGCTATCACTGGGGAACATGTCTTCCTTTTCAGGGGAGAGTCCTTGGAGGGTATTCTCAGATATGTAAATGTAAGTAGACATGCTCATTGGCTTGGGTGGCAGGTGCAATAGGATTGTATGAGGCCAAGGAAGGATGCTTTTTCTGGTACTCCTTAATACGCAAATCTGGCAGTTTGGTAGGTGGATGGGAACTAGGCATAGAAGTAAAGGAGTATTCTAGGAAGGAAATAACTCAGGACTCACCGCCCTTCCTTTCTGATGAGAACTTTTCTGATGGGCTGAGATGGCCTCAACGAAAGTCCACGTGTGGAAAGGACCCCAAAGGCCCTTGAAAAGTGCTCACATGCAGGAAAGGGGGAGTATCATTTATTCTAGTCCAGTGTATATTTGAGCCTGGAAGGCAGCCTTGACCCTGACATCCTGTAAGAAAGGGCAGAGTTGGGAACCCCTGAGCACAAACATAAAAGCTTTACACCAGAGACCCCAAGGGTGGAGCATCCTTGGGTGAGAGTAAAACACAGGAAGGAGGAGGAAAGACTGGCTCCTTTAGACTCAATAAGTCTCTGAGGCTCTTGAATCATTTAAGTGAGTAGCAAAGAGGTAAAAGTAGGGAACCAGCGAAAATGGCTATTCTGTTAAAATGGACAAGTGGGAGCTCAAATGATTACTTGAATATTCAAAAGAGATGAGGTCTTATTTGGATATCAGACTGATGAAGCAGTTCATACCAGGAACATTGGAATGAGTAAAATTTTGAAAACTCACAATAAAAAAGATCTTCAAGGCCAGTGCAGTGGCTCATCCTGTAATCCCAGCACTTTTGGAGGCTGAGGCTGGAGGATGGCTTGAGCCCCGGGGTTTGAGACCAGCCTGGACAGCACAGGGAGACTCTGTCTCTACAAAAAATATAAAAATGAGCCAGCTGTGGTTGGCACACACCTGTGGTCCCAGCCGCTCGGGAAGCTGAGGGGAGAGGATCGACTGGGCCCAGGAAGTCAAGGCTGCAGTGAGCTATGATTGTGGCACTACACTCCAGCCTGGGCGGCAAAGTGAGACCCTTTCCAAAAAAAAAAAAAAAAAAGATTTATACTTCACCTAAGATTTGGAGCATGAACTTTGGAAACAATTATTTTTCTTTTTTTTAAATTATACTTTAAGTTTTAGGGTACATGTGCACAATGTGCAGGTTAGTTACATATGTATACACATGCCATGTTGGTGTGCTGAACACAGTAACTCGTCATTTAACATTAGGTATATCTCCAAATGCTATCCCTCCCCCCTCCCCCCACCTCACAACAGGCCCCGGTGTGTGATGTTCCCCTTCCTGTGTCCATGTGTTCTCATTGTTCAATTCCCACCTATGAGTGAGAACATGCAGTGTTTGGTTTTTTGTCCTTGCGATAGTTAGCTGAGAATGATGGTTTCCAGCTTCATCCATGTCCCTACAAAGGACATGAACTCATCATTTTTTATGGCTGCATAGTATTCCATGGTGTATATGTGCCACATTTTCTTAATCCAGTCTATCATTGTTGGACATGTGGATTGGTTCCAAGTCTTTGCTATTGTGAATAGAGCCACAGTAAACATACGTGTGCATGTGTCTTTACAGCAGCATGATTTATAATCCTTTGGGTATATACCCAGTAATGGGATGGCTGGGTCAAATGGTATTTCTAGTTCTAGATCCCTGAGGAATCGCCACACTGTCTTCCACAATGGTTGAACTAGTTTACACTCCCACCAACAGTGTAAAGGGGTTCCTATTTCTCCACATCCTCTCCAGCACCTGTTGGGAAACACTTATTTTTCAAGAATAAGATTGCCAATATGGAAACTAGGGTATTACCTCTAGGGGCTTTCAATGCCATGTTATCCTAACACAACTATTGTGGAAAAACTGCTGTTACCTGTTGGATTATCTCGTATGGACCACAAATAATAAAACAGACAATAAAGTTTGAACAAACTCTTCTAATCCTTACTCTAAAATATCTACAGGACAAGTCAAGAATAGATGCAGAGAAAACGGAGCATCTATCCAGGCACTCTGCTTAAGTAAGTATATATGTATATTGGAGTGCGTTGGTTGTCTTGTCCAGTTCTCATTTTTTGCCTTGATGGAATCAGGTCAACCAAATGTTGAATTGTACCCTTAACTAATTTTGCTAAAGGCTTATAGACTCAGCCAAAGCTGTTGGTTTAGGGGGTTTTTCCTTAGCCATGATGAAGTTACCCATGTGACTTACATTTAACTTCATATAAGAGGTGTGGCTGGGCTGGCAGTGTGCTAGCTAGCACATTGGGCTAGATAGCAAATATCATTAACAACAACAATAACAAATGCTACATTGAAGAGTCCTGGAAGTATGAGCACATATTTTCTTGCTCAGAAAATTCTTTCAACATGCTTGGTTTTTATAAACTCTAAATGTCACATATTTAATAAATCGGTTTCTCAGTTAAGCAAGTTTATTAAATATCCATAGTAGTGAGAAGAGGAAAAACATTGTTAGAAACAAACCTTTAGAGAATCTGACTAGGTCTGTTTCTGCTTTTAAAGATTGGGCAGCATATTTCATATTAGGGTAAGGGTGCCTTCCCCAAGAATTTAATCTGATTCAGAGAAAAAATGAGCTTTTGATTTCAGTATATTTATAGGCTTCTATATATAATGACTGGAGACTGGCCATCATGGTTGAGTCTATTGTTGGTTGGCTCATTGCAATGGGCTTTGTATAGAGGAAGAAACGGGAAGCTGATTTGATTTATGTAATAAAGAAACAAGATTTTGAGATGTCCTGGGCAGTCTGTGAAGAAAGAAGGGGGTAGGGAAACTGGGCAGAGATGAGAGGGATGGGAATTGGAGATGGCTTGTGAGAAGGTCACAGAGGTGATCCAAATGAGAATGGCTTAAAAACAAAGACTTCTAGACCGGGCGCGGTGGCTCATGCCTGTAATTCCAGCACTTTGGGAGGCCGAGGCGGGCGGATCATCTGAGGTCAGGAGTTCAAGACCAGCCTGGCCAACATGGTAAAGCCCCGTCTCTACTAAAAATACGAAATTTAGCTGACCGCTGTGGCAGCCACCTGTAATCCCAGCTACTCGGGAGACTGAGGCAGGAGAATTGCTTGAACCTGGGAGGTTGAGATCCCGCCATTGTACTCCAGCCTGGCGACAGAGCGAGACTCCATCTCAAAAAAAAAAAAAAAAAGACATCTAATGTTGGCATCTGCTGGGCTTCCGCCTTCAGTAGCAGCCTGACACAGGTGGCATTCTTGTGTACTGTGGGGAGCCAGAGGCGAAAGCAATGACAACTGCATTCAAGGCAAGATTGCAAGGAAAGATTGTCATAGAAGGACAGAAGAAAGTGAAAATTCAGCATAAATTTGGAATAAGAGGAAACTGGGAGAAACATCATCCTCCAAGAATCCCCAGAAATACCAAGGCCAGGAAGAATACCAGTTTTCCCACTTACGTGGGATAGAAGCTCCAGACACTTTAAAGTGAAAGATTAAAGAAATATTGAGGTGGCAAGATTGACCGGCACCCACACATGCTTGGCCCTTGAGTCATGCTACTCTCTCAGGCACTTTGCTAGTGTTTTCCCACAGGCTTTTAAATCAACTTATCAACTGCCTGGTTCAAAAGCATGTTAGTGTAACCTGAGGCTAACTGGTCTGGATTGAGTTTTTCTAAACCAATAAGTTTCAAGAACAGTGATTTGATGGGGGCAGGAGAAGAGGACAAGAAATAACCAGGTGAAGTTTGCTGTCTGTGTATTTTAGTTTTATAAAAGAGAGTCTCAAATGAAAAAAAAATCACGTTGAACAGTTGCCATGAAGATCTTCTTCAGTTCTTTGTGGGAGGGAATGGCAGCTTGAATTAATTGGCCTCAGTTATTGGTTTTCTTTCATCTCCAGCCATTTTATAAGAAAGATAACCACAGGACTGTAGTAATTATAGAGTCATCAGAGTGATTTGCCAAAGGTAAACCTAGCTGGTGGAGTACTAGGGATTCTGTAAACATTTTGTCAGTTTGCACATTTTGCAGACAACTTTTAAGGAAACATCAGTTTGTTTAACGGGCTTCTTTGGGTGAGCTCTGTCCTCAGAGACACTGACTGTAGCTTTTAATCCCTCTTTCATTTAAGCTGATGCTGTTAATATTTTTCAGCCATCAATCATGTGGCCAATGTAACCTGTCCTGGTGGAAATTTGGAGGCTATAGTCAGGGCTCTGATCTGGCCAGCCAGCCAGAGTAATCATTTCCTGGAAAATGGTAGCAATGAGCAGCCTCTGCCTGCAGCTACACTTTTCCCTCACTCATTTGTCCCGGCTTTTTTGCCTGCAATGTAACATGGCTAAAGCAGATGAGTATCCCGGGGAGGATAAATAGAAAAGGCCATTATTAGTGAAACCATTTATTCCAAAGGAATTAAGAAGGTTGTTCCTCACAAATTTTCTAGCTATATATCTAACCATGCTAAAAAGTGTTAGACAACAATTCTAAAGAAATGTTTTTTTAAAAAAATTAACCACATCTCTAGTAAGAATTTTATGGACAACCCACAACACATACACACACACACACACACACACACACACACACACACACACACACACACACACAGACATGTACCACTGAAATTTTCCAAGAGAATGTTTGTACTATGTTCAAGGTATTCTGATCCATTCCATTCCATTCCATTCCATTCCATTCCATTCCATTCCATTCCATTCCATTCTATTCTTTCTGTTCTGTTTTATTCTATTCCATTCTTTCACTTCAAAAAAATCTGTGGTCATTATTCATTACTCTGATATCATAACCCACTACTATGTCACAACCCACAGTTTGTGAAACACTGCAATCGAGAGCATTTGGCATTGCATCACCACATTGAAATTGTCCATTTGTTTTCAATCCAGCATGCCTGGATAGTGATTAGAAGGCATCGGTTGTAAGCTCTGCTCTCTCATCAGTACCCCCAATCTTTTTTAAAATCTGTTTAGTCATCCTGCAAAAACTCACTGTGAACTTCATGAAGTTCATGAACACCCACCCTTTTATTACCTGGTTGAATGGTAGTCAGGAGACATGGCTTTTCATCCCAGCTCTGTCACTAACTGTGAGACTCTGCACAGAACCTAACCCTGAGCATCATTCCTCTCATCTGTAAAATCATAACATTACAAACTGTAAGATGTTTCTATGTGACAGTCAGTATTCAGAGGGTTTTACATGCATTAGTTCATTTTATCCTCACTGCAAACTTGTGAGTTAGATGGCATGTTGACCCCACATTATAGAAGGGGTTAAGAACAGAAAACATTCTGTAAGATGCCAAGGCTGTATAGCTGCAATGGTAGCGGCAGGATTTGTGCTTGGGCAGCTTGAACCATTATTCAACACTGCCTATTTTGAGCCAATTATACTGGGTGATCTCTTAGGCCTTTCTAAGATCTGACTTTCTGTGATTCTTCTTGTCACAGTGGTTAGGAGTTTCTCAAAATGTAGTCTCACTAAATTTTCCTGCCTATGGTTCTTTTGGGAGAGTTCTGTGCTACATGGCTCTAGAGAACTGTTACTTTACTAGGATAAACCCCAACCAATGCTTCTTACTCTAGGAAGAGATGTATGTATGTGCAGAGGTGGTTGGAGAACATGGAAGGCAGAAGAGCTGATAAAATCACTCAAGGGGTTTATTTTTCTTCTTTATCTTTCAGATCCACATACGCCCATTCTGCAGGACACATTAGGAGCTAGGGCGGGGGCGGGGGGGGGGGTGGTGGTGCCATGAAATGTGTCTGTTACAGTTAGGTGCAGATGGTGGAGAGGAGGCAGGCAGGCCAGCCTTCCACATGAGGCACATGTGTTTGCAGAACATAGGTGGCAAGAAAACACATGCAGATTTAGAAGGATCCACAACATCATGTGGCTCAATTGCCAGATCTCTGCTTAGAAGTAAGGGGAGATGAAGTTAGGGCTAGAATGTATTGGCCGCAGTAGATGCATTGGCTCATGCCTCTAATCTCAGCTACTCCAGAGGTTGATGCAGGAAGATCACTTAAGGCAAGGAGTTTGAGACCAGCCTGGGCAACATAGCAAGACCCTGTCTCTAACAAACAAACAAACAAAACCTAAAGAAGACCTTGAGTGCCAATAGAAGCCAAAATGCTTATGGAAGAGGCTTATAGTGTTAAAATTATAATTTCAGATATTATTAATTTATATTACACTCCTAAAGTGATAGTCTTGGCAAGTTACATACTGCCTAATATTGCTAAGATATGAGCTAACTGCTAAGAGAGGGTCAAACTGAATCCATGGCAGCCATATGAACCTTCAAAAAATGCAGCAAGGGAATTGTAGTGTTGGCTACACTACACCCAACCATAAAAACACACCAATACGAGGAAGGAATCTGTATTTATTTGATGCCATATTTAAACAAATACCAAATAATAAAATCCTTATGGGACAGATAGGGTTTTAAAAAAATTTTTTCCCCTTTCAGGGCCACTGTGGGAAAATAAATCTATCAAGGGCCACATTTAAATAAAAGGGAAAGTAGATTAGTTTCAACTGGTAGGATTTTTTTTTTTTTAGAGGAAAATATAAAGTTCAATTCATTTGGTCCTTAAATTAGGGTCAATGTGAATGGAAAGTTTTAAAATGTGCTTCAGTCCCAGATGTTAGCTAGTTAGAGGAGAAAGGATAGGAAGAGAGCTGGAATGAGGAAGAGAAAAAGAAAAGGCTGGGAGAAAGAAGAGGAGGCGGGAATGAAAAGAGGGAGGAAGAAGGAGAAAAACCAGTAGTGGAGAGGAAGAGAGCCAGTCTCTGAGCAGAAAAGAAAGAGAGCAAATGATGAGAGAGACCCTGCTGAGTTGGAAAGTCTCAGGGAGCCAGGGAAGTGAAAATAACAGGAGGCAAACTCCTAACTCGTCCCTTGTTATTTTCTTTAAATTGCTAATGGGTGGATTCACCACTGTTTCTGCAACTCTGATTGTTCTTTAATATTAAAATGTTAGCATTCTCAATAATTAGAAATGCGCTAACCTCCACCTCAGTGACTTTTTTCTACAGTGAGAATGTGTAGAGGCCAGAACTAGAACATTCCCGAAAGTGGATTAAAAGAACCCATGGCTTCATCTGAAATCTGTCTAGATTAGGTTGTGTAAGTTCCTTTATGGGAGGGCATTACGTTGAACAAATACAGTCTTGTTGAATCACCTAAAGCAGACAGAAAAGGAAAAATTGGTCATGAGTTCATAATAGTCTTCAAGTAAGCAAATTGCTCTATATGGATTATAATTCCTGTTGTCCTTGCTGTGCAGGAGATAGAGGAGGACAAGCGAAAGCAAAGGTCAATTCATTTCGACACAGATACTTAAATAGATGATATAGATTGATAACTATGTCATGTGTGCCTCACCCAGTGGGATATACCTAACAGCATTTAAAGTATGTAAATACCTGTATTTGACACCTGTAAATATCAAGTACCTGAATATCTCTACATCATGCTTACCCAGCCCAGAGGGGAATAGCTAAAAGTATGTAAAGCATGAAAATTATCTTCACAGTCCTCAAATTTTTTGGAAAGGAAGGACATTCAAATGGATACTCCTTGGAGAACAGTACAGGAAAAAGTGCTGGTGTTCTAAAAAGAGTCCTGGATTCATGACTGGGGGCTGGGGCTCTCAACTTGATGAACTACGCAAGCCTCAGTAAGTCTCTTACCAGTTTCTGCAGCCATAGTTCTTCATCTCTAAAAGAAAGGGCTGGACCATGTGATTTTTATAGTCCTGTCCTGCCTTCACGAGCTATGATTGTAACATGTACACTGTAAATGTGGCAAGATTCCAAGAAAGGAATACAGCCACATAAACATATGGGACTGTCATTGTGCCTGGATCACCACCACCACCATTCAGACATCGTGATTTTTGACCTGAATACTTTTTTGGTATTCAAGAATATTTTATTGAAATACATGTATTTCTTGAAAGCTTAAGCCTGGAATCAATTTGCTCTTGGAGAGGTAGATATTAGGCATTAATTGACGTTTAGCCAAGAGAAAGACACACTGGGAACATGATGATTCTGGAAAGAGAAGGCAAGGAGGAAAGATATAAATTTTAACTATTTCAGAATTTTTCTTCCTTGGAGGCCTGTTAAACATTGGAATAGGCACACCAGGAACTTATAGAATCAACTTTTCATATGGTGCTTTAAAATCTCCTTCACAGGGAGGGATAGCGTTAGGAGAAATACCTAATGTAGATGACGGGTTGATGGGTGCAGCAAACCACCATGGCACGTGTATACCTATGTAACAAACCTGCACGTTCTGCACGTGTATCTCAGAGCTTAAAGTATGATAATAAAAAAATAAAAAATTTAAAAAATCTCCCTCACATATTAGTCCTTTAATAAAATAGCTTAGCAAATTCTAATCTTTACTGAAACAGTCTTATCTAAGGAAAAAAATAAAGTGAGAAATTCAGGATGGCTCACATGATACAGCTGGAGAGGTAGAGTCAAAAGGACTAATAAAACATTCCCCTTGACATTTCTGTAAATAAACAAAAAACCACACTCAGTTATGCTTATTAACAAAGTCTATGCAGTGAAATGAAAAAGCCAAAATTGTCAACAAAGCTGTCTAAAAAAGTTTTGTCTTTAAGCGTATATTTTGCAAGTGGATTTTTTTGGAAAATTTTTATTGTATCTGTGTACTTTTTATTGTAGTCAAATAGATACAATATAAAGTTGACCATCTTAACCACTTTTAAAGTGTGCAGTTCCATGCCTTAGGTACATTCACCCTGTTGTGCAACCATCAGTTCTGTCCGTCTTCAGAACTTTTTCATCTTCCCAAATTGAAACTTTGTACTCATTAAATACGAATTCCCCATTTCCTCCTCCCGCAGCCCCTGGCAACCACTATCCTACTTTCCATCTCTGTACTTTGTATTTAAGATCAACTTATTATAACTTGCAGCTGTTGATATTTCATAATCTTAGCACTTGAGAAGAAAAGTCATGGAAAGGTTTTTTGAGAAAGGTAGGGTTTATCCTGACTTTTCAAACTCTTAAATCCCATAGTTACTCATTTCAAAATAAAGTTTCAACCATTTCTAAGACTTAAAGTATTTATTTAATTCATTCTAAATAAATAGGCAACAAATCTGTGGTTTTTTTTAATTCCTAGAAACAGACACATCGAAGTACTATTTTTAAAAAGCACATACAATTGTTACATCAATCATTTTTATTTGAGTAGAATATATTGAAACTACTCCACACAGGCATATGCCCTAAATATTAACATAAAATATAGGAAATTTTAAAATTATCGAGAAAGAATTTGACACGTTTGATTGAAAGTTAATTGCTGTTTTCCTTTTCTCTCATGAGTAAAACCTGGTAAATTAACTAATAGACAAGACAGCAATAAACAACAGATACTGTTATCATTTTGTTAATACTATTTAGAGCTCTGAAGTAAAAATAGTTTATGATAAATTGATAGTAAATGTGACATTCTCAGTGTATGTAAATAAACCCTGAATTTGAGAACCTCTGTTTTCCCAGAGCCCTAGTAAATACACTTTTAATAGAGATCTCATGTAAAGTAGCCATATGCTTATAATTATCCAAACATTGTAGATCCCCTGTGTGAAATTTCACATCTTTATTGCTTCTATTTTAATGTTTACAAAGTTGGTAGTAATTTTTCAAACCAAATCTGATCCTAAACAGGAAAGACAATTTCCTATATGATTGTTATTCTCTATGCTAGATTTGGCAACGATCAAATCATTCCTAGAATTTAATCATCTTTACTCTCATAAGCATCCTAGACGCTCATTTGAGAAGGCACTTTGTCTGTTCAATTTAAGTATCCCAATACCTATTAGCAAACTGCAATGTGTTTTTAATCTAGAATATTTGGACAAACATAAAACATGTCAAATCATTACAGAAGAAAAGTATTGCCCCAAATTCACAGTGAAATAGAGGAAAAACTCGCTGTGTCAAACAAACAGCCATTTTAGAGAAGTTACTTAACGAAAAAAAAATTTAAGAGAATATAAAAGCGAGTCAAACTAAAAATTTTAAAGTGTAACTCCAAAATGAAAGTATCAAGATTGAGAACTACTAAAATTAAAGAATTCTTCAACATTTAAAAAATCCAAATAATTGACTAATTAATAATCACATATTTACTTACATCTGTGGTAAGAATTTACATATGTTATTGTATAGTCTGCACAAAAAACTTAGAGGGACATATTTTCACCTCTGTTTGAGGGGACATAACTCACAGTAGAAGATTTTGAATTCACGTAGCTAGGAAGTGATGGAGCTGAGATCCGAACCCATGGCTCTAAGCCCCTCATTTAACATCCAGAGTGTATAAGAAGATGTCTGCAGTCAACTTCATTCTGATGACGTTTCTGTCTTCCTTTCAGATTATAAACAGGCCCAATTTCACTTACTTTTAGAGATCAAGCCAGATTAGCTACATTTGGCCTGGTATGGCTGTAGGCAATTAAATACACGTGGTTCACATGGAGAATGAAAATTATTTGCTCATTAGGAATGAGAATCATTAATTTGAAAATAAAATTGCATACTATGCATTTCCTTTACAGCTTTCCCTTTAAAATCAAAGCGTTTCTTGAAGTTCTTGGCAGGTAACTTGCCCCTGTTTCATGGTGTAGGCCAGAGGGGCTCAAATCTTGGTGTTCATCAGAATTCCTTCAGGGCTTGTCAAAACACAGATTGCTGGGCCTTAGCAACAGAGTTTCTGATTCTGAATCTGGGTGAGGCCTAAGAATTAGCATTTCTAACAAGTTTTCAGGTGATGCTGATACAGCTGCTCGAGGGGCCACGCTTTGAGAACCACTGGTGTTGGCAAACTACAAGATGGTTGGACATCTATGTGCCCTGCAGTGGAACCAAAGAAGGGCAGTGACTGGGTTGCTTTGACTCCCCCCGTGAGTGTTGGTGCTTCTTTCAACATCCAGAACTAAAATGCCAATTCCTGCCAATCTCAGTGCTGTCATTCTGGTGGCACGCATTGGACCAACTGAATCTCTGATTTGCCTTTCACTGAGACCCCGTTCAGCTGATGGTGGGGGGACGCTGAGACCTAGAGTATTCTGTCATCTGGCACAACTCGTTTCATTTAACTTCTCTGTAAATTATGCTGCCAAGGAAACAAACAAATAAACAAAAGAAATGGAATAATCAGTCTCAATATAAATTAGGGAAAACAGAGGGTATTAATAGGGCTGGTACCTCCCAGTCTAAGAGATAAAGAAGCTGTATTTTATGTGTATCTGTCACAGGTTTTTTTTTTTTTTTGCCTCTTCTTCCACTTTCCTGAAGCAGAGTCTTTACCTTTCCTCCTGCTGCTCAAGACTTCACGCATTTTTCACCCTGACCACCCTCTGAGGAACACTACCCAGTACTCTAAGCCAATAGCTTTCATTTTCTTTTCTTTTTTTGAGGGATCTTTTTGCAGATGAAATTTTATGAGACTGTCAAAAACAGACAAAAGTAGGACTGCTCAGGCTGAAGCAAGTGTGGGTAACCTGAGGTGCACCTGATTGGTTTCTTCCTTATTCTTGCCAGAGGCTCTAGGAGTGCAAAGGAACAGAATTTAAAACCCAGCCCTTTCTGTCTTCTTATAATCAAAATCCACCAATCTTAAGTCTCATTACTTTTAGACCAAATAGGTGTCAGCTAGCCAGTCTTATAGGATTATTAGTTTATTTGGAATAGTCTAATAGTGGTAGTAAAATACGAATAGGGATCCTACTAGATAATGTTTGTGTTTCAACAGGGGTCTTATAAAGAAAGTACCTTAAAGAAGTGACTTTATTTTTGCAAAATTTCAGGTGCTAAGACATCTTTCTAGAGTATATTTCCAGAGCCCCTTAAAGTATGGTTACTTCACAGCTAGGTAGAGTCCATACCAAAGTCCAACATCCTCAGTCATTGTTATAAAAGTTGTCTTTGGAGTGACACCTGAATGAAAAATGAAATAACAAAAGATATAAACTCTTCTACTTATTTAAGAGAATCTTCTCTCCCTAGATTATTGTAAAATAATAATTTTAAAGCAATACCAGCACCGATTTGAGATAATAACAGGATAATTCTATTTGCTTTTGGTCCTGTATCTCTGGGTGGACAGATCTCTCATTTATGGATGTTTTGTTGCCAAATGATACACATACCTTAGACATGACTCTCTGATTTCTTAAAATTATGTTAATAGATGCCACTATCCCTTGCTCAACTTTGAAAGTGCCTGTAAGCATGCTCCTGTCCAGTATTGTTTTGGTTCTCCACAGGTAACTCCGTCGGCGTCCACAGGGGGGCAGGAGATACCATACTGCACAGTTGTACGTCTTTCCATCTGTTTGGTGTAGAAAAATCCAACCACTACAAGAATGCCACAGTGCTCACATCAGACTTTCTCAATGCATCTCAAGAAACTTTCACTTTTCTAACATTTTTCACAGATAAAGTTGTTTAAGATTACTAGAACATCTAAGATTAGATCGAAAATTTAAATTCTATAGCACTAGTTCAAAGACTCAAAATGTTCCCTGAAGATCTTAAAAGCAGATTTGGACTTGTGGTTTGCTCTTTGTATCTTTATTTTTCACACACACACACACACACACACACACACACACACACAGAGAGAGAGAGAGAGAGAGAGAGACAGAGAGAGAGAGAGAGAGAGAGAGCATGAGTGCAAAGGCTTTGGTATGGTCTCCACATTGGGGTGGATTCCTATCTGAAACTATCTGAAATTTACCCACGGGAGAGGAAGAGATTGGACACTATATACTACTGTGGGTCATTGTCATGATCTTTGAAATTTTTTTTTTAATACAGGAGAAGCATTCGCTTAGGAGTCAGAATGTCTTGGCTCCTAATCCTAGCTGTATTTTGGACTAGTTTAAAACCTCGGGCTCTCTCCACTGAGTTTGTCTGCACCTCTGTTTCCTCACCTGTAAAATGATCGCTGCAGCCCTTTCAGGCAAAGACCAACTAGAACTTTTCTTGCAAAGACCCGAGGCTGATAGCAATGACGGAGGGTAATGTCAGCCCCAGGGGAATCCTGAAGGACAACAGACCATGGCCTTTGTGGTCCCTGTTTCAGTGTCATTTACTGTTCCGTGTGGCTCCATCTAGCAGGCTGAGAGGTCCTAAACCACAGCAATAGGCTCATTACTTTGTTTCCTGTTTACTGATAACTTGCAGCAGATAATAATTGCTGTGGGCAAAATGAAGAGAGAACACATAGAGTTGCCTCTGCAGGCAGGAAACATACAGTACTTATTGGATGGAGGGTCTGAAACTATAAAACTATGAATCATTGTTAACCAGGCACCATACTGATAGAAATTAAAATATTGATAACACAAACCACAAGTGTTGTTTCCTGGGGAAGGGATGGAAATAGATCACAAGGAGGGCACTTTCCTGGATGACATTTGAGAGGCAGACATACAGAGCAAGACACAGGGCAGGCCAAAAAAGACCACTTACATCCCACGGGCGACAGGTAGGCAGGGGGGAAATGTTCCTTCTGCAAATGAGAAATGGGGAATTTTGAGTCTGTGGTTTTGCAGAGATTGCATTTGCAGGCCAGCAGAGGGGCAGTGAAGGGGGCACATAGGGGAGAGACATTGAAGGCAGTGGATTTGGTTGTAAAATGTTAAGTGACAAGGGAGGAATCCAACATAATATCTATCCCTGGATTACAATAATATGAAAAGGATATGTGCATAACAAATAAAGAAGGAGTGGAAGGGAACCCAAAAGGTAAAAACATTTGGATTTGTTGTAGTGGCAAAAATCTGAGAAATAATTTTTTCTTTCAGTTTATCTCCTTTTATTTTATTTTATTATAAATATTAACAAGCCATTTTAAAGCACAGAGAGAGGAAGGAAGAAAATATTATAGTAAAAGCACCTTCAAGTATAAGGTCTCAGAACTTGACAACCATGAAACCAAAACTAGGGGACATAAGTGGAATTGGGATAGGGCCAGAAGGGGCATCCACGGAGACCAAGGGGAGAGCAGCCAAGCTCAATAGCCCAGTGATTAAGAGCCCAGACTCTGGAGTAGTGTGACCCTGGGCCTCAGTTTCCCTATCTATAAAATAGGAATAATACAGCACTTATTTCAGGATTGCTGTGAAGATTAAGTAAAATAATATTGGCGAAGGGCTTCAAACCATGACTGACACACAAGTTCTCTGTGGGTGCTTGCCATTACCTGGAGGAGGCCAGTGTCCAGGGTGGAGGGCATATCCCAGACCTTAAGGAAGTTAAAGGATGAGGGGAGCAGCTCAGCAAAACTCCCTCCCCCTGCAGGCTGTCATGTGAGTGGTCCCTGCAGGACAGAAGAGGTGATGAAAAAGCAAAAGGAAGAAGGGGTTAGAAAGTGAGAGGGAGGAGATTAGAGAGACTGGGAACACACACAGAAAGTAGCATGGCGGAGAAAGAAGCCACCTGAGATCAAGTGAAACCATAAAGAGAAGAAAAAAGCCAGAACTGAAATAGAGAAGTTGGGCCAGGAATGACTGTCTGTGCTGTAGTGGGAAGAATCTTGGGCTTGGGGTGGGAGCCTGGGTTCTGTCCCTTGCTGCATAACCTCTTGGCAGAGTGGCCTTGGAAAAGTCACTTATCTCCATTGAGTCTTTTTTTTTTCCACCCGTGAAGGTGAAAACAGTCAACGCCAACCTCACAAAGCTGTTGGCACGATTAAAGGAGGGTACTTTATGGTTGGTGCCTGAGCACCCAATCAGTACTGAGGGAAACTCTTCTGCCCATAGCAGTCCAGGGCAGAGCACTGTGGCAGACAGAAGCAGCGCTACGCCGCCTCGCCTTTCAGCGTGCAGGCCCAGGAATGAGCGAGGAAGTGGGCGGGGAAGACAGGCACGGGGAATCTGGGGACAGATAAAGGAAACTCGTGATGGGGCGAGGCTGGGCTGAAGAGAAACAGATTGGGGTAGAGCTGCAAAGGGAGGGGTCCACTGGAAGGCGAGGGGGGAGGCCGGGAAGAGAGAGGGTGGGAAGGCAGTGTGAGATGGGAGGGCAGTGTGAGAAGAAAAGCAGGCTGGGGAAAGAGGGATTGGAATGCAGAAGGAACTTGGGGAAGGAGGAAGTCCTGCAGGCGGGAGGGAAAGAAGAGAGGGAAAATGGGGATGCAGTGGAGGCGGGGGACAGGCCGCGAGAGGGAGAGGATCCCGGGAGCAGACGAAGAAGTGGAGCAGCTAAAGTCTGCGTCAGAAGAGGTTGGGGACTGCGAAAGGAGAGGCTGGGGCCTGCAGGGGAGCGCAGCAGCTTTTAGCATCGATCCAAACTCTAAAGACTCGTGGCCTTTGCCTGACCTCGAGGGTCGGGAATAGACGCCTGTCTTTGTGGAGAGCGATACCCCACCGAGAAAATGGGGCTGTTCCGAGCTGGGCCCTGCGCCTGGCCCACGGCGAGGCTTCTCTGGCTCCAGGCTGGCCCCTGAGGGGCGCAAACGGCAGGCCTGGCGGTTGGGGCCGAGGAGGGAAGGTACCACCGCCCCGAGGCAGCGCTCAGCCTGCAGCAGAGGCGCCTGCTCCAAGCTGTCTCTGGGGGGCGCCGCCGCCGCTTCCCTCCTCCGGGGCCACTCGCTCCCAGGAAAGTGGAGGCGGCTGGCGAGGACCGAGAGCCGGGGCCGCGCTGCGGAGGGACCACACCTCCGGGAGTTCGAGGGGGACCCTGGCGCGGCGGGCCAGCCTTTGCTCCCCGGCCACGGGCCGGCAGCGCCCGCCTTCCCCCGGTCAGCGCTTGCGGCCCGCGCCGCGCGCACCGCCCGGCAACCCCGCGCGCGTCCCGCGGGGGCGCTGCGTCTTCCTGCCACACCGGCGCACCGCGGCCCCTCTCCCCCACACCTCCGGCCCGCACCACCCGGCTCTCCTCCCACCCTCCCCACCCCTCCTCTGCCCTCCCTCCCCATTCCTCCCCTCCCGGCGAGGGGCGGGAGGGGGCGTGGCGGGGCCGGGGTTTGTGTGGCTGGGACCCGGCTCCTCGCACTCCGAGTCCGCCCGAGGAGCCGGGCCCCGGCCGCTGTCCAGCCGCTCCGTGCCCCGCGCGTCCTGCGCCGCCGCCACCGCCTCCTGGGGAGACGCAGCCACTTGCCCGCCATGGATACTCCCAGGGTCCTGCTCTCGGCCGTCTTCCTCATCAGTTTTCTGTGGGATTTGCCCGGTTTCCAGCAGGCTTCCATCTCATCCTCCTCGTCGTCCGCCGAGCTGGGTTCCACCAAGGGCATGCGGAGCCGCAAGGAAGGCAAGATGCAGCGGGCGCCGCGCGAGAGTGACGCGGGCCGGGAGGGCCAGGAACCACAGCCGCGGCCTCAGGACGAACCCCGGGCTCAGCAGCCCCGGGCGCAGGAGCCTCCAGGCAGGGGTCCGCGCGTGGTGCCCCACGAGTACATGCTGTCAATCTACAGGACTTACTCCATCGCTGAGAAGCTGGGCATCAATGCCAGCTTTTTCCAGTCTTCCAAGTCGGCTAATACGATCACCAGCTTTGTAGACAGGGGACTAGGTAAGTGGCAAAGAAGACGCTCGACTCCCCTCCCGCTGGAGCTCCGCAGCCAGGGAGCTGTTCCCGCTGGAGGCTGCATTTGTGAATTCCCTTCCCGCTCTGGACACTTCCCTTTTACTTTTCTTAAATTGTTTTTCTCAAGCTCGAGTAAGTTTCTGAATGCGGCTGCGGATTCTATTCCAGTCTCTAAACCTCCCTTCCTTTTCCCCCCTTTCTTTCTCTCTCCCTTCTTTCCTTCTTCCTCTTTTGCAGAAGGCAGCGTGGTTGCCGCTTGTTGGTGGCTGGTGGGGGAAACGTGGAGGACGGGAGGCAGCAGGCGGATGAACCCGGCTGGAGAGGGGTCGGGATGGGGACTGATGGAATCGGTGTCTCGGGATACTGGGTTCGCAGTCCAAGGCCTGAGCTGCTGGGGCAGATCTAGGGCATGAGAGAGCCTTGGAAAGCCCTGGGCAAAGCCGGCGCTAGGGAGTCCCACAGTCTGAGGAACTAGTCCGCGAGCGGCGTCGGGCAGCCCCCTGGTACTGACGCCGCGCGGGTTTTCCGTTGGTCCCTGCGCTGGGTGGGATGGTCAGCCGGGCTGGAGCCCTGCGCCCTCCGGCTTTTTTGCTCCAGCGTGGTGCTCCCGGCTGCTCCGAGGCCTCAACACGAGTGGTTTCTGCAGATGCGGCGGCAGCAGTTGGGCGGGCCGGGACAGGGACGGCTAAGTTCGGAGGTTGTGGGTACTTAATACACAAAGGTACATGGGTATGCCCATCCACCTTTCTCAGCCAGGCGACGTTCCTCTCTCTGCGCTATTCCTGGGGGCTGGTGGGGGTCTGGGAAATCCCTGGTACCCTCTGTGGGAACGCCTGCATGTGTGGGTGTCTGCGGAAACCCTTGCGGCCCCTTCTTGCCACCGGCGTTGATCTGCAGCGTGGCCAGTGCCCTCAAGAAAACCTCGCACCACCCTTGGTCCCAGAAATCAGGGAAGGATCCACAGGCATCGGAAACTCAGCTCCTAAAGGAGAGAGACAATAATGTGGAAGGAGACAGGAAAGGAAGGGAGAAAAAGGAAAGGAAGAGGAAAGAGAAGGAAGGAAGAAAATGAGGGGATAAAAGCGATTTAGGCAGATATCCACTCCTCCATCCTCCCTAGACTTAGCTCCATGACTTTGACCTGCTCCCAGTTAAGTGGGGTTGCCCGGAAACCTGCAGCGCTGGGGTTTGGGATTCGGAAGCTGCTTCAGCCACTGCTACCCTGGGTGCTCGCACATCTCTTAAGCTTTTTAGAGCAGGCTAACGGCCCCCCCGCCCCCAGCCCCGAGCTCTTCCCCGGCTCCAGTCCCCGCCTCTCACTCATAGTCGCGTTCCTTGCTCGAGGGTCCTGCCCACGCCGGGTTCGCCGCTGCAGCCCGAGGTCAGCGAGGTTCATGAGCTGCTGAAAGGTCCAGAGGGCAAATTAACGCCGGGTATTTTATGATGATTTTAGGGCTACTAAAGTCACCTCTGCAAAGACACGTGGCTTCTTCGTAGTAGTGCAACTGAGTCCCTGGCCTCCGTGCTGCCCGTGCAGCTCGCCAACCCTCCCCACGACGCACGCCTTGCTACAGTTGTTTCTGTCCCTCAAAGTCGTCTGTTAATCGTGCACTTTCTCTACTACAATTGCGGAAGGAGGCTAAGGAAGCTCAGAGAAGACTGCTCAAGAGGCCCTTCCTCAAGAGAAGAAGTCCCAGAGGCCTAAGCTGGCCGGCGGTTGGGCGCGGATTTTCTTTGCCCGGGAATGAAGTGGCAAGAATCTCTGCCCCTCCCCCAAGTGGGCACCCTAACTGGTTCGCTGCGCCCTGTGAGTTTGGCACAGGACCAAAAGACCCTGCGGGCTGTTCGGAGGTGTCTCCGGAAGCCTGTGGCATTCAGACAAGGGTTGGGGAAAAGTCTTGGGGGCCCCAATCCGGCGTAGACGCGAAATCACTTTACCCTGGTTTGCCCTGTAGCCTCCCCACCCCCATCCCCGCCACTGCGCTGTAAGCCCCCGATCCTGGAGATAGAGGAGGGATTGCATGTGCACCCAGTCTGGGGAGGCCTCTGTTCCCGAGCCAAGGCCTCCAGACTAGCAGGACCGAGATCCACAAGTACCGCTACAACCCCGGAATGCGGTGGAGGGCTGGGGATGCGAGCGGTCCACAGCGGGAGGAGACGCTGCATGACCACCCGGACAGCATCTTCAAAGGCGCTGTCTCCTCCGCGTCTCCGGGTTCTCAGAAAATGCGAAGAAAGGCAGTTCGTTGACTGGGAAGGCGGTGCGGCTTGTCGCACGCCGCGCGGGGGTGAAGGAGTGCGGAGCCACAGGCGGGAGGGGTGCGCAGAGGAGGGGGTGCGTTGCTGGCTGCAGCCCCAGCTTGATAAAGGGAAAGCCTCACTTTCCCTCTCACTGATTTTGATTTGATGTGTCACCGGCGGTGACCTCAGGCTGGACCTTCCGGGGCTTGCTTAGCATCGGGCCCCTGATTGGAGTGTTTCAACTCAGCGATCTAATTGAGGGTTCATGTCATAACACATCAAACGGTGTCTCGTCTCCCGTGATGGAAGGGACCCGCCAGCCGCGCATCCCCGCTCCTGGCAAAGACTTCCGCCCCTCTCACGTGGGGCTCTTAACCGCGCCAACCCCCCTAGGGTCCCCTCCCCCAACGCGTGGACGGCCTGGCGAGGAGGAAAGAGCAGCGGCCCGCCTAGAGCTGGGCCAGCAGCGCTAACTTGGCGCCTTGCCTAAGGGATGTTTAAATCGCCGTCGAGTGGGGCTGGCCTGGCTCGGTGGAGCCGGGGGTCCCCCAAGGGGAGGAGCGAAGAAAAGGAAAGGAGCCCCGAAGTCAGTCCAGGAGGCATGGGCGACTTGCTCCTGTACAGTATCTGTAAAAAGCCTTCCTTACCCCGGAAACCCCAAAGTTACACCTGAAGCCTATGGTTGAGAGTGGGAGAACAGGCATAAACTCTGCCCAAAGTGAATGAAGGACGCTTTAGGTTTATAAAGAAAGCAAGTTCTGTACTCCATCCCAGGCCACTTCTCCCTATCCTCCAGGAGGATAACTTATTGGGGGGAAAAAAAAAAAAAAAAAAAAACAACCTAAAACAGGTCCCTTCTTTCAGTATGCTCTCCAGACACCTAGGAGTAATAATAGTAACCACGATTTATTGAAAATTTACTGTGTACCAAGTATTGCACTAAAATTTGTTACATGAATTATCTCGCTTAGTTATCACAACCACTTCCTAGGAAAACGCTGTCATCACCACGTTTTACAGGAGAAGTAAAGAAGACAGAGGAGTTAAGCAAGTTGCTCGAGGTCACACAGCTAGTGAGAGGTGGGGCTCATATAAGATTCGAGACCCTGCATGTTTAACTAGAGCACTGTATAGATAGTTTAAGTGGTGAGGTGGTTTCTAATGGATGGTGACAAGAAGCAGAAGTCAAAAAATGGAAAGATTTTCCCCCAGTCTAATATTTGTCTGCAGTCACTTAAGACCCAGTTAGGAGTGTGAGTGAAACTAGATTGAGGGTCTGAATTTTGGTGTTCTTTGCTTCCTCCTGTTCTTATTTTAGCAGATGCACAAACCATATTATCCCTGATTTTTAAAAATGCTCTTATATTGTGCTTTAAAAATGATGTTGGATCCATAAAGGTGAGAAGGTGTGTGCCTATGTGTTTTGGTGCCATCATGGGATGAGAATGGACAAGGTTGGATATGGTGAAATTACAATTTGCTCATGAAATAACTCATTAAAAGGCTACTAGTACTGGGGCCCTGAACCCCCAGCCCTGGGGCCTGGGAAAGCCAAACAATTAGTTCTACGAATTCAGCAGGGCTGAGAGATAGAGGGGAGGGAGGAAAAGAGAGAGACACAGAGAGAGAGAGAGAGGGAAAGAGAGAGAGAGAAAGAGACTGACTGATTCAGACTTTCAGTTTATATAGGGAAAGGTGCCACATAATTCCAATAAGGAGAAAAAACAACTCTCAAGAATGAGAGAACCGAAATGAGTCTAAGACTATTGCTGTGAGTTAGGTTTCCAGATGGCTTTGAAATAAGAATACCCTTTACTTTTTTCTTGTTGTAATAATATTCTCAAAAAGGAGGCAGTAAGGAACAGATAAAAACCAAAACGAGATGGGAACATCCTTGAAGAACTTGATGCCCTAGAAATAACTCTCAGGACAGTTTGCCGCCGATTGTTTGTTGGCTTCTCCGTTCACCTTCTGGGTCGTGATTATCAAAGGGCAGAGCAGGACCATTCTGGGAATAGCCCGGCTGCGGGGAGGGCATTCAGAGAGTTGCATAGTTCCCTCGCGATTGAAGTTCATCTGGTACCTCATGTTATGCAAAACAGCGGGTTTCTGGGTGGACCTGAGCCGCAGAGTGGTGTAATCAACTCAGCAGTGCTTTTGCCGGTACCCTGTTGTCGCTGGCAAACCGAAAATGAAATATAAGCAGGGAAGTATTTTAATGGGGACGGAGGGAATTCACAACTGTTAATTATTTGGTGACCTTGTATTCGATTTGTTTGAGTCCCTTATAAAAACACTAATGCAGACCAGACGGCCAAATGAGGAAGCTGGGCAGAAGGTTCCAATCTAGGCTTTATTTCCCCGGAAAGAGGGAACAGCCTTGGAAAAGGCTTGCTAAGCGTTCAAGTGTGTGCGTATGAGGGTGCGCCTGCATGAGCGCGGGCACGGGGTTTGTGCCACTGTCCAGGTTCACGGTCCTCCTCCAGCCAGGTGAACTGGAAGGTCCTGCAAAAAGCCCGGGGGTAAGGGAAAGAAGCCTTAAATTGGAAGTTTGTTTTGCTCTTCTGGTTCGAATAAGTAAGGCATGTTTAAGGCCGCAGACCAAACTCTTAGCCACTGACTTGCTGTTAAACATCAGTTATTGTAGTTCCAATCCTTAAGGCCTCAAGGTCTGCCTTACAGGGAAAAGCAAGAAGATTCTAAAAAGAAAGAAAGAAAGACCACCTAGTATGCTCTACAGCGAGAGCGCAGGTTGCGCAGGGATTCTTGGCGAGTTTCCTTGGCAAAGGAGGCTAATCTGAGACGGACATAGCGTTTTCCTCAACGCGGGAGGCTCTCGGGCCTCTGGGAGTTTGCGCGGTGGAGTTGCCGATGGGGGAGGGGATCTAAAAACGTGCTCAAACATCCTTGTGGTTTCTGCGCATTAAAAGAAAAAAGTCACTCAGACCACAGATCACGACAGGCCTGGCGAATCCCTCTTCTCCACCCTCCCCACCCCCCAATTGAATCAGGACTTGAAAGCTCCTCTTTCCGACCGGAGAGGATGCGTGTCACCTGGACCCGCGGGGAACGCAGGGCACTGCATCGGAGGCCCTAACACCACATGTTTTTCTTAGCTGGAGTCCTTGAGGTTCTTACACACGTCCTCGAAAGTGGTGACGTCTTTCTGGGGCGGTGGCGGAGAAGGAAGAAGGGAATGAGGTGGAGAGGTGGGGAGGAAGATGGTATGATAGAAACAGGGCAGAACGAGAACTTTTGTTTCCTGCTAGGACAACTGCGTGCACCAAAGGTCTTAGAGCAAATCAACAGTAATCCCTGGGGGCTTTTAAGTAAAAGGAAAGCCATTAGTTCGATAACCCCTCGGGTATTGAATAACCCGGGTCAAACGACACTCTTTGGACCAGGGGACTGAATCGAGCCGAGCCCTCGAGGTGTGGAATGCCGGAATGTGGATTCACCGTGCCATTCCGTTGCTTGACATCCCTCCATCCCCCACCCCAAGGCCTGGCTGTTTATTTTTAAGCTCTAAGTCGGTTAAATAGTATCTCCTGTTTACAGGAATTAAATAGGTCCTCCTTGGACTAATGGGTTCCAGGGTTGCAGTTCTCTGCCTTCTAAGACAGTCCATTAGCATTGCTGGGGACTGAGGGTTGGGTCCACTTGGGGTGAGGGGCTGCAAGAGCTTGGAAGGGGCGGGCGGCGGGCGGCGCTGGACAACGTTCCTAGAGAAGCGCGCGCGGCGGCGCTAGTGGCCCCGGCGCCTGGGGGCGGGGCATGGTTTAGGGACCCGAGAGTGGGCGTGAAAGAGGCCAGGGGCGGGCCTCTAGCCCAGGCTGGTTTAGCTTGGGGAGAAGGGCAGAGGACGGGAACAGGGGCAGAGCAGGGGATTGGCTTTAGTGGGTTGCAGAGGGCATCCCTTAATAACGTAGGAGCCCAGGAGAATCGGTGCGCCTGCTTTGCAAACCTGGCTTCCAGGCAAATTGGTCCAGCCTCCCACTCCACTTCCCAGCCCACTGCCGCTCCGAAGCTCAGTGTGGAGGGAAATTGACTAGGAATAGACTAGGGCCCACGAATCTCACTTTGCTAAATTGTTTCGAAAGTCAGACCTAAATGAACACCGCAGACAGAGATTGCGGCTCTCCCTTCCTCCCAGACTGCACACGGCCCAGCACCTTAAAGAGCACAGCACAGCGGTTTCTCCTGCGCAGGACCCCTGGGTGCTGAGTCCAATATCCTCCCCGCGACTACAAGCCAGTCTGAACCTTCGCCCCCACCTGCAAGCTCAGAACTGGTCAGGGAGCGGAAGTCACATAAAATGAACACCCTTCCTTCTACTTTTGATCTCAAAACTGAAGCCGTGCAGCCCGATCATATTCCAGCTCCGATGGCAGCTTGAGGATTCCTCCCTTTCCGCTCCCCTAGCCTTCGTGGAGGACCTGGTTGCTCCCCTGGGCTCCCGGGTGACTTACCGGTCGACAGTGCAGGGAAGGCCGCCCCTAGCCAACCCCCCAGGTCCCGGCCCCAGGGGAAGGGCAGGCCGCGTGCGCGCCGCAGTGAGATGGGGAGGGAGGGCTCAGCGCGGAAACAGTACGAGAGCTTCGGTTTGGGTTTCATCTGCAGTGATGTCAAATTAAGATTTGAGCCGCTGTGGTCGGGAGCCCAGAATGGGACCCCGTTGAAAAGAGAAGCACAGTGAAGTGCCCTTGATCTCAGCTTTGCCTCTCCGGCCCCTCAAGAGAGCACACGGCCATCAGGGTCATTAACTAAGTTCCGGAAAGCTGCTTTGTAAATGAATCTGTTTCATCCTCTAGAGACAAAAGGAGTTTCCCTAAAGCGCCTTGGAGCTCCTGATAGGGTGAGCAGCACTCAAGGGAGAGGGCTTCTCCCCAGCCAGCACTGCTTGTCAGAAACAGGCACCCTGGGGTTAGAGCTAAGGCCACTAAAGGCGGTGCTGAGGCCCCAAGGTGAGGGGTGCGAAGCTGTTTTCAGTTGGGTGGGATTCGAGGATCTCCTTTCTTTTCTTTCTCTCCACTCTCATTCATTTGCCTCACCTTGAGCCGCAGCTTGCTATGCCCATACAGGGATTTCTCCGAGGGATCCAGGCAGGCCACTAGACCCACTTAACTTGTGGAGTCTACAAGGCCCAGGCCCCTCAGGAAGAGAAGGGCCTGGGTCTGGAGGCCTGAGGGAAAGAGTAGAAAAGCCTCTCCAAGACTCCGTGGAAGACTCGCCTTGGACCCCTCTGGTCTTTGGAAGGAGAAATACAGGGCAAGCTATTGGGGAGGGCACTGGGGAAGCCAACAGACATGCGAAAAGCTGGACTGGTGAATGTGTGACGAGAAGGAACACACACTGAAGACAGACCCGCCGACGAAACCTTCGAAAGTGACAAGCACCACAGGCCTGGCCTCATGCTGCAGCCCAAGGGGCCCTCCATTGCAGCCCTCCCCATCAATATGTGTCTGGCCCTTTGCACAGTGAAGATCAGTAACATCTGCCTCCTTATCCCCACCCCAGACTGGCCCTGTGGTCAGATTGTGCCCCCACAAAAGGACACCAAAGTGGGGAAAGAAACGAATCCTTAGGCCTCTCAGGGCTGCACTGCCAGCCAGGGAGTCATTTGGGTTAGCACAAGGGCTGTCACTGGCCTTGACCCCTGCAGAAGAGGAAACCTGCAAGAAGGGCTGGATCCTTGATGTGGCTGGGGTGGAGGTCATCTGTTCATCTGGCACTGTGGGAGGGACAGCAGTGGTGACAGGGCCTCACAGGACTGAGAAGAATCGGGATGATGAGGTGAGGCTGCAGCCTCCATGAGCCTTGACTTTCACTTGACTTCAGATAAGCAGGAACTGGAAGCATCTTCATCTTTCTCATGCTTCCTAGCACCTTTCCTCCACTCACTTCTGGAATCTTGTGGAGAGAAGTGGACCACAAGGACTGAAGTCCAGAGAACTGGATTTCAAAGGAAGTCAAGAGGAGGACAGGTGCACCTTCCCCTAGAAGATGTAAGTAGTCACAGAAATATTGGCTGCATTCACTGGACGTTTCTACATACCATACACATCCCTGAGTACTTTGACTCTGACCTTTACAATGATCCTGCAAGGTACAGGTGGTTCTCTCATTTTACAGCTGAGGCATATGAGGCTGGGAGAGATTATGCGACCCAGTCTAACCAAGGTCACCCAGCCACTAAGTCACAGATCAGGACTCAAATTTATGTCTCTTAGACTTTAAATTCCTATGCTCATTCCACATTGTCAGTAGTGACTGACATTTGCGTTCAGAAGTCTTTCTCTCACACCTTATCTCATTTGCACCCCTCTGTGGCCCTGTTAAGTTTCCTCCTAAATTCTCTTTCACAAGTCCAATCATCGACATTTCTTCTGCCGAAGGAATGACTGCTGTAGTTCTGCTGAAGTGAGTGACTCTTGCCGGCCAAGGATTAATGCCCTGCCTCCAGGCATGGGCAGCATGGAAGAGTTTCTCAGGGTTTCTACAAGGCACAGAGATCAGGGCTGGGATGTCTAGGGTGGTGGCACAGATACTGGAGCCAGATTGCCCACTCTACTACTTAGTATCTTGAGCCAGTTACTCAAGCTGTCTCTTTTAGTTTAGAATGATGGCTGTCTCAGAAGTGGTTTTGAGGATGAAATGAGTTACTACAAGTTAAGAATTTAGATCTTGCCCAGCACAGATTTAGTGCCACACCAGTGTTTGCTCTTACGATTATTATGCTGGGGGATCAGGCATGAGTATTGGGGTTAAGAAAAAGCACCCTGGAAAGGGTGAATTGTATGGACTGCTTCCCGAACTTACATCTCAGTAAGAATGTTAGCAATGCGTCAGCAGCTTGCAAAGCTCAGATCTCAACAGAGGCCTGACTCAGGATGAGTATCTCCTCAGGGGGAGGCCCAGGAGATCTGTATTTCAGGAAGAGGGTACATAGTTGGCACACAGATTCCCCTTAAAGCCCTTCACACTCCAGGAGGAGGGGTTGGTGGCTCATATTTAATCACCCAGTACACCTGGCTCTATTTCCAACCTGATGGACTTTGCCCCCTCAGTGCAGTGCGGAAGGTGAGAGACTTAGTTGAGAAAATGACTCCAAGCCCAGTCATGAATTTTGAGCTTGGAGGTCTTCTTCGTAGTAAAGAAAAGAAAAAAAATCCTGGGGGAACCCAGCCCACCTTGATTACATTAATGATGAAGGTATGTCCTATTTCCTGGCTCCCTGCCAAAACAGGACCCTGGTAGAGCAGCATGGCTGCAGGACTGGGGTCAGAGCACTTGGAATTAGGACCTTCAACACCTGTCTCTTGCGCTGCAGGACTGGGGTCAGGGCACTTGGAATTAGGACCTTCAACATCTGTCCCTTGCTAGTTTCAAGACAATGGGCAAGATACCTCTTAGAGCTTTAGTTTCTTCATCTATAAGTGAGTATCACAGTAGGCCTGACCTTAGACGTTCGCTGTGAAGATTCAGTGAGAGAGGCCATCAAAGCTCTGAGCACGTGCCTAGCACAAAGGTGGTGCCCTACAAGCGCTCAATGCTGCTGCTGGCTCTAAAATGAGGGGGTAAGGGAAAGGCGCCTAGAGTTTCTCTTGCAAAGATGGGTGATTCTCCCTGCCTGGGGATTGGGGATGGGAAAGTCCACTATCTTCTCGACTTTCTGGACAGTGGCCTAGTCGCGGGGCCTGTGCCACCAGAGAACATGGCTGGGAGGCGTGGCGGGACGCCTGGCCAGTAGCTATCCAGGGTCACTGCGTACTCAGAGATGTGAGCCAGGTGCGCGCGGAGGAATCTCGTGGAGCCCAAAGTCAGCCGTACCAAGAATCCTGCAAGTCCGGGAAGTTGGAGCCGTGGGTGCACAGCCAGGCGAGTGACAAAATCCAACTAGGACTTTCAAAAGGGACCTCAAGCTGAGTATATATCTCAGAGATGTCTTGGGAAAATGCAATGCCGGGCCCTTCCCACCTCCAACCAACGGAAGTTTCTGGTTTTTGGAAACCCTCTACAGGCTAGCCCAAGGAAGTAGCCCCCAGCAGAAGGCTCTGGGGCTGGAGTGGGCAAGCGCACAGAGTCCTGCAGCTACGTGTCCCTCCCTCATGCCGCCCTCTTGGGGCTCAGGTTCCCCGGGCGTCTGGCCTTTGGCGTTGCGGGCATCTTTTCCTTTCCGCTCTGGAGTTTGCCACTCCAACTTTCTCCAGCCACGTACTGTGACCGTGGACAGATGCCCTTTTCCTTTCTAGGCCAGTTTTCTCATTTAAAATGGGTGCAATGGTAATTACCTTGCAAATAGGTACCATTCCTTCTCTTGGTTTCTTTTTTTAATTAAAATTTTATTTTTTACCTTATATTCACCCTAACTGAAAATTTGTACCCTTTGACCAACATCTCCCCTCTTTTAAATTTTTCCTAAATTCTACACCAGAAATATATGTTTGAGGTGCTTTCAGCCTTTTACCAACTCGTTGACCATTATGAAGGAGTATCTTCTAACATGCCACGGTTTGTTCCTTCCTTCTTATTTTTCTCTCTTCACCCTCCTTTCTCTACGCAGCTGCCAGGAAACGAAGATAAGCCCAAATCCAGCAATTGTAACTGGAAATGTTTATATGTCTAGTGTTCAGCAAACACTGTTAACAGAGGTGTGAATAAGCTGTAACAAACCAGGTTGATGCAAAGTAAAAGGGAAATAAAAAACTCCCACCATGTATTTCTGGTCAATTTCAATTTAAGGGCCCAAAGCATAGGATTCACTTCCAGGATGTGGGAAAGTGCCACAGATTTCGAAGGGACAAGCGCATGCTTTTTTAGTCAAAGGGGTGGGAGAGAGGATCATTTGATGACATCAGTCTTCATTTATACAAGACTTAATGGGAGAGGAGGCTTTTGGAAGGGAGTATGAAGGGCTGGCTTTTTGCCCACAGATGGCTCATGGCAGCTGAGCCAGGCTCTGTGATGCCAGGTCAGCAGGCAGCAGGCAAAGTGTCTTCAGGGTAACAGTGCATGGTGTTGTATTCACTCCCCAGGTTGGATGCCTCCTCTGAGCTATTTCTGTGATGCAGGTTTAGACAGGTAGGGAATGTGGTCTGCAGGGGAGCTACACAGAGGAGCCACCTTCTTGGACCTTCTGTTTAGGGGTTAGAGGTTCTGGAGACCCAGAACCAAGAGAACTTGTGGCTGAAAGGATAAAAAAAATGGGGGTGGCTTTGGGGGCCATGAACGGGCTGGGAGAGGTAGAATTGACTTGGTTCTGGTGAGTACCACCTTAGATGCTGCCCTGAGCCCTGTGCTTTGCAGCACCTTGTTTGGTGCTCCCCCCTACTCAGTGGTGAATTCAAATAACCTAGAGGACAACCCCCAGTTAGATCAGTGGTTCTTAGAGTAATTCCTTGGACCAGCAGAATCAGCATCATCTGGGAGCTTACTAGAAATACAAATTCTAGACCCTACCACAAGCCTCTAGAGCGAGAGAGAATTTGCATTTCTAGCAAGCGCCTATGTGATGCTGATGATGCAGATTTAAAGACCACTGCAGATTTAGTGGCTTTGAGAGTCACTATTCCAGACCAAGCTCCAGATACCTGGGCCATAGAATTCTTGCCCAAATATCCCCGAGCTCACTTGCAGGGTCTGGACAGCCTCTTTATCCATTCAGTTCCCCCAAAGGTAGATCACACCACTGATGTGTGCACCTGTGAAACTGTGCACAGCTTTAAGCTGTCAGCTGGGATGTCCACATGCTCACAGGTGAGGCCCCTTGAAGTAGGTGATGGAGCTAGTGTGGAAAGAGAAGAGAGAAGAAGCTGAAGTCCCATTTGCATTCTTGCACTGAAACGTGGAAAGGGTAGGGGTGGGCTGGTCTTGCTGGAAAGATCATCAGAAATCCTAAGGCTGCAGAATCAGTAAGAGATCTTTCTCTACAGATGCTTGCCTCAGTTTTAACTCAGCTGTGCAAATTAATCATTTATTAGCCCACACATTTTTTTTAAAGGAGTAAAAACAAAAGCAGGCTGATTTCCCCCATATTGCATGAGAGAGAAGTAAATCATAATTCTTTACACCTGCCTAATGCACTCCAGCCAGTGGCAAACCATCTCAAGAGTTGTGTAAGCAAAGATGGAAATGATTTCCTAAGGGAGCCTAGATTTTATTCCTAGCAAGCCCTGCAAATAATTTGGACTCTTTTCCCCTTTTCTTATACACTGGCCACTTCTGGTTACTTTTAGACTCCAGTACCTGGACTACAGTGGAGAGGCAGTGGGGTTTAGGGGCTAAATGCTCCAACTCTGAATTAAATAGACATAAGTATGGCTCTTAGCCTCACCACTTTCTGGCTTTCTGACTTTTGGCAATACCTTAATTTCTCCAATCCTTGGTTTTCTCATCTGTAAAATGGGAATAATACAAGTAATTACCTTTCAGAACTGTTCTGTGCAGGTGGATATAGATTAGAAATATGTTATTCCTAACAACATTTAGCTAGTGCAGCAAGTGCCTTAGATTTGTTGCTCTCATCTCATCCCTAGTTTGGGAAGAGAGGCAGGAAGCCAAGCCTAAGGCAGTACGTCCAGAGATCTGGGTGGAGGCTGAGCATTGTCAGACACAGGTTTCTTTGAAGGAGAAGAAAGTGTGCTGAATTCCCCCTGATTTTAATGTGACCCTGGTCTGTTTGAAGGTCTTGGCTTCCATAAATCAACTGCCTGCAGCAGCTTTTCCCTTTTCACCTCTCTAACCCTTCCCACACCCCATCTCAGGTTGGGGCATGTGTGTAAGAGTGAACCAGCCAGTGCTACGGTCAGCCCCGAGTACAAACTGGGTGTGGCAGAGGCTCCAGAGCCAGTGCCCCCGGGCTACATCTGGACTGGTAGAGAGGGTTGGATGCTGGGCCCAGTGACACTTTTACTATTGAAATCGACCCAAACTTTACTAGCTTCTGGGGAAGGCTGGGGGCTTTGGGGATTTTTGTATTTGCTGGGTTGTAAATATTTTATGGGAAGGCAGCCCAGGAAAATCTGGTTAGCTTTCCGCCTTGCACATTGAAGTGGAGTTGGCTTCGTGCACAAATGTGTCAAAAAAGAAGTCCAGTTTTGCCTTGGTTCTGAAGAATTTGCCTTGGATTTTAAAAGCCTGTTACACTCCCCTACCTCACCTGTCCTAAATTTCTTTTTCTCACTTATGACCAAATCTTTTATCTTCAGGAATAGTTGCAAAGCGAGAGAATTTTAGATTGGGAGTGGGAGGAGAGATGGGAAAGTCTCTCTCTCTCTCTCTCTCTCTCTCTCTCTCTGTGTGTGTGTGTGTGTGTGTGTGTGTGTGTGTATCTAATTGTCCCTGGCTGAGGTTTTTTGCCTTCCAGGTATATATTTTTCTCATTGACTGCAGGATGTTCTCAATGGACAGATGCAAGGTGTGTGTGTTTGTTCATTTGTCACCCCCTGCCCCCAATACTTCGGAAACTTCATTGCTCTTTTGTTTGTTGTTTAATGATTGGTGAATAAATAAATAAATCTCTCACCAGCTCTTCATTCTGCCTGCACTGTGTTGGACCCACCAAAACCGCCTAATGGGCAGCAATGTTACCCCAGACTAGTGAGTCTAAACTAGAACTGCACCTTTAAGTCATCTTGGAGTTAAAAAAAAAAAAAAAGCAAACAATAAACAAAAACCCCATGCCCAGTCCTGTCCTTAGACAGTGATTCAATAGGCTGAATCAAGCCCTGGCCCTGGCAGTTTTTCAGTTCTCCAGGACATTTTAGTGGGCCAGATTAAGACTCGCTGTCGTAGAAGTTTCCCACTTACCTGACCGGCGTGTGCTACAGGTCAGGAACCGCCCTAGGCACTGAGGGGAGCAAGGTGGACAATGACATCGGCCTAGCTCCTGTGGGTTGGTGGAGGCAGACAGTGTTGCTGGGAAAGGCAGACTACCAAGGAGATAAAAGTAAACAAGGTAATTGTAGATAATCCTAAGTACTGGGAAGATAATCAAGCCAGTCCTGTGATAGAGACCTGGAGAGGCTACTTTAGATCAGGGTGGTCAGGGGTGGCTACTTGGAGGAGGTGACATTTGAGACGTCAACGAGAACGAGCCAGCCCAGCCTGGAGGAGGTCTAGGGGAAACGCGGCCGAGGCTTGAGACCACAAAGGGCACATTAGTGGTTACGAAGCCTTTTGGGGGGAAAACCCGGTAGGCCGCCGCCGCCTCGCCAGCAGCCACGGACTTCCGCCCTGAGAGTCCGGAGCTGACGCGAAGGAGGGGGTCTGTCCTGGCGCGCCCCCTTTCCCGCGCCATGCACCAGCCAGATGGGGAGCCGGGGTGGTCAGGCCCCGGGCCGGGCAAGCTGGACTGCCCGGCCGACCTGCCCCCACTCCCCGCCCTTTTCCTCCCGGGGCGGCCGAAGAGCACCGGGCTGATCTCCCCCTTAAGTGAAACTGACTGTAATTATTTTTTATCTCGCAGACGATCTCTCGCACACTCCTCTCCGGAGACAGAAGTATTTGTTTGATGTGTCCATGCTCTCAGACAAAGAAGAGCTGGTGGGCGCGGAGCTGCGGCTCTTTCGCCAGGCGCCCTCAGCGCCCTGGGGGCCACCAGCCGGGCCGCTCCACGTGCAGCTCTTCCCTTGCCTTTCGCCCCTACTGCTGGACGCGCGGACCCTGGACCCGCAGGGGGCGCCGCCGGCCGGCTGGGAAGTCTTCGACGTGTGGCAGGGCCTGCGCCACCAGCCCTGGAAGCAGCTGTGCTTGGAGCTGCGGGCCGCATGGGGCGAGCTGGACGCCGGGGAGGCCGAGGCGCGCGCGCGGGGACCCCAGCAA
This sequence comes from Gorilla gorilla gorilla, assembly GCF_029281585.2. Lineage (NCBI taxonomy): Eukaryota > Metazoa > Chordata > Mammalia > Primates > Hominidae > Gorilla > Gorilla gorilla. The sequence goes on along the minus strand of NC_073231.2, from coordinate 101,992,984 downwards.
CCGCCGCCCCCGGACCTGCGGAGTCTGGGCTTCGGCCGGAGGGTGCGGCCTCCCCAGGAGCGGGCCCTGCTGGTGGTATTCACCAGATCCCAGCGCAAGAACCTGTTCGCAGAGGTGCGCGAGCAGCTGGGCTCGGCCGAGGCTGCGGGCCCGGGCGCGGGCGCCGAGGGGTCGTGGCCGCCGCCGTCGGGCGCTCCGGACGCCAGGCCTTGGCTGCCCTCGCCCGGCCGCCGGCGGCGGCGCACGGCCTTCGCCAGTCGCCATGGCAAGCGGCACGGCAAGAAGTCCAGGCTACGCTGCAGCAAGAAGCCCCTGCACGTGAACTTCAAGGAGCTGGGCTGGGACGACTGGATTATCGCGCCCCTGGAGTACGAGGCCTATCACTGCGAGGGTGTATGCGACTTCCCGCTGCGCTCGCACCTGGAGCCCACCAACCACGCCATCATCCAGACGCTGATGAACTCCATGGACCCCGGCTCCACTCCGCCCAGCTGCTGCGTGCCCACCAAATTGACTCCCATCAGCATTCTATACATCGACGCGGGCAATAATGTGGTCTACAAGCAGTACGAGGACATGGTGGTGGAGTCGTGTGGCTGCAGGTAGCGGTGCCTTTCCCGCCGCCTTGGCCCGGAACCAAGGCGGGCCAAGGTCCGCCTTGCAGGGGAGGCCTGGCTGCAGAGAGGCGGAGGAGGAAGCTGGCGCTGGGGGAGGCTGAGGGTGAGGGAACAGCCTGGACGTGAGAGCCGGTGGGAGAGAAGGGAGCGCGCGGCCTTCCCAGTAACTTCTATCTGCCAGCCCTGAGGGAAATATGGATTTTCACACCTTGCCTGGCCACCCTGGAAAAACAAGCCAAGGAGGATTTCTTTTGTTCTGTTTTTTCTCTCTCTCTCTCTATTACTGTGGCTTTGGATTTCCTTATGTGTCTTACAGGCTTTGATAGAAGGGGAGGGGAGGGGAGATGCATACCCGTTTCTCAACTGCTCCATGGATTGAAAAAATAACAGTTTAAAAAGGGAAACAATGTGGGAGGAAGAATCACCGTTGACGCATCTTGATTTGGTTGGTTTTTACATGTGGGAAGAAGGTGGGGCCTCTGGCCATGTCATAGCCCATGTCTTGTGCCCTCCCACACAGAAAGTGTTAGATAGGGAAATTGGCAAAAAGAATAGTTAAGTCAGGAATGGTCCTGCCTATAGAAGAGCTTTGAGAGAGGTGGGCCCACGGGTGCCCCTCTCACCCATTTGTGTACTCTGTGAGTTTACCAGCTCTGCCCTGGCCTCTTTCGGTACCAGGAACTGGCAACCTTCATCTCACTCCTGAGGGCCCAGGTCTCTGCCTTCATTGTTGCTTTTTCTGGTGGGGGCAAGAGGAGCTGGTATGGATGGAATGACAAGAATTAGTCCAAATGGAACCCCTTGAAGGATAATGAGAAACCACAAGGCCTGCCTCTGACTGGGGCTGACACGGAGGTGCATTAGCCCAGGCTGGAGGTAGCCCACCCAAATGCCCTTTCTGATTCTAATTGATTTCTTTCAACAGAATTTGCCAAAATTCAGACATGCCCTTCTAAGGGGAAGGTGATTTTCCAGTTCAAAAAAATGGGCAGGAGTGGGGAACAAAAAAATTAACGTAAGAGCTACAAAGGAGGGAATAGGAACCAAGAAGTAGAAGGAGTCCCATCAGGAGGGAAGATGGTGGGCCTCAGGGAGGATGGAGATCAAGGGACAGGCCAGGAGCCAGGAGTGGGGAAGGGAGGGATGAAAGGGGACACAAGTCCCTGTCTCTGAAGTTTCTTTAAAATCTAAGTTCCCTCCCCTCTCTTTGACATTCCTGAAAGATTACCAGCCAGCAATAGCCCAGGGCTCCCCCAAAAGAATTGTTTCAGATTGTAATTATCAGTTAGGCAATGTTTTTAAAACTTCGTAATGAGAAACTGTGAAAAGAGCCAAGTGTTACATTGAGCTTGGGGTGGGAGATGGGGAACAGGCAGTGAGGAAGGAGACAGGGGTGGAATTCGTCTTCTGGGAGGAAGCTGGAGAGAGCACAGTGAAATTGAAATACCCATTCCCAGATAGTCAAAAACATGAACTTTCCCCCAGCCTGCACCAGTATTGTTTTCAAACATTGCCCATGAGTAGGCCCTTTGAAGAGTTAGCTTCCTCCTCATCTTTGACTATAAAATTGTTTAATCAATGGAATTTGTACCAGCCCTTAAAAAAGTTTTAGTTTTTCATAAGTGATTTTGCTCTCTTCCAATCTAAACCTGTTGCTTGTTTGGTTCAGAGAACTACAAACGGTCAAAGAAAGGGTGGGGATGATAAGAAATGCTAATATAAAAATGCTAAGTGAAAAAAAGACTTGGCCAGGAGAAATAATTTAAAATGCACATTTGCTTTGGATGCACTGTTGTTCTGTTAAGGCTGTATATATTTGTTTATTTAAGGTGACTGAAAGTGCAAAGAGGAAATGGACAGCATGCAATTCATCCTAATGTACAAAACGTTATATGCACTCAAATGTTATAATTTCTAATATTTTTAAAGTTTATATTCGAGTTGTACAAAGTTAAGCATTAATCAGATATTTCATTTTTTCATAATGTTACCATTTTCTTAAATATTATTACAAAATTTTAAGTCTGTCTAATGGAGAGTTTTTTTTAAACTGTCTACCTCATATAATACAAGTATTTACAACACTAAAGTTACCAGAGGTCAATGAATAATCAAAACATTTTTTACAGTACACCTTTCCTGGATGATATGCAATCGAATGCTATATTATTAAATGCATTTTTCTCCTTAATAACTCAGCCTGGTTTATATGGATCGATTTAGAAAAATCCTTTTCTCACAGAATTATTGTCAGAGGTAGTTTGTTCCAGTATGGGACTGAATGTCTGAAAACAAACTGATGATTTTAAAAATCTATCATTTAGAGCATTACACTTTTTCTTCATAACTCTTCAATAACTCCTTTTTCATGACATTTTTATTCACTAGAATAAAGCCAAATCCTTGTCACCTATTAGACCAGTGTTTATAAGCCTGTCCCTCATCCCAGCACTTCAGGAATCCAAATAGAAATTGGATTATTTCTTAGTTGCTTTAATGTTGAAAAAAACAAAGCAGTAATGTTGAGGTAAGAAAGTGGTTACCTAAGTCAACCAAGATGTCAGTGTAATTACTCATTACCTTTGTGGCATACTGGAAGCAGAAGATACAAATGTTTTTCTGTGCTTGCTGTGAATTGGGGAACTCATGTGTGAATGTGAGCACTCACTCTATCAGGCATTATGTTATTCTACACATGTAGAATCTCATTTAAAACCCTCAGAGGTAGATATTATTATAATCCCCATTTTACAAATGAGGAAACCAAGGTGCAGAGAATTTAAGTAACCTGCCTGTGGGCATCCAGCCAGGGAATTGTAGTTAGGATTTAAAATTAGTTCATTCAGACTCTAGAGCCTGAGGAGTTAACCACTGTACAATTCTGTCCCCAGATCATCTACCTGCTCTCTGACTGGTCCCTAAATATTGACGTGGGGAATGTGCAGTTAGCTACAATCCTTAGGGTTGGTCAGCTGGCAGAGGAGGAAATGGTACAGAGGCCAGCAGCATTGCCTGAAGTTTTGGAGTGTGTGAATTGTAACTGCTGGCATAAGGGCAGCTGAAAAATGGGTATGGGTTGCAAAACTCCTTGAATTCTTAGCTTTGGGCTTGGCCCAGTAAACTTACAGTTTAAGCCATTACTGGGCTTTGGCTCGCTACTCTTTGCTGGGACTACCCTGGGTGTGATTTTTATGAGTTTTGGTTATCAACACAATAGTCAATTTACAAATAGGTCATGTTTCAAAAAACTGGTTGCAAGTGGACCCTTAGAACTAAGAAACACTTTCCTGTGGACACAGTGATTGTTTGAGTTTCCAGGTCATTTTGCAGAAACTTTATTTACCCAAATGGAACTTTTTAACAAAGCAATTTTGACTTCTGAGTTTTGAGAGGATGTAATAACCTGGGAAAGTGGAAAAGAGACTGTCTTTTCTGGGTGGAAGCTGCTTTTGAAATCGTTGAGAATTCTTTGCATTTTTGCACCACTCTTTTTATACCTGGCACCCAATTTGCCCAAGCTCACGAATGCCCTGAGGACTACCACTTGTACTTTAATATGTTCCCAATCCAGAGATATCCCTTTTCTGAACAAATATTTTCATGTCCAAAGTTATTTTTCTTTCTTTCCTCTATTAGTTTATTCCTTAACTCAGGTGTTAGGAAAAACACAATCTGATTGAATTACATGAAAATGTAAATATCTCCTAGCCTTTAACCTTAGAGAGATTTGTATTTTAAGAAGAAAATCTTGGTTAACTCAGATTTTTTGGGAATGATGTGAAAAACTCCAGAACATAGAGGAGAAGATTCAACACTCAAGCTACACACAATTTTGAGAGTTAAACATGAATGAGGCACTAGTGATAAAAGAATGAATAGAGACACTTGTCAGTGTGAGTTTTTGGTGTCCCTTAGGAGAAATTCTGTGCAATAAGGAGGCTATTTATGGCAGTTTGTTTTATTGTTAATATCTAACATATTAAAGCAAAGAATTTAATAACTTAGTTTTTAAATTTTCTCTAAAGCTCTTAAGTTTAATGTGTCCAGGCCCCATTATGATATGTTTTTGCCCTTGTTTTGCTCATTGCTATATTCCTAGCACCCAGAATAGTGCCTAACACATAGCAGACACCCAGTAAATATTCTGAATGAATACATTACAAATCCTAGTCTACTTGTAAATCTAGAAATTTTGACAGTCACTTTCAAGGGAGCCTTTGATTGATGTCTTCAACTCACATTGAATGGACCAACCTCCCTTAATTAATCAGTTCTAGTTTCAACCTAGTTAATAAACTTCCTTTAACTATTGTACATTGCTTTTACGAGCTTAATATATCCCATTTTCTTTTTAAGGCACTTCAAATTTCTTTAATGGGAAAAACCTTCCAATATACTTAAACCATTCCAAGTAAAGCTAATACACTAAACTTCTAAAGATGGTGATTCATAAGTTCTATTAAGCATCCCAATGTAGTTTATACCTTTTGACTCAACATCAGGAACCTACAATTAATTACTCAACTACCCATTTAAATTGGTGTTAGAGGCTAACCTGTTAGGTATCTTAATAAAGTACATTTTTAAAGCTCGCAAACATTTTATTTATTTATTTATTATTTTTGGAGATGGAGTCTCACTCTGTTGCCCAGGCTGGAGTGCAGTGGTGCGATCTCAGCTCACTGAAACCTCTGCCTCCTGGGTTCAAGCGGTTCTCCCTCCTCAGCCTCCTCAGTAGCTGGGATTACAGGTGCTCGCCACCACGCCCGTCTAATTTTTGTATTTTAGTAGGGCTAATTTTTGTATTTTTAGTAGAGAGGAGATTTTGCCATGTTGGCCAGGCTGGTCTTGAACTCCTGACCTTAGGTGATCTGCCCACCTCAGCCTCCCAAAGTGCTGGACTTACAGGCATGCCCAGCCACAAATATTTTAAATACCAAATATATATAGATTGTCCCAATTATTACAAAAGCTATTTTTGAACTTAATACAAAATTGTTAATAGTTTAAATTTGATTTACCTAATCTCTGTACTTCATTCTAAAATATCTTTGGGTTAAAAACACTAATCCATTACAGAAAAATCATACTGTCACAAGCAAGACGGGGTGACTATTTCAGCAGACTGGCGCAAATCTTCCAGAGGCGTTGGTCAAGAAATGAGATGGATCTTACCTGGACACTAACCAACATGTTAAGTCCCCTTTAAGAGTCACAGAAAAAAAGGAACCCCAAATTCCTATCTTTTACGAGTTGGCCTCTCCTGGGTTCAAGATAGGCCATTTAATTAATTTTTCCTCCCGATTTGGGTAAGTTGAACTCCACACTCCCCATTAAGATTGTAGGTAACTTGCTTCACTAGTTAATTATATTTTGTTATTATTTATCTCTCTTAGGACCTTTCTTTGCTTTCATCTTTGGCTTTAAAAGTACTTTATTGACACTGTATTGAATTATTCTGCCCTTACATATTTGTTCATAACCTCTTTTGACTTTATCATCAAACTCTGATCATCTGAATTTTGTGTGTTTCTTTTTCTATATTCTTCTGTCTGGAAGAGCTACAGCTCTTACAGAGATTAAAATGACATCTAACGGAAATCATACATCCCTTATTCTTTGTCTAGTTCTCTGGTCACAACACTAACGTGTGTTAATGAAAAACTGGTCCCTATGCTTGAAGAGTTCACAGGAATATTATTACTACTCTTATTTTATTAGGTAATTTTTGCAACAACTCTATTATTACTCTGCTTTACAGATGGAAAAATTGGGAGTTAGAGCAGTTCAGTAACTTGCTTGGGAGGAGCTAGAACTTATCTGGTAGAATCTAGAGCGCATTCTCATCTGCCCTCATTCACCTGTTATTTAGTGAGTTACCGTGGTCTGGCAGGCACTGTTTGAGGCTTTGGGAAACTTTACATATAGAACTAGAGAGAAAGGAAATTCAAAATTGAAGATGAACTTCTAAGACTTTCGAGACTCATACAGGCAAGCTGTTCCTTCGACCTAAGTTCTGCTTTTATGACTTACTCCTCTGCTTTCTAACTTACAAATTCTGTCAAAGCTTAATCCGCCCTTGTCCGCTATAACTACTGAGGAAGCAGGGAGAATAGGATTAGGGATTGAGGGATGAGGAGAAGGGTAATATTTATAGCCATGGGTTCTCTATACCATTCTGATGTTCAAAACAGGTATAATGCTGACCCTTGTAAGAAGTTCAGACTTATTAGGAATATAACATGTTTGTTAAGGCAGAATTTAATAAATACTTACTATACTTATTATATATTGGTATCATCTGAGAATAGGTATGCCAGATGTGTCTGAGAATGATCACATGAGTGAAAATTAGAACTTCTTGATTCAACTTTCTTTTTGAAAATTCACATTTCCAAGTGATTATTTTTTAACTTCTGAAAAATAGTGGGTGATCTTAATCATGATAATTATTTAGTAACAGGAATGTGAAACTAGTTCATATATCGTTTCCCCGGAAAACAGATAAAAACCAACAAGACATGTCAAGGGAATTTTAAAACAAGCATAATAGGAGTATTTACTCTTAAACTAGGTCAATGACTAAAGGGAATATATCCATGATGCTGAGATTCAGCCATCCACAGCTTCATGTTTGGTCACCCCCTTGTTGGAAAAGGGCACATCTCATGTGTCTCTGTATCTCTTTTCTATTCAGAAGACTTCGTGATTTACTTGGGAAAACCAAGTGACTTATGCCATCCAGTTGTGCCCTAAACTTCAAAAAAAAAAAAAAAAGTGATTTGATTCCTACTTTGTTAACATTCTTTTGAAAGTTCCAGGAAAATGATGGGCTCTAATTTGTTGGAAGAAAGGGATACTTGGACTCCAAAATATCATCACTCCTTTCCTTTAAAACCAATCTAGTAATCTACATAGGGAATATTTACCTGTCTGTGTCAGGATAGTCTTAAAAGTCTCAGAGGTTTGGCCGGGCAAGGTGGCTCACGCCTGTAATCCCAGCACTTTGGGAGGCCGAGGCGGGCGGATCACGAGGTCAGGAGATCGAGACCATCCTGGCTAACATGGTGAAACCCCGTCTCTACTAAAAATACAAAAAATTAGCCGGGCGTGGTGGCGGGCGCCTGTAGTCCCAGCTACTCGGGAGGCTGAGGCAGGAGAATGGCGTGAACCCGGGAGGCGGAGCTTGCAGTGAGCTGAGATTGCGCCACTGCACTCCAGCCTGGGCGACAGAGCCAGACTCCGTCTCAAAAAAAAAAAAAAAAAGTCTCAGAGGTTTGGTCTCAATTTTGGAACATCCCATATCTCCAGTTTTATCCCTAAAATATCTGACAAGCTGAGAAAACTACAGAAATAATTAGCCTCTGAGTTATATGATTATTTTTGTCCTTACTAGTGGCTAATGTTTATCGGACGCCAACAGCATTCAAATCATGGTAGAAGATTTAGAGTTGTTCAAAGCCCTTGGTTAGAGGGCTCAGTTCATGCTTTATTCACATAAGAAAGCACTTTTCATTTTTCTGACTTTAAAATTGCTGTCTAGAACAAACAACAACATTATTCTTATAAGTATGTTTGGTTTAGGCTTAAACAAAACTGTATGTATTCATTCCATGCCTTATCTTTTACTAAAGCCTGACTCCTGAAGTTTGTTGGGAATGAGTTGTTAGTGACCATTAACCCCTCCCATTGCACTGAACAAATGATTTTTCCTAAAACGATTTCCTAGATAATAGTTTTATTAAAAAAGAATTTTCTGTTTTCTAAAAGTTTACTTGTGTTAATTGGAAAGTGGCTTCTTAGCCAGCACATAGATAGCTGCTGTTCTCTAGTCGGCAGTGAGAGCACCTTCGGCTAAACAATGGGCCAGGGTAGTGATTAGAGACCCCTTTGAGGCATTCTCTGAACAGCCACTGTATCTTGGAATTCCTCCAGATTATCCCATATGTCTGAATTTGGGCTGTCTATTGGTGGGTCTGCAGCTGTAGACAGGTCTGTCTTCTGCGTATCTTTTCCCCTACACCTAAAATGGTCTGCATTATTTGTTATTTAACACACTGATCTTTTTCTACAGATGGAGAAGATGGTAAATTTGTATGAATGTTATCAGTTGAGTTTCTTTCATGGACCACACTTTGAGTGCCCTATAACCTCATATGTTATTTTGCTTCAGAAAGGTAGACCATAGGTCAAAGTATTTCTTCCAAAAAGCACACTCAACAAGGCATTCAGAAGTCAGTTCAGGTTCTGGATAAGGCAGGGGTGGGTGGAGAGGAGAAGAGGGGCTTTCAGTGTCACAGCACCAAATTAAATGGCTCCTTTTTTGATTCTGTGTGACTTGGGCATGGAATGTAGCTATAGATATAATGTAGAACTAAATACACACAATACATAAACCTCTCTCAGTGTTTTTTCAAGCTTAATAAATGACCTAGTACAGTTTGTCCTGGCCCTCTGTATCTGGGTGTTCCACACCTGTGGATTCAACTAACCCTGGATGAAAAATATTTGAGGAAAAAAAAGTGTCTGTACTCAGCATGTACAGACTTTTTTCTTGTCATTATTCCCTAAACAGTACAGTGTAACAACTATTTACATAGCATTTACATTGTAATCTAGAGATGATTTAAAGTATATAGGAGGATGTGCATAGGTTATATGCAAATACAATGCCATTTAATATCAAGGGCTTGAGCATGGAGGATTTTGGCATCTGAGGGAGGTCCTGGAACCAATCCCCCATGGATACTGAGGAAAAAATCCATGTAGAAAGTGCTCTGGCGAGAGGATTGCTAGAGTCTGGGAGTCAGAGTTTGCAGTGAGCCAAGATTGCACTGCTCCACTCCAGGGTGACAGAGTGAGACCCTTCCTCAAACAAAACAAAACAAAAAAACAAAAACAAAAAAAGAAAAGAAAAGACAAGAAAAAAAAGTGCTCTGTAATTATTATTACCATCATCGTTATTATTATTTTTTAATAGATGTTTTGAAAGCTACATTCATTTTTGACTGGTGATAGGAACGGTAGTTGAAATGAGCCTGTAGTAAAGGACATAATTTATTAAATAGTTGTGAATATTTTTTTGTGCATCTACCATTTGGCAGGTATTGTGCTTAGCACTAAGGATATAGACTTAAATAGAAACATCTCTGTAGAAGACTTGCTAAAATCATTGCCCAATGTGGTAAATAGATTAGATATTCAAATAATATGCTAAAGAAGAGGAAGCAGATCTCCTCTGTACAAAAGTGAAATTTCCCTGAGTCCTTAGTGAGCCATTCACCCTCACTGTTAATTTCTCACATTGGTGAGATAGCCTGCCAGGCTTAGTGTGCAACATGTGATCACAAAATTAGTTTTTCTCTACCTGAAATGAACTATGTATGCTTTTGGAGAATCAGAATATTGGCACATATCTTATTAACCCTGATGAGCAAACTCACCTGGACTCTATATTTCAGTAAACTATATTAAAAATTATGGAGGGGGTATTATGTCAACCCTGCTTGGTAGAACAGATAATCAAATGAACAAATGCAGAGAATTTGTTTTGGGGCCAAAAAAAAAAAAAAGAAAGAAATAAAAAGTAGACGTGTCAATTAATATTAGGTTCATCTGCCTAAAACCCCAAACAACAGTGGCTTAAACAAGAATATAGACAGTCCTTGACTTACGATGTTTTCAAGTTAGGATTTTTTCGACCTTACGGGCTACTAAATACATTTTGGGGTACTAGTATTGGGGTACTAAATACACTTTCAATTTATGCTATTTTTTGACTTAGGATGGATTATTTATCAGGACATAAGCCCCATCAGAAGTTGAGGAGCAGCTGTAGTTTGTTTCTCTCTGGTAAGAAACAGAAACAAAAACAAAACCTGGAGTTTGGCATTTCAGTTTTGCTATGGTGATTTCTCATCAGATAATTTAAAAAGTCATTTAAAAGTATGGTTTTTATTCTCAAGTTTGCCACATAGTTCAAAATAGCTGCTGGAGCTCTGGTCATCACATCTATGTTCCAGTGAGCAAGACACAGAAGAGGGAAAGACAAAAAGAGGTCACCCCCATCTCAGCAGAGTCAGCCACCTTTAAGAAGTCTTTGTGGAAATCTCACCTGACACTTTCACTTACATCTCATTGGCTAAAACTTAGTCATGTGCCTCCCCCATCCTGACTACAAAGGATGATGGGAAATGTAGTCTTTTACCTGAGCACATTGTTGCCACCGATAAAACTGAAGTTCTGTAACCATGGGAGAAGGGATAATAGATATTGGGAAGACACTAATAGTCTGTAAGACAGTAGGCATTAGTATGGATTACCAGACTCCGCAGTTGTTAAGAAGAGTGGTATGGGACATGTCAGTGGGAACAGAGAAAGAAAGACGAGCCAGGAATGTAGGGTGAAGCTTTTTTTAAAAAAAAAAAAAAAAACAAGAAAAAAATTCCTACTTTTCTCAATTACGAAGATGATTTATTCTTAATTTTATTAAATGTCATTGTACAATGTGCTTTTAAGATACTGCTTTCTTGAGTTATCCGGAAAATTATGACCCAGGGTGGGGGGAAACTAATGTCATGGGAGATGAGGGTAGACTGTTCATTTCCACCCCCTGAAGAGCAGTAGCAGTGCTCTTCGGTTCCTAACCACTGAATAGCGGTGGAAGGGGTTAATGAGTTAGTGCTTACACAGGGCTAGAAGATGAAAACCAGTAGGGTGGGATATTATTTTTATTGTGTTGACACAGATGCATTTTCTTAAAGATTTATAAGAAACTTTTAATTTTTCAAAATACTCTGCTTCTTGCTTTACAAATTCCATTTTACTTATGTATGTGTCATCTACACTGCAGCCTAACCGGGGGAGAACAACAACAAAATATATTTCTCTTTACTTTGAGGTTTTACATTCATGGGGAACATTTTTACTGAGTCAATAAATTGCGGCTTACCAGTAAGCATTCCCCTAAAGGAATTGATCTTCGGAAAATTTTCTGAAATTTGGGCAAGGTACTAGCCATCCAGGAAGAAGATTCAAACAAGCAGATTTAACTTATCATCTTCCAAGACAAGCAGTGGTTTTGCATAAAAATATCACCACCATCCATAATAATAAAAAATGCCAACCGTGTATTCACTTCTTACAATACTAGGTGCATTTTCTGCATCCAGCACATCGTCCCCCATTTCTTCCTCTCTACTTGTATTATCCCTAATTTACAGATAAGAAAACTGAGGCTCAGAGAGGTTAAATAAAATACCCGTGGCCATAGCCAGAACAAGGCAAAGGTGGGACCCACAGCAGGCAATTTGATCCCAAAGCCCACAGTGGTCTCAACCAGTGTGTAATGCTGTCTCACAAACATCCTCAGAATCTGCTCCATCTCTTATCACCAACAAAGCGTTGGATTTGCTGGTAGAGAAAAAAATGCTTGAACTCTAGCTGGGCTCCTCTAGTATCTGTTTTGACAGCCGAAATTAATTGTTCATTTTCTGAGCACTTTTTGGCAACTCCTTCTAATGACCCGAACTGCCGTCTCCTTCCTTTTCAGCTTGGCAAGGCTCCCCGGTGTGGAGCTGACGGGGCGCGGGGCGGGGCGGGTGCGAGAACTGCACTGATACAGTGGTCTGGCAGGGCTGCAGGCTTTAGGAGAAAGGAAATGATTGTTTTCACTCTCTGGAGTTGCTGAGAATGACGGTGGGCATTTTCTGACTCTGGTTAAAATGAAAGTCTCACAAAGCTGATTAAACCAAATGTGATAATTGAGTTGAAGATGAGCCTATCTCATCTTTGTGATTGTCTTCCAAAGCAAGACAATCTGTCTTTCTCACACTGCACCTCTGCACGCTCAGAGCAAAGGGGAATCTCTCTTCCCTCTGCACTCTCCCTCGGTGTTGACCAGAAGAGGGAGCAGCTTCTGTTGGAATGTGAGTGATGCATAGGCACATGTTCCGAATGGGCACCTAGCTCCAAAGATGCTTGGACTCTTAGGATTAAGAACACTTGTTAAATTTAAAAATCCTGTTGGAGTAGAAAATACCAATATTTTCTAGCAGCTCTGAGCCCTTAGGTACCATTTTGGGCAACATTATTTTGAAATCTGCAGAAGCTATCCTCAAACATGCATTAATTACTTGAAAGCCCATCAACATCCTTGATATTGTTATTCTCAAAATACACATGTGCTAATCCAGAGGCTGGTGCTTGAAACATGCAGAAGGCATGAGTTGTATCTGCAAGGTTAAAATATTTAAAAAAGGTGTAGATGAACACCAACATTTCCCCCCTTATTCATTTACTCTGTCTCTTTCTTATAGATAAAGCAGAATGGAAATAAATAGGGCAGGTTGATATTTGGCTTTGGATAGGAATATTTCCTCTCCAGATTCTTTACCATCACGGTGGAATTCCTGGTGAAGGTGAGCTTCAAGGTGGGTTTTAATTGGAAAGAGAAGGGAAAATCTGAACTACGAAGAGGAGGTAATTCCTGAAGGTCAGGACTGGATGGAAATCTTTCAGAGAGAGAGAGAAAGAAATGGACAGAAGTTGCCAGTATTTGCTTGACAGCAGATCAAACAAAGACTTTGGGTCTGACAGGCTTGTGGCAAACTCCAGGAGGAAGAGTATGAATTTCATGCTAAAAGCAGTGGAAATTACTAAAGAGTACTGAGGCTGGAATGAAGGATAAGAAGATGATGCTGGCCACGTCACGCCATGGTGGTAGCATTTAAGTGTTGGAACCTGGTGGGTAAAAATTCAAGTAATAAGGCCGCAGTTAGGAAAGCCAGGTGTACTGATTGGTCAAGGAAGGTCCCAGTTTATACTTACTGCCCAGGCAAAACTATTAATAGCTCCTTTGTTCACTGCCCAAGTATCCTGTTTGGTTGTTAAATTACACAGTCACCCTGGCCTTAGTTTACATACGGCTGAGGGTCAAGGAATAAATCACATACTTAGCAATGCACATGCAGGGGGAGAGAGAGATCTTGAAGAGATGGTTGTAAACAAACAAACGAAAAAGCAGGATGATAGGAATAGTGAAAAGTGACCTACCTGGTTATGTCCAGTCAACAAGGACAGTGAGCAGTCAGTGAGGGGGACCATGAGGGAAAGATGTAATGTCCCATATGATGGCAAGATCCCCAGGAACAATAGATATTTATTACATAAACAATGTGGAAGAACCAATCAGTGCTTGTTAGATGAATGAAACTGTGCACAGGTAGAGGAAGCAGGACTGATGTGAAGAAAGGACATGGAGCAAAGCCTGGAAGTGGGTGCTTAGGAACAGATTTGATTTTCCAGGATAATGATATCTAGAAAGAAGTGTGAAGGCTCTGTGGATGTTAGTGGGTCACATCAAAGGAACAGAAGCGACACTGGAGAGGCAATAATTTGGGGAATGGAAGAGATGTAGAGCAGATGAAGCTTCGGGTGTGGAGAGAGGGGTGGTGAAGATCTCACTTGCTGTGTGTGCCAGGCACTGTGCGAGGCTTGAAGACAGAGATGCAGGGAGGCAGCTCTCACGGTCTGCTGCTTTAAGACAATCACAAGCAGTTATTCTCAGTGTTGTTTGAGGAGCACAGTCACGAAGAGGCGAATTCTGCTTCAAGGTGGGGAGAGGGAGCCTGCTTGAGAGGGGCCAAATTAGTGTCAGAGTTGGAGATGGCTGGTGAGAACCTTGAGGAAAGCATAGGGATTTCCTAGATGTACAAGTGGGGGAAGGTGGAAGGATTGTGTGAGCACGTGCAGGGAGGTGTGGCTGCAGTACAGAACATCTCTAGGATTGTGAGGGCAGGTGAGGATGCAGGCGAGGATGCGGGATTGGCAGCCTTGCATTTCAAGCCGGAGCATAAGAATTTTATCTCATGGTTTGCCAGGAACAGTTCTTAAAGTAGGAGAGTGTTTCACAAACTCGCTGTGAGCATTGGCTTGAAGGATGTGGAAGGATGGAGAGTCTGGATGGAGCAAGGGAAACAGGGGAGGAGAGAAGCTGCAAGAGAATTCCCAATCTGTCAGAAGCAGAGGAATAGAGAGGAAGAGATGGAGTGAGGGGACACTTGCAGGGTCTATTTGGAAGGTCTTGAGGACAATTTGGATGTGGAAGGTGAGAGAGAGAGAGGACTCAAATATTTGGACTATGAGGAAATCTTTGGGAAGGCGGTGAAAGGAGACAGTCCCAGAAACAGAACTGCAGGGATGTAAGAAATGAGTTTGGTGAAAGAAAGCAGAGACAAGTTCAGAGAGCTTAAGCCTGGAGGGGAGGGTTGAGATGGAGTGATAGTTTGATGGTGGGGAGGGGACAGGGAACAGGAAGGAGAAAGGTGGAGGCGGGCATGCTGCCAAGGCTAAATGAAAGTGGTTTTGTCTTGTTTCCTAAGATGGATGGGGAAGCCTGGGTATATTTGGTTTTGATGGGGTTATAGAAACAGAAGGAAAATGCTGATGAAAAATGAGGGAGAGTCTGTGGTCACTGAAGAAAGCAAACAGTTCCAGCAGATGTTACAGTTCTGGTCCGAGGATTCTTACCAGCAGGTACTCCAAGTCCTGAAGATAATGATGGGAAGTTAAAATCCAGGTAGAAATTGGGGGATGGCCGAAAGAGGGAAATTACTGAAGAGGCAGAGAACAGCCAGGGACAAAAATGGGACTAATGTGTGTCTGAGGTAGATACCAAGATATCAATAGAGATATCAGTAGAGAAGGGAAGAGAAGAAAAAGAATATCTGGCTCATGTGGGTGCCGAATGACACACAGAAGATGAGAAGAGAAAAGCAGAAAGCAAGTTTAGGATTGTAGTGGTTGTTTGTTGTTTTTGCCACTCAACATTCATACACACTTCTTGAATCAAGAATGCCCTGATTTTGTTTTGGGGAAACCACCTTTATTCAGTGTTTAGCCTGTGTGCTTGGAGTTTAGCTGATGATACTGAGTCCCAGCATTGGGGTAACTTCGTCCAATTCTAATAGTGCATTTCGCCCCCTGGGCACAATGATTTGTACATGAGTATGCACCAAGCTCAAGTCAGAGCTAGGAAGGCTCAACCCTGGGATTTTTTTAATGAAGCTATTGATGGAGAAGGCTCTTTCATCAAGGACTTGAGTGTAGAAGACTATAAACTGGAGATGCTCCAGACATTTTACAACCACGAGGGGGGAGAGTCTATCAGGGAATGCAGACAACATAGTGGAATGCACAATTAATAGATGGAGAGAGAAACTGGGTCTTCATGAAATCATCTGAGCCCTATGCCTGAAGCCAGTCCTAGCCCTGCGATTTTCAATTGTATGAGCACTAGATTAGTTTTCTTTTGATTAAGCCATTTGGATTGGGTTTTCCTAGTTGCCATAAGAAGAGTTAAAACTGATGAAAGGATGTAGGTGGAATGTTATGGAAGCACAAAAAAGTGAGTGAAGAAGGGAGGTATTTGAGGATAAAAGCAGAAAGGAGGCAGAAGCAAAGAGTCCATTGAGATAAGGTTGATAGGAAATAAAAGGAAAGGATTAACTGACCGGGGCTAGCCAGGCTTTTAACATTCATGAAGAGGTACCCTTGGACTGTAGTAGATTTCATTGATGAACACTAACCTAGGAATTAAAGCCACCCTGGGGGTTCAGTATTTTTTCTCATGTACACAAAGAGAACAACATGCAGTGATGATAGTCACACTCTGTAACACTGGTGGATGCCCATTCATTCATTCATTCATTCACTGTTTCATTTATTTGCTCAGCAAAAGTTTATTGGCATCTGCCAAACAACATGTTAAGAATTAGAGGTAGAAAAGACACCATATTCTCCCTAGAGGTGCTTTATTGAAAGAGAGCAGCAGTCAGATGTAATTACAGTGCTGGGTGGTCGGTAGACTGGGGATAAGTGTGTGGGTTTGAGCTCAGAGGGAGCCTCAGGGAGGGGACTGCATAGCTAGCATAAGTTAGTAAGAGTTGTGCAGCTAAGGGATACCTGAAACAACCCCTGGTTTGGGTATTGGCAGTCTAGATGAGCTTTGTTCTCTCTCAGAGTCTTGGTCCCACATTGGAAAAGAGGAACCAGATGAATGTGTTTCTGCTTTCCTGTTTCGTTTCTCTTAATATGAATGGACACTTGCTTATTAACTGTGGTACCCTCTGGTTATTGTAGGATGCTGTTCATTTAGGCAGTCAGACATGGATTTTGAAAGTCCTCTTGCCTTTTACAAACTGGTTGCATTAAGTACAATAAGTACACTTTTCTTTATTAATATGCTGACTGTCTTGTATACCTAGGCTGAACAGGTCTACCTTGTTTGCCTCTCAGAGCAATGTGTATAAGCAGCTGCAAAACATATTTGATGCAATGAAAAAGCAATTTTTGTCTTTAAAATAAACACCAACTTTTCTCTTCTGTAAGCCTGTCCAGATGATCAAAAGCCAGATAAGGCCTTAAAACAAATTCCCTTTTCCCATTTGCAATGTAAAAAACTCCTTTATTCCCAACACACCCTCCCCTTTCATTAATGGAAGTGCAGCTCTTATCTTGATGTATGTGTAGCTGGTGCTTCTTCAGTTCTGACAACAAGAAAAGTGAGCAACAGAAAATAATGGAGCCCTGAAAAATTGCTGTCTTATACCCCTGAAATTTCTCCTTCTTTCAGGCCAAATCCACCCACGTACCATGTTTGAGAAATGATGAGCACAAGAGGTATCTGTTAAGTCGACAGCCTGCAAACTTTTTTGTTTTAAATAGCCAATGATTATTGAATCGTTGGCCAGTCTTGAACACTCTTAGGCACAGTGACAGTTAATAGAATGGAGAAGGCATCATCTTTTGGCCTTCAAAAGCTTCTGAACTAAGATGGGTACAAGGAATTAGAAGGAAAATAATTGAACAGCCAGAGCTGCAGCAATCTCAGAATCTCTGGACTCAAATATAGTGGCTGCAGCTTCCTGGGACATGTCCCATTCTTAAAGTGTGCGATAAGCAAAAAACATGTACTATTCTCTTGTTCTTGACATACTGTGAAAGATAAACATAAAAGTAAATTCTCCATCTGAGGCAAATCCTGCATATCCAAGCTGTGTAGGGTGGCAATCAAGTATATACTAAGTTCTGGTTGTTGCTCAGTGACAAGCACAGCATCAAGCCTGCCAGCACTTACAATAGAACAGTGATCTGTAGCCAGACCAGATCTTCAGGTGTTTCAATAATGCTACAGGTAGTTGATTGATTTCTTTTGCCATCTAGGATGATTCTATATCAAGGACTATGAAATATGTTTGCTCACATCATTTTGACCAGATCTTCAGGCCAGATGACTTTGTCTTTAGTCAGTCTGGAGCAGGCTATGGCCACAGAAGGAAGGAAGCAGACCTGACAGCCTCCATCGTGATATCGTATCTAAGGTATCTAGAGCCATTACAGGCTTCAAGGCTTCCTATGGACTCAATGGCTAGATGGGGGCATGGGCTCCGGAATGGGCACCCTTCTCATTTGCAAGGTCTGTATCCAGGACCCTGATCACCTCATAACATCTAGCACGAGCCCTTCACCCAAAGTTTAGGCACCATGGCCAAATACCATACCATATTCTCTGCCCACTGGTTGGTGGACACCATAAATAATGAGGTGCTCTACTTTGTTTCTGAAACTTCAAGCTGACCCTCTGACATTGACAGTGACCTGAGCCACACCATCTTGATCTGCCTGTCTCCACTTTCCAGGCCAGTTCAATACAAATTTCCACAAACTGGTGGCCTGCCTGGCCCCCGTTCCTTACGTTACTTCTTTATGTCAGATTTTGCCTCACTCACTAGCTTGGGAAACTACTAGTACTCAGCTCTGACTGCAGCAAAGCTCACCCAGCAAACTCTCAACGCCAAAACAAGATGGCAGCATGTGATCTATGTCATGCTGCTGTTATCATCATCATCATTTTTTGAGGACAGAAGTATATGAAGGAAGTGTATAAGGACATGCTCAACTAAGAAGCAAGAGCAGCAGCTGCTACAAGGAATGGATCCCCAACAATATCAAGACAGTTATCTACAACATTCCAACCAATGGGCCCAAGGTGCACATTAGCAAAAAACCACCATCCAAGAGCTCTTCAAGGGACTCTCCTAGTCTAAGCAGTTTAATGCTATGTCCTGTCTGAGTGCTTTCTACATTAGAACACAGGGAAAATAATGAGTGAAATGCAGTTCCTGAAGAATGAGAGCAACAAGAACACCTTTGTTAAAAAAAAAAAAAATCAATGGCATCAGAATTCCACAAGGAAGAAGAGAAGGAATTTCAGCAAAGAGTCCAAGAAGGAGGTCTGAGGACCCAATCCTCTGTCCCCATACGTTAGTCTTCTCAGTTTACACAGGCTTCAACGTGACCCCATTTCCCCCCCCCCCCCCAAAATTACCATTTTTTAAAGTCTCTATCTTTGTTTATTTGTTTTTCTGGGGAAGGGAAAGGGGGACTTGTCTCTTTCTTCTGGGGAACTGGATTTCTGGGTCTTTTTTCTATTCAAGAGCATACTACCACATCCTCACAACTCAAATGCCTACTGACTTGAGCCCAGATCATAGCCAACAGAAAAAGAGGACCAGAGTGATTGACTCCTAGTAGAAGCAACTGGGTCAATCCTAATTTGTCTTTCATTGACCATCTCAAGTTGTTTCTCTGGTTTTTGTATGACTACTTCACTTTCTCCTCCACCTTAGGTTCAGGCGAGATGTTGATGGTATTGCTCAGTTCTCCTCTCAGTTCTGCTCTGAGCCTTCATTTTCCTTTGGAGGAAACGAAGAGAGGAAATAACAGAGAGGCCACCCGCTCTGTTAAGGTGGCCCGCATACTTTGCCTTCTTTTTGGGGGCAGACAGGAAGTGGGGAGAGAGAACTGCTTGATCTCTAAGCCTCTAAGGAGGACCCCCCTCCTCGTCTTTCCTTGCTCATTGCATCCCTAAAATATGGAAAGAAATGTATTACCAGCTAGAAACAGAATACAGTTTTTCTTTTCCCCAGAAGATGGAGGAATCAAAAGATGCCCCACCATCACTCCTTTGCAATTTCTCTTCTTTGTTTTTTTCCTAAGCTGGGACATTTTTTCTGCCTTAGTTTTCCTGTTCTGCCACTTAAATTTCAGTTTTGTGTGAGATTTACTGCTCTTTGGAAAGATGAGGTTCTGTGAGTCAAAAACAAACAGAAAATGAAAAAAAAAAACTATGCTAAAGCGTGACTCAATTCTTGCTTTCATTCAACCATCTTTCACAAAGCATCTAGTACATGCCAAGCATTGATTTGGGGAGGGCACACACCGTCCTGCCTGCAGCATCTGGTCTTGCTGCCCTTTAGGTGGGAGTTGAGCCAGGTAGCAGCTAATGAATGGTGGGCCACCCTCTGGAGGGCAGGGATTAATTGTGGATGGAGGTGCTAAAGTGGCCAACCACGATTGCAAGGATAGAAAGCGTGTTGGAATCGCTTTCTGTGATCTTGTAACTCTTCAAATCCCTCTAGGAATATTGAAATTCCCAGTTTAAGGAAAACTGCCTTCACACAGTGGGATATAGCCACAAAAATGCATTTATATAGAATTTTTGCTGTTTATTCTAAAGAAGTAGATCAAAACCAGGCAAAAACTCCCTTCCCTCTTCCCCCTCCCTTTTCAGGGACACTTGGCAGGAGGCATTTTTGATTGTTTTGGTTGGGGAGACAGTGAAGGTGGCATCTAGCAAGTAGAGGTCAGGGATGCTGCTAAACATCTTTCAATCCACAGACAGCCTCCCATAACCAAGAATTATCAGGCCCAAAGTGTCAACTGTGCTGAGGTTGGAAACCCCGTTCTAAAGGAAGAGACCTCCGACCCTTCCCTAATTGTGCAATGATAGTAATAATGCACATTTGACAAGAACTTACTGTGTGTCAGATGCTGTTCTTAGGGTTTTACTTGCAGTACTTCACTGATTTCTCATTATCAATGACAAAGGAAGTCTTATCATCATCCCCATTTTCCAGATGTGGAAAATGAGTCCTGGAGAGATTAAGTGTTTTGCTGCAAGTCTCCAAGCTAGAAAGCAACTGGGTCAGGATCTGAATCTCAGCAGCCTGTGGCCAAGTTCATATACACTTAACCTTATTTATAGGTTGCCTCTCTCCTGGACAACAAAGCTTGCTAAAGTTCATTGTTCTCAGTTGGAAGTATAGTTTTTTTTTGTTGTTTTTTTTTTTTTTGCTTGGGTGAACATAGCAACCTAGAAGAGAGAGTAAAGGAGAAGGGACAATCTCAACAATTTGTCTTTGTAATGAGAATAATCAAAGTCCTCTTGTCTCTATTGCTGCACTGGAGTGGGTGGATCCTGGTGAACATGAAGGAAGAGATGCACCTGACCAGACAGGACCCGCATTAATGACAGGGCACACTGTTTCAGGCAAGCCACTCCTCTGAAGCCACACACACCCTGCTCGCTGATCTCCCTGCAGTAGAAGGTTAAGTCTGCAGCATCAGCCAGCCCCGGAACCCTTTGAAATACCATGTCGGAAACTTCTTGGCAAAGCCTAACAATAGAAACCATAAGCAGATTCTAAATTACCATTATCATTAATCGGGGTTGACATGTAACTGGCCCCTCCTAAGTACTGCTCAATCATTGCCCCCCTTTATTCCTTTCTCCAAGGTTCCCACAGGCCTCCTTAGACTAAAGGGTACCTGAGCCGTGCCCCAGTGTGTGGTCCTCGGCAGAACAATGGAAGCAAAGTAATCCCTGACAGGGCCGGGCTGGGACCTTCGACATAAAGCAGATATGGCGGCAATGTGAGAAAGGGCCATGGGGAGAAGCTCAGACAGGGAAGAAGACCGGGAGAGCAGCCAGGTATTAAGAGGCCGGGTAGGGGCAAGGAGAGCCAATAATACAGGGTGGGTGAAATGGAATGAACACGGTTTGTGTTCAGAGTTGGCATTTGTCACTTTAATGGATTCCAAAGAAGGAGGCAGGCATGCTTTCCAACTAGCCTGGGAAACCAGCTACATATCGGAGAAGAGTTTTTAAAAAGCCCTTCATTCAAGAAACCTATCTGTAAGCTATTGTTTTAGAGCATTTTTAAAATAACTGTTAATTATGCCTCAGATTTTTTTCACTTTTGCACCACACATGGGTTTTAGGAACTGCAAGAAGCCCAGACCATATCTTTAATCTGTCCATTCACATATTCTGCTATTTGGCAAATATTTATTGAGATCCTACTAAGTGCCAAGCACTGTTCATAGCACTGGGGATGCAGCCATGGATGAAATATGTATGGCCTGGCCCTCACAGAGACTGCATTTTAGAGGGGAGACAGAAATCAAAACAGTAAGCATAATAAACAAGTAAATGACTTCTTCTCATCAAAGGACACAATCAACACAATGGAAAGGCAACCTATGGAATCAGAGAAAATATTTGCAAATTATATATCTGATAGGGGTTAATATCCAGAATACATAGAGAACTCCTACAACTCAACAATGTCAACAATAAAAACTTGATTTGAAAATAGGCAAAGGACATGAATAGACATTTCCCCAAAGAAGATATACAATTGGCCAATAAATACATGAAAAGATGCTCAACAGCACTAATTGTTAGGGAAATGCAAATAAAAGCCACAATGAGATATCACCTCACATCCATTAAGATGTCTACTATACTAAAAAACCAAAACTCCAGAAAATAACACGTGTTGGTGAGGATGTGGAGAAATTGGAACCCTTCTGCAATATTGACAGGAATGTAAAATGGTGCAGCCACAATGGAAAACAGCATGGCAGTTTCTCAAAAACTTTGTAATGAGAATAATCAAAAATTACCATATGACCCAGCAATTCTACTTCTGAGTATATACCCAAGAGAACTGAAATCAGGATCTTAAAGAGAGATTTGTACACCCATGTTCATGGCAACATTATTCACAACACCTGAAAGGTGGAAGCAACTCAAGTGTCCATCGAAGAATGAGTAGATAAGCAAAATGTGATATATACGTACAATGAAATTTTCTTCAGCCTTAAAGATAAAGGGAATTCTGATACATGCTACAACACGATGACCCTTGAGGACATTGATTTTGTATCCTGAGACTTTGCTGAAGTTGTGATTTTTGTACATTGATTTTGTATCCTGAGACTTTGCGGAAGTTGCTTATCAGCTTAAGGAGATTTGGGGCTGAGACAATGGGGTTTTCTAGATATACAATCATGTCGTCTGCAAACAGGGACAATTTGACTTCCTCTTTTCCTAATTGAATACCCTTTATTTCCTTCTCCTGCCTAATTGCCCTGGCCAGAACTTCCAACACTATGTTGAATAGGAGTGGTAAGAGAGGGCATCCCTGTCTTGTGCCAGTTTTCAAAGGGAATGCTTCCAGTTTTTGCCCATTCAGTATGATATTGGCTGTGGGTTTGTCATAGATAGCTCTTATTATTTTGAAATACGTCCCATCAATACCTAATTTATTGAGAGTTTTTAGCGTGAAGGTTTGTTGAATTTTGTCAAAGGCTTTTTCTGCATCTATTGAGATAATCATGTGGCTTTTGTCTTTGGCTCTGTTGATATGCTGGATTACATTTATTGATTTGCGTATATTGAACCAGCCCTGCATCCCAGGGATGAAGCCCACTTGATCATGGTGAATAAGCTTTTTGATGTGCTGCTGGATTCGTTTTGCCAGTATTTTATTGAGGATTTTTGCACCAGTGTTCATCAAGGATACTGGTCTAAAATTCTCTTTTTTTGTTGTGTCTCTGCCCGGCTTTGGTATCAGAATGATGCTGGACTCATAAAATGAGTTAGGAAGGATTCCCTCTTTTTCTATTGATTGGAATAGTTTCAGAAGGAATGGTACCAGTTCCTCCTTGTACCTCTGGTAGAATTCGGCTGTGAATCCATCTGGTCCTGGACTCTTTTTAGTTGGTAAGCTATTGATTATTGCCACAATTTCAGATCCTGTTATTGGTCTATTCAGAGATTCAACTTCTTCCTGGTTTAGTCTTGGGAGAGTGTATGTGTCGAGGAATTTATCCATTTCTTCTAGATTTTGTAGTTTATTTGCGTAGAGGTGTTTGTAGTATTCTCTGATGGTAGTTTGTATTTCTGTGGGATCGGTGGTGATATCCCCTTTATCATTTTTTATTGCGTCTATTTGATTCTTCTCTCTTTTTTTCTTTATTAGTCTTGCTAGTGGTCTATCAATTTTGTCGATCCTTTCAAAAAACCTGCTCCTGGATTCATTAATTTCTTTGAAGGGTTTTTTGTGTCTCTATTTCCTTCAGTTCTGCTCTGATTTTAGTTATTTCTTGCCTTCTGCTAGCTTTTGAATGTGTTTGCTCTTGCTTTTCTAGTTCTTTTAATTGTGATGTTAGGGTGTCAATTTTGGATCTTTCCTGCTTTCTCTTGTGGGCATTTAGTGCTATAAATTTCCCTCTACACACTGCTTTGAATGCGTCCCAGAGATTCTGGTATGTTGTGTCTTTGTTCTCGTTGGTTTCAAAGAACATCTTTATTTCTGCCTTCATTTCGTTATGTTCCCAGTAGTCATTCAGGAGCAGGTTGTTCAGTTTCCATGTAGTTGAGCGGTTTTGAGTGAGATTCTTAATCCTGAGTTCTAGTTTGATTGCACTGTGGTCTGAGAGACAGTTTGTTACAATTTCTGTTCTTTTACATTTGCTGAGGAGAGCTTTACTTCCAAGTATGTGGTCAATTTTGGAATAGGTGTGGTGTGGTGCTGAAAAAAATGTATATTCTGTTGATTTGGGGTGGAGAGTTCTGTAGATGTCTATTAGGTCTGCTTGGTGCAGAGCTGAGTTCAATTCCTGGGTATCCTTGTTGACTTTCTGTCTTGTTGATCTGTCTAATGTTGACAGTGGGGTGTTAAAGTCTCCCATTATTAATGTGTGGGAGTCTAAGTCTCTTTGTAGGTCACTCAGGACTTGCTTTATGAATCTTGGTGCTCCTGTATTGGGTACATATATATTTAGGATAGTTAGCTCTTCTTGTTCAATTGATCCCTTTACCATTACGTGATGGCCTTCTTTGTCTCTTTTGATCTTTGTTGGTTTAAAGTCTGTTTTATCAGAGACTAGGATTGCAACCCCTGCCTTTTTTTGTTTTCCATTTCCTTGGTAGATCTTCCTCCATCCTTTTATTTTGAGCCTATGTGTGTCTCTGCACATGAGATGGGTTTCCTGAATACAGCACACTGATGGGTCTTGACTCTTTATCCAATTTGCCAGTCTGTGTCTTTTAATTGGAGCATTTAGTCCATTTACATTTAAAGTTAATATTGTTATGTGTGAATTTGATCCTGTCATTATGATGTTAGCTGGTTATTTTGCTCGTTAGTTGATGCAGTTTCTTCCTAGTCTTGATGGTCTTTACATTTTGGCATGATTTTGCAGTGGCTGGTACTGGTTGTTCCTTTCCATGTTTAGCGCTTCCTTCAGGAGCTCTTTTAGGGCAGGCCTGGTGGTGACAAAATCTCTCAGCATTTGCTTGTCTGTAAAGGATTTTATTTCTCCTTCGCTTATGAAGCTTAGTTTGGCTGGATATGAAATTCTGGGTTGAAAATTCTTTTCTTTAAGAATGTTGAATATTGGCCCCCACTCTCTTCTGGCTTGTAGGGTTTCTGCTGAGAGATCTGCTGTTAGTCTGATGGGCTTCCCTTTGTGGTTAACCCAACCTTTCTCTCTGGCTGCCCTTAACATTTTTTGCTTCATTTCAACTTTGGTGAATCTGACAATTATGTGTCTTGGAGTTGCTCTTCTCTAGGAGTATCTTTGTGGCGTTCTCTGTATTTCCTGAATCTGAACATTGGCCTGCCTTGCTAGATTGGGGAAGTTCTCCTGGATAATATCCTGCAGAGTGTTTTCCAACTTGGTTCCATTCTCCCCATCACTTTCAGGTACACCAATGAGACGTAGATTTGGTCTTTTCACATAGTCCCATATTTCTTGGAGGCTTTGCTCATTTCTTTTTATTCTTTTTTCTCTAAACTTCCCTTCTCGCTTCATTTCATTCATTTCATCTTCCATTGCTGATACCCTTTCTTCCAGTTGATGGCATCGGCTTCTGAGGCTTCTGCATTCTTCACGTAGTTCTCGAGCCTTGGTTTTCAGCTCCATCAGCTCCTTTAAGCACTTCTCTGTATTGGGTATTCTAGTTATACATTCTTCTAAATTTTTTTCAAAGTTTTCAACTTCTTTGCCTTTGGTTTGAATGTCCTCCCGTAGCTCAGAGTAATTTGATCATCTGAAGCCTTCTTCTCTCAGCTCGTCAAAGTCATTCTCCATCCAGCTTTGTTCCGTTGCTGGTGAGGAACTGCGTTCCTTTGGAGGAGGAGAGGCGCTCTGCTTTTTAGAGTTTCCAGTTTTTCTGTTCTGTTTTTTCCCCATCTTTGTGGTTTTATCTACTTTTGGTCTTTGATGATGGTGATGTACAGATGGGTTTTTGGTGTGGATGTCCTTTCTGTTTGTTAGTTTTCCTTCTAACGGACAGGACCCTCAGCTGCAGGTCTGTTGGAATACCCTGCCGTGTGAGGTGTCAGTGTGCCCCTGCTGGGGGGTGCCTCCCAGTTAGGCTGCTCGGGGGTCAGGGGTCAGGGACCCACTTGAGGAGGCAGTCTGCCCGTTCTCAGATCTCCAGCTGCGTGCTGGGAGAACCACTGCTCTCTTCAAAGCTGTCAGACAGGGGCATTTAAGTCTGCAGAGGTTACTGCTGTCTTTTTGTTTGTCTGTGCCCTGCCCCCAGAGGTGGAGCCTACAGAGGCAGGCAGGCCTCCTTGAGCTGTGGTGGGCTCCGCCCAGTTGGAACTTCCCAGCTGCTTTGTTTACCTAAGCAAGCCTGGGCAATGGCGGGCGCCCCTCCCCCAGCCTCGCTGCCGCCTTGCAGTTTGATCTCAGACTGCTGTGCTAGCAATCAGCGAGACTCTGTGGGTGTAGGACCCTCCGAGCCAGGTGGGGGATATAATCTCGTGGTGCGCCGTGTTTTAAGCCTGTCGGAAAAGCGCCGTATTAGGGTGGGAGTGACCCGATTTTCCAGGTGCGGTCCATCACTCCTTTCTTTGACTCGGAAAGGGAACTCCCTGACCCCTTGCGCTTCCGGAGTGAGGCAATGCCTCGCCCTGCTTCGGCTCGCGCACCCACTGACCTGCACCCACTGTCTGGCACTCCCTAGTGAGATGAACCCGGTACCTCCGATGGAAATGCAGAAATCACCGTCTTCTGCGTCGCTCACGCTGGGAGCTGTAGACCGGAGCTGTTCCTATTTGGCCATCTTGGCTCAACATCGACAATTCGACTTTTATGAGGTATCTAGAGTAGTCAAATTCTTAGACACAGAATGTAAAATGGTGGTTGTCCCTGCCTGTAGTACCAGCTACTGCAGAGGCTAAGGCAGGAGAAGCACTTCAACCCAGGAGGCGGAGGTTGCAGTGAGCGGAGATCGCGCCACTGCCCTCCAGCCTGGGGGACAGAGCCAGACTCTGTCTCAAAAAAAAAAAAAAAAAAAAAAAAGGTGTGTGTCAGCGGATGGGGCAGAGGGAAAGGGGAGTGTTTGTTTCACGAGTAAAACGTCAGGTTTGAAATATAAAAAGGGTTCTGGAGATTGGTTGTACAACAATGTGAATAAACTTAGTAGTGAACTATACACTTAGAAATTGTTATGATGATAATTTTATCATGTTTTATGTAATTTATTCCAATTGAAACTTAAAAAATAAGTAAATAAGAATCGTTTGTTAGAAGGTGATGAGTGCCCTGGAGACAAAGTGTATTTGAGGGGCAGGGAGTGGCTGTGCAGGGTAAGCCACTTTGAGACAGTGAAATTTGAACGAAGACTTGACATTGATGAAGGATTGAGCCATGTAGATGTGGAGTAAGAGCTTTCTAGGAAGAGGGCAAAACTAGGGCAAAGGTCTTAAAGTGACCTGGCGTGTTTGAGGGACAGGAGGCCAGGGAGGATCCAGCCAGGTGAGCCAGGGTTAGAGAAGCAGCAGATCGTGTTAGGCCTTGGATGCCACTGTAAAGATCTGGCTTTTATACTGAGTGAGGGCCAAACCACTGGAGGACTTTGAGTAGAAAAGAGCAGTATTTTAACTGACTTATGTTTCTTTGGGATCGCTCCACTTGCTGTGCTGAGAAAGGACTGTAGGGGGCAAGAAAGGAAGTTGGAAGACCAGCGGAGGCTGCTGCTTCAATCCAAATGAAAGAAATTATGATCACTTGGACCCAGGTGAGAAGAGTAGAAGTCTTGAGAATTGGACAGATTCTGGATAAAATTAGAAGAGAAAGTCCATTGGATTTCTTGGTGAATTGGAAGTAAAGTGTGAAAGAAAAAAGCAAGAATGACCCTAAGACTTTTGTCATGAGCAATGGAAAGAATGGAGTTACTTGTGCAGAGCAGCAAGTCCAGAGGTTTTGGGGAGAAGAGCAGGTGTTTGATTTAGGCATATTAAGTCAGAGTTGATAATCACGTATTCAAGAGGGACTTCAGTGGATATATGGGTCTAGAATTCATGGGGGAGGTTGGGGAATTATTAGTATACGTAAGTCACTTGGGGAATTATTAGTACACAAATGATATAGATTAAAAGCCATGGATCTGAAGACGGTCACCTTCAAAGTGAGTAGAGAGAGAAGGGAGGGGGCTCTAAAACGCACCTAGGATGACCTAATATTAATAGGCCCAGAGAAAAGGAGGCATCAGAACAGGAGACTGAGACACACAGAGGCAGGTACCATTCAGAGTCCATAGTGGCTACAGAGAAACTCCAAGATGGAGCAGGAGAGGCTACCTTCTCAAGGTAAGGAAAAACTGAGTCCTAGAAGGAAGATGGGATTTACTAAAGTCACATAGCTAGTCAGTGGCAAACTGAAAGTAAGTACTTCTCATAGGAACGTGCCTATTCAGCAAGCAGAAACAGAATACCTAATTTTAATGGAGGTGGGGACCAAACCTTCAGTAAAGTACAAAAGTTCTTTCTTTGAAGTTCATCTAGACTAGCATGTAATTAGACAGTATGTTACAAATGCTGTAAAACTGACAATACAATAAGCAAAGCCAAGGAAGAGAAAAGTTAACTGTACATCCTGGTGACTTCATGAGCTTGAACAGTTAATAGGCTAGCAGTGCTAGCACAATTATAAACTTAACTTTCAAATCTGCTTCTTCATAGAAATTCTCTGTTCAGCCCTATTCAAAGCTTGTCATTTTCTCAAAATTCTTTTTTAATCACCAGACCTATCATAATGCCTAGAAGTGTTTTGAATACTCATGTTGAAGAAATTATCAAAGCCCACCAGACATAAGAAACAGTGTTGTGCAACTCAGTGTTATTTGTAAAATGAAGCCCTAAGAGATGCAAATTGTGTATTTTGAGCCACAAGTTTTTCTTACGTTGTCATTTCAGTGGCATTCTTAATGCATGGCATGTTTTACCTTGACCTAGTCTACTTCAAAAATATTTACACATTGATATTTTGAATATTTTCAATAACATCCCAATTGTATCTTTTCCCATGTACCTTTATTTTGTTTCCCTTTTTTTTCCTGAAGCTGCTCCATATCTCACCTCTCATAATTTCAGGCTTTCAGAAAAACTTGGAAGAGGGAAGAAATAAAAAAGTAAAGTCACCCATAAAATCATTATCCAGAAACCATAGCCATTACTAACATTTTAGCAAGTTTATTTGTAGTGGATTTTTCCCTCTATGCTTAACTCCTTTTTAATTATCAGTAATTTTACAGGCCTAGTATCTTAGGTTACTAGTACTTCCCAAACAGCTGGACTATTCTGGGCTCTCTGCTTCTGGAGAAATGTGACTGAGCAGAGAGCAGAGAAAACAAAACCCATTCCTTGGCTTTGGGGTTTGAAAGCCAATGTGTTTAAGCATATGAAGATTCTAGATCAGCATTGTGAGGACAGGATTTCAGAAGTATAGGATCTTGCTCTTACTCACCCACTCCTCAATAAACTAACTCCCTCTCTCTCTCTCTCTCTCTCTCTCTCTCTCTCTCTCTCTCTCTCTCTCTCTCACCCTGGGCTGGGAAGAAGAAAAAGATGACCCAGAGGAAATTTGGAAGGTTCCAGAGGAAGACATTAGGCTCTATTCTTCAGGTTACTCACCAGGAAAATGGCAACAACTGAAGACAGAATATCAGATTTGAGAGCAAAGGAGTCTGTTCTCATCTTTCAGGTGGGACCTGGGGAAGTGGTAAGATCATACAGAAAAAATGGCCCTGGGTTTGTTCAGAAAAGGAAGCCTAAACCAGTCTCACAGAGGGTCTTATACTGTGGTTTAGAAGCAACAGGATGATCCAAGATGGAAGGTTGATCTTGGCTGAAAATGAGGGCTATGGCAGATTGGACGGTAGACTTTTCCACAGGAGCCCAAGTGCCCTGCTGATACTGAGTAGCAGCTAGGAGAAAGGAAAAACTCTGGATTCTGTACTAAAGTTTCTACCACTCCAAGGAACATAGCTCAAAAGGAAAATTAACTTGTTATAGCATTTTTTTTTTTTTACCCTTGGGTTTGTGAACTGAACTCTTACAGATATGTTTTATATCCTGGTTTTTTTGCTATCTTCAAGATTTCTTAATGAAATTCATTTTTAATACTGGCTTAATAGGTCGTTGATTTGATGCCATAATTTTCCTAACCAATCCCTTATTTTTAAACATTTTTATTATTTCTCTTTTTTGCCATTATAATTACTGCTATGTATTTTAAAGCATCCGCATCTAGGATGAGTGTTTAAAAAAATTCCTGAAGCGGAGCTATTGGTTAAAAGGCCAGAACAATTTTCTTTCCAATGATACATTATTACCAAATTGCTTTCCAAAAGTTTTGTAGAAATGTAATCATGAGTCATCTATAGGAATTCATTGTTAGACTTAGACATTATATCAGCATCAAATGACTTTACCATTTTATAGTTGAAGAAGGGATTTCACTGATCTATAAATCACATATATTTCTTTTTTCTATGGTTAAAAGGCCAACATATATTCATTTTAGAAAATTTAAAATGTACAGGAAAGTGTGAAAATCACCAATAATCCCATTACTTGAGGATAGCTACTGTTTACATGCTAATGTACTTTTCCCAGTCTTTCTTTCTCTGAGTGTGCATATCTACTCACACACACAATCACATGCACCTATATTTTGCTTCTTACAAAATTGGAATCATATAATATATATCATTATGCACATTTTTGATTTGAGAATGATATGAAAGTTTTCCAATATCATAAAATATTCTCCTAAAACATTAATTTGCACAATTATTAATGTTTGAAACCTGCCTTAGACACAAAACACTCACTCAATAATAGCTTGCTGTTGCTGTGATGTAATGGGGATAGTAAAACCATTAAGTGGAGGCTGAGGCGGAAGAATTGCTTGACGCCAGGAGTTTGAGACAAGCCTGGCAACATAGCAAGACCCCATGTCTACAAAAAGAAACCAACAGTGGGAGGATGGGCTGGAGCATTAAAACATGACTTTAAATGACTCTATATAATGTATTATAATGTTTTGTTATATACCGCAATTTTTTAAATCATCTCCCCAGTTATTGGAGATTTAGATTATTTCCTATTTTTCACCATTGTAATAATTCCAAGAGGGTCATCCCTGTATACATCTTTGTGCACATATCTAGCTCCAATTATTTTCTTCAGATAAATCGTTAAATGTCAAGATGTTTGAATAAAAAATTATGCATGTGTTAAGGCTTCTTGTTGTTACCAAATTGCCTTCTAGGAAGTTTATACCATTTTCAACACTCATTAGTAGTAATTGTATGAGAATATCTATTTACTTGCACCTATGCCAGAACTGGGCATTATAATATTTAAATATCTCTGCCATTTCATTTGCAAAAAACAACATCTTGTGGTTTAAAAAATTTTGGTTAATAGTGATATTGACCAGTTCCCCAAGTATGCTCAGTTCCCCAATTATTATATCTCACCATTTGTAAATATTCTTTTTAATGTCTTCTTCAGGTGAATTCCATGACCTTGAGAGCAAATATACTGAGTAGTATTTAATAAACACTTGTTGATTACTTTGAGATGCATATGAATGCCAATTCTTTCAGTTTGACTACTTCTATTCTGAGGTTCTCTGGAGGGGATCCATTAAAACAATAATAGCGTTCTTCAGTTTTCTTTTTTTAGTGTTTCAAAAAGCTTAGTAAAAATTTGTACACATATACAATAAGATTGGACAGCTTACTAAAATATCTTCTTTTTTGCATTGGCTCGGAATTTTACATCATTGTTACATTGTACTGATTGAAATCTCAGATTAGTGGTTTGAAATGATAGATTGGTGAAAAAAAGTGTTGCAAAATACTGCTTTGCTTGGCGGTTGCCAGGGAATAATACAAATCCCTGTTATTGAAAAGGGTGAGAACCATTAGATTATGATGTATCTGAGTGCTGAGTTTAGGTATTTCCTTTTTTTCCCTTTTCATCATAATTATTGTCATTTATAGATTTTTTGATTGGCTAATTTAAGCATTATCTTTTGTTGTGGTGGTTTATATACTTTTATTCTTCCATAAAAATAATTTGTGTTCATTAAAAAACAATCAAGCAGCACAGAGAGCCCAGAGAAGAAATGTTGGGGGTGCAGATGGGGGTAGTAACAGAGACCAGGCAAATCAAGGCCAAGCAGATTTCCCAAACAATTTTGATTAAATATGAACACCACTTATGTTTCATGAGTAGTTGCTTACCTCTACTTCTCTTGGACTGGTTTTGGTAATACACACATAAAGATGCACTTACACAAACATCTATTTCACATAGATATTGGCACATGATTCTGGCCTTCAAAATGTATGATAAGGCTGGGTGCGGTGGCTCATACCTGTAATCCCAGTACTTTGGGAGGCAAAGGCAGGAGGATCGCTTGAACCCAGGAGTTTGAGACCAGCCTGGGCAACATAGGAAGACCCTACCTATAGAAAAAATAAACAAATTAGCTGGATGTAGTGGCACGCACCTGTGGTCCCAGCTACTTGGGAGGCTGAGGTTAGTGGATCATTGAGCCTGGCAGGTTGAGGCTGCAGTGAGCCGTGATTGCACCACTGCCCTCCAGCCTGGGTGACAGGGAAAGACTCTGTCTCAAAAAAAAAGTATGGCAATTTGCAGTGTACAGTAAGCCCTCACTTAATGTCACCAATAGGTTCTTGGAAACCTTGATTTTAAGCGAAATGATTTACTGCATGATGTAGGAGCTTAAAGTTGTAATTTCCAAGAACCTATTGACAACCTCTAGGACTTACTGTAGTTTAGTGTAAAGGGTATTGACTTTGAAGTTGGAAAATAAGGGGTTTGAGTTTGATTCCATTATTTGGCAGTCATGAGGCTTTGGGTAAACTAATGAGTATCACTCTCCTTTGCATATCTTTATTTTAGGGGTTTATTGTGAGCGTGAATGGGAAAGAATTGGAAAATGTCGTGTCTGACATCTTTGGTCCATGTATTGTATCTCCACTGGACTTTAGTATTCAATCACACCAAGTCCAATGAATTAGTTGAGACCTGGAGCCCAAAGCATCATTTCTGGTTTGGCATCTCAGAACCTCTTTCTCCCTATCTAGCAACCGTAACAAAGTGCTTGTGAGTTGTAAGACTACTAGTATAGGGTGACTCTAGTTATCAATCTTTTATTTTTTTAAGAACTGGACCAGAATCACATTTTTAGCTTATCAGGTTATCTATGCTCAGTAATGAGTTGGCTGCCCACTGGCTTTCTTCAATTGACCCTACCTATAGGCAATTGCTAAATACCCAATTCTTGGGAGTAATTGTTCTTACCCTCACTTTTATATAGGGGTGGCCTGTTTAAAAAGCCATCCTATTAAGTGGAACAGCTAACTAGGCTGCCTTATATTCCGCAAAGCAATTATGACCAAACCTGCCTGGGATTTGCCTTGCAGTGTGTGGGCACTTTCAGCTGTGAGGCTGCACCATGTAATGTGTTCTGTCGGACCCAACTTGACACAACTTGCATGGTGCATTTACTTTCTTCATTCAAAGAGATTCTCTCTTTTAAGGCACTGGCTACTGAAAAATATGCAAGTGACCTGAGGGAAGAGACCCAGGGCCTCATCTTTATTCAGACATATCTCAGGTTAACCCCGAGACGGTTAACCCATCATGTTTATTGGTGTTATTTTAGCAGCAAGATGTTGATTTTACAAATATGTTATTATTGGGTTTTATTATTAAGCTACCTATAAAATACCTGATTCATGTGGATATTTAACAGCAAGATTGAATTGTTTTTTAGTATTTCTTTTTAATTACTTAGAAATATTTAGAAAATATTATGATTTTACCTCCCAATCTTTCTATAGATGAATCAGAAAGACTCTCTGTAGCCAATTTCCTTAGTACCCTTGAGAAAATCAGTTTAGCTATGCTTAACTCTAGTTTCCTGGATGTAAAAACAAATGTTTGGGACTTGAGAATTTCCTGAAACCTTTAGAGAGAAGGGGCCTTTGAGAATATTCAGAGGAGGAGGGGTGAAGGGCAGGGAAGGAGGAAGTGATAAAAGTCATTTTGCTCCCTGAGGCTTGGGATATGTTCCCTAAATAAATTTCTTCTCTCCTTGGTTGTTGAAATATTTTGTCTCAATGAGAAAATTGTGGTTTCCTTTCTTGCTCAGGGGAATATTATTGTGGACATATCCCTGACTGCATGTGTGTGTAAACACACACACTCACATGTGCACACACAGACACACACACAAACAATTATGCAGGGGTGTTGGAGTAGAACAGATATGGCCAGGTGCAGTGGCTTACACCTGTAATCCCAACACTTTGAGGGGCCAAGACAGGAGGACTGCTTGGGCCCAGGAGTTCGAGACCAGCCTGGGTAGCACAGGGAGACCCTGTCCCTCCAAAAATAATTAAAAAATACAAAATTAGCTGGGCATGGTGGTGTGCGCCTGCAGTCCTAGCTACTTGAGAGGCTGAGGCAAGAGGATTGCTTGAGCCTAAGAGGTTGAGGCTGCAGTGAACTGTGATCACACCACTGCACTCCAGCCTGCGTGACAGAGTAAGACCCTTTAAAAAGAAAAAAAGAGCAGATATGATTAGAAAGACTCTTCAGCCAACAGTTAGAAGTAGCATTTATTGGATGCTTACTATGAGCTGGGCACAGTGCAAGCACCCCATTTGTGTTATTTTATAGTCACTAAAAAAACTCTCACATGAGGGCAGTGCTCTTTTACATGAGAACCCCCTTTTACATGAGAACACTAAGGCTCAAAGAGTTTCAATTGCTTGTTCAAGCCCACATAGCTGTTCTGAGAGGGAGCCAAAATCACATCCAGGCCTGGTCGACTCCAAAGTCAGATGCACGTGAGAATGGCGGAGGCTGTGAAGCTGTGGGCTGGAGGCTTCATGGAGCCCTGACTTGGAAGGGTTGCAGAATTGCCTTGGGACCCTCAGTCTCTAACCTAGTGTGGGTTCTGTGAGGACAAGAAGCGGGTGCTCTAGGCCCTGGAAATGCTGAGTGGGTCCATGCCCCTGACATGGACCATCTGTTCTCATTTCCTCGTGTGAACTGGTTATGGTTAATTTTATGTGTCTGCTTGACTGGGCCACGATGCCCAGATAGTTTGTCAAATGTTATGCTGGGTGTTTCTGTGAGGGTGTTTTTAGATGAGATTAGGATGTAAATTGGTAGCCATCAAGTTAAGCAAATGGTAAAGTAGTGGGCCTCATCCAATCAGTTGAAGGCCTTAATAGCACAAAGGTTGACCTCCTCTTACCCTGCCCCTGACCAGCAAGAAAGAACTGTGCCAGCAGGCAGCCTTCAAACTCTGAACTGCAATACCAGCTCTTCCCTGGGTCTCCAGTCTGCCCACCTGCCCCATTAAATGTGGGACCCACACGGCCACTATAATCTCATGAGCCAATCCCTTAAATCTCTCTCTCTCTCTCTGTCTCTGCATACAACTTCTTGATTCTGTCTCTCTGGAGATTGCTGATTCCTACAGAACCTGTTCAAACTGTTAGTGATCGTCTCACTTTTCCTCTAGGATCCCCCATAGCTTGCTATGTCCCGCCTCACAACCACCACTGAGCATCTTAAAGGTGTTTGTTTTTTCTTTTTTCCAATTTTAAAAATTACAGTTACTCCCGTTCTTCATTTTTTCTCACCAAATTTTTTTCTAAGAGTGAACTTGACAGTGCTGGAAGTTCCTGGCCCCCAGGGGGGAGTCTCACCCCACTCTCTCCCTCACTCCAGGCAGCCAGACCTTCTTCTTCCTTCAAGTCTCCTCCCGCGCTTAGCATTTGAGGTTCGCGGTGCTTGTAACAATTTCTCCCCAAAAAGGTTCCCGTCTGTTTCCTTCTCCACACTCAGGCCTTGGCTTACACATCTGCTTCTGATAGACCTTCTAACACCCACTTCAGAGTAGGCTCTCCAGTCTCATTCTAGCACATCCCTTTGTTTTATTTTCTTCAATGCATGTATCACTTCTGATGCATCTTCTTTCTTTACTTCCATAGTGTTTGCTTTCCCCGCCAGAATGTCAACTCTGTGGAGTTCTGTCTGTCCTTCTCTTGCCTGTCCTTTTCACAGTTATACTCCCATGCCTTGAACATTGCCTAGCACAGAGCTGGAGCTCAAGAAACAGTAGTTGAGTGAATGAATGAATGAATGAATGAATGGACAAATATATTTTATCAGCTGGGTAGGCAAGGGTGTGCAGGTGCATGATATCCTACTGGTGAGAAGAGAGTAAATTGCTCATTTTTGAAGGTGCATTAACTCTTTCAGGCCCCTAGGGTATCATTTAGTTCACTGGAATAGTAATTTACTGAACTGTACCTTAGGGGCCTGAAAATGTTAATGCACCTCCAAAAGTTTCTAATTTACACCAGGGAGCAGTTTATTTACCCAGCAGGGTTTGACCTAATAGGTCTTAACTCCATTTAAGAGAGTCATAAGGACTTTATCACTTTTCCACCTTCACATTTCCTACTTCTAGCATTTATCTGCTTGTGGAATACCGTTGCCAGTAGCTACTGTGTTTATGCACACCCATCATATTATACCAATACCAAGACCTGAAACGTTGCTTTCTTATGGCACTGGCACACATCTTTCATGTATATTTTAATTTGTATAATTAAAAAAAACCTGTATATTGCAATCCATTCACATAATGTTATTTTAGTGGCTTCTTGGTATATATTTTAAATAATTCCTTAAATAGCTCACATTTTGTTTTTATGCAATAATTAAATCACGGTGTTAGAAAATATAAAAAATTCTACGCATTTGGGTTACCAACCCTAATCTACAATATGCAGGCCATTGTTTTATTTCTTTTTGTTGTTTCAAATAGCAAAGCTGCTTCCACTCCTAATCCTGGACACTTTTGTCCTGAGGTTTTCCAGATTTAGTCTAATCTTTCCTCTTTTGCTAATTACTGTCAATTCTGTACTGTTGTAGCATGTCAAAAAAATCTCCTCCCCTCCTGAGTTTATTTTTTTGAAGAATAATTCTTACAGATTCAACTGTGGAGATTTCTTTAATTCTTGTCACACTGATGTTACAGGACTTGGTAAAACGTTTCTCTTGACTTTGGGGTAAAATCAGGTATGATTGTTACCAGCAATAAGTAGCAGGGTTTTTCATAAAACTGATTGTGGATGGGGTTTTCCAAATATGGCATAAACCCATTAATGAAGCATTCCCTCATTTAGTCTTTGTGATAATTCACCCTGGACTGGGTTTAAATATGCCCTTGCTGTAGAATGAGGGTTTGCTAAGTAAATACTAGTGTAAATCAGATTAGAGAGAACAATTGCTTTTGAGAATGTTAGTACTGTATGGTAAAATCTTGACAGGGTTACTTAATTTTTTGGTACCATGAAGTTTTTTGTTTTTTTTGTTTTTGGTTAAACACCTTAGAAACATGTTCTCTTTTTCTGTTTCAGCTAATAAGGTAATTACATTTGATTTCTGAATATTTTAATTCCTCAGGGATATCATTCTGGACAACAATGACCGCTCAACATAGGTCAGTAGATGTGAATTAATTAGAGTATCAAGTCTCTGGAAGTTTTAAATGATATTTGTTGATGCAGAGTTATGGTCTTGTGAGTTGATTCATCCTTCTA
The DNA here is from genome assembly GCF_029281585.2 of Gorilla gorilla gorilla. Classification (NCBI taxonomy): domain Eukaryota; kingdom Metazoa; phylum Chordata; class Mammalia; order Primates; family Hominidae; genus Gorilla; species Gorilla gorilla. Next base: position 101,955,208 of record NC_073231.2, on the reverse strand, counting down.
AAGGTAGATTGCAGCAAAAACATGAGCAGGATCCAGGGTAATGGAGGTTTTGATTATGGTTCTGTACATTTACAGAGATCCTCCAATTTCAAATAGATTATTTATTTAATCAGCAGTTTGTGTATTTGAAATAAGAAGATATCTTTTATTTCAAACATTTTATCATTCAGACTTTTTGTTAATTCAGAATTTCTTCTGCCTTCTAACCTTCTAGGCCTTCAGGATTAAAGGGCAATCCTGAATTATTACTCCACTAGAAAAACATTTTTAGTAAGTAGATTTCAAAAGTGGGCTTTTTCTGCATCACTTCTTTTGTGGGTTGTAAAAAAATTACAAAAGCTAGACTTTATACTGGAAACACAGTAGTGTTAGGAGAGGGTTTGGGTGAGCGCTGTTGCTATGGAGACCTTTGTTGGTATCCTCCTGCATAGACTGTCCCACCTCTGTGTTATCTACAGGTGGTAGCAATATTGGAAAGATCAAGGGTCTTACTTTACTGACTTGACCCAGGCATTCTGAAGAGCTACCCCTTAAATTCCTAGCTCCTTAATGGCCTTGTAGCAATAGCTGCTGCCCAGATTGCTTTCTAATTCTTGTTCATATTCTCAAGTTTGAAGCCTCTACCTAACTTCACATTTTTTTTTCTTGAGTCATACAATATATGACTGAACTTTCATCTGACAGCTGGGGATGAAAAACTATATCCTGAAAATGGTCTTGTCTTGCAAATGGAGAAGTCTGAGCCAGTTCATCACTGACTCTCAATCTGTGTTGCTTTTAACAGGATAATTGAGGTCTTGCCATTTTTAAAAAAACATTTATTTTGGTTCCCCATGGATGAAAGACATCCAGAAGGTATAGAAGTTACACAAGAGTCATGTCAGAAGATGGGAAGTGATTGTTAGGGGGAAATATCAAGCTGTGGATTCTTTAGTTAAATGTGATTGTTTTAGTCAAAATGACTTGTTTGGGCCTATATTCATGTGTCTTAAAGTATTTGAATGGCACTTAATTTTGTATAACTCCCATAGATCTCCTTAACTGATTCTTCAGTTAGATAAAGTTTTACGTACTAGTGAAAGTTAATGCTGATTTAAGCATAATCAGATTGAAAATTCTTCCTTGTGGTCTACATGAAGGCAGATAAACTTCACATGAAGAATCCTAAATGTTATGGGACACACGCAAAATCCTGAGTTTTAGAAGTAGTGAGGCACTGTGCTGCTGCTTTATTATTGGATACTATATGCTTTCAAGGAATTTGTTATATATTTATTGGTAATTTTCACAAGATTTTATTACACTGAAGAAATATGTAAATACATGTGAGAAAGCTGTATTTAGCCTCAAGAAAAAAATAGTAATCATTATTTCAATCTCATATTTCAATTAACCTTAATCTTTTGTTTGTATAGCCTTGAAAAGCTGTAAAAATCAGTCATTATAGTTTAATTACTAACCACTATCCCAGGTGGTTAACTCCACTTCCTTCTAAACAAGTTCCTTCTTTCATTTAGTTTTTAAATGCTACAATTGGCATTCTCTAACAATGGTATTATGCCTTATAGCCAGGTGCTGTAAGTTACGCTGTAGAATATTTTAAGTCTTGTTGGTTCCTACTGGTACCAGAGATCTGCTGCTGCTTCTTTTCTTTCTTTTTGAACTGGCCTGTTTGCTGTTCCACTTCAGCATAGAATCACACTTGAGTTTTACATAATGACAGAAGTTGAATGTTTCCTGCACTAGTGTTTATTTAGTAAAACATTTTACATTCCTGGATAGATACCAGTCTGTCATTAATGGATTCTTGGCTTTGGGCCAATAGCTAATAGTTTTATTGGTCCTCATAGCATAGCTATGTGATTTTTGTAACCACAAGGGGCTCTTTTCGGTGTTTGTACTTCTTTCTTTCTTTCTTTCTTTCTTTCTTTCTTTCTTTCTTTCTTTCTCTCTTTCTTTCTTTCTTTCTCTCCTTCCTTCCTTCCTTTTCTTCCTTCTTTCCTTCTTTTTTTCCTTTCTTCTTCATATTTTTTTTTTTTTTTTTTTTAGAAAAATAACCTAACAACCCAGAGGTGCACCAAATTTAAGGACAGAGTATTTTCTTTAAACCGTTATCTTTTCCACCTCATTCATTCTCTTTGCTCTTAGGAAATTCTCACATATCCTGGAGTATTTTGAACAAGGCTTGGGACTCAGTTTCACCATTCCCAGCTCTCTTGTTGCCCTAAGGAGGCCGAGCAAAGCTCATATTCTTTGCCAGGTGCTATTTGCCTATCTCAATAGGGAAAGGACAAGAAGGGTTATTTACTGTAGGTGAACTTGTTAAGCTTTATTTGATTGCTATAAGCATTGAGTAAGGAGGGCCAGCTTTGGAAATCTTGGAGTCAGGTGCCCTAAAAGAGGAAGAAAATGTCTTTACAATTGGGTAAGTGTGAGCCAAGTCTGTGCAATTTACGTAGTTTTTTTCTTAGACGTATAGGTGTTAATCTTGAATTCAAAACCTGCCATTTCGATCATTAAAAAGTCAGGAAACAACAGGTGCTGGAGAGGATGTGGAGAAATAGGAACCCCTTTACACTGTTGGTGGGACTGTAAACTAGTTCAACCATTGTGGAAGTCAGTGTGGCGATTCCTCAGGGATCTAGAACTAGAAATACCATTTGACCCAGCCATCTCATTACCGGGTATATATCCAAAGGATTATAAATCATGCTGCTATAAAGACACATGCACACGTATGTTTACTGTGGCACTATTCACAATAGCAAAGACTTGGAACCAACCCAGATGTCCATCAATGATAGACTGGATTAAGAAAATGTGGCACATATTAACCATGGAGTACTATGCAGCCATAAAAAAGGATGAGTTCATGTCCTTTGTAGGGACATGGATGAAGCTGGAAACCATCATTCTCAGCAAACTATCTCAAGGACAAAAAAACCAAACACCACATGTTCTCACTCATAGGTGGGAATTGAACGATGAGAAAACTTGGACACAGGAAGGGGAACATCACACACCGGGGCCTGTCGTGGGGTGGGGGGACGGGGGAGGGATAGCATTAGGAGATATACCTAATGTAAATGACGAGTTAATGGGTGCAGCACACCAACATGGCACATGTATATATGTGTAACTAACCTGCACGTTGTGCACATGTACCCTAAAACTTAAAGTATAATAAAAAAAAAGTGGAAAAAAAACACCCAGATCATGGGACCCCTAAAACAACAACAACAACAACAACAACAAACAAACCTGCCATTTTTGTCCTGACCTCACACAAGGCTATGCTGTGGTGTCATTAAACTTCCCTGCGTGTTTCCTCTCTGTGACATTGCCTGTTTAGATCTTTCTTTCCCCATCCCCCCATGTATTTTAAAACAGAGGCTTAAAAGAAGTTAAAGTGCTTTGTGTCTCTAAATTCCCCACAAATTCAATCTTCTCCCTAGTGCATAAGTTACTATGCAATCTCACGATCACAAAACCATCTAAAAATAAACTATGAAATTGGGCTGAGTTCCAGGATGGCAGATTCTGCTTTTTGCTTCGCCTTAAAATCTACTAAACAATAACAAAAACATCAACAACAAAATATGAAGATCATGCCTGCCAACTGTGGAAAATTCAGAAAATACAAAGAGGATAAAAACAGGATAATTATTCCCAATTCCCAGTCTCCATTTCCACTTCTGTCCCATCACAATGATACATAATTTAGCCTATTACCTTAAGGTAGTTGTTTTTCTCTATTTTTCACATAGTGGAGAGCATTCTTTACATAAGATTTTTGCATTCTTATTTTTTGTTACATAATGCTTATTTCCACATGCCATTTAAATTCTCTATTAACACAATTAAAAAAAATACATAACATGCCATGATAGTTGTACTATAATTTACTCAACCATCTCCCAGTATTGAGTATCTTGTTTTTCTTTTCTTTTCCTTTGCAGCTATGAAAAATATGGTCATTAACATACTTGTGCATAAATCTGTGTCTCATTGTCAAAATTCTTGGAGGTTTTGCCTGATTTTAAACACAACCCCACGGGACATTAGGGAAGTCTAGTTCTATTGATGGACACTCACTTCCAGAGTGAGTGTCCATCACTCACTGGCTAATTCCAGAGAAAATACGTTGCCCAGGGAGTAGTAAATAGAAATGCTCCATTTTTGTGTAAGAGATTTGCCTTCAAAAAGAGGTAAGATTCTGAAGGTTTGGCGGGTGAGGAGTGGGTCCTGATTATTTTTCAGAAGGAGGTTTGCTCTTGGAGCTCAGCTGGAGAAGTTATGGTATGACATATGTACAGATGCATTCTGTTGGCATGGCTCGCTGGAGAAGATTGAGCACTTTGGTGACGTCGGTCAAGTTTCCTTAACGCTGTGATGTTTTAAAACAGGATGGTGCCAGTTCAACTAAATGTCCCAAAACAACAGTGTGCAAGGCCATTCTTTGACAAACAAAACAAAATAAATGTTTCCTACTTTTGAAAACAGTGCCTACAAATAAATCAGATTCTACATAGAACAAACCAGCCACAAAATGTGTTAGAAAAACCAAGAGAGAGGGCTCTACCTGAGGGCACCAATGATCACCCATCAATCCATCAGTCAGCTGTAACTGCCTACTGTAAAACTAATGTATTTTACTGTTATGGTAAAAATTACATCTGGATTTACTGAACTCATGAAAACAATAATAGCTAAAATAAAAGTCAATGTTCTTTTATGTAATAAGCCAGTATTTTTATTTGCTTGGCTGATGCCTTTAAAGAGCAGCATGTTTCTACTACTGAATCCAACCTCACACCTCCTGTTACTGTGACAGCCAGGTGTATTTGGAAGTTGAGAGGAGAAAAAGAAATAAATTATTGCTCCTGCTGTTTCTGATTATGAAATTAAGCCTGTCAGTGATCAGAGTTTAAGAGGAATGCTTTCTTCACACCAGTTGTCAGAGAGCTCCTTTTGTGTAAATTCTGTTCAGGTCACCAAGTCTGGTTATGAATTTTATTAACCAACTTGGTTGGTGGTTGAATAAAACCCCACTTAGTAGCTAGCAAGGGAAGAACTCCTTCTCTTTTGTGTCAGTTTTGTGTGAAAATCTGGAGTGACCAAATGAATTTAGCAGCCCAGTGAGCCAGTCTGATCTTCAGAGCAGTCTCTGGGTCTCTTGAAGGTCCCACATTAGCACCCTAAGTCTGACTGGAAGAAGAGAGAGTGGTAAGTTTAACCAGCACCAAAACTTCAGTTTGGTTTTTGACCAGGAAATAGCTAGTTGAGAGGCATAGTTCCAAAATCAGAGGATGTAGTTTAATTTCCTGCAGCACCAGCAAAAACTCTGATTTACCTGAACAACTATCTGAAGCAAGTCCTAGGCCCAACCACAAAGTTAGTAGAAGAGAAAAGCCTGGCCTCTTAGAAGATAAGATCTACATCTTCATCTTCATGTCTCCCTTGGCACTTAGCACTATGTTATTTATTTTATTATATTTCATTTTATTTTTGAGACAGGTTTTGTCTCCTGTCTATCACCCAGGCTGGAGTGCAGTGATGAGATCACAGCTCACTGCAGCCTTGACCTCCCAGGGTCAAGTGATCCTCCCACCTCAGCCTCCTGAGTAGCTGAGACCAAAGGTGTGCACCACTATGCCTGGCTTTTTTTTTTTTGTAGAGACAGAATTTGGCCATGTTGCCCAGGCTGGTCTCAGATTTCTGGGCTCAAGTGATCTTCCCACCTTGGCCTCCCAAAGTGCTGGGATTACAGGCATGAGCTCCTGTGCCTGACCAGCACTATGTTTTGAACATGGTAGTTCCTTACTGAACATTTGTGGAAAAAATGATCAAACAAATAAGTTAGGAGTAGATAATAGAAGCTAAAATGTATTAATAGAGCCAAGTCTCATGCCAAGTCTAGGAGTATATATTTTTGCCCTGTGTTATGTGAGGCCCCGGGATGCTGAGATAAATGAATCAATCCTTAGGGCTCCCTGTGTACTGTGATTTGGGATCTGCCAAGCAGCAGTCACAGTGGATGACTTGTTTTGAAATAGGTTCTGAAGAGGGGACTGAGCAGGAGGTGGCCACCTGGTCTGCAATGAATTCTCACCAAGCCAGGCCTACTATAAACAGGAGTGTTTTAAAATAGCAGGATGATAACGTGAGGGATTCCACAAATGATCATTTCTCTCTAGTTAAATGGGTTATGAAGTAATGCTCTTGTCTATGCACTTTCCTTTCATTTTGAACTCTCCATCTCGGCCTGAGCAAGAATTTTGCAAGCTTTGAAATATGTCAACATAAAATAAGCTTTGAGACAGCTTGAAAAATGTAAGATTCATAATGGACTCCACTAAAAATATGGTTTGTTAAGAAAACAAACCAGGCTCGATCTTCCTCACTTGGAAAAACAATCAGATGGAACTTGAGCTATCACCACCCTTTTATAGATTCCTGCACCATGAGAAGTCAAGCGTTTCCCAATTAAAGCAGGCATATTTGCGATGTTCTTTTCGACCACTTCCCTAATGACCTCCATGACCTCTTCAAGTTCTACTTGACATTCTTCAAGGCTCTTACAGAGGCTGCCTATTCCATGAAGCCTTCCAGACTACTCCACCATGACAATCTGTCCATCTAATTTCACACTCCGCTGTGCATTGGCATGTACTATCCACTGATTGATTCATCAGTGTTTTCTTCCAGCTTCCCAATAGACAAGGCCCTTGGTGGTAGGAATGAAGTCTTTTATTTAATGTCTTAGCACAACAAAAGTTTATTTCTTATTCATGCAGGCCCTGATGCTGTTTGCAGGGGCAGGTTGGAGTATGTTGGAGAGCTTTTCTCACGACTTAGGTTTCCTTCGTCTTGTGACAGCATTTTCTCAGCAGTGACCTTCTAAGATCACTGCAGCAAGGGAGAGTGTGGAGGTAGCTTCCAGCTTATAAATGTCTCAGCCTCAAAGTGATGTACATTACTTCTCATTTCAGCTGCAAGATGGCTGAGAAGTATAGCTGACACACGGGCTCAGGAAGAAGAGGAAATTGTATGTGGGTGACCCTAATTAGTGTCTACTATGTGGCTAAACCAACTCAAACTACTTTCTCTGGCTCTGGTCTTACTCATTCCAATCCATTCTGCATACTTATAAAAAAAGCAAAACAGATTATTATACTTTCTGAACCATCCATTACTTATATGGTAAAGTCCTAACTCTTTAAAAAGCATAGAGTTCCTCCAGAATCTGCTCTCTGTCCTTCACATTTCTCTTAGTTGCTCATAAATACTCTGCTTTTTCAAGCCTGAATGGCTTTGTACATGTGATTCCTTCGTTGAGCGTGAAATATTCTTCATCTCTGCACATCAGGTAAATTCCTGCTCAATAGTCCTTTTAGAAGTTTATTCCTATGAAAGGGCCTCTCCCACCAGAATTAAGGACCTCTTCTTTGAGGTCCCATGGAACCATCTTTCATGGCTGGGCCACTTACTAGCCATGTGACCTTAGCAACTAACTTCTAGGAGCTTCCATTTCTACATCATAATAATGTTAATGTCCTGTCCCCAGCTGAGAGTCATTTTGAATAAGAATACATGTAAAAGCATGCTGGAAACTCACATAATATACCAATGTGAAATATCTTTATTAAAATTCAGGATCTTTTCTCTTCTTTGCTATGATGCAAACAGACAAAACTAAGTCCACTTGAAAGTCCACTTTGGAAGAGAAGGTAAAATTTGAAAGGTTTGACTGTTTCTTATTTATTCACTCAAAAACATTTATTGAGCACCTGATATGTCCCAGGCATTGTGCTCAATTTTGGGGCTTCCACAACCAATAAGATAGACAAGATCCCTGCCCTCCAGCAAGTTTTGACAGATGGACAGTGAAGGCAATTTCAAAAGGAGTCACTTCTGGCAGGTCTACTGAGGTAAGGGTGCCACTCAACATAAAAGAACACATATTTAGGGGCTTAAGTTCCTAAAAGTTTGTTACTCTTCAGTCAACTCTACTGTTGTGGCTTCTTCCCTGTATTAGATGGTCGTAGATTTGTAGTTCCAAGCAGTAATAGGAGGTAGTAGAACTGGGTTTACCTTTGTTCTGGGGAAAATCTCTTTGTGCCTCAGGTGGTCATAATGATGTACAATGTACTTCCAGGGGCCACCTTTCTGAAATGGGCTGTCATTGTGTCCACACTTTTCAATATATGGAATCATCTGAGATGCTGGATAGACAAAATAACATTAGCAGCAGCTTTCTCCTCCAGAGAAAAACCATGAAATTATGCATGCAGCAAGAATTAAATTAGCTACCCTGCCATTTCCCCCCCTGCTTTAGGTAACGGCACTCCAATTTCTTTTGGGGGACCCCATCCCCCCTCTACTGTTATGTGATTCTGGTGGGAGTCCACTCTCCAACTCAGGAATAGACATGAGATCCAAGCTAACCAATCAGGGGACTAATGCTCTCAGTTTGCACAATTGGTAAAAAGTGGTGATGTGGCCATGTGGTGAACAAAATTCTCTTGGTCCCTGTGATTGGTGGAGGGATGAAAATAGGTTGTAAGTCTACTTAATTAGAGTGGATTCCAATGCTTTAGTGTAGTAATTTCTTCTTCTGAGATTGCAGAGAGAAGCACACATTCCTGGACCGCCTTTAACCATGGGCAGAGAATGCTTGAAAACAGAAACATTCAGAGGAACCATGTCCTGATCGTATTGTTTGTGTTACCTCATTCACTGGGGCCTGAAATCAGACTAGCCCTGAAAGTTATTAGTTATCTAAGGAAATAAATCCTCACCTTTATCCTTTTTATTTTTATTGTTTTTAATAAGCCAGTTTGAGTTTTTTTAAAATCACTAGATACTGAGGAAGTTTGACCATTCCTAAACATTCATTCATTCATTTATTCCACAAGTATTTATTGATGGGCAAATGTTTAAAGCACAGCAATATGACTCAGATAAATGCGTGTGTAAACAGAAATATATAAAATGGGTGACTATGACTTGCAGTTTTATTTAGTCTGTTTTTGTTTGGATCTTTAGAAGGTCCTTTCTGTACAGTGGTTTAACCTGGGAAGGCCTCCAATCTGTGGACATTTTGTGGGTCACAAAGCTTCGATTAGTTATATAGGTATGCAGGGAGATACTGTGTTAGCAGTGGTTTCAAATGTTTGTGCATCCGTTTGACTGTTGAGGTCTTGATTTTTAATAGACCATATCATATGAAAGTTTCATATTATCATTTGGAGGAAATTCAGATATTCTGCAATGAAGTGATATCCAAAGATATTCTCTGTTTCTGGGAAATTCATATTATATATCCTGTGTTTGTTTGCAAGATATGTGCATAAAACCCTCTTCAGGGAAGGCCAACCATACTGCACAAAAATGGCTCACCATCACTAATTTTTAAAGAAATCCAAAATGACAGGCAAGGAGATCTACTCACATGACCATTATTCAAAGCTCGATAGGTATTTGAGTTCATGTCTGGTTCACGGATACTGCAGCGGAACTGATTTGCTTTTGGTGCATTCTCAGCTGGCTGGACTGAACCATGAATTCATATTGGATACCTGTTACTTAAATCAATTGCCAATATCTGATCCAAAAATAACTTACTTCCTCCTGCAGTGTTCACTGGTGCTTCCTATTACATTCTATAGGATTTTTTTTTTCCGAGTTATATTTGTCACATGGCATTACATTTTGCCACATTAGCTGATACTTCATAAAGTGAGGAAGCAGGGTACAGGACAATGTAGAAGATGAATAAAAAAGAATATACATTAGCATTAGTATGCTTGGATATTTTAAAGCAAATTCTAAATTATTTTTTGACTTAATTCATAATATCAGCATCATACCTAACACAATTAACAATATTCCCTAATTATTATGTGATACACAGTCTTTTTCAAAATTTCTGTTTGTCTCAAAATGTCTTTTTACAGTTGGTTTATTCAAACAAGGATATAAACAAAGTCCATACGTTGCATTTAGTTGCTGTGTCTCTTTCTTTATCCTCCTGTATCAGTCCACCCTCTTGTATCCCCTACCTAATGTTGTTTATTTGTTGAAGGAATGGACAGCTTGTTCTGTAGAATGTCTCACATTCTAGGTTTGGCTGATTGCTTCCTTTTGGTGCCCTTTAACTTATTATTTTATTCCTTTTATTTTTCTATAAGCTGATCATTAGGTCTAGGATTAATGAAATTCATATTTATTTTATTTAGACAAAAATATTTGCAACATAATATGCTTCCTAGTCTGTTACATCAGGAGACACATAACCTGTCATTGTTCCTCTATTATTGGTGCTACGATTGAGCAATGGATGTGGCTGCTCTCTGCCTCATTTATTTATTATAAAAAGTTCACCCTCACCTACTTAGTTGTTTTAGTATTCATTGACCGTTGTTACCTGCATCCATTCTTTTATTAGGCGCTGCAAAATGCTTTATTTCTCCTTGATGGTTAGCTGGAAATTTTCCATAAAGAATGTTCCTTCTGTCATTGATGTTGAAACTATAGACTGGAAAAAGGGGAATAGGCAAACACTTCAAGGCCTGATTGACTTTATATCTGGGGATGCAAAGAATCATCACAGCCTCCACTTAACCTACCCCAGATCTGGTTTACGGTGGATCCACTGAGACCACGGCCACACCTGGACATACTTAGTAGCTGGCACAGCCTGTACATTCATTCTTTGGCTTCTGGGTTAAGAGCTCTTGTAGTGAAGAAAACCAGGTGGAAGCCTCTGAAACTGCCCACATATTCGGGCCAAGATAGTAAATAAAAAATGACATTGCCTCCCAGAGGAAGGAGAAGTTTACCACGACCTTTAAAGGTACAAAGTATAAAGGGTGGTGGTCTCTATTAAGTTTATATTTAATTTGTCAGTCTGACACTTATGAAAATTAGTTGATCATGGAAGATGACAGTAAATCATCACAAACTCAAACAAGTAATAGTTCTTTGCAAGGCTGCTCTTCCCGATGCGGCATCTTTGCTAAAACAGATTGACATGGCCTCAGGTATATGGTATGCAGCCACTGATCTAGGAAATGTGTTACCCTGCACCAATATCAGAAAGGAGGATCAGAAGCAGTTGGTATTCACTTGGAGTAGACAATAAAAGTCAGGTAGAGTCTTGACCCAGGACTGTGTTAACTCTCCAATCCTCTGTCATTGTATAGTTAAAAGACACCTGGGCCATCTGGACAATCAGAACATAACACTGAACATCCACTCTATGGATGACAACATTCTAACAGACTAAATGACTAAGAAGTGGCAAGTATATTAGAGCCTGATAAGATATGTGAGCTCCAGAGGGCAAGAGATAAACTCTGGATGGTTCTAAGGTCTGTCCTATTAGTAAAACATTTAGAAGTCTAATGGTCTAGAATGTGTCAAGACATCCTCTCCAAAATAGAGGATGCTTTATGCTGCATAAAGAGAGGATGCCTTTCTGCATCTAGCACTGGGAGGAAGAATATTTCACACCTGGGTATTTTACTCCCAAGATGCAAAGGACATTAGGGAATAGGGTTGAAAGGACTTGGCAATGGGTCAGACCTCTATTTGTACAAATAAGGGAGACAAAGATGATGCTGAGGTTTCAGGTCTGAGACATTGAGATGATGGTGATGCTAGGAACTCAACTTTTGCACAAAAGATGAGGAGTTAAGTTTTAGACAAATTTTGTTTGAGATGCATACATAGTTTGAGATGCATGTAAATAGTCTAGCAAACAGTTGGACATGTAGGGCTAGAACTTGTAAGATATATCAGGACTAGAAATAACATGACTTCACTAGTCATTCAATAATTATTTACTGGAGATTCCTGATGTTCTTAGAGCTGAAGCTAGGTCTCAGCTCTGTGTCACAAGAAAATTACTAGATGACCTCTTAAGATGCTAAATTTGTATTCAGGAAAAACTTGCAGTTTATTTGACGTGAGTGTCATCAGGATAGGCATGATACTGAAGCCCTGATTTTCATTTGTTCCCTCATTTGTTAACTTATTCATTCATTTACTTGAGATTTCTCAGGAACATAGAGGGCAGAAATCACCTGGGGAGCTTGCGAAAAGTGGAATGTCTGCTCTTTACCCTGGACAGAATGAATCAGAAACTCCAAGAGTAGGGCCTGGACGCATATATCTTTTCAAAGCTCTACGGGTAATTTGACATTCAGCCAGAATTGAAAACTACCAGTGGGTGAAAAAACACATGAAAACAGCTCATTTGTGAAAGAAGAAGAGCTAGAGAAAGACACAGAGCAGGAGGGTATCAGCAAAACAGAAGGTGACTCAAAATAGGATCGTATCATGGAAGCCAGGGGAATAATATTGTGCATGTGTGTGTGTGTCCATTTAGAAGGTGCATGGAGGATAAGGTGAACTTATAACCAACGTGAGGAGGGAGGCATTGTGGAGGAAGGGAAGAGCAACACTGATATGATTGCTACTGGAGGAATGGTGGCAAGGAGATTCTGTGTAAAGAAGGCTCCATGTGCATGTGTATTGTTCTTACAGGATTGCAATGGCTCTTGAATCATATTAAATCATAATTTTGGCTCGGGCATGAAGTCTCACCGGAAAGATGTGATCATTTGGTGTACCATTGTCTGAGAAAGAGGAGTCCTCATACCCAAAACCAGAACCCAGAAGCAACACCCTAGGTAAGTACAGGAGAGCATTCAGCCTCCCCTGATATTCCTGAACTCAAGGCAGCAAGATAGTGCTTTCACATGGACAATACATACGAAACCAAGCTTGGTGAAAAGCTATGATAGGCTTAGTGCCCTGTGCTGTGCCCCTGGTAGTGTATATCGCTTATGAGTTCTGTGTGTTTGTCATAAAGTCCCTTCTGATAGTTCTAGTCTCTCTCAGCTGTAGAAGGAAATGAAGGAAGAGCATTTTGTTCTCTGGAGTCAGAAAATGAAGCACAGAGAAGCCAGCATGGTGGTGCCATGCTTGGTGCAGCCACCTCCCCTTTCTAGGAGAGTCTTGTTCCAGACTTTACCCTGTGGGTTCTAGAGAGTATGTTAAGCAGGAAGACCTAAATCAGGGTATGCAATGAGGGAACTTACACATTTAAGTATGATTTCTATGTGTATTTCTGGTTGTTTTCTCTTACAAAATCTTCTTCCATGGAGAGGTCAAAAGTAGGCCATTACCTTTTCATCTCCAACTTTTTGTTGCAAAACATTTTACAAAACTTTAAAGAACAGGATAATGATTGATCATATTATCGCTACCTAGACTCAATAATTGTTAACATTTGGCCAATAGTTGCATTATCTGTCAATCAATATTTTTTTTCCTGAAGCATTTGAAAGTAAGTTGCAGGTGTCATGATATCTCATCTTGAAAATACTCCATAATTCATCTCTCAAAACTATGGACAATCTCTTGCATGGTCACAATATTACTATTATATCTAAGAAAATTAACATTAATTTCCTGTTTCATTTAATTTCATATAAATCCCTACTGCCTCTTAAATGTCTTCTTACCTGGATTTTTTTAAAAACAGGGTCCTGGCCGGGTGTGTTGGCTCACCCCTGTAATCTGAGCACTTTCGGAGGGCGAGGCAGGTGGATCACTTTAGGTCAGGAGTTTGAGACCATCCTGGCCAACATAGGCAAACCCCCTCTCTATTCAAAAAAATTCAAAAATTAGCCATGTGTGGTGGCACATGCCTGTAATCCCAGCTACTCAGGAGGCTGAGGCAGAAGAATTGCTTGAATTTGGGAGGCGGAGGTTGTGGTGAACCAAGATGGCACCACTGCACTTCAGGCACTCCAGCCTGGGTGATAGAGTGAGACTCTGTCTCAAAAACAAAAAACCAACCAACCAAACAAACAAAAAACCCAAAAAAAACAAAAACAAAAAACCAGGGTCCAATTAAGTCATAGGCATTACTTTCAGTTATTATGTCTCTTCATTCTCTTTACTCTAAGACAGACTTTCACGATATGAGTGTAGCTTTTTTTTTTTTTACTCTAACACAAACTTTCATGATATGGGTGTAGCAAGGACCATATCTTAACACTTTTAATCTCCAGTCTTGAAACTGACCAGGGATAGTGGTAGATTACTGCTTTTGTAACTGCCCTTCGGTAGACTCCTCTCCTTGAATCTGGGCTGGCCCTCCAACTTGCTTTGTCTAATAGAATGTGGTAGACATGATGTTCAGGAACTTAAGACCAAGCCTTAAGAAGGCTTGGCAGCTTCCAGGTTTACTCTTTCAGAGAAGCCAGCCCCTCTAAGAATTCTGACAACTAGATCTCTGTGCTGTGAGAAGCCTAAGTTAGCCAACGTAGAGTTCAGCTGGAGGAGAAATGAGGTTTCCAGTTGATGGACAGCACCATCTGGCCAGCCATGTGAGTGAGGCTATCTTGCAGGTGGGTCTTCCAACCCCAGCTGAGCTACCTCGGCTGATGCTGTGTGGAGCAGAGATGAGCTGTCCCCACTAACACCTGCCCAAATGGCAGAATTGTCAGCAAGTAAGTGCGTGTTGTTTTAAGTTACTAAGTTTTGGAGTGATTGGTACTCAATAATCAAGGAAGATACTCAAGAGTTGTTTGTTGAACTGGACTGTAAAAAAGCCTGAACAGAGGTAATTTAAGAAAAGCAGTCAGAAGCTGTAGGAAAAAGGCCTTCTGACGGAATCAGCAGATTCTTTATGGTCTTCTCCCAGATCACAGGAATCCAAACTTGGCCAAACCCTAAAGTCAATGCCTGTCTTCTTCCTTGCATCCCCCCAACCCCAGCCAAAGGGGATCCTGTCCCACACCACTCTTCGCTATCTCTTTGCTCTCTTCACACCCAGACCCCAGTAGACTTTTGTAATCTTGCTTCTTATAGCTGCCTTCCTTGCATGCTGTGTCCTGGCCTGTCCTGAACTTCCCAGGTTCTCCTCAGCATGAAATGCCATCCACCCACGTCTTCTCTGTGTCTATAGGCTTGTCGAATGCCACCTCCTCTATGAAGCCATTCGTAATGCCACACCAGAATTAATCTAAGCTCCTAAAGCAGTTGTCTATGTCCCTCCTATTCTATCTGTCACATTTTTCCTTGTTCTTGGTGATTTTTATACATGTGTCTCTTTCCTCATAGCTCACAAAGCCCTGGAAAGTAGGAGCCATGTCTTTCCATTCTGCTGTTCCTCCCACTGCATGGCTTACAATGAGTGGCATGGGACATGCACCCAAGATTAGAAGGTGGCATGGCACAGTAGCTAAGCATGGGCTTAGAGTCAGGCTGTGGGTTTTGGTCTTCATCCTGTCACCTATCAACTGTATGATTCTGAGAAAGTTACCCAACCTCTCTGTTTCTGGATTTATCATCTGTGAAGTGGGGATCATAACAGTATATATCTCATAAAGATGCTGTCAGGATTAATGAGATGCACAGAATGCTTGGAATAATGCTTGTCACAAAGGAAGGACTGCATAAATGTTAGCTATTTTAATCTAAGCAGTTAACTGAATTGAATCAATCATCTCTTTTTCATACTATAGTACTGCACTTCTTTTTCTGCGCAATCCTCCTGCCCACTTTAGACTACGTAATTTTTACAGAAAGTATTATTGCATTGGAATTAGAGGAGAAATAAAGGTAGGGGGTATTATAATATGAATAATATGATACACAAACCTCAGGAAGAAGTTATACCTTAAATGCCAAGAAATTTCTTTAATAATTTCTCGAAATAGATGGAATTTAGACTGGAGAAGTATATGAGAGTGAGTGGGGAGGAGGAGAAGTGTGGGACTAAGAAAGAAGAAAGTCCCAGGTTTTTTTTTTTTTTGAGATGGAGTTTCGCTCTTGTTGCCCAGGCTGGAGTGCAATGGCACCATCTTGGCTCACTGCAACCTCTGCCTCCCAGGTTCAAGCGATTCTCCTGCCTCAGTCTCCCAAGTAGCAGGGATTACAGGCATGCACCACCATACTCGGCTAATTTTTGTATTTTTAGTAGAGACAGGGTTTCACCATGTTGGCCGGGCTGGTCTCGAACTCCTAACCTCAGGTGATCTGCCCGCCTTGGCCTCCCAAAATGCTGGGATTACAGGCATGAGCCTCCAGGCCCGGTCCTTGGTTGGGTGGAATCAGCTGGACCCCACCCTCATGCCAGATGCAGTTGTTTACTTCCAGCTTTATTTAGGAACCACATTAGAGAGGACACACCCTTTGGGCCCTCTTGAAAGATCCTGTAAAAATGAAGGCACTTCCTTGTAAGTAAAATATCCCTGAATGCAACAATATTTGGATAATTATAGTCTCCCAGGAGCATAATCCTTAAATGGCTGAGATAATTATAGCATCCCAGGCCTGTGGCATTTCTCTTTTAAGAGCCTAATCCTATGGGCAGAGGGAAGTGGGGACCCCAGGATGCTTCTTATGTTGAGTCCCCCTTGCCCACACCCTAGGACAGATCATTCTCCTAGAAAGCAAGACTGGTGAGTCTTCAGAACAAGACTTCCTTATTCACACTGGATGTGTTCCCTAGGGTGCAACAACAACAAAATCTAGCAGAAACAGTGTGCATGAATGAGTACAGCTATTTCTGACAAGTAGAAGATGACTCTGCATATAAACAAATGAGATAAGAAATGATTCTTTGGAAGGACACCTCTGATAGTTACTAGAACCCTGACAGTGCTTTCTGGCACAGGCTTGGGCAAGGAGAAAGCAAGTCAAAGTTCATGGTCGTTGGTGTGACCTTTATTGTTATCTTCTCATCTAGTCTGGGAAGTGAGTTGGGTGGGGTGTGATATTTTTGCCATGGCTATGTTTGATCTCTCAAAAAGACAAATGGAATCAAAGAAAGAAAAGTGTTTCCTTGGCTTTGGGCTGTACCTCTACCACTGGCCAAGGAGCCTCTTTTAAATTTGTGAGCTGGTGTTCACAAGACAGAGATGAGAGAGTGATGATTGTTTGGTGTAGCCTACCACCTTTACTGGGAAAACAAGTCAAAGTAAGCCTTCAATTGATAGGCAGGCAAAAGCGTCCTGCCTGTCAATGAGTGACAGTCTCTCTATCTTTTATTCCTGGCTGCCTTATCCCTCATCGCTTTCATCGCTTGCATTCTGTTAGTTTTCTCTTGATTGAAAGTGACTCTCTGAGTGACTTAAAGGCACTGTGAGGGCTATATATATATATATATATATATATATTTTTTTTTTTTTTTTTTTTTTGAGATGGAGTCTCACTCTGTCACCCAGGCTGGAGTGCAGTGGCGTGATCTCAGCTCACTGCAACCTCTGCCTCCTGGGTTCAAGCAATTCTTCTGCCTCAGCCTCTTGAGTAGCTGGGATTATGGGTGCATGCCAACATGCCTGGCTAATTTTTGTATTTTTAGTAGAGATGGGGTTTCCCCATGTTGACCAGGCTGGTCTCAAACTCCTGACCTCAGGTGATCCTCCCACCTCAGCCTCCCAATATTTTTTCTTATTAACTAGACTATGAACGCCCATGGATAGGTACCATGATTGATAAGATAGAGGAGAATACTGTAAAGCCTGTTAACACTGTCTCCAGGACTTACCCTGTTGTTTATGGGAACATGCTGCATTTTCCTTTTATAACCTGCCACCGTTAGGTTCCCACAATCAGAAGAGGTTGTTATGATTCACTTTGCGTATAGAACTCTTTTCTTTTGCAGCTTGGCAAGTGTACTTTTTGTAGTTCAGCTGACTTCTATGGGCCCTGGGATGATTTTTTTTTTTGTTTTTTTTTGAGATGGAGTCTCACTCTGTTGCCTAGGCTGGAGTATAGTGGCGCAATCTCGGCTCACTGCAACCTCTGCCTCCTGGGTTCAAATGATTCTCCTGCCTCAGCCACCCAAGTAGCTGGGATTACAGGCGCACAACACCACACCCCACTAATTTTTGTATTTTTAGTAGAGATGAGGTTTCACCATGTTGGCTAGGCTGGTCTCTAAACCCTGACCTCAAGTGATCCGCCCACCTCAGCCTCCCAAAGTGCTAGGATTACAGGCGTGAGCCACCGCGCCCGGCCGATGACTTTTATAGATAAGAATAATAAAACCCTTTGTTGACCTCTATTTCCTAAGCTGGTGAAGAGGGGGCTGCACGAATTTATCTCTAAGATCCCTTTGGGTTTTACACAATTGTGTTTATTTTTTTGTATCCACATTCTTTGCAATATTTGTTCATTCATTCATTCACTTGCTACTATTTGTTTTATTCTACTTTACAGACATGTATTAGACACCAGGAAAAAATTAAGATATATGGCTTGTCCTTTCAGAACTCATTCTGTAAATATGGATGCTCAATAAGTGGTGCTCTGGTCTCGTAAAGCACAGCCATGTAACTAGACTATGTTATCATGAGCTGTTTTGCAGCCATAGATACTTAACATCAACTTCCTTATGCTGCAGTTATTTTCCCCAGTGACATCTTTTTGACACTGTTCTGTTAAGGTGGTTCAGAAAAATTTCTTGCTGGGGCCTTGCCTTTTCTGATTCATTTTATTTCCAGCTATTTTCTCTTTGAAGAATGTAGGTATCAAACTGGGTATATTTCTTGGGACTCATGTTGCCTGGGTGCCTGTTAGGGTTTCTTTGGGGGCTGTACAAAGAGGCAAAGGTCGTAGCAACAAAAAGCAAAACTGAGAAGTGCTGGCAAGAGCCAGGACAACCCTCTACTCAAGCTTCTGACAGCAGTAAACACAAAAAATCAAGCATGAAGACTATTTCACAAAAGGGACATGCTGACTTGTGAACAGACCCCCCAAATCAAGTTCTCCCTTAGGTTCCCTGCAAATTTGAAGGAGTCAGAAAGTATAAAGAATATAGTCCTAAGATTTCTCTATTTTTCCTTGGGGCGAGAACATTTGCCATGAGATCTAACTTCTAGAAGATGAAGGTTTCTTTATTTGATACATTGTATTCTGGTCAACACTGTGTTCAAAATGCTTTAAAACCCCAGGAGAAGATGAAATATCCTTACCACAGGATATGATGTCCACCTAAATCTGACTTATATTTGCACCTCCAGCCATAGCTCCCACCTTTGTCTTTTCTCCCTGTAGGTGGCAGCTTCATTAAACTCCCCTGGGTTCCTTCCCACATCAAGTTGCTTCATGTCTTTTTGGCTCTACTTACCTTGCTCTCTCCCAGGAATTGCTTTTCCTCCCCTCAATCTCTGTACCTGAGTCCTATGTAGACTTGAAGACTCAGTTCGTGTGTCACCTCCTCCAGGAAGCCTCCTCTGAACTTTCTTCTCCCCGCATTCCTTGCACTTCCTCTCTGCTCCCACAATACCCTGTTCGTAGTTCTATCATTTAATTTCCTGTGATACATTTATCTGTTTCTGTGTCTGGAACTCTCACCAGACCTCAAGCACCTTGAGGGTGGTGGTGCTTTATCTCTGTATCCTGAGAGTCTGGCAAAATGCCTAGCAGAGTCATAAGTACTCGTGGACTGAATTAGTGAAAGTTATTTCAATTTTCTGAGCTTCAGCTTGCTCATCTGCAAAATGGGGGCAATAATACCTCTCTTTCAGGATATTATTGTGGGGATAAGTGAACGTATACAAAGCACCTAGGCCAGTACCTGCAAATGAAAGGAACCCTGCGAGGGATAGCCCTTGTTATCATCAATGCAAGTGCAGTGGCTGCAGTGCAGAGAAGGCCATATTCTGACTGCGGGCCAGGAGTCCTGGCAGAAGAATGAAAGACAGCATTTTGTGTGCTTCTCAAGCCGTATCAGTAGAATGACCCAGAGCCTGGGTCCCAGCTCATTCACACAAGTGACTATCACTGAGAGGTGGCTGTGGGTGGTTGTGGCTCATAGATTCTTGAGGAAACTACCTTCCACTCCTTTGATAGACACATCAGGTGACCCATGAAAACCACACAATAAAACAGAATTAGGTTGAGCGTATTTACTTTCCACCTTCTGCAGGAACTGTGGTTCTCATGAAGGTGTAGCAAATGGCTAATTCTGCTTCAAATGCTCAGGCTGCCCAAGGCCCCATTTGCAAGCTGCTGATATTGTTTGCATGCAAAAAAGCTGTGCTATTCTGGATTTGTACAGTTAAATCCCAATTAATCAGAACTCCAATAACCACGACTTGGAGTTCACTTTCCAAATCAAGAGGTAAGTCTTACAGTGCACGAACTAAGATCAGGACTTAATGAAATAAACAAACAAGGAAAATGACTGACAAAATCCCAATGAACAAACAAATAAAGCTCAGAAAGGACCACTCACAAATAACTTCCAGAACTTGATTATATGTAGTTCAGAGTTGGGTTCAAACTTCTTTGTTATGCGCAGAATAGGAGACTTGAATTTTGAAGATGGGGGACTTGGGTTTAAGTCCCAGTGCTTCCATGTATTATTAGTTTTTGAGATATTGGGCAAGTCATTTTAACTGCCTAAGCCTTAGTGTCCTCATCTGTAAACTGTGGATAGCAATGGTAACTACAGATGGTCCCCAACTTATGATGGTTCAACGTAATGATTTCTTGACTTTATGATGGTGTGAAAGTAATAAGCATTCAGTAGAAACTGTACTTCGAGTACCCATATAACCATTCTGTTTTTCACTTTCAGTACAGTATCCAATAACTTACATGAGATATTTGACATTTTATTATAAAATAGGCTTTGTGTTAGATGGTGTTGCCCAACTGTAGGCCAATGCAGGTGTTCCGAGCATGTTTATGGCAGGCTAGGCTAAGGTATAGTGTTCAGTAGGTTACATGTATTAAATGCACTTTTGACTTATGATGTTTCAACTTATGATGGGATTATCAGGATGTTTCCCCACAGTAAACTGAGGAGCATATGTACTTATTCAAACTCATAGAAGCAGAGAATAGAATGATGGTTACCAGAGGCTGTGGGGAGGGGAAAAAGGGAGCTGTTCAATTGGTATACAGTTTCATTTAAGCAAGGTGAGAAGTTCTAGAGAACTGCTCTACAGTATAGCATCCATAGTTAACAATAGTGTAATGTGCACTAAAAAATTGTGAAGAGGGTAGACTAAGTGTTCTTACCACACACACACACAAAAGGGTTTGCAGTGCTACAGTCACTTTTTGTTTTTGATTTTTTGAGACAGGGTCTCACTCTGTGGCCCAGGCTGGAGTTTAGTGGCATGATCTCAGCTCATGGCAGCCTCCACCTCCCTGGGCTCAAGTGATCCTCCCACCTCAGCCTCCCAAGTAGCTGGGACTATGGGCACCTGCCACCATGCCCAGCCAATTTTTGTATTTTTTTTGTAGAGATGTGGTCTTACCATGTTGCCCAGGCTGATCTTGAACTCCTGGGCTCAGGAGATTCGCCCACCTCCACCTTACAATGTGCTGGGATTACAAGCCTAAGCCACTGTACCCAGCCTTATAATCATTTTTGTCATGATGAGGCAGCTCTACCTGAGAATTGAGGTACTACCTGATGGGGAGCAGAACCAGCAAAATCATGGCAAAACAGAGCTGGGACTATGATTACTAATCTACTTTTTAAAACTGACCTACTCTGCACATTTTCTAAGATAAAAATTTCCCCTTATTATTTAAGCAGATTTGGGTTAGCTTTTCTGTCACAACAAAAAGTGTTTGCAGTCATATTACCAATCCCCTTGAAGTCTACATTTGGAAAGGCAACATTCAAATTAAATTTAATTTATTTTGTGTGTGGCAAAAGTGAGGGCAAGTACAATGACATTCCAAAACGGACATGGAGAGGCTGAGCCATGGCCCACAGTTGTGGAGTGAGTCACACAAATGAACTTGATCTCTTGATGACTTTCTGTATGCATGCATGCTCACACTTTCTCATACACAAACGTTTCTGATGTATGCTAATATATAACCTTCATTCTTTCAATACAACCCCCTACTTCATGGATGTTCTAAAAATTCACGTAAAATATTTAGATATCCTTTGCACAGCAACCAAGCAAATTACTTCCAAGGGAAGGGGAGAAATGACATCTTTATTCGCTACAAGCCTACTAGGGCCATATGGTAGGCAGAATAATACCCCCAGTTACCCACCCACCATCATATCCACATCCTAATCCCCAGAACCTGTGAATGTTAGGTTACATTACAAAGCGGAATTGAGCATTGAGCTTGCCAATCACCTGCCTTGTTATTTCTTTTTTGAGACCAATTTTGCTCTGTTTCCCAGGCTGGGATGCAGTGGCGTGATCTCGGCCCACTGCAGCCTCCACTTCCCCAGTTCAAGAAATTATCCTGCCTCAGTCTCCCGAGTAGCTGGGATTACAGGCATCTGCCACCATGCCCAGCTTTTTTGTATTTTTAGTAGAGATGGGGTTTTGCCATGTTGGCCAGGCTGGTCTCAAACTCCTGACCTCAAGTGATCCGCCCATCTTGGCCTCCCAAAGTGCTGGGATTACAGGCGTGAGCCACCACCACGCCCTCCACGCCCAGCCGCAAGAGTCTTTATAAATGGAAGATAGAAGCAGAAGCATGAGAACCAGAGAGATGGCCGCAGGAGAAGGACTCAGCCCAAGGTTGCTGGCTTTCAAGATGGAAGATAGGGCCACAGAGCACAGAATGTGGACAGCCTCTAGAAGCTGGAAAGGGCAAGGAAACAGATTTTTCCCTTGAGTGTCCAGAAAGAATGCAGCCCTGCCAACACTTTGGGTTTAGCCCAGTGAGACCCATTTTTCACTTCTGACTTCCAGGATTTAAGATAATAAATTTGTATTACTTTAAGCCACTAAGTTTGTTGTAATTTGTTACAGCAGCAAACAACTAATGCAGGCCACAACAATACATTTTTACAATTGAGTTTTCTATTTACTAGTAGAAAATTTAGTCAATAGAAGGAAGGCAGGGAAGGGTAATAGGAAGTTTAAGGTTGTTTGAACTCCAGGCAAGTCATTTGAAATATCCTCTACATTGCTCTTGAACATAACTCAGCAAGAAGAACTGGAAGGTTTTTCTTTTTCTTTTTTTTGTTTTTTGATGTATATAATCATAGAGACAACTTGGGTAAGATTGAATGTTCTCCCTCCATTATGCATAAGCAAAATGTCTGATCCTCTAGAAGAACCTGTTACTACATTATAATAATGCCTAAGTAAAAGTGAAGAGGTGACACAAATGAAAATCTTAGAGGGAAAACAAATCACTATAGCCATGAGGGAAGTATTATCTAAAAGATGGTGTGAGGCTGGGTGCAGTGGCTCATGCCTGTAATCCCAGCACTTTGGGATCACTTGAGGTCGGGAGACCAGCCTGGCCAACATGGTGAAACCCCATCTCTACTAAAAATACAAAAATTAACCCAGTGTGGTGGCACGCACCTCTGGTCCCAGCTACTCGGGAGGCTGAGGTGGGAGAATTGCTTGAATCCAGGAAGCAGAAGTTGCCAAGATCAGAAGTGAGCCAGGGTGAAACCCCGTCTCAGCTAAAAATACAAAAATTATCCGGGTGTGGTGGTATGCACTTGTGGTCCCAGCTATTCGGGAGGCTGAGGTGGGAGAATTGCTTGAACTCAGGAAGCAGGAGCTGCCAAGCAGAAGTGAGCCAAGATCGCGCCCATGCACTCCAGCCTGGGTGACAGGCATGACTCAGTCTCAAAAAAAAAAAAAAAAAGATGGTGTGATTTTTTGAAGCCTGGTTGAATTAGGCCAATTTAGCCTCTTTAACCACATTTCCAAAACGTGGAAAACATCACAGTAGGTTTCTATAATGCCAAAATAATTGTGAAATAGATAATCATAAGCTTCATGAAATTATGTCATCTAAATAGAAGTTATTATTATCTCCTTTTGTTGAGGGATTATGTAGAAAGAATTGGCTTCCCAACAGTACCTTATGGTTTTAGAAAGAGATTGAGACTTTTTGCATCAGGTTCCAACAGATTAGTGGTTAATGTTTGAGTTATAAAATACTCACAAACCCAGGGCGGGTTCATAATGTGTACGGATCTCAAAACTTTAATCATACAATCTTCTGCCTAGCTCCACCTCAGCCCTTCCATTCTGTTTTAAAAATAAAGCTACCAGTTTATAAACAACTTTCAGACCAAAGGCGTGACCCCCTGGGTGGTAAGTGACAAAAGAGGAGTACTAATGGACATTTTAAGTGTTCCACATCCGCAGACTTAGCCTGCCTCAAACTGGCTTGGGGTTATCAGTGTAATCTTTTAAAAATTACTTTCTAAACAAACTTAACAACTAAAATGATTGGTATAAGGGAAGGAAAGTTAAAGCCAAAAATATTTCAAATGTAGCTTTGAAAAGAATGATGGCACATACATCACCGATCAATTTCTGAGCTCTGGACATTTTCCTGTTTTCTTTGTAAAGCAGAAGAGTTTTCCTCTGCTCTTGTGCCTTTGACCTCCTGCCACACATCATAAATTAAAAAAATTTGTGACTGTCATAAGCATTATTCAGAATTACTTCTGCACACGACACTGTGTTAGGTGTGATGGTAAACAAGTTAAACAGTCTCTCTCATGAAGCAGCTTTTATTTTAAATCAGTCTTAGCTGGTCTTCTAGTTAAATTGATATGTTGATTTCATGTGTTTTTTTTTTTCTCCCTTTACCTCTTGGGGCCCAAAAAAGAAGAAAGAAATATTAAAGGATAAAGATAAGAGATTTGAACCAATTTTTGGAAGATTGAAAACAGAACCAGGAGTTGTACCTGACATAGTAGAATAGAGGAAGTTTTAACATAAATTACTTATTAAGAGGGATGCTAATGAGGGACCAAGAATGATATTGATGACAGGAAAATTCATTCTCTGCTGCAAACTTCCTTCTGTAGTACTTAAGAATTTAGAGTCACCAACAAACCCTGAAGGTGAGCATGAAATGTGGGACTGAATACAGGGAACTTATTGAACTGAAATTTTGCAAAAGGAACAATTGGATCCCAGGATGTCCTCCCTGATGCTGTGTGAGCAGGGGATTCTAGTCTATGAATAATACTGAAAATGTATTGTTTGGAATCTTTCAAGGATATCAGATAGAGAGGGGGGCGGGGAAGGTGTTGAGCTGAAGCAGAAGAGTAAGTCAAAACCACCCTAATGAAACGAAGGACCTGTAGGATGTGTCCCTCTTATCATCTCTGAAAACATAAAAGTCCAAGCATGCAAACCTCAGGTAAGAAACTAGAAAACTTCTCTTTGGAGAAGCTCCAGAGAAAATACTTTGACCTACTGATAACTGGGAGTTCCCCAAATCTAGCTGGCATGCTGCTGACCCATTTCACTAGAGTGGAGACTACCAATACACAAGTCTTGCTTACTCACAGACTTTCTAAACAGTTTAATTAAAAGTCTTTTGTTATAGAAAAGTTCAAACATATAAAAGTAGAGAGAAGAGTATAATAAACCCTCACACACCCATTGCTCAGCATCAATGCTTAGCAATTCATGGCCAATCTCAAATCATCTCTACTTTTACCCAATTTCTCCCACCTGTATTATTTTGAAGAAAGTACCAGGCATTATATAATTTCACCCTTAGATATTTTAGGTTTTATTTCATGTTTTCCTAAAAAAGGCTGGCTCTTAGCCTGTACTCAGACAGCATCCCATCCCCCTGCACCATCCCCGTTGCTTTTTCTGTACTGCTTTCCTGGAATGCAGACTGCAGGCCAGAGACTGGGGAAGGAAAAGCAGCAGAGACCCAGCCCGACCCATCTTGCCTTTCTGCCGTGGAACCTGAATGCGGCTGCTTCCCTCTTGCCTGCACACCAGAGCTGGAGGCTAGGTTGGAGGCCTAGGCTGAGGGCCTGGCAGATTTCCTGAGTGCTCTCTGCAACAGACCAGCCCCAACAGAGAGGAACAGGGATCTGGTGAATGACCACAGCCACCAGGAAGTGGACTGGAAGAATTTTTCACTTCTCCAGAGATATTCTTACTGGTAACTCCAGGGTCTATATATTAGACAAATGAGGTAGGGGTGGAAGGGTGGTTGGCCAGAATAGAATCCCAACTTTGTCACTGACCACTAGCAGTCATGTGACCCAGACAGGTCATTTCAATCTCTAACCCTCAGTCTCCATTTTATAGTGGGTGCAAAATAAGCGGCTCCTATGGTTGTCATGATGACTAAATGTAATCCTGCCGTGAACTTTCCAAATGTCAGGAATTGGCATGACATCATGACATCTACACAAATGTGTGCCATACCTTCATGCCAGTACTACTATTATTTCTCTGAGACTTCCCCCTAATTGCTTTGCTTTTTAAACACGGGCATCTCTCAAAGCAATGCTGCTTGAAAAACAGGGTTTATTTTACAGGTTATTGTTTCCTAATCTACTTAAAATAAATAGACAATTACTAAAGTAAGAAAAAAACAGACTGGCTCTTTAGAAAAATAACCACACTACTATTATCAGAACCAAAATAAATAACAATGATTTGTTAATATCATCCAATACAGTGTTCAAATTTTCCCAAATTGTCTTATAAATATCATAATTTTGTTTTATAATTTGTTTGAAACAGGCTTCAACTTAGATTTGTCCCTTGAAATTAGTTGGAATGTCTTTTAAGCTCTTTTCATCTATAGGAGCGCTCTCCATCTTTTTCTCTTTTTTGTTTGCAATTTGTTAAAGAAACCAGGGTTTCCCTACAGGACAGCATGGTAAGATTTACTGGTTACATCTTTGTGGAATAGTTTAACATCTTTATTCTCTGCATTTCCTATAAATTAGATCTAAAGGCCAGATCAGATTTAGTTTGAAATTTTGGGGGAAGAAATATTTTCGGGTGGTGCTGTGTTCTTTTATTTGTTGACATATAATATCTGGCTGTCTCTTTTTGTCTGATGTTTGCAGTTGTTGATGCTCACCCATTATTAGGTGATGCAAAATATTGATATTCTAATTCTATTCATCTTCCATTTATTAGTTGGATGTTTCTATAAAAAGGAAATTCCTCTCATTTGACATTTGCTTACATATAGGAAAGGTATGATTAGTACTTGATTCTTCCTCTTTGCAATTTTCTAAATAATGAATTGGCTCACTAATATCCTCCAGTGATGACCAATTAGGTTTTGTTTTGCTTCACAGTTTTCATGAACCCATAGATTTAAAAATATTTACTTTGTTCTATCCAAGGCATTAGTATTATTATATTTATTGAAGCTTAAATTGTGCTTTTGGTCAGTGGGTTTGGCTACTGAATGCTTCTGACATGACATTAGTAATCATTGATAGCTTCTTTACTATTTGGAATTGCCACATGATTCAGGCTCGCTTAGACATTTCCTCATTCAAAACATAGTCATTGGAGAAAAGTGTCTAACATGAAAAAATAAATCAAAAGAGAAACCTAAAGAAAACAAAGATAATGTAGGAAATTATATCAACCTTGAAAAATCCCTCAGGGAGATCTCTCAGATGGGAGATAAAGTAAAGACAATTTCTGGAGAAAAAAAGGGTAAAAACAAAAACAAATGAAAAAATGACACATAGGTCCACCATTCAACTGATTATAAGATCAGAAGAAAAGATAGAAAAAATCAAAGGAAGAAAATTACTTAAAAAGACATAACCCTCAAAAATCTCAAAATTAAAACTACAAATCTTAAAACTGAGAAGGCTCACTGAGAACCACGTACAATGAAAAAAATAGACACACATCATGAAATTTCAAGAATTTCCAGAATACCAGTAATAAAAAAGAGCCCCTAAAACTGATTATATATGAAGAAACAAAAATGAGAAAAGCTTTGGATTTGTCAACATTAAATACTAAAAGACAATGGGGGGACTTCTGCCTCCATGTAAGATGTCATAACAGGGATTGAATTTATCCTCTTACCCAAAACAACTGAAAACCAATGCTTTCAAGACATCAGATACTAGGCAACAAAAAATCAATGATCCCTGAGAGATGGGGAACAATTAAGTATGCCTCAGCTTACTGTGTTGAGAGAGTTTTCTGGCCATGGAACTGAATTTAGGGAGATTAAACTAAGGGTTAAGGAGATTAAGCTGACAGTCAGGAGAGGTCAAAACAACTGGAGCTCACAGGGCAGAATACTAGAGAGAAGAGAGAGATAACTCTAGAGAACTGCAGAAGGGCCCCCTCAACTATTCAGTAAATTACTGACCAGTATCCCTGCAGAAGCTGGGGAAAGAAACATATAAAAGAATTAGAGGTAACAGTACCTTGAGCTCACATATGTCTGGGAATAGTTTCTATTTCTACCATCCAGACTGGCAAATGTCACTAGGAAGAGTATCAGAAGGATCTCTCCTTATGAGTGGAAAATAATTATCCCTAAATCAAATGCTGTTCTGATCTTGCTTATCAAATATTAATAGCAACACCCCAAGAAATCAAACTATTTTTAGGTAATTTCTAGAATATAGTTTAAGAATATTTACAGAGATATAAAAATATCCAGCATCCAAAAAGGTAAAATTGATCATGTCTAGCATTTAAGCAAAAATGACTAGACATACAAAAAAGAAGGAAAATGCAACACATATTGAGGAGAAAAAAACACAATTAAAATTGATGCAGAACTGACACAATAGTTAGAATTATCAGGCAAAGACATTAAAACAATGGCTACAACTGTATTCCACACAGTCTAGAGATCAAAACCATGATGTTTGGGATCAAAATCCCACTTGGTAGGTTTACCAACATATTAGACATTGCAGAAGAATATATATATATATATATTTTAATTATACTTTAAGTTCTAGGGTACATGTGCACAACGTGCAGGTTTGTTACATATGTATACATGTGCCATGTTGTTGTGCTGCACCCATTAACTCGTCATTTACATTAGGTATGTCTCTTAATGCTTTCCCTCCCCCTTCCCCTTACCCCACGACAGGCCCCGGTGTGTGATGTTCCCCTTCCTGTGTGCAAGTGTTCTCATTGTTCAATTCCCACCTATGAGTGAGAACATGTGGTGTTTGGTTTTTTTGTCCTTGTGACAGTTTGCTGAGAATGATGGTTTCCAGCTTCATCCATGTCACTACAAAGGACATGAACTCATCCTTTTTTATGGCTGCATTGTATTCCATGGTGTATATGTGCCACATTTTCTTAATCCAGTCTATCATTGATGGACTGGATTTGGGTTGGTTCCAAGTCTTTGCTATTGTGAATAGTGCCACAATAAATATATGTGTGCATGTGTCTTTATAGCAGCATGATTTATAATCTTTGGGTATATAACCAGTAATGGGATGGCTGGGTCAAATGGTATTTCTAGTTCTAGATCCTTGAGGAATTGCCACACTGTCTTCCACAATGGTTGAACTAGTTTACAGTCCCACCAACAGTGTAAAAGTGTTCCTATTTCTCCACATCCTCTCCAGCACCTGTTGTTTCCTGACTTTTTAATGATCACCATTCTAACTGGTGTGAGATGGTATCTCACACTGGTTTTGATTTGTATTTCTCTGATGGCCAGTGATGATGAGCAATTTTTCATGTGTCTCTTGGCTGCAAAAATGTCTTCTTTTGAGAAGTGTCTGTTCATATCCTTTGCCTGCTTTTTGATGTGGTTGTTTTTTTCTTGTAAATTTGTTTGAGTTCTTTGTAGATTCTGGATATTAGCCCTTTGTCAGATGAGTAGATTGCAAAAATTTTCTCCCATTCTGTAGGTTGTCTGTTCACTCTGATGCTAGTTTCTTTTGCTGTGCAGAAGCTCTTTAGTTTAATTAGATCCCATTTGCCAATTTTGGCTTCTGTTGCCATTGCTTTTGGTGTTTTAGACATGAAGTCCTTGCCCATGCCTATGTCCTGAATGGTATTGTTTAGGTTTTCTTCTAGGGTTTTTATGGTTTTAAGTCTAACATTTAAGTCTTTAATCCATCTTGAATTAATTTTTGTATAAGGTGTAAGGAAGGGATCCAGTTTCAGCTTTCTACATATGGCTAGCCAGTTTTCCCAGCACCATTTATTAAATAGGGAATCTTTCCCCATTTCTTGTTTTTATCAGATTTGTCAAAGATCAGATGGTTGTAGATGTGTGGTATTATTTCTGAGGGCTCTGTTCTGTTCCATTGGTCTATATCTCTGATTTTGTACCAGTACCATGCTGTTTTGGTTACTGTAGCCTTGTAGTATAGTTTGAAGTCAGGTAGTGTGATGCCTCCAGCTTTGTTCTTTTGGCTTAGGATTGTCTTGGCAATGCAGGCTCTTTTTTGGTTCCATATGAACTTTAAAGTAGTTTTTTCCAATTCTGTGAAGAAAGTCATTGGTAGCTTGATGGGGATGGCATTGAATCCATAAATTACCTTGGGCAGTATGGCCATTTTCACGATATTGATTCTTCCTATCCATGAACATGGAATGTTCTTCCATTTGTTTGTGTCCTCTTTTATTTCCTTGAGCAGTGGTTTGTAGTTCTCCTTGAAGAGGTCCTTCACATCCCTTGTAAGTTGGATTCCTAGGTATTTTATTCTCTTTGAAGCAATTGTGAATGGGAGTTCACTCATGATTTGGCTCTCTGTCTGTGTGTTATTGGTGTATAAGAATGCTTGTGATTTTTGCACACTGATTTTGTATCCTAAGACTTTGCTGAAATTGCTTATCAGCTTAAGGAGATTTTGGGCTGAGACAATGGGGTTTTCTAAATATACAACCATGTCATCTGCAAACAGGGACAATTTCACTTCCTCTTTTCCTGATTGAATACCCTTTATTTTTTTCTCCTGTCTGATTGCCCTGGCCAGAACTTCCAACACTATGTTGAATAGGAGTGGTGAGAGAGGGCATCCCTGTCTTGTGCCAGTTTTCAAAGGGAAATCTTCCAGTTATTGCCCATTCAGTATGATATTGGCTGTGGGTTTGTCATAATAGCTCTTACTATTTTGAGATACATCCCATCAATACCTAATTTACTGAGAGTTTTTAGCATGAAGGGCTGTTGAATTTTGTCAAAGGCCTTTTCTGCATCTATTGAGATAACCATGCGATTTTTGTCTTTGGTTCTGTTTATATGCTGGATTACGTTTATTGATTTTCTTATGTTGAACCAGCCTTGCATCCCAGGGAT
Source organism: Gorilla gorilla gorilla (assembly GCF_029281585.2). Taxonomy (NCBI): domain Eukaryota; kingdom Metazoa; phylum Chordata; class Mammalia; order Primates; family Hominidae; genus Gorilla; species Gorilla gorilla. Next base: position 101,924,173 of record NC_073231.2, on the reverse strand, counting down.
GAAGCCCACTTGATCATGGTGGATAAGCTTTTTGATGTGCTGCTGGATTCGGTTTGCCAGTATTTTATTGAGGATTTTTGCATTGATGTTCATTAGGGATATTGGTCTAAAATTCTCTTTTTTTGCTGTGTCTCTTCCAGGCTTTGGTATCAGGATGATGCTGGCCTCATAAAATGAGTTAGGGAGGGTATCCTCTTTTTCTATTGATTGGAATAATTTCAGAAGGAATGGTACCAGCTCCTCCTTGTACCTCTGGTAGAATTCGACTGTGAATCTGTCTGGTCCTGGACTTTTTTGATTGGTAGGCTATTAATTATTGCCTCAATTTTAGAGCCTGTTATTGGTCTATTCAGGGATTCAACTTCTTCCTGGTTTAGTCTTGGGAGGGTGTATGTGTCCAGGAATTTATCCATTTCTTCTAGATTTTCTAGTTTATTCGCGTAGAGCTGTTTGTAGTATTCCTTGATGGTAGTTTGTATTTCTGTGGGATAGGTGGTGATATCCCCTTTATCATTTTTTATTGCATCTATTTGTTTCTTCTCTCTTTTCTTCATTAGTCTTGATAGCGGTCTATCAATTTTGTTGATCTTTTCAAAAAACCAGCTCCTGGATTCATTGATTTTTTTGAAGGGTTTTTTGTGTCTCTATCTCCTTCAGTTCTGCTCTGATCTTAGTTATTTCTTGCCTTCTGCCAGCTTTTGAATGTGCTTGCTCTTGCTTCTCTAGTTCTCTTAATTGTGATGTTAGGGTGTCAATTTTGGATCTTTCCTGCTTTCTCTTGTGGACATTTAGTGCTATAAATTTCCCTCTACACACTGCTTTAAATGTGTCCCAGAGATTCTGGTATGTTGTGTCTTTGTTCTCATTGGTTTCAAAGAACATCTTTATTTCTGCCTTCATTTCTCGTTATGTACCCAGTAGTCATTCAGGAGCAGGTTGTTCAGTTTCCATGTAGTTGAGCGGTTTTGAATGAGTTTCTTAATCCTGAGTTCTAGTTTGATTGCACTGTGGTCTGAGAGACAGTTTGTTATAATTTCTGTTCTTTTACATTTGCTGAGGAGAGCTTTACTTCCAACTATGTGGTCAATTTTGGAATAAGTGTGATGTGGTGCTGCGAAGAATGTATATTCTGTTGATTTGGGGTGGAGAGTTCTGTAGATGTCTGTTAGGTCCACTTGGTGCAGAGCTGAGTTCAAGTCCTGGATATTCTTGTTAACCTTCTGTCTTGTTGATCTGTCTAATGTTGAGAGTGGGGTGTTAAAGTCTCCCATTATTATTGTGTGGGAGTCTAAGTCTCTTTGTAAGTCTCTAAGGACTTGCTTTATCAATCTGAGTGCTCCTGTATTGGGTGCATGTATATTTAGGATAGTTAGCTCTTCTTGCTGAATTGATCCCTTTACCATTACATAATGGGCTTCTTTGTCTCTTTTGATCTTTGTTGGTTTAAAGTCTGTTTTATCAGAGACTAGGATTGCAACCCATGCCTTTTTTTGTTTTCCATTTGCTTGGTAGATCTTCCTCCATCCCTTTATTTTGAGCCTATATGTGTCTCTGCATGCGAGATGGGTCTCCTGAATACAGCACACTGATGGGTCTTGACTATTTTTTTTTTTTTTTTTTTTTTTTTTTTGAAACGGAGTCTCGCTCTGTCACCCAGGCTGGAGTGCAGTGGTGCAATCTCGGCTCACTGCAAGCTCCACCTCCCGGGTTCACGCCATTCTCCTGCCTCAGCCTCCCGAGTAGCTGGGACTACAGGCGCCCGCCACTGCGCCCGGCTAATTTTTTGTATTTTTAGTAGAGATGGGGTTTCACCGTGGTCTCGATCTCCTGACCTCGTGATCCGCCCACCTCGGCCTCCCAAAGTGCTGGAATTACAGGCGTGAGCCAGGGTCTTGACTCTTTATCCAATTGGCCAGTCTGTGTCTTTTAATTGGAGCATCCAGCCCATTTACACTTAAGGTTAATATTGTTATGTGTGAATTTGATCCTGTCATTATGATGTTAGCTGGTTATTTTGCTCGTTAATTGATGCAGTTTCTTCCTAGCATTGATGGTCTTTATAATTTGGCATGTTTTTGCAGTGGCTGGTACTGGTTTTTCCTTTCCATGTTTACTGCTTCCTTCAGGAGCTCTTGTAGGGCAGGCCTGGTGGTGGCAAAATCTCTCAGCATTTGCTTGTCTGTAAAGGATTTTATTTCTTCTTCACTTATGAGGCTTAGTTTGGCTGGATATGAAATTCTGGGTTGAAAATTCTTTTCTTTAAGAATGTTGAATATTTGCCCCCACTCTCTTCTGGCTTGTAGGGTTTCTGCTGAGAGATGCACTGTTAGTCTGATGGGCTTCCCTTTGTGGGTAACCCGACCTTTCTCTCTGGCTGCCCTTAACATTTTTTCCTTCATTTCAGCTTTGGTGAATCTGACAATTATGTGTCTTGGAGTTGCTCTTCTCGAGGAGTATCTTTGTGGCATTCTCTGTATTTCCTGAATTTAAATGTTGGCCTGCCTTGCTAGGTTGGGGAAATTCTCCTGGATAATATCCTGCAGAGTGTTTTCCAACTTGGTTCCATTCTCCCCGTCACTTTCAGGTACACCAATCAGACGTAGATTTGGTCTTTTCACATAGTCCCATATTTCTTGGAGGCTTTGTTCATTTCTTTTTACTCTTTTTTCTCTAAACTTCTCTTCTTGCTTCATTTGATTGATTTGATCTTCCATCACTGATACCCTTTCTTCCAGTTGATAGAATCTGCTACTGAAGCTTGTGCATTCATCACGTAGTTCTCGTCCATGGTTTTCACCTCCATCAGGTCCTTTAAGGACTTCTCTACACTGGTTATTGTACTTAGCCATTCATCTAATCTTTTTTTAAGGTTTTTAGCTTCTTTGTGATGGATTTGAACTTCCTCCTTTAGCTCGGAAAAGTTTGATCGTCTGAAGCCTTCTTCTCTCAACTTGTCAAAGTTATTCTCCTTCCAGCTTTGTTCCATTGCTGGTGAGGAGCTGCGTTCCCTTGGAGGGGGAGAGATGCTCTGATTTTTGGAATTTTCAGCTTTTCTGCTCTGTTTTTTCCCCATCTTTGTGGTTTTATCTACCTTTGGTCTTTGATGATGGTGACATACAGATGGGTTGTTGGTGTGGATGTCCTTTCTGTTTGTTAGTTTTCCTTCTAACAGTCAGGACCCCCAGCTGCAGGTCTGTTGGCGTTTGCTGGAGGTCCACTCCAGACCTTGTTTGCCTGAGTATCGGCAGTGGAGGCTGCAGAACAGTGAATATTGCTGAATGGCAAATGTTGCTGCCTGATCGTTCCTCTGGAAGCTTTGTCTCAGAGGGGTGCTCGGCCGTGTGAGGTGTCAGTCTGCCCCTACTGGTGGGTGCCTCCCAGTTAGGCTACTCGGGGTTCAGGGACCCACTTGAGGTGGCAGTCTGTCCGTTCTCAGATCTCAAACTCTGTGCTTGGGGAACCACTACTCTCTTCAAAGCTGTTAGACAGGGACATTTAAGTCTGCAGAGGTTTCTGCTGCCTTTTGTTTGGCTCTGCTCTGCCCCCAGAGGTGGAGTCTACAGAGGCAGATAGGCCTCCTTGAGCTGCGGTGAGCTCCACCCAGTTCTAGCTTCCTGGCTGCTTTGTTTACCTACTGAAGCCTCAGCAATGGCGGGTGCCCCTCCCCCAGCCTCATTGCAGCCTTGCAGTTTGATCTCAGACTGCTGTGCTAGCAATGAGTGAGGCTCTGTGGGCATGGGACCCTCCAAGCCAGGCACAGGATATAATCTCCTGGTGTGCAGTTTGCTAAGACCATTGGAAAAGCACAGTATTAGGGTGGGAGTGAGCCGATTTTCCAGCTGCTGTCTGTCATAGCTTCCCTTGGTTAGGAAAGGGAATTCCCTGACCCCTTGAGCTTCCCAGGGAAGGCGATGCCACGCCTTGCTTTGGTTCACACTCGGTGGGCTGCACCCACTGTCCTGCACCCACTGTCTGACAAGTCCCAGTGAGATGAACCCGGTACCTCAGTTGGAAATGCAGAAATCACCCATCTTCTGTGTCGCTCATGCTGGGAGCTGTAGATTGGACCTGTTCCTATTCGGCCATCTTGGAACCACCCTCCAGAAGAAAATATTAATGAATTTGATAATGTAGCGATAGAAATGATAAAAATGAAACAGAAATAAGACTCAAAAGAAATGAACAGAACAGCAGTGAGTGGTGGGACAATTTCAAGTGGCCTAATATTATGGGTAATTGGGGCACCAAAAGAGGATGGAGGGAAAGACATTTGAAGATCAATGGCCCTAAATTTTCCAAATTTGATGAAAACTATAATCCCACAGATCCAAGAAGCTCAACAAACCCAAATCCAAGCAAAGAAAAAGAAAAAAGAAAAAACCTTCACCCAGGTATGTCATAATCAAATTGTTCAAAACCAGCAAAAAGTAAATATGTTAAAAGCAGCCAGAGGAAAAAAGATACCTTTCAGACAGAGGAAGAAAGATTAGGATTAGATTTCTGATTAGAAACAATGACAATGTAAGCAAGAAGATAGTCGAGCAACATTTTTAATAGTATTGAAAGAGAGAATTTCAAACTAGACTCCAATAACCAGAGAAAATATCTTTCAAAACAGAAACTGAAGTTGAATTAAATAAATTTTCAGAAATACAAATTTAAAAGATTCTATCACCCACAGACTATACGAAATGTTAAAGGAAGCCTTTCAGGCAGAAGGGAAATGATACCAGATAGAAATATGGACCTATGCAAAGGAATGATGAGCATCAGAAATGGCAACCAGTCTCTGCTCCTCCTGTTTGACATACAGCTGCAGCTTCTCATGCAGCACCAGCTTTTAACTCTGGCAAAGTAAATATTGTCACCATCAATGACTCCTTCATTGATCTGAACTACATAGTCTACATGTTCCAGTATAATTCCACCCATGGCAAGTTCCATGGCACTGTCAAGGCTGTGAACAGGAAGTGTGTCACCAATGGCAATACTATCACCATCTTCCAGGAGCAAGATCCCACCAAAATCAAATGGGTTGATGCTGGCATTGATTATGCTGTGGAATCCTCCAGTATCTTCAGTATCTTGGAGATGGCTGGGGCTCACTTAGAGTGGATAGCCAAAAGGATCATCATCTCTTACCTCTCTGCTAATGCCCCCATGTTTTTGGTGGGCATTAACCATGAGAAGTGGAAAAAAAAACCTCGTGATCCCTAGCAATGCCTCCTGAATCAACAACTGCTTAGCCTCCCTGGCCAAGGTCATCCATGACAACTTTGGCATTGTAGAGGAGGACTTATGACCACAGTCCATGCCATCATTGCTACCCAGAAGACTGTGGATGTCCCCTCTGGGAAACTGTGGTGTGAGGGCAGGGCTCTCCAGAACATCATTCCTGCATCTACTGGTGCTGCCGAGGGTGTGGGCGAGGCCATGCCTGAGCTGAATGGGAAGCTCACTGGCATGGTCTTCCATATCCTCACTGCCAATGTATCAGTCGTGGACTTGATCTGCCATATGGAGAAACTTACCAGATATGATGATATCAATAAGGTGGTAAAGTAGGCCTTGGAGAGATCCCCTGAAGGGCATCCTGGGCCACACTGAGTACTAGGTTGTCTCCTCTGTCTTTAACAGTGACACCTGCTCTTCCTCCCTTCAATGCTGGTGAAATGCCCTCAATTACCACTTACTTTGTCAAGCTCATTTCCTGGTATGACAATGAATTTGGCTACATCAACAGGGTATTAGACCTTATAGTCCACATGGCCTTCAAGGAGTAAGAACTCCCTGGACCACCAGCCCCAGTGACAGCATGTGTGGAGGAGAGAGGCCTTCAGTGGCAGGGAAGTCCCTGCCACAGTCATTCACCTCCACACTGAGAATCTCCCCTTGACACAGTTTTCATGCCAGAAACCCTGAAGAATGAGAGGAGTCTAGGGAGCCCCACCTTGCCATATACTGTACCATCATAAAGTCCCCGTACTCAGCCAAAAATAAAATAAAACAAAATAAAAAAGTAACCACATTGGTTAGTTCATGACTTTAAAAAGTTACTTACATCTCTTTATAAGATAATTTACTGCTTAAACAAAAATAATAACAATGTCATGTAGGGTACATAATATATGTAGAAGTAAAATAAACTACAACATTAGCACAAAGGCTAGAAAGAGAGAAATAGAAGTAAACTATTGTAAGGTTCTTAGACCATACAAGAAGTGGCATAATATTACTAGAAGGGAGATTGTTATAACTTAAAGATTATACTGTAAACCACAAAGTAACCACTAAAATAATAAAGAATTGCAGCTAATTAGTTTACAAAGGACATATAATGGAATAATAAAAAATACTCAATACAAAACAAAAGGGCACAAAAAAGAGGATGAAAAAGTAAACAAAGAACAGTTAGGACAAATAGAAAACAAATATCATGACAGTGATGTCAATAAACATACTAAATGGAAATGTTCTAAACACCCTAATTATAATGCAGATATAATCAGATTGGATAAAAAAGCAGGACCCCAATTATATGTGGCCCACAAGAAACCCCATGTAAATATAAAGACACAAATAGATTAAAACTAAAAGGATGGAAGCACATACACTATCCTAGTATGAATTAATAGAAATCTGCACTGGCTATGTTAGTATCAGACAAAGTGAACTTCAGAGCAAAAAATATGACCAGGGATAAAGAAGGTCATTTCTTAATGATAAAGGAGTCAGTAAATCAAGAAGACACAGCAATCCTAAGTATTTCTGCACCTAATAATATAGCTTCAAAATATTTGAAGCAAAAACCAATAGAACTGCAAGGAGAAATAGACAAATCCACAATTTTAGTCACAGATTTTAATGCCCTTTTCTCAATTTATGAAACAACAAGACAGAAAGTCAGGAAGGATATAGAAAACTTGAACAATGCTATCAACAAATTTGACCTAGTTGACACTTATAGACTGCTCCTCCCAACAACAGCAGAATGCACATTCTTTTCAAGTACACAGGGAAGAAGTTTATCAAGGACCAAGTACACATCAAACAAATCAACACACAGTTTAGCAAGATGGACCATGTTCTAGGCCATAAAATATGTTTCAATAAATTTGAAAGAATTTGAGTCATACAAAGTATATGTTTAGAAATGGAACTAATTGGAAATCAATGACATAAGGAAATCTGGAAAATTCTCAAATATATGGGAATTAAATAATATGCTAAAAAACTTGGCTTTCACTCACCTTTACTGAGGAAGCAAAAACTATGTGTTCCAGCACAATTAGAGAGTAAAATAAGGAAGGGAAAAACTTGAGCTTCAGAATATAGGAAATTCTAGACAAGATCTTGTAAAATCGAAGTTCAGAATACCAGCCATCCTTAAGAGAGCAACCGGTTTAGAATTCGGAAATTGGAGGGAGAATTTCATGAGGAAGGTATCCAGGAACAACATAAAATTGATACATCATCTGGTATGTTTAAACATAGACATATGATGGAGAGGTTTGAAACATCTAAGGATATTGTTTATAGATATGGTATCTTATCTCATAAAAGATATAGATGATTATGATAAAAGGGAGGTAATTAAGTAATACCAGTAAAAATCAAAAAGTACAAGAAGCATAATTATATTGTAGCATTTGCTATGCACAGAACAATATTTTATGTTGTTATGATGATGGAAACAACAGTTACTGATTTTACTAAAAACTCTGATAACTATTGGGAAGGTGAAGGAAAGGAAAAGGTATATTGGGGTTAGAGAATTTGATATCTATCATAACAGCAGTAAATAATGCATCTATTTGATAAATCAAGAGGTAAATTCTTATTTAAAATAATGGCAGAAATATAAGAAATGGTTTTTAAAAGTTAAAAAATATTGCTCTTGGAAATTACATTAGGAAAAAGTGACAGGGAAGACATTCTTCGTTATAAACTCTGCTTAGTTTTGATTAAGATAAAACTCTGTGTAAGTATTTTTTGGTGAAATATTTTTAAACAAGAAATGAAACCAACTAAACAGAAATCAGTCATGTCGCCTATTACTCTCTACTCCAACTAAGAACAGAATAAGAAAAAATAGTCAATTCCTTGGGGATGGTTCACTGTCATCTGAGCTGTAGTAGGTAAAGCAGAATATGTCCTAGGTGTAAAATTTTGACACACTTCTATAGTATTTAACAAAGTGTACTAACTCATAATGTTGGGTTGTAAGGGTAATGACATTTAAAAATAATATTTAAAAGGGACATTCTAACAGAAAATGGAGAGGGTGGGGAGCATCAAAAAACTCAGTAATCAAAGCAAATAATATGTTAATGCAATATTTTAAAATTAAAATCTGCAAAATAAATGCAAAACATTCATAATGAATACAATATCAAAATTTTAAATAAAAATAGGATCAGTATTGCTGAATTTTTTCTTTTGTCTTAGGCTCCAGTATGGCCCAGTATGGCACGGGTTTAATTTATAAATATTAAGGGTTCTGGGTACTGGGAGAATAATAATCATCCTCTTTCACATCTCATAACTCTGCATGAAGATGAACTATTGTCACGAGGGAAAGTTTTTTGAAGACTTCAACATGCTGTATAAATATGAGTTGTTTCAAATAATCTCCATAGTGCTTTATTACCTACTAAATCATTCATTCTGATCAAAGGTGTATGGTTTCTGGTGTCTTCTAGCAAACTCATCAATCCTGTATTTTCTTCAATGACCTTAGCAAAATGAATAATTCTTCTAGATACCATTTTCTTTGCAGGTGACTAGTGTTTAGTGTTATTAACCATCTGTTCCATTTACTTTACTCGCCACAAGTAAAGGGCAATTTGTCCAAATTCCAGTGTTGATTTTTTTCTGTGCTCACAGCATGGACTGTAACAATGGGGTGAGACTCAATGCGTTTTCTGTCTTGGAGAAAGTGCACCTGTGAGAGAGTGAGCCATAGACCTCCAACATTTTGAAAGCAATTGGGGAATTCGGAAGCCAATAGGTAACTAGTAGAAGAAATAGAGTCATACTTCTGAGTAGGCACCTTCCTCAAAGACCTGTTTCTCTCAAGGTCCATCTTTCTAATTGCTGACTTTGCACAGACTCCACAACAACCTGCATACCATAATCTGAAAGGAAAGGTCAATCTAAAGGTCACAGGTTTTAAGGGTGCTACTTCAAAGACATTTATCTCCTTTACAACACCATTAGGCTTGGGTAATGGTCTATTGTCTTTCATCATCCCAACCTCTTCACCTGCTTGTTTACTCTGAGTCTAACCTCAGAATTTAAGCCCCAGCATAAATGGATGCTTTCCTGCTACTTAACATGGGCCCAATGGAAGCTTGTTCATAGTCTAACTTCCAATTGTCAGTTGTTTAAAGGAAATACAGTTACTAAGAGAGGGATATGGTTTAGTCTTTTGGATAAACGATGAAAAGGAAAAGAACTTTTTAGATAAATGATTAACAATGAAGAAAATAGCTTTATGCATTAAGTTGCTTATTGTAGTTTTATTGGTATTTCTAAAAAAATCAGGAACATAAATATCCAATGATAAAAATTGCTATATTTTCATAGTACTGATCTAAATATTTTATATCTGATATCTTACTGAATCCTCATTGTAACTCTGTGAAGCAGGTATTATTGTTAGTCCCATTTTGCAGATGAAGAAAACTATTTTACGAAGAGTTCATGTTATTTTTCAAGGTCCTAGTAAGTGGCAGAGATGGCATTTGAACCCAGGCAGTGTGGCTGTGAAGCAGGGTCTTTAGCCTCTATGCTAGGCTGCCTTGCACACAAAGGAATAATATACCAACTTGGTGCTTCATTTTTCAACCTTTACAATGGTAGAAAGTCTATGTAGCAACATAAAAAATATAAATTAAATATAAATTTCATGACCTTGTTATTTAAACTATATAAAATATATAACAGTGTAGATAAAGACTGAGAGGTAATAGGAAGAACTGACTTAGGTCAAGGACCCCAAGTGGTCAAAAGAAAAGAAAATTACAAAACCGAAATATGACAGGAAAGGCCCTTGGTAGAATCTAAGTATTACTAAGAACTGCTCCTGACTAAATTCCATTTTCCAAACTCAGCTTTGTCCCTAGATTATGACATTCTGGAAACTTCTGGAAAGGTTCTTAGGGAAGTCTTTTACTGAAGCATGTTATCCAACTCTCTTTGACTGCTTGAATCACAGGCTCATTTACCCTCATATGGCTGATACTCAACATCTATTTCCAGTCTTTCCTTCTACATAGTCCTCCCTGTAACACAAACAACAATAATGAAAATAGTTCTGGTAGTGTGCTATTGGGATTGTGTTGATCATTTTCTCTTATTAGAAATGTTTTTCTGTTGTAAACATAAATAAGGTAAAATTGGACGTGAGCCTGCAAATTAAAAAAAAAAAGATGCTCCCATAATGATGAATGAGGTGATATTTGAAAGAACATGCAGTATTGGGAAAAAAAGGAAATGATGAATTCCAGACAGAGTCAGTGATCAATTTACATCAATCCATTCATCTATTCAGCAAATATTTATTGAGCACCCACCATGTGCCAGGCACTGTGCATGTGCTGGATATTCAGAGGTGACCACAATGGATAAGATCCTGACAGTCTCAGAATTTACTGTATAATCGGTGGACTTTAAGCAGGTAAATATAAATATGTAATTACTAACTGTGAAGTGATATGAAGGAAAAACAGAGTGTCAAGACTAAGAATAATCTGGGGACCTGCTTTAGACTGAGCACTCAAAACTGGTCTTCTTGATGAAGTGAGGCTTAAGATAAGACTGAAAGATGAAAGGAGATTGGTCAGACCATAAGTCACTGTAAGCACTCTTCAGGGGAGGGAACAATAGGATGCGTAAGGACTCTGAGGTGGTAAAGAAAAGGTCAAAAAGGCTGAAGTGTAGTGAATGAAGAGGGGAATGAGGTAGGCAAGGGGTGAGATACAGGTCATGTGAGAGTAGAGGATTTAATTATAAGTGTACAAGAAACTATTGAATATCATTCTGGATGTTTAGAGAATAAACGTGAGGGTTACAAGAATGAAAATAAAAAGGCTATTGCAGATGTCCAAGTAAGACTTGGTTGACTCTTGACTAGAGTGTTGGCAATGAAGATGAAGAAGAGAGGAAGAATTGAAGAAATATTGTGTTGAGAGAATTCTCAGAATTTAGATGAGGGGTTGCACTTGGGAGGAAAATGAAAGTAACAAAAGCATGTATTAGGCAGGGTAGGAGCTGCTGTAACAAGCATCCCTTTCCAAATCTCAATGACTTAACCCACTATTTTCTTGCTCATATCACAGTCCAATATGAGTCTACAGGAGAGTGAGGGAGATCTGCTCCACAACTTGTGGTGCCTCCATTTTCAACAGGTGGCCTCTAAAGAGTGTAAAGAGAGAGCATAGAGGATCATAAAGGACATTTTAGGAGCCAGGCCAGATGTGGAGTTCATTACTTTCACCTACAATCCCACTGGCCAGAGCTCAATAACATAACTACGTTACTTTAGGGGGTGCTGGGAAATGTAATCTGGCTGTATGTTCAGGTAAAAAAAAAGTGAAATAGGTTTGTGAACACACAGCATTATCTATGCTCCAAATGACTGCCTGGTTTTGGGTTTTGGCTTGAATAACTGGCTGGATGGTGTCAGCTCTATCTACATACTCAGCTGGGGAAGACTAGAGGAGGAATACGTTTGTGGGAAGAGATTGCTATGGTCTAAACACTTGTATTCCGCCCAAATTCATATGTTGAAATCTTAACCCTGTTGGCCATTTGTATGTCTTCTTCTGAGAAATGTCTATTCTTATCCTTTGCCCACTTTTAAATGAAATTATTTATTTTTTGTTCTTTTACTGTTGAATTATTAGAATTCCTTGTATATTCTGGCTATTAGTCTCCTGTAGGATGAATAGTTTGCAAATAGTCAAATATTTACTCCCATTCAACAGGTGGTCTCTTCACTCTTGATTAGTTCTTTTGCATTGCAGAAGCATTTTAGTTTAATTAAGTCCCATTTGTCTATTTTTGTTTCTGTTGCCTGTGCTTTTGAGGTCTTTGTTATAAATTTTTTGCCTACATCAATGTCCAGGAGAGTTTTCCCTATGTTTTCTTCGAGTATTTTTAGAGTTTCAGGTCTTATGTTTAAGTTTTTAATCCATCTTGAGTTGATTTTTTATGTATAGTGAGATATAGGGGCATAGGGGTTCCATTTCATTCTTTTGCATGTGGCTAATCCAACTTTCCCAGCACCATTTATTGAAGAGGGCATCCTTTTCCCCATGTAAGTTTTTGTCAGTTTTGTCAAAGATCAGTTGGCTGTAAGTATATGGCTTTATTTCTGAGTTCTCCCTTCTGTTAAATTGGTCTATGTATTGATTTTTATACCAATACCATGCTGTTTTGGTTACGATAGCCTTGTGATATCTGCTGGTACCTTGATCTTAGATTTCCCAGCCTCCAAAACTGTAAGACTACATTTCTGTTGTCTATAAGCTACTCAGTCTATGGTATTTTGTTATGGAGGCCCAAATGGACTAAGACAAAGATCAAGCAATCGGTTTTAGACTTGCTAAGCTTGAGTTGCATAGTAGCCATTCAGGTAGAGATGTCAGGTAGGCAGTTTGATACTCATGTACTGAGTTCAGTTTTTGGTCAGATACATAAGCCACTAGGAAATATGTAGGTAATTTGATCAAGGTCATGCACATTGACTGTGTATTTGCTTAGCTATTAATTATTTACTGAGCACTTATTGTGTTCCAGGCATTGTGCTAGGCACAGGGTAAATAGGGTTATACACAATAGTTAATACGTTTAGAGCTTTGATTCTACTGGAGACAGACAAACAATAAAGCAAGACAAATAAGTAAAATACATAGTATGTTGAATATTGATAAAATCTAGAGAAAAATAGAGAAGGGGAATAAGGAGTGAAGTGGATTGGCTATTGCAATTTTAAACAGGGTGGTCAGGGAAGACTTCACTAGGAAGGTGACTTCTGACCAAAGACCTAAAAGGAGATGAAGATCAAGACATGTGGTTAACCAGAGAGTGGAGATTTAGGCCAGAAAATACTAAATGTAAATGCCTCAAGGCTGGATGTGACTGGCTTTGGCTGGACTGGACTAGGAGAGGAGGGGTGAGAATGAAGTGGCTGAGGTCACAGAGGTAGTGGGTAGGGGTTGAGCCAGACTGTGTAGGTCTTATAAACCCTTATAGGACTTTATCTTTTACTTTGGCCATGCAATTTATGTTTATTTAAAGTTTTCTTCTAAAAGTTGAATAATCACTCACTTTTTGAATTTTCCTTTAGTCCTCTGTCCTGCTTTAGAATACAATATAAAACAGGGTAGAATCACCTCACTTTATAGTAACACACTGGTTAGAGTACCTGTTTCTGTGAGGCTAGGCACTGTATTCACAGATACATTAAACAAGAGAAACTAAATATGTATTTTTTCAATGGCTTATTATTTAGTAGTCATTAGGCCAGGCACTGCAGATACAAAGATAAAAGAGATATGATTCCACTTACAGAACTTCCTGAAACAGATCATTTTTAATATATCATGTTAAGTACAGATAGATACATGCAGAGGGTGTTGCAGAAAGCTGTTTAGCAAATGGAATATGTGCCAGGAGAGGTCAATGCTTGAGGCAAGACTTAACAAGTGAGTAGGCTTCATACAAGCAAAGATGGTGGAAGTACAAGTGAGTGAAACAGAAGTAAGTGTTCAGAAAGACAGTTTGGGCAGAGTAGACAGTGTCAAATCAGTGAATATCATATTTAATGGAAGGTAAGAGAATTAAGGTCAGAGAATATTTTGGAAAAAAGTTTGCATGACAAAATCCTTATTCCACACATTTCTATTAAAAATAATTATGAGAACTTCCAATCTAAAAAAAAAGCACATACGCTCCAAGAACTCAAAAAAATTATCTAGACTCTCACTTTACAGATGAGGGAACTGAGAAGAGAAGAGGCTAAATGACTTGTTTAACACCAAACAGCAAATAAGTGGCTGCTTTAGGACTCAAAGCCGTGGGTAATGGTTAAGCTGATGCTGTCCCAAGTGCTTCCTCAAAAATAAACACACTTTTTGTTCTGGTTTCTTTATCACTTGGAATATGCATCTTTTTGAGCCCAAGTGTACTTCCAAGTATTTTTGGAGACTTCAGGATGGTTCCTAAACTCTCTGTGAATTTGTTTTCAAACACCTGTTAGAACTGGTCTTACTCATTGGTTTCTGCTTGGAGGATTGCTCTCAGCCCAGTACAACTGTTCTTCTACTGAGACTTTCTCCAAAAAATATAGAATTTGTTGGTTCTACTTAGTTTTCAGTTTTGCTCTGTTAATTTTTCTCCTTCAGTCTTGGAGAACACAGAGAACTTATGAGGCTAATTTAGGGCAGATATGCTAAAAGTCAAAAGTAATGTTTTCTCTTTGCAGAAAACACCCCAGGGGGCAGAGAATGCAGGAAATTGTGTGTCACTGTGATGAAAAGCAAATGAAAGGCTTTACAGCAGAAATGTTGGTCTCTGATCATCTAACACGTCCATCACAACTTGCAGATGTGTTGTGTAGACACCAGCCAACTGAGCATCCAAAAACAGATTCTTTTCATTCTCTTGTTCACCACGTCCTTCACTGGAACTCTCAGAGATCAGTAGGAAGCAGTAGATGTTGTGAGAAAAATGTGAGAGCATGTGTAACTTTTACGATAATTAGATTAGAATGTAACATGTGACCTTGTATAAGGAAAGAACTCCCTTGAAACTATAGTTGCTTTCCTCTTATTGAATAAATGTCATGGTTATTTTATTTTATTAATATATGGCTATCCAAATGAGATAATTCCCGTTTCAGTTACCTGGGGAAGAGAAATATCCCAGATAGGAAGTGAGACAGAAGATCTGGGAATGTCGGCGGAGAAAGAACTCGTGATCTAGTCTTTAAGGGTTTCATGTGTCCGGGAAGATTTTCCTTTAAGAAAGACTTAAAAGTTGGCATCTATCTAGAGGAGGCAAAGCAGGAGGTAGGAAGAAATCTCAAAATATCATTTATTTCTCTGTGCTTCAGTCAGCCGTAGCTTGTAAATAAGATTAGTTAGATTCATGATCTTTTCTGGATTTATTTCCCCTTTGTTATATCCCAGAAGCAATGAATCTTGGGCACACTTGAGCAAGCAGTTTTTTTTTTGTTGTTTTGTTTTTTGTTTTGGTTTTTTTACATTTCTATCATTCTGTTTAATGATTATATATTACCGATTACTTTTGCCACTGAGAGTCAAGGTTTATATCTTTCACATGCCAGTTTTTAACCCCCTTAAAAAATGCAGGGGTGTTATCCCTTCTATCCTGCTCCGCGCACATTCTAAAGAAGCAAAGAATCATTTACCATGGCCCGTACATTCTTTGACATGGCATTTCCCTAGCTCTTCTATTTGTCACTTGGACCAGTTTTAAAGGAGTGAATGTCCTGAGGCCAGAGATAATCAAGGAGAGACTCTAAAATAGTAGTTCCATCTGGGGGCAATTTTGCCTCCCAGGGGACATTTGGCAATGTCTGGAGACATTTTTGGTTGTCTTAACTGGTGGAGAGGATGCTATGGTCATCTAGCGGATAGACAAGGGATGATGCTAAACTGAGTCCTGCAATGCACAGAATATCCCCACAATAGAGGACGATACAGCTTACAATGTCCATAATGCTAATATTGAGAAACTCTGCCCAGAAAGGGAAGATGAATCTCAAGAGAACAGAATTGGCATCATGTGGCCCAGCTGTTTCCAACTTCCAGAAGATTTTCCTTTCAATGCTACCTCTGGAGGTTCTGGGTTTTCATTGCGACTGGGATAAGCAACATTTCCTTATTCCCATCTTAAGTAATATGCTTTTCTTATTGCCAAATCTGAGAAACCTCCTTGACTTCTCCCACTCTCCAAGTCGTTAATACCAAATATTGATTGATATTATACTAGTCTTATAAACTAAACTGTGCACTGAGGATAGAAAGAAATTTGAGACGTTATCCCTTCCCAGAGATGACTAAAGCCTTACTTGAGATCCCTGGCATGTCACTGTCTTTATAAAATTTCTTTTATAAAATAACTTGGTTATTTGGAAAAATGGGCCTTAGCTCCCACTGTGAGCAGGTAGGTTTGAATCTTCTTCTAGGTGCTCCCAGAGTCAAGAAGTCATTCCTGAAGTTTATAACAAACACCTGTGACAGTAAGATATTTGCAATCCTTTTAACCTAACCAATCATGAAATATAAAAAGTGTTTGGGCTGGGCGCGGTGGCTCATGCCTATAATCCCAGCACTTTGGGAGGCCGAGGCGGGCGGATCACAAGGTCAGGAGATCGAGACCATCCTGGCTAACACGGTGAAACCCCCGTCTCTACTAAAAAAATACAAAAAAATTAGCCAGGCGCTGTGGTGGGCACCTGTAGTCCCAGCTGCTCAGGAGGCTGAGGCCCGAGAACGGCATGAACCCGGGAGGCGGAGCTTGCAGTGAGCTGAGATTGCGCCACTGCACTCCAGCCTGGGTCACAGAGCTAGACTGCATCTCAAAAAAAAAAAAAAAAAGTGTTTGGTATAAACTGTTCAAGGTTCTCAAATTGTGTTATGCTTTGACTTCTTAGTGGGTTCTAATGTCTCAACTACATATTGCTCATTGCATTTTCCCTTGATAGAATGAGGATTGATTTCTCTCTCCCTTCCTTCCTTCCTTCCTTCCTTCCTTCCTTCCTTCCTTCCTTCCTTCCTTCCTCTCTTCCTCTCTCCCTCTCTCCCTCTCTTTCTCTCTTCCTCTCTCCCTCTTTCCTCTCTTTCTCTCTCTCTCTTTCTTTCTTGTTTTGCTTTTCGGGGTCTTGTGTTCTGTTGCCCAGGCTGGAGTGCAGTGGCGCAATCTTGGTTCATTGCAACCTCTGCCTCCGGGGTTCAAGCGATTCTCTCACCTCAGCCTGCTGAGTAGCTGGGATTATAGGCTCACGCCACCACACCTGGCTAATTTTTGTATTTTTTGTAGATACGGAATTTGGCCATGTTGCCTAAGCTAGTCTCCAACCCCTGAGCTCAGGTGATCCACCTGCCTTGGCCTCCCAAAGTGTTGGGATTACAAGCATGAGCCACGGCGCCTGGCCAGGATTGATTTATTTTTTAAAGAAGACCTGCTTTAAGAGAGTTATTCTTGAATCTCGTTTTTTTTTAACAAAAGAAAGGCAGGAGGCAGGATTGGAGACTGTCAAACATTGTTGGGGACTATTAGTTGCCAATTCTGAACAGACCTAGAGTTTTTGGTATGTGTATATATTATAGCCCCCTCCACAGGCAAACAAAAGAGTAGAAACCACTGTGGGTTTGAGGGGGTGAGGACAGACAAATCAATAATCCTACAATTTTTATAAATTATAAAAGAAATAGGAAGAAAATGTAATTGTTGTGAAAATGCAATAGCAATCGACATCTTAATAATTTAAAACTGTAGGTAGTTTTCCCTAGAAGTACAACACTTATCTCTTATTTCTATATATATTTCCTTATTTTTTTTTATGTTTACACAGTGGGCCTCTTCCTTTTATATTATCAGCTGTGTGTGAGGTCTGCAGTTTAAGCTTTGATTCTGACTTATTGACTCAAGAATGCCAAGGGCTATTATTTCTACAAGGTAAAATGGAATATATTAAAGCTCCTGTTCAGCCAAAATCTCATTACTAAAGAAATAAATTAGATTAAAGGTGTTATCGTCCCACAGAAGGATTTTAAAGGTGGGAAATATGTAAACATGCAGTAGAGAATGAGATACTTTATAGAATTCAGAGAGTTACTTGGAAAACCTGACCACAAGATAATTCAATTGAGGTGACTTCCAAAACACTTATTGAATGCCTGTTGCATATACTAGAATTAAAATAAAATGCGATTTTAAAACTGAGAAATCGGTGCAATGCTTTGTCTTAATTTAAAAATTATTATTATTTTTTCAATTCAAATGTATTAATCCTACCATGAAGATACCTGATAACATTTTCTGGCATCTATACATCTTGACAAATTAAAATTAAAGTTACAAACATTTAATTAACAAATCAAAATTAACAAATATTTACTGAGTACCTACTACATAAAAGCAACTGTTTTAAACACAAGTGAGGTAGAGCAGAGTTAGGAGGAGGTATAAACACAGGTAACAGCAGGCTCCTAACCTCAAGTATCTTACAGATTAAGCCATTTGTAGTTAGTTCAGTCCCAGTCTCGGAGAGAAATATATGTGGTGTGTGGGTGGTGACGGCGGTGTGTGTGTGTGTGGTGTGTGTGCATGTTTACAATGCCATTGGCATATTAACCACTGAGAAGTGTCCAACTGAGAAAGAGTTGGACAAGGAGCTAATACCAATCTTCCTTGTAAAATTCTTCATTAAACTACTGATAGGATGTACAGAGAAAGCTAAAGATCTCTTATAAACAATTGAGATTTGTTTAGAAACTGTGAACAATTACGGATTTCTGGAGAGCTGTTGAAACAAAAACCAAAGCAAGAAATAAACGAGTGTATCATGTGATACTAAAGTGTAGCAGAGGATTGCTCCCCCTTCCCCCAGAACTATGAATACAAAGAGAGGGAGGGAAGGTATCTGGCTATTTACATGAAAAATGACTCTCCCCTATAATCACCTTCTGTCAATAAAATGCTTATTTTCTGACATGTCAATTAGGTGATTCATAATCCAGATGACCATCCCCTTCCATTTAGTACTGTTGGGCTGGGTTAAATGTCTTAAGTGTTTACCCTTTATGACCAGTGGCCTGGATCTGTTCTCAGTCAAACTGGGCCACTCATGACATGTTTGCCTGTAGGATTTCTCTTGAGGTAAAGTAACCATTATTATCAGATTTTAAACTGAACGGCAGATTAGGACAGTGGTTTTGCCATCAGCGGTGAAGAATGCTTGTTTTATAGTACCGTGTATCCAAAATACGAAGTTTGTGGGAAGAGTATGATGCAAAATAAATAGCCTGTAATTTACAGAATTACGGAGAATGAGGCTTATGGGGCTGAGCTTAGTACTTCAAAGGAATCGTCTGTTGTTCAAAAGCCCATTATTAGGGAGGGATGATTTGTCCTCAGCATCTTTAGCTAATTTTAAAAGATTTGACTGATAATGAGGTAAATTTTAAAATAAAAATGGAGATAAAATTCACGCGACGTAAAGCCTGCCATTTTAACCATTTAAAAGTGTACAGTTCACTGACTTCCAGTACATGAAATAGTCATTTTTCAAAAGATTAGTGAACAGGATTCTAAGGTATGGAAAATAAAATTAAGCACATTGAAATTTTCATTCATAAATACATCCAATTCTACCTAATATTAAATAAGTACAGTATTAATATATCAGAATGCTCTTTTGTAATTCTATGATGAAATCTTCAAATAAATGATATATTTTATTGCTACTGAAGGTACAAATTGTCAATCAGTTTTACAATCAAAGTTAGAAGGGTGTTTGCAGCTTTAATTCTGAGGAAAGGCAGATAGAGTTTAAAATATCCACATTGTCAACTTACTTTGCAAAAATGATATTTGGAGAATGTTTGAATGGAAACTTTGAAAATAGTTCTGGAAACTAGAAAACATAATTTTTGATAGCTAAGAATTAGATTTTTATAAAGACATGTTTGCAGATAGGCTATATTTCGGATAAGACTGCTTTTTACTACTTTGGAGTAGATGTATGAGGAATACAGAAATCGCAAGTTTAAAACTTCAGACTGCCATGTAAATGACATAGTAAGCTAGTGAGAGACTTTGGGTTAGTAAGTAGAAAACAGAAGACAAAAATTTGTTTTGGCTGAAAGTAGATCCTTTTAACCAGTGATTCTTCGCTAGCGATGGAGGTATGTTCCCATAAAAATAAGTACAACTTCCTAGAGGCTCTTTTAAATTACATGTCCTCTGAGGCACCCTGCTACCCTTTCCCAGCCAAATTTTGATTTGTCCTAGTGGTACATGGTGAGTAGTAATAACCTCCTCCTCAGCTGAGACCCAAGAAGGGAAGGTAACCACTGGTCTTAACCAACAAGACTTTCGTTAGTAGATATATACAAATACTTTTTTATTTGAATCACACGTAGTTGGAATTTATAATAATTTTTTGAAGAGTTAGGGTTTATCTCTGAGTTATTTGTGAAGGAAAAGACTTATTAAGTAGCTGACCAGAGTAAAAATATTAAAGCCTCAATCATTTACAAGTGTATTGGTAAATACAGAGAAAGAATTCTATTTCATTAAGATAGAACTACTATGGACCTCTGTGTGGCCGTCTTTTTTACGCTACAGCTGTTATTTCCTAAACAATTGTGGCGAGGGAGAATTTGATAAATAAATTTGAGACATATCGAGTTAAATAAACTGAAGTTAGCTTACAGATTTCTCAGCCACTTTAAATTACCATTGATATTCCAAGAGGGCCTTGTCTGATAAGCAAATTTTGCCACTTGATTAGTGTTTTAATTTGTATTTTTCTTTACATTGGTGAAGTTGCAGAACATCTTTTCATCTTTTTATTTTTCTGTACGTTGCCTGTTCATATCATTTACCTGTGTTCCTATTGGGCTTTTGGTCTTTTTCTCACATTCCTTTTGTATTACACATGTTGCAAATATTTTCATTCTGTTACTTGTCCTATAACTTTATGGTATCTTTCTTGAAACAGAAGTTTTTAGTTTTGATGAACTGCATTGGCAGTCTTCCCTCTTATTACTTCTGCGGTTTGTTTGTGTTTTAGAAAAGCCTTCCCTACTCCAAGATTATAAAGATATTGTTCTATTTTTTTCTAACAAGGATATAGTGTTTAAAATATTTCAGGGCCAATAGAGCCTTCTGCAGTGATAGAAATACTCTGCATCTGTGTTGCTCGATGTGGTGCTACTAGCAACATGTGGCTATTGAACTCCTAGGATGTGGCTGATACACCTGAAAAACTGAAGTTTTAAATCACTTTATTTATTTATTTGAGACACAGTCCCGCTCTGTCGCCCAGGCTGGAGTGCAGTGGCGTGATCTCGGTTAACTGCAACCTCCGTCTCCTGGGTTCAAGTGATTCTTGTGCCTCAGCCTCCTGAGTAGCTGGGATTACAGGTGCCTGCCACCATGCCTGACTAATTTTTGTATTTTTAGTAGAGATGGGGTCTCACCATGTTGGCCAGGCTGGTCTCGAACTCCTGACCTCAAACAACCCTCTTGCCTTGGCCTCCTAAAGTGCTAGGATTACAGGCATAATCCTTAGCACTGTGCCCAGCCTAATTCACTTTAATTTAATTTTATTGTTAATAAATTTTATAGTGTACACTCAAGGTTTACAACATGATGTTATGGGGTAAATATAGATAGTAAAATGGATACCATACTGAAGCAAATCTCATATAGTTACTATTTTTATGACAAGAACAGCTAATATCTACTTAGTAAACAAAAATCCCAAATATAATATGATTTTATTAACTATAGTCCTTATGTTGTGCTTTAGATCCCTAGACTTGTTTATGCTACATATCTACTACTGTGAGAAAATAAGCTTATTTGCTACTTTGTATCCTTTGGCCTGCATCTTTTCATTTCCTCCACCTGCCTCCCCCATTCCCTGTAACCACAGTTTTATTTTCTATCTATATATTTGACCCTTCTTTTTAAAAAAAATTCCACGTGTAAGTGAGATCATGTGATATTTTTCTTTCTGTGCCTGGCTTATTTCACTCAGCATAATGTCCTCCAGGTCCATCCATGTTGTAGCAAATAGCAGGATCTCCTTTTTTTTTTTTAAAGGCTTAATAATATTTCATGTGTGTGTTATTTATATATTTTATCCATTGATGGATACTTCTGTTGTTTCCATATCTTCTCTATTGTGCATAATGTTGCAACAAACATAGAAGTGCAGGTATCTTTACAAGGTGGTGATTTCATCTCCGATACCAGAAGAGGGATTGCTGGGTGATATGGTTTGGCTCTGTGTCCCCACCCAAATCTCATCATGAATTGTACTCCCATAATTCCTATGTGTTGTGGGAGGGACCTGGTGGGAGATACTTTGAATCATGGGGGCAGTTTCCCCCATACTGTTCTCGTGGTAGTGAATAAGTCTCATGAGATCTGATGGTTTTATCAGGGGTTTCTGCGTTTGCATCCTTCCCATTTTCTCTTGCTGCCACTGTGTAAGAAGTGCTTTTTGCCTCCAGCCATGATTCTCAGGCCTCCCCAGCCGTGGGGAACTGTAAGTCCAATTAAACCCCTTTCTCTTTCTAGTCTCCAGTGTGTGTTTATCAGCAGCATGAAAATGGACTAATACACTGGGTCACATGAGATTTCCATTTTTAAATTCTTTAGGAACCTCCATACTATTTTTCATAATGGCTAAACCAGTCTACCTTCCTACCAACAGCATATAAGGGTTCTCTTTTCTCCACATCCTGGCCAACATTTGTTATCTCTCATCTTTTTGATAATAGCCACCTTAATGGGTGTGAGGTGATATCTTACAGTGTTTTTAATTTGCTTTACCCTGATAATTAGTGACATTGAGCACATTTTCATATGCTTGTTGACTATTTTTATATCTTCTTTAGAGAAAGTCTTTTCAGGTCCTTCATTCATTCTTTTATTTTATTTATTTATTTATTTATTTCTTGTTATTTAATTTTGAGAGTTTTTTAAAAAATAAATTTTAATTATTAATTCTTTTTCAGGTATGTGGCTTGCAAATATGTTTTCCCAGTCCACAGATTGCCTTTTCATTTTGTTGTTTCCTTTGCTTTGCAGAAGCTTTTTAATTTGATGTAGTCTTATTTATTTATTTATTTTTGCTTCTGTAGAATGAGATTTTGGTATGGGATCCAAAAAAATCACTGCCAAGGAGTTTTTCCCTATGTTGTTTTCCAAGAGTTTTATGGTTTTAGTCTTACATTTTGGTCTTTTATACATTTTAGTTGATTTTTTGGTCTGGTGTAAGATAAGGATCTGATCTCGTTTTGCATGTGGAAATCTAATTTTCTCTGTACTATTTATTGAAGAAATGATTCTTTTCCCCATTAACATTTTAATTTTATTAATTTTAAGTTTTATTAGTCACCTTTGGATAGTGGCTACATATTTGAACAACAAAGATATATCTTTGACCAGTCTGAAATTTGTTTTTATGTTCATTGTGGATTAGAGATTTTTCCTATACGAATGTCCAATTATCCTGACATTATTTCTTGACCAGTCTTTATTATTCCTCATAATTTGAAAAGTTACTTATGTCATATTACAAATTCCCATGTATATATAAATCTGTTCTGAACCATAATTTCTTTCATTGATCCATTCGTCCATCCTTGAGCCAACACAGCATGTTTTAAATTACTCTTTATCAAGTTGATAAGACATTTCCTGTTATTTTTCTTCTTTTTCAGAATTTTGTTGCCTATTTTTGCATATTTTCTTTTCTAGGTGAAGTTTAGAATTGGCTTGCCAAGTTTCATGAAGTTGTTATGTTAAGTTTTTTTTGCTATTATTATTATTATCACACAATTTGATGCGATCTAAGTAATACTTAAATTTTTTTATACTTATATTTGTACATATTTATGGGGTACATGTGTATCTTATTACATGCATAGAATATGTGATGATAAAGTCAGAGTTTTAGGGTATCCATCACCCAAGTATTTATCATTTCTATGTATTGGGTACATTTTGAGTCCTCTTTTCTAGCTATTTTAAAAGTACAATATATTGCTCTTAACTATACTCACCCTACTCTGCTATCAAACATTAGAACATTTATTTATTTATTTATTTATTAAGACAGAGTCTTACTCTGTCACCCAGTCTGGAGTGAAGTGGCACGATCTTGGCTTACTTCAATCTCTGCCTCCTGCGTTCAAACGATTCTTGTGCCTCAGCCCCAAGTAGCTGGGATCACAGTCACATGCCATCACGCTCAGCTAATGTTTGTATTTTTAGTAGAGATGGGTTTTGCCATGATGGCCAGGCTGGTCTTGAACTCCTGACCTCAAGTGATCCACCTGCCTCAGCCTCCCAAAGTGCTGGGGTTATAGGCGTGAGCCACCATGCCCAGCTTGTATTTCTTTTATCTAACTATATGTTTGTACCCATTCACCAACCTCTCTTTATCTCCCCACCCCCACCCATATGTCCTTCCCAGTTTCTAGTATTTATCATTCTCTTTAGTATTATCATACTCTCATGTGATCAACTTTTTTCACTCCCACATATGACTGAGAACATGCAATATTTGTCTTTCTGTGCCTGGCTTATTTCACTGAACACAATGACCTCTAATTCTATCTATGTTGCTGCAAATGACATAATTTCATTCTTTTTCACGGCTGAATAGTATTACAATGTGTATAAATACATTTTCTTTATCCATTCTTTCACCGATGGACTTGTAGGTTGATTTTACATGTTTGCTATTGTGAACAGTGCTGCAATAAACATGGGAGTACATGTTTTCCCTTGATATATTGATTTGTTTTCCTTTGGGTAAATACCCAGTAATAGGAGTGCTGGATCCCTTGGCAGTTTTATTTTTAATTTTTTGAGAAATCTCCATACTGTTCCATAATGGCTTTACTAATTCACATTCATGCCAACAGTGTATAATAGTTTCCTTTTCTCCACATCCTTGCCAATATGTTATTTTTTTGTCTTTTTGATATTAGCCATTCTGCCTGGGGTAAGATGATATCTCATGGTGGTTTTCATTTGCATTTCCGTGATCCTGATGATTAATGATGCTAAGCATTTTTTTTCTGTTGTCCATCTTATTTTGAGAAATGTCTATTCATCGTCTTTGCCCATTTTTAATGGGATTATTTGTTTTTGTTTTGTTTTGTTTTGTTTTTGTTTTTGTTTTGTTTTGTTTTACCATTGAGTTGTCTGAGTTCCTTGTATATTCTGGCTGTTAGTACCCTGCTGGATGAGTAGTTTGCAAATATTTACTCCCATTCAACAGATTGTCTCTTCACTCTGTTGATTGTTACTTTTGCTGTGCAGAAGATTTTTAGTTTAATAGTCCCATTTGTCTATTTTTGCTTTTGTTGTCTATGCTCTTAAGGCCTTAGCCATAATATCTTTGCCTAGACCAATGTCCTGAAAAGTTTTCCCTAAGATTTCTTCTAGTAGTTTTTACAGTTTTGGGTTTTAGGTTTAAGTCTTTTTCCATCTTGAGTTGATTTTTGCATCTGGTGAGAGATATGGAGTCCAGTTTCATTCTTCTGTGTATAGTTACCCAGTTTTCCCAGCACCATTTATTGAAGGTGGTGTCCTTTCCCCAGTGTATGTTCTCGTCAGCTTTGTTGAAGATCAGTTGGCTATAAAAATGTGGATTTATTTCTGGGTTCTCTATTCTGTTTCACTGGTAGGATTTTGAAGAGGGATTTCAATGAATTTATAGATCCACATGGAAAATAATTGACTTTTTTGATATTAAGTTTTCTCTCTAGCTATTCTTTAATATTTTTTAGCCTGTATGGGCTTTGTTTACTTTTTGTTAGATTATTCTTAGATATTTTACAGTTTTTGATGCTATTACAAATAGTCTTTTTTGTTTGTTTATTTTATTTTTTTTTTTGAGACAGGGTCTCACTCTGTTACCCAGGCTGGAGTACTGTGGCACGATAAGGGCTCACTGCAGCCTCAACCTCCTGGGCTTAGGCGATCCTCCTTCCTTAGCACCCCCCTGCCCACCGAGTAGCTGGGCTTACAGGTGTGCACCACCACACCTGGCTAATTTTTTGTAGAGATGGGATTTCGCCATGTTGCCCAAGTTGGTCTTGAACTCCTGAGCTCAAGCAATCCACCCACCTCAGCCTCCCAAAGTGCTGGGGTTACAGTCGTGAGCCACCGTACCTGGCCTACAAAGAGTATCTTTTTGCAATTAAATATTATAATTGATTATTGTTGGAGTATAAGAAAGCTACTGATATTTTCATGTTGATCTAATATCCATTTACCTTGCTGAACTTTCTAAATCTTTGTCTTTATTATTTCTGATTTTCTGGATAGTTACAATCTCTTCAAATAATGCCAATAATATCTTTGTTTTCAAAATGAAGAAAATTTTCATAGTCCATGTATATGTATGTGTGTGTATATGTATGTATACACACACACACATAGTATCCACACAGTAGTTAGGAGATTGAGAGCAATGTTGAATTAACTACCACAATTAGGAGTATTCTTTTCTTCTCCTTTACTGTTGGGGCTGCTTCACACATTTGATTGTGATATGTATAGCTTGTTGTGCACATCCCACAGCCCTCCTCTCCAACATGCCCCTCTTGCAACTTTCCCCATCATAGAAATGACACCTCTAAACTGCTAGTTCTTTTGGATAAAAGTCATGGGCATCATTCATGACACTAGACTTGCTCTCAAATTTTATCATACAAATGAAAATCCTGTTGGCTGTACTTTCCAAAGACCCACAGAATCATTTCACTACCTCCATCACTTCTACCACTTCCATGTTGATTCAATCAATCATCACCTCTTGGTGGATTATTGCATTAGCCTCCTGTCTGGTCTTCTTAATTCTGCCTTGGTCATCTATCCTCAACATAGGAACCAGAAAGATTCTTTAAATTTGTAACTCAGATTATATCTTTGCTCAAATTCCTCCATTTCCCAGCTAACTGAGAGCAAAAGCCAGAATTCTGACAGTGTCATCTAAGACTCTATATGGTCAGCCTTCCTCACTATCTCTTTGACTCATGTTCTTTTACCCTTACTCTCACTTACTCTCTCATCAATTTAAAGTTTCTGCTAAAATGTCAGCTTTTCTATAAATTCTTCCCTCACCACTCCACTAAATTTTCACAACACCTACTTCTTCCTCTCCTCTTTTCCTGTTTAGTTTTTCTCTACATCTCCTATGAGCATCTGACATATTGTACATTTTGTTTATTTGTGTGTTGTCTATCTTCCCACACTAAAATGTAAGCTCCATAAGGGCAGGGATTTCTTCTGTTTTGTTCATGACTGCATCCTCATTGCCTAGAAGGGTGCTCGATGCATACTAATACTTCAATGTATATGTCATTTTTCTCCTTAGTTCTCTATGAATTCAGATTTAAATGAATGTGTAGTAATCCTTGTGTTCCTGGAATAAACTCTCATTGGTTGTGATGCATAATGTTTTTTATTCACTGCTGATTTTGAGTTGATACTGTTTTATTTAGTATTTTTGCTCATAAAGGAGAATATAGTTTTCTGTTTTGTATAATAATTGTTTGGTTTTTATAGCAGGATACTTGTCTTATCAAATAAATTCAGGAGATTTCTACCTTTTATTTTCTATGCTTTGGAAGAATTTATATAATAGAGTCTCTTCATTAGATATTTTGTAAAATTTGTGCATAAAAATCTCTCAGGCTTGGTATAAAGTTTAGGATCTGTTGACTAAATTTTCCCTTCTGTGGAGATTGATTTATTCAAGTTTCCTAACTTTTCTTTTATTTAATTTTGATAATTTATATCTTCCTAGAAAAATCATCTTTTTAATTTATATTTTTAAATTTATATATGTATAGTGGATGTCTTTTCATTTCTAATGACGTTTGAATCTTTTTTATTTTTTGCTTACAAAAATTGATCTCCTACTTTGGCCTTTTAAGGAAAGCTTTGATTTTCCTTTTATGTATTATTTTTCTTTCTCTTTATTATTTTTTTCTCTCAGCTTAATTTATGCATACTTTGGAGAAATTTGTCTAAAGCATTGTCAAAACTTTGAATGCTTAGAATTTTATGTTTATTTTTTGTCTTTCTTTTTTAATGAGTACATTTAGTGTATAAAAAGCACTTGAGCTGCAGCTCAAAGATTATATAATGCATTGTTCTCTGTCATACATTTATAAGTAATCTGTAGTTTCCATTTTGATTTCTTTTTTCATCCAACAATTATTTGAAAAAGAGTTTTAAAATTTCCAAAAGCATAGATATTATTTTATTCATTGTTTTGACATTACTGTTATTTTCATTTTACTATGCAGAGAATCTGCACTCAATATACATTGTTGTTTATAAAATTTAATAAGACTTTGTCTTTTGGCTTGATGATTTTTTTCAATAACTACGTCATGGGTGTTTGAAAAATATTTTCTTCCTTTGTTGTGTGTAAAACTTTATAGGTATCCATTAGAACCAGCACAATAGTTTGTATTCAGAACCTCTGAATGGTTTGTTAATTTCAGAGACAGTGTTTTAAAATCTCCCTGTGGATTATGTTTTGCATTTCCTTAATTTATGTTATTTATTTTTCAAAACTATACCATTAAGTGCATGCCATCAACATTTTACCCTTACATTTTCTCTGTGGATTACTTTTATTAAAAACCAAAATAATCTTTTTGCCTGTTTATTTTTATTGTTTCAAATTCTATTTTTAATGAACTTTATTTACTTATTTTTATTTTTGATTTTTTCCCAGTGTATCTTTTTTCTCTTATTTTTTTTTCTTTCTTTCCTCGGTGATCCTTGTTCTGATCTCTCTTTTTTTCTTTTTTGTAGATATAGGATCTCACTGTTTTGTCCAGGTTGGTCTCAAACTCGTGGGCTAAAGCTGTCCTCCTACTTCATCTTCCCAAAGTACCAGATTACAGGCATGAGCCATCACATTCAGCCTCAATGTATTTTCATCTGTACAGATTGAATGAGTTTTATTTTGTCAAATCTGTTTTGTTATCATTAGCATTTTTTTGGCACACATTTATATCTTTATATTTTAAACCTTTCTCTGTTACTTGGCTTAATTGTGTCTCTTCTAAATAATATTTAGCTAAATTGTAACTATAAACGTCTCTCTCTCTTTTTTTTTTTGAGACAGAGTGTTGCTCTGTTACTCAGACTGGAGTGCAGTGGCATAATCTTGGCTCACTGCAACCTCCGCCTCCTGGGTTCAAGTGATTCTCCTGCCTCAGCCTCCCAAGTAGCTGGGATTACAGGCACCTGCCACCACACCTGGCTAATTTTCGTATTTTTATTAGAGATGGGATTTCACCATGTTTGTCAGGCTAGTCTTGAACTTCTGACCTGAAGCAATCCACCCACCTCAGCCTCCCAAAGTGCTGGGATGACAGGTGTGAGACATCACACTGGCCAAAAGTCTCTATTTTTAACTGGAGAAAATTAACATGTGAAGCTGTAAAAGGCTAATATTTGTAAACTATTAAGAACTTCTATGAGTCAATAGGGAAAAGACCAACATCCCAACATAAAATGTACAAAAGATATGAGCAAAGAATTCATAGAAAAAGAAAATCAAATGGCCAATAAACATGAAGTGAAACCCTCCTTAGGGTGCAAATTCAGGAAGTGCAAATTAAAATAACAATAAAAATCATCTTTTGCAAAAAAGAAGAGCAAAAAAATAAGATAAATAATCTTTTCAATAATACAATGAATAATTGGAGCAAGGATGTGGAATTCTCAAGTGCTCTGAGTATAAATCTATATCAATTTTTCATGTTATGACTTCTTTTGTGAGAGAGGAATAACTATTTTAGCACTTTTCAATCATCCTGAAGGACTTAATTGGCCCAAGACTGGACATTCTACCCCAAACCATTTGGCTTTGGTGAGGCTTATGGCTGAACAGAGAGCAGGATGATATGATTGGTTGAGTAGGTGAGTGTCTACTCTGGAATCACCAATAATGGCCAGGGCTAGGGTCAGGGAAGACTACGTGACTCCCAGAGTAGCCATGGGGGCTAGGCTTAAGGGAGAAGGGAGCAAGGGGTTAGATCTCAGGCAAACATGGAAGGGTTGCTTGGCAGATGGTTTCACAGACGTCCATCAAATTTTACTTTACCACGTGCAAAATGGGAGAAATAATACATCAGATACATCAATGCATGAACTAATTTCACTGTCTACCTTTCTCAAATAAACAGACCCACTTGGAAAGCTTTCTTGATTTGAAAGGAAATAAAGCTAGATAAATGAGCCAATGTATGTGATATGTCTTGCAATTGCTTAAATGACTGAGTAAATGCAAAAAACGGAGGTGTTGATTACTTCTAAAACCAGTAAGGAAAATAGGAGCCCATGTAACAACTTTCAGAAGGGAATCGATCTGGTCTACAGAATGGAATTCTAAATTCTTAAAAAGAGAAGTTCATGGCAATGTCACCTCACAGCTGAGGCATTTCAGTAGTATTGAAGTGAAGGGAAATTTCAGATTGTTCATTCATCTGCCTTCCCACTTAAAACTGTGTGGTGTATTTTGCAATTTGGCTGAGATGGCCATCCTTTCTTAATAAGCATTCCTGCAAAGCAAACCTTTACTCATGTGGAATAAAAGGCAAAGGAAAATCACAGAACCATGTAATTTAAAGCTAGAAGAAAGAGAGGAAAGAAGAGAGTTCTTTTTTAGTTTAACAACCTGAATTATGGAAGATATTTAAATAGATGTAATTTTATAAATCTTAAGTACATGTTGTGAACTAAGATACAAATAGACCTCAGTAAGAAAAGTGAGGCAAGGAAGAATGACAATTTACCTGGGTTTCACATCACAAAATACGATGCCATTGTGTAATGAGGGATGCCAGCAGCCTCAAGAATTTTAACTAGTCATGTATGCTCTCTTGGGAAATATGTGCTTTTGGCATTTAAATATATTGCACTGCAATTATTTGGTTTCATGTATGTCATCTATTAGCATGCCTACACTTTGAGGGAAGGTATGTGTCATTCATTTTTGTAATTGCCCTGCCCAGAGCTCTAATTAGTTCCCAAATTGTACTTGATGCTCAACAAAAGTTTGCTGAAAGACTGAATGAATAGAATGGATAGAAAGGATTTATATAGACTGGTCAAAATCCATCATGCCCCTGTCCCCAGATATTCCAAACTCTTGGTGGATGAAGTAATCAAATGAAGTATGAAAATCATCTAAAGTGTCTGCATCTAGCACAAACTCTGAGTTAGTAGGGTCCAATTTGTTGAGGACTTTCTGTGTTTATTCACCATGGGATTGTATGAGGACAGAGTTGTACACACATTCCTAAATCCCTCATTCCTTTCCCCTGCAGCTTGAATCACCTCCTGCCCTGGTGTGCCTAGGAAAGTTCTGACTTATGCTGTTGTCTCAGTGTATTATTTGTGTTCCATTTCAAAAGTGTCTCAGGTTGGAAAATAAATTATATAGTTAGTTTTTATATAGCACCTTTTACAAACCCATGTTTGAGAACCTATCTGCCCTTCTAAATACGGGAGATTCTTTTATGTTTGGAATGGACCTTTTCTCAACCAAAATGAATCCTTTTGCTGTGAAGTTCTGCAGAAACACCTTATAGCTGTGGGAGAGTCAAATTTTACAGCTTTGGGAGATAACATCTTTGGTTGCCTCAACATGCTAGGATGTTTTTGACTTCAGCGTTTTGGCTCCAAGGGGTCAAACCATCTTGGTGCAGTTTTTATGAATCTAAACCACTTTCTGTTCGTTGCTTTTTAAATTAAATTAAATTAAATAAGTTTATTTTATTTATTTATTTTTTAATACTCTGTGTTAGGTGCTTGATGTTTGGCCTATTGAAAAAGGAAGAACTATCAGCTTTCTCTGAGGCTTTGAACATGAAATTCTTTCACACTCTGGCAAAAATCTATCGCCAAGAGAACCGTCATAAAAGAGGCCTAGGCAGTGATGACAGTTTGGAGCTTCCTGTGATTTCAACCCCAAGTATCAGGTATGTGGTAAAGGTAGGTTGGAGACCTGTAATCATGACTCTTCTATCCCCTGACCTTTTGTGACTATTTATTCCTCTTTCCTATCCTCACCCAGTCGGCCAGCCTGACTCCATTCTGTCTGCTTGTTAGTCCTATGTTCTTGTTAACATGAGTCATAAATGTAGTTGCTACAACAGATATTTGTTCAACATACATTTGTCAAATGCCTGTCATATGCTAAAACTAAAAACATAGATTTTCAAAAGATCTCTGCATTCTGGGTTCTCATGTTCTAGAAAATGAGATTGATACATATACGTAGATCATTACATTGTAGCATATGATAGGGACCATGCTGAAGTCTATCCAAAGTGTTGTGTAAACATTG
This sequence comes from Gorilla gorilla gorilla, assembly GCF_029281585.2. NCBI lineage: Eukaryota > Metazoa > Chordata > Mammalia > Primates > Hominidae > Gorilla > Gorilla gorilla. The sequence continues at coordinate 101,892,003 of NC_073231.2, read as the reverse complement.
AGGCAAGAGTGATTGATTAGTTAAGTTTGAGCTATTCTATTAGATGACCAAGTACAAATGCCCTGTAGGTAGTTAGGGGCTCAAGAAAGAGGCCGAGTTAGAGCAGAAAATTTTAAGTCATTAACAAAGAGATAGTATTTGGAGTCTACCAGGATGGCACACAGTGTCGCTTAGAGTTAAAAAATGAAGCTTCTGGAGATAGACTATTTGAGGTAAAATACTGCTCTGGTAAGATACAAAAAAAAAAAAGGCATTTTGCTTCTCTTTTGGAACTGTCTTCATTATGGTTATGTTAAATCATTTCTGTTGGAAGTATATAGACATACTGTCATATGTGGACGAACATATACAAAACTTCTAAAAAAGCTTCCTTTTGTTAGGCAAAGAAAATTGCTTGATTTCTATTAAGGATGAAGTGAATTTACTGTATTATGTAGTACTAATGTTCCTTTAATGAGACTTTATCAGTGTATCTATCTATCAAATCTAATCTACCTGGAACAAGTGAAATTGTTGCTTTCCTAGTTGAAAATCATGGGAAGAAAAATACTGATGGTGAGGAAAAATTTTATCATGTAAAGGAACATTTTAGGGAACTAGCTCCAAAATTTCTATTGTTTTACAGGTATTCCCTCTTAGCTCAAGGTGTGTGAGATAAGGCAATCTAGATTTTATCTTGGAAATGACTCGGGGAACCTAATCCTGATTGGAGACATCTGGGCAAAGAATGCTTATCTCCCTTACTCCTTTTTAACCTCAGGACACAGAATAAGAATAATACAAAGTCTCATACCCAGTGCCTCTCAAACAAAAACCTAAATTATTTGATAGTTATTCAGTCCTGTAATCACTGGCAACTTCTTACTCCACTGCCAGGGATCATAAAATTTTCTGGCGGCAGATTAGAACTTATTTGAGCAAAATGACATAGGAAGGCAGTGTTGCAACTAGAAATAGTATGTGGGACATTCTCCAAGATCTTTCTTAAATAATGTTTTTGTTTAGGGCATGAATGATTGAAGGTATAGGAATGACTTATTTAAGTAGCCTCAAAGGAGAAAACAACTGGGAGGAGGTACATGTGTTTATATGTCTTGCAGACCCCACAGGCAGAAAACACATTTATATTTATATTTATTTTTTTTTTAGAGAAAGGGTCTCATCCCGTCACCCAGGCTGGAGTGCAGTGCTGCGATCATAGTTCACTGCAACCTCAAACTCCTGGGCTCAAGCAATCCTCCCACCTCAGCCTCCTGAGTAGTTGGAACCATAGGCGTGAGCCACCTCGCCTGGCTCAGAAAATAAACTTTTAAATATTTATGCTATTAGAGCATAATGACATGAGCAATTTAATAATAATGATAAAATAATAACAATAAAATGGTAACAACTACAATGTTAATAACCAACAGTTACATAATGATCACTACGTGCCAGGCACTCTTCTAACCACTTATTTAATCCTCACAACAACAAATCTATGAGATGGGGATCTTATTATCTCCATTTTATATGTAAATCAGAGTCAGCAAACCCAAGAATGCCTTTGAAACAAATCTGGGATCCTAATTTGATTAAAATTTAATAATTCTATCTTGGGTCAGGATTTTCTTACAGAAACATGAGAAATGATAATGGCAATTATCAGTGAATGTGATACCAAAAACATTTCAAAAACTCGATTTTTAAGGCAAATTAATTTAACATATGCATCTGATATCTTTTTCATCCCTTGAAATCAGATTATATTTGGTTTAAGAATGGCACAAAGAAACACGTTCTAACTTAGTTGTGAAGCCTTTTCTGGATTACTTTGTCTTGATTTCAACTAAACACATGCTCTTCCTCACCTGTACCAAACTGGGACTTAATTGGGCAGGAGAAAGGAGGATTCTAAGATAATCTGCTCAGTGGTGAAACACCGCAGATACTTCAGAACTTGCTATCATTCAAAAAAATGTTTGTGTAGGGATTGAAGAAATGATCCACATTTAGAAGTCTTTGGAGAGTTTGAGCTTGGTAGTATATTTAAAATCGAGTCCTGGGGACTGTTAAGCATGTTTTTGCTTCCTTTTATAGTTTTGGTAGAGGAAAGAAAACCCATGTAATGTATTGGGTATTAAATGGTATTACATTACCATTTAAAAGAGAAATTAACAATGCTGTGCTCCCACACAGGAATTTTTCTATCCAGTGTTGACATTGGGTCAAGTGAGCCTGATAAGTCAAGCCACAAGATGGATGGACAAGAGGTAGCTGCCCCAGAACACAAACATGCTGGATGCTTTGTGCAGAAACATGAATGTTGGAATGACAGAGCTCATGTTCTGTGGATGACTGATAAGAGTCAATGTGTGTAGGAGAAAAATTCCCAGGGTTGAAATCAGAAGCTGGGGTTTGGAACACTAGCTCTATAATACAGTGGTAGGGTGGCTATAAACAAATCACCAGAGGTCTTGGAACTGCTGGTTTTCCATTATGAAATGGAAGGCACATCTAGTTTACTGTTAGACATAGGATTCACTGAGACAATGCAGGTATTTTTAGGCTGTACAGTGATAAATGTTTTATTGATGTTAAAATGTGTTACTAAAAACAGTAACACATTTTAATTGTTTCTTCTGCAAATATCTATTGAGTGCCTGCTGTGTGTTAGGCAGAGTTCTAAGCACTGATAATACAAGAGTGAATGTGTTAGATCTTTCAGTGGGGAAGACAGAAAATGAATATGTAAAATAATATGTATGTTACTGTATAGATTATATGTGTAAATTTAAATAATCAATCAGTCAATCAATCTTTTTGCTAAGTAACATATTGCACCAAAACTTAGCACCTTAAACAAACAGATGCTTGTTATCTAAGACAGTTTCTGAGGGTCAGGAATTCAGGAGTGCCTGGGCTGGTAATTGCAGCTCAGAGTTTTTCATGAGGTTGCAGTCAAGATGCTGGCTGGGGCTGCAGTCATCTCAAGGCTTGGCTGGGCTGGCGGACCCACTTTCAAGCTCATTTGCATGGCTGCTGGCAGGAGGCTTTGATTCTTCAGCCTGTGGGTCTCTCCATGGTATTGCTCACACAGTGGCATCTGGTTTCCCTAGAATGAGTTACCCAAGAGGGAAAGAGAAAGAGGGAGATTGAAGCTGTGTCTTTTAAGCTAGTCTCAGAAGTGACATACCATCACTTCTTCTCTACTCTATTGGTTACACAACTCAGCCTTGGTACAGTGTGGAAAGAGACCACAGAAGGTTGTGAATTTGAGGAGATGGGAATCACTGGGGGTGATCTTAGGGGTTGGCCATCATGATACTCTAATACATGTGGTAAGTATTGTGATCTTTAGGGGGTAGGGTTCCAAGATGGCCGAATAGAAACAGCTCTGGTCTGCAGCTCCCAGCATGATCGATGCAAAAGACGGATGATTTCTGCATTTCCAACTGAGGTACCTGGTTCATCTCACTGGGACTTGTTGGACAGAGGGTGCAGCCCACAGTGGGTGAGTCAAAGCAGGGTGGGGCATCGCCTTACCTGGGAAGCACAAGGGGTGGGGGGATTTCCCTTTCCTAGCCAAGGGAAGCCATGACAGACTGTAGCTGAAAATCAGGACTCTGCCACCCAAATACTGTGCTTTTCCAATAGTCTTAGCAAACAGCACACCAGGAGATTATATCCTGCACCTGGCTCAGTGGGTCCCATGCCCACGGAGCCTTGCTCACTGTGAGTGCAGCAGTCCGAGACTGAGTTGCAAGGTGGAAGCCTGGCTGGGGGAGGGGCATCCACTTGCTGAGGCTTGAGTAGGTAAACAAAGCAGCCTGGAAGCTCAAACTGGGTGAAGCACACCACAGTTCAACAAGGCCTGCTTGCCTGTCTAGACTCCACCTCTGCGGACAGGGCATAGCTGAACAAAAGGCAGCAGAAACTTCTGCAGATTAAATGTCCCTGTCCGACAGCCCTGAAGACAGCAGTCATTCTCCCAGCATGGTTTTTGAGCTCTGAGAACAGACAGACTGCCTCCTCAAGTGGGTCCCTGACCCCCGTGTAGCCTAACTGGGAGACATCTTCCAGTAGGGGCCGACTGACACCTCATACAGCCAGGTGCCCCTCTGAGACAATGCTTCCAGAGGAAGGATCAGGCAGCAATATTTGCTGTTCTGCACCCTCAACTGGTGATACCCAGGCAAATAGGGTCTGGAGTGGACCTCCAGCAAACTCCAACAGACCTGTAGCTGAGGGACCTGACCGTTAGAAGGAAAACTAACAAACAGAAAGGAATAGCATCAGCATCAACAAAAAGGACATCCAGACCAAAACCCCATCTGTAGGTCACCATCATCAAAGACCAAAGGTAGATAAAACCACAAAGATGGGGAGAAACCAAAGCAGAAAAGCTGAAAATTCTACAAATCAGAATGCCTCTTCTCCACTAAAGGATCGCAGCTCCTAGCCAGCAACGGAACAAAGCTGGATGGAGAATGACTTTGACAAGTTGACAGAAGTAGGCTTCAGAAGGTTGGTAATAACAAACTTCTTCAAGCTGAAGGAGGATGTTCGAACCCATCGCAAAGAAGCTAAAAACCTTGAAAAAAGATTAGACTAATGGCTAACTACAATAAACAGTGTAGAGAAGACCTTAAATGACCTTATGGAGCTGAAAACCATGGCATGAGAACTACGCGATGCATGCACAAGCTTCAGTAGCCGATTCGATCAAGCAGAAGAAAGGGTATCAGTAATTGAAGATCAAATGAATGAAATGAAGTGAGAAGAGAAGTTTAGAGAAAAAAGTAAAACGAAACGATCAAAGCCTCCAAGAAATATGGGGCTATGTGAAAAGACCAAATCTATGTTTGATTGGTGTACCTGAAAGTGATGGGGAGAATGGAACCAAGCTGGAAAACACTCTTCATGATATCCAGGAGAATTTCCCCAGCCTAGCAAGTCAGGCCAACATTCAAATTCAGGAAATACAGAGAACACCACAAAGATACTCCTCAAGAAGAGCAACTCCAAGACATATAATGGTCAGATTTACCGAAGTTGAAATGAAGGAAAAAATGTTAAGGGCAGCCAGAGAGAAAGGTTGCGTTACCCACAAAGGGAAGCCCATCAGACTGACAGAAGATCTCTTGGCAGAAACTCTACAAGCCAGAAGAGAGTGGAGGCCAATATTCAATATTGTTAAAGAAAAGAATCTTCAACCCAGAATTTAATATCCAGCCAAACTAAGCTTCATAAGTGAAGGAGAAATAAAATCCTTTACAGACAAGCAAATGCTGAGAGATTTTGTCACCACCAGGCCTGCCTTACAAGAGCTCCTGACACAAACACTAAACATGGACAGGAACAACTGGCACTAGCCACTGCAAAAACATGCCAAATGGTAAAAACCATTGATGCTATGAAGAAACAGCATCCATTAATGGGCAAAATAACCAGCTAACATCATAATGACAGTATCAAATTTATACATAACAACATTAACCTTAAATGTAAATGGGCTAAATGCCCCAATTAAAAGACACAGACTGGCAAATTGGGTAAAGAGTCAAGATCCATCCGTGTGCTGTATTCAAGAGACCCATCTGACATGCAAAGACACACATAAGCTCAAAATAAAGGGATGGAGGAACATCTACCAAGCAAATGGAAAGCAAAAGAAAGCAGGGGTTGCAATCCTAGTCTCTGATAAAACAGACTTTAAGCCAACAAAGATCAAAAGAGACAAAGAAGGCCATTACATAATGGTAAAGGGATCAATTCAACAAGAAGAGCTAACTATCCTAAATATATATGCACCCAATACAGGACCACCCAGATTCATAAAGCAAGTTCTTAGAGACCTACAGAGAGACTTAGACTCCCACACAATAATAATGGGAGACTTTAACACCCCGCTGTCGACATTAGACAGATCAACGAGACAGAAAGTTAACAAGGATATCCAGGACTTGAACTCAGCTCAGCACCAAGCAGACCTAATAGACATCTATAGAACTCTCCACCCCAAATCAATAGAATATACATCCTTCTCAGTACCACATCACACTTATTCCAAAATTGACCACATAGTTGGAAGTAAAGCACTCCTCAGTAAATATAAAAGAACAGAAATCACAGCAAACTGTTTCTCAGACCTCAGTGCAATCAAATTAGAACTCAGGACTAAGAAATTCACTGAAAACTGCACAATTAAATGGAAACTGAACAACCTGCTTCTGAATGACTACTGGGTACATAATGAAATGAAGGCAGAAATAAAGATGTTCTTGGAAACCAATGAGAACAAAGGCACAACATACCAGAACCTCTGGGACACATTTAAGGCAGTGTGTAGAGGGAAATTTATAGCACTAAATGCCCACCAGAGAAAGCAGGAAAGATCTAAAATTGACACCCTAACATCACAATTAAAAGAACTAGAAAAGCAAGAGCAAACACATTCAAAAGCTAGCAGGAGGCAAGAAATAACTAAGATCAGAGCAGAACTGAAGGAGATAGAGACACAAAAAACCCTTCCAAAAATCAATGAATACAGGAGCTGGCTTTTTGAAAAGAGCAACAAAATTGATAGACTGCTAGCAAGACTAATAAAGAAGAAAAGAGAGAAGAATCAAATGGATGCAATAAAAAATGATAAAGGGGATATCACCAACGATCCCACAGAAATACAAACTACCATCAGAGCATATTATAAATACCTCTATGCAAATATATTAGAAAATCTAGAAGAAATAGATAAATTCCTGGACACATACACCCTCCCAAGACTAAACCAGGAAGAAGTTGAATCCCTGAATAGACCAATAACAGGCTCTGAAATTGGGGCAATAGTTAATAGCCTACCAACCAAAAAAAAGTCCAGGACCAGACGGATTCACAGCCGAATTCTACCAGAGGTACAAAGAGGAGCTGGTACCATTCCTTCTGAAAGTATTCCAATCAATATAAAAAGAGAAAATCCTCCCTAACTCATTTAATGAGGCCAGCATCATCCTGATACCAAAGCCTGGTAGAGACACAATGAAAAAAGAGAATTTTAGACCAATATCCCTGATGAACATTGATGCAGAAATCCTCAATAAAATACTGGCAAACCAAATCCAGCAGCACATCAAAAAGCTTATCCACCACGATCAAGTAGGCTTCATCCCTGGGATGCAAGGCTGGTTCAATATATGCAAATCAATAAATGTAATCCATCATATAAACAGAACCAAAGACAAAAACCACATGATTATCTCAATAGATGCAGAAAAGGCCTTCAACAAAATTCAACAGCCGTTCATGCTAAAAACTCTAAATAAGCCAGGTATTGATGGGCTGTATTTCAAAATAATAAGAGCTATTATGACAAACCCACAGCCAATATCATACTGAATGGGCAAAAACTGGAAGCATTCCCTTTGAAAACTGGCCCAAGACAGGGATGCCCTCTCTCACCACTCCTATTCAACATAGAGTTGAAAGTTCTAGCAAGGGCAATCAGGCAGGAGAAAGAAATAAAGGGTATTCAATCAGGAAAAAAGGAAGTCAAATTGTCCCTGTTTGCAGATGACATGATTGTATATTTAGAAAACCCCATCGTCTCAGCCCTAGATCTCCTTAAGCTGATAAGCAACTTCAGCAAAGTCTCAGGATACAAAATCAATGTGCAAAAATCACAAGCATTCTTATACACCAATAACAGACAAACAGAGTACCAAATCATGAGTGAACTCCCACTCAAAATTGCTTCAAAGAGAATAAAATACTTAGGAATCCAACTTACAAGGGCTGTGAAGGACCTCTTCAAGGAGAACTACAAACCACTGCTCAACGAAATAAGAGAAGGAGGGTAGCTGTGCTGAGCCTTGACCTTTTTTTGGATTGCTCTGACTTTTCTCTGGTCAGCAGGAAGGGTACTGACTTCTACTGAAGGCCAGGCATTGTGCCAGGCATGCATTATCTCATTTAATGCTCCCCAAAGTTCTGAAAGGTAAGTATTTTTATGCTTGTGTTACTGTTGAAAAGAATTGTTACCGAGATATGTTAAGTAACTTGGCTGAGCCTGGATTATATTTGCTTATTTTTACATACCTGATCTCTTTCCATGAAGGATGTACGATGGTGCTAAAAGATGGGGAAGAATCACTGAAGGGCAGGAAGGCCTTTGGTGATTTGAACAGTCATCCACTCAGGGCCCAACCCTATAGGTCTCAGTGTGCTTGCATCACGTGGATCTTCTCTTGCCTCACACATCCTGCCACTCCACTCCTACCACAATAGGCTAGTGTCAGGGAAAATTGCTTAACCTCAGGCAAAAGAGTGATTTAAGCAAAGTTTTTATTTCCATGCCTTTGGCTTCTAATGTCTTCCTCCAGTCCTTATGCTCTGCTCCAATGCGGCTGCCTCGTAAGCCTTTGCCTCTTATTAAATCCTGTTTTAGAGAAAGAAGCAGATAAACTCATTCTCAATGAGGTGCAAATTGCGCATCAGTCTTGGTAGATGGCCTTTCCTAGAGGTATTTTCTTTTTTTAAGAGGGGAAGAAAAGACTTACATAAAAGGAATGAAAAGCTCTCAGGGAAGGACTTCTGTAATCAGAGAACTGTTGGGCAATTGGCATACATTTCACCTGGGAAACTTTCTCTGGGCTCTGGAGAGCATTTTACACCCCCAGTGTAGCTGAGGCAGCCACCGTGGGAACAGGGACCAGGCCTGCTGGGGAGCGGCAGGGCACACCCATTGAAGACTCTCCCCTTCATTCTCCTCTGGCTCCCATTTTGAGATTTTCAGCCTTATAAATATGTCCTTAGATTTGGATAGGGGAGAGACATTTATTTTACATGCATGTCATTAATAACACAGAAGAAAATGACAACATTCTCTAAACTGTGATTTAAGGGAACTGAACCATTGTTTGAAGGTAAGGTAAGGTAAGGTAAAATGACCTATACATTTTCTAGTTCCTGGCATTTTTAGAAAAACATTTGGGACTGTACACCTTTATATAAGGGGGTTTGGGAAAAGATTGTCATAGTTTATTTTTAAAATTCACTGCTTTTATTAGATTTCAAAAAATATCACTAATACTGCTCATCGAAGTAAGTCATCGTATAGAGTGGCATATAAGGGAGAAGTATCTGCTTTCTCCTCTTACTCTAATCTTACTCTCTGAAGAGACAGTTTGGTGTGTACCCTTTCACAATTTTCCCTGTGTTCTTACAAACATATCTATAAAATTTATATTTATATAAACATATACATATGCATATGCATACACAACACATACATGCACCTAATAGGGTTTATTTTCTAATTTCTGTAAATAAAATGGTATCATGATAAAGAAATTACCTACAACTTGCTTGTTTTCACTGACTGTTGGTTCCATAGATCCCTCCAAATCAACACAAATAGATTTAGCTCAGTTTTTAAAAATACAACATTCCATAGCACAGCAGTGTCATAATTTAGTTGACACTATTTCTCTATTGATGCACACTTAATTATTTTCAGTCCCTCCTGGGAAGGCATTATGAGCTCTAAAGTTAAAGAACATTTGCAAATTGATCAGAAAGGAAAATCTAGTAGTAAATTGGCAAAATTTATAAACAAATAATTCACAGAATCCAAACTGAAAATGTCGAAACATAAATGAATAGATGTTCAACTCTCTAGAGTTGTGGATATGCAAATGGAAACAATTTACTACTTTTAAAAAATCCAGCAGATTAACAAAAATGAAAAAGTTTGCCAACACCCATTGTGGTTGAGATAAGGCAAACAGATACCCTCATGTCTTGCTGGTGGGAGTGAAGTCTACCTAGCAGCATCTTTCAAAATCAGGCCTGCCTTTCTCCTGACACTGTAGTCTCACATTTGGAATTCTAGCTGACATAATAGAAGCACCAGTAAGAATGATTCTTTTCAAAGAATATATGTTCAAACATGTTTACTGCCAGTTTGACCTACAGATCCAGACATTTTATTTCACTCTGATGCTCACAAGAGAAAAATCCACATATTGATTTTATCAGAAGTCTTAGTACAGTGCCAGGTTCATAGGAAATGCTCAGTAAATGTTTGCCATTATTGTTATTGGACAAACTAGAGACAAGACGAGGTAAACAACAACAACAAAGGCAAAAGAAGTAAACAACAAAGATAACAAATAAGAAAAAATTAAACAACAATAACAAAGGGAAAAGAAGTAAACAACAACAAAGGCAAAAGAAGTAAACAACAAAGATAACAAATAAGAGAAAAAATTAAACAACAATAACAAAGGGAAAAGAAGTAAACAACAACAAAATGACAAAAAAAGGAAAAACAAAACAGAAGAGCTAACCAACCGTGAAAAGACTCCAGTTAATGTTTGTGGAATATTTGTGAGCATGAATTCCATACGGATGTCCCACTCTCCCAAGAAATGTCAGCTCTGGGAAGTTGGGGGAGTCATGTGTGTGCTCTGGGTACCACGCAGCCTGCTGAGGTTATGTAGTGATTGTTAAGCAAAAAGAAAACTCCCCTGAAGAATGGCCCTGATTATTTTCTCAAATTGTGTATGCCTGCACTCAACTCTGATTTTATTCATAGAAAGAAATGCACAATGCACACTTTTAATCTTTTCCTACTTATTTTAAACTACTTACCTTCTTTTCAAATTGGAATTTCAGAGCACTAATATTTCAATATTCTCCTTTAAGATTCTGGATAAATTATATAGACTCTACATGTCATCCAGCAAATATGGACTGTGAACCTACTATGTCTCAAGAGTCATTGAAAGGCCTGAAATAATGCACACGATAGATGTCAAATAGGGTTTAGCACCCCCATTTGAGGCAGGGAGGAGGGGGAAAGAAAGGTGTGCAGAAAAGGCAGTTAAAATTCTTTGGAATGTAATGCAGTAAGTACTAAAGGAAAAGAATGAGGCTCCTTAAGAGGAGATGACATTGAGTCTTGAGGAATGCATGGACTTTTATTTCAGAGGGGATGGGCATTTCATATAGAGGGAGAAACAGATGCAAGCTCATGGATTGAGGACAGGCCTGGGGAAGACTCATGATTTTGGAGTGATTGGTGTAGTGCATCATGGGAGGCGGGACCAGATGTTACTTTGCATCCAGATCACAAAAGCCTGTGTTGACTATGGGCTCTAACAAGAGAAAGCCAGGGAGGTTATATGTCGGAGAAAGGATCAGAGTTATACTTTTGTGAAACAAATTCTGGAGAATTTCTTGAGACTGAGTAGAGAGCAGGTGGCAGGGAAACCACCAAAGACCCCGCTGTGGTTATATGGAGGGATATCATGATGTAATTTATGGTTTAGATTACAGCTGGATCCTTGAGGAATCGCCACACTGTCTTCCACAATGGTTGAAGTAATTTACACTCCCACCAACAGTGTACAGATGTTCCTATTTCTCCACATCCTCTCCAGCATCTGTTGTTTCCTGACTTTTTAATGATCGCCATTCTAACTGGCATGAGATGGTATCTCATCGTGGTTTTGATTTGCATTTCTCAAATGACCAGTGATGATGAGCTTTTTTTTCATATGTTTGTTGGCTGCATAACTGCATGTGTATCCCAGAACTTAAAGCATAATTAAAAAAAAGAAAAGATTACAGCTGGAGCCACATTGCTTGGGTTCAAACCCCAACTCCATAATTTCTTAGCTATGTGATCTTGGGAAGATTACTTATTTCTCCATCTATAAATTGGGTATAATAAATCTCGTGGGATTGTTAGGAGAATTGTATGAGTTAATATTTGTAAAGTGCTTAAAATAGTGCCTAGCACATAGTACATGTGTTATAGATAACTGTTAAGTAAAATAAATAAAAGTAATAGATACTGATGGTCAAGACTAAGTAATTGGCAGTAGAAATAGAAAGGAGGCACTGGCTGGAATTGAGAAGTATTTATTTCTGAGGTACAATTTCAGTGGTTTTGGTGACCAGTGGGATGGGGCAGATGAGGAAACAGGAAGAGTTGAATATGAGGCTACACAGCATAGCAAGGCTCCGAAGTAACACAGCTTTGAGCCCCATGCAGGACATCTAACATGGCCCTAAACTTCATTTTTCCTCTCTATGAACTAAGGCTGCTAATGAATGCACTGTAAACCTCCAGTGGTTCTTCTAATGCTTAAATCAGAAAATGCATATAAAATGCTTAGCACGGTGCCCAATAACTATTAAGTTGTTAATAAATGTCACTTAAATTATTATGACTCAAAGTTTACAGTGAGGATGAGAGAGAGAGAATGGTTTATGGTGTCATTCACCAAGGTAGTGTGTGTGATGTTGAAGGGATGGAGGAAAGACAGCGAGTTCCATTCTGAACTATGTTTGAGAGGCCTGCAGGACATCATGTTAAATACTCAGTTGGGAAATGGCTCTGGAGCTTCTGTGAGAGGTTTTTTCATTTGTTTGTTTGTTTGTTTGTTTGTTTATTATACTTTAATTTCTAGGGTTGCTTAGACCATGGGGCCAGAGATGATCACCTACAGAGAGTCTCCGTGGCAGAGGGAGAAAAGGACACTAAGACAGGCTTCTGTGGCCCCCAAAATTCAAGAGTCAGCTTGCTGGAGGAGGAACCAGGGAAACCAAGAAAATAATGATGTTTCTAAAACATACAACAGTAGATGTGTCCCGTAATACTGTGAAAGTTGAATGTCTATCCACAAGAGTGATCTCACATCTTAAATGTTCTTTACAGCACTTTGTCGTGCATTATCTATTTTAACATTCCCAGCAACCCTCTAAAGTCTTCTTTAGTTATGTAAACTGAGGCTCGGCTTTTCAAATGGCAGAGCTAAGACTTGAAACCAGGCCTTTCTCTGGTTCAACATATGCAAATCAATAAACGTAATCTATCATATAAACAGAACCAAAGACAAAAACCACATGATCTCAATAGATGCAGAAAAGGCCTTCGACAAAATTCAACAGCCCTTCATGCTAAAAATTCTCAACAAATTAGGTATTGATGGGATGTATCTGAAAATAATAAGAGCTATTTATGACAAACCCACAGCCAATATCATACTGAATGGGCAAAAACTGGAAGCATTCCCTTTGAATACTGGCACAAGACAGGGATGCCCTCTCTCACCACTCCTATTCAACATAGTGTTGGAAGTTCTGGCCAGGGCAATCAGACAGGAGAAAGAAATAAAGGGTATTCAATCAGGAAAAGAGGAAGTCAAATTGTCCCTGTTTGCAGATGACATGATTGTATATTTAGAAAACCCCATTGTCTCAGCCCAAAATCTCCTTAAGCTGATAAGCAACTTCAGCAAAGTCTCAGGATACAAAATCAATGTGCAAAAATCACAAGCATTCTTATACACCAATAACAGACAAACAGAGAGCCAAATCATGAGTGAACTCCCATTCACAATTGCTTCAAAGAGAATAAAATACCTAGGAATCCAACTTACAAGGGATGTGAAGGACCTCTTCAAGGAGAACTACAAACCACTGCTCAATGAAATAAAAGAGGACACAAACAAATGGAGGAACATTCCACGCTCATGGATAGGAAGAATCAATATTGTGAAAATGGCCATACTGCCCAAGGTAATTTATGGATTCAATGCCATCCCCATCAAGCTACCAATGACTTTCTTCACAGAATTGGAAAAAACTACTTTAAAGTTCATATGGAACCAAAAAAGAGCCCGCATTGCCAAGACAATCCTAAGCCAAAAGAATAAAGCTGGAGGCATCACGCTACCTGACTTCAAACTATATTATAAAGCTACAGTAATAAAAACAGCATGGTACTGGTACCAAAACAGAGATATAGACCAATGCAACAGAACAGAGCCCTGAGAAATAATACCGCACATCTACAACCATCTGATCTTTGACAAACCTGACAAAAACTAGAAATGGGGAAAGGATTCCCTATTTAATAAATGGTGTTGGGAAAACTGGCTAGCCTTATGTAGAAAGCTGAAACTGGAACCCTTCCTTACCTTTATACAAAAATTAATTCAAGATGGATTAAAGACTTAAATGTTAGAACTAAAACCATAAAAACCCTAGAAGAAAACCTAGGCATTACCATTTAGGACATAGGCATGGGCAAGGACTTTATGTCTAAAACACCAAAAGCAACGGCGACAAAAGCCAAAATTGACAAATGGGATCTAATTAAACTAAAGAGCTTCTGCACAGCAAAAGAAACTACCATCAGAGTGAACATGCAACCTACAGAATGGGAGAAAATTCTTGCAATATACCCACCTGATAAAGGGCTAATATCCAGAGTCTACAAAGAACTTAAACAAATTTTCAAGAAAAAATCAAACAACCCCACCAAAAAGTGGGCAAAGGACATGAATAGACACATCTCAAAAGAAGACATTTATGCAGCCAAGAGACACACAAAAAAATGCTCATCATCACTGGTCATCAGAGAAATGCAAATCAAAACCACAGTGAGATACTATCTCACACCAGTTAAGTCAGGAAACAACAGGTGCTGGAGAGGATGTGGAGAAATAGGAACACTTTTACACTGTTGGTGGGACTATAAACTAGTTCAACCATTGTGGAAGACAGTGTGGCGATTCCTCAAGGATCTAGAACTAGAAATACTATTTGACCCAGCCATCCCATTACTGGTCATATACCCAAAGGATTATAGATGATGCTACTATAAAGACACATGCACACGTATATTTATTGTGGCACTATTCACAATAGCAAAAACTTGGAACCAACCCAAATCCAGTCCATCAATGATAGACTGGATTAAGAAAATGTGGCCCATATACACCATGGAGTATTATGCAGCCATAAAAAATGATGAGTTCATGTCCTTTGTAGGGACATGGATGAAGCTAGAAACCATCATTCTCAGCAAACTATTGCAAGGACAGAAAACCAAACACCGCATGTTCTCACTTATAGGTGGGAATTGAACAATGAGAACACTTGGATACAGGATGGGGAACATCACACACTGGGGCCTGTCATGGGGTTGGGGGACGGGGGAGGGATAGCATTAGGAGATATACCTAATGTAAATGACAAGTTAATGGGTGCAACTCACCAACATGGCACATGTATACATATGTAACAAACCTGCACGTTGTACACATGTACCCTAGAACTTAAATTATAATAAAATAAAATAAAATAAAAATAAAAAAAGAAATTATTTTAAGCAGATAGAGAGGAAAAGGGGTCCTTGGGAAGTTTTCATTAAAAAAACAAACAAAAAAAAGAAACCAGGCCTTTCTGCCTCTAATCCAGTCCTTTTCCAACTGTCTCTAGCTTTTGCCAAAATAATAAAATAACAATAATAATAATTAATACTACCTTTTTAAAAAAGCCAAGTGAAATGTAGAGCTGAGTTACTCTATTCCTATAATTCTTGGGACTATATGACCTATTGGTATTCTTTGACCCTCTACTTTTCAGTCACTTTTCAATCACACCAATGACTGTTAATGTCTTTTGGCACCTGCTTTTTGGCCTGGGCCCAGATGAATTGGAAGAGCAGCCTTGAGGGCCCAGAGAGCTGAGGAACAGGCCTCCTTCCTCAGGGCAGGTGGATAGAGAAGGGTGGAACACAGGTTCTTGCAAATATGTTGAAGATGATTGGGAATTTTTGCCCTCATCTTGCCCCTGGTGAGGGGCAAATGCTGGTTTCTCAACATTTCTGTCCTTTTCTCATTTACCAGATGAGAGAACATTGGCTTCAAAGTTGATCTAGTCTGCTTCTAGATTCTGGTTCTGCCACTTGCCAACCATGTGACCTTGGGCTTGTCACTTAACTCTTAAAAGAATCAATTTCCTCTTCCAGGAAATGGGCTAGTAGTATCTTCCTAAGGGATTTGGAAGTTTTGTTTGACAAATGATGGATGCTTAAGAAAAATTGGTTAAGCCTTGATAGAAATTAAAGCTCTCAGTGGCTCCCATTGCTCTGGGATAAAGGGCACTTTATCTTAACTGGGCCGCAACTCCCTGTGAAGTCCAGCCTCTACCTTTCAGCCTTCCCCTGCAGCATGAATCACCAAAGCCCTTGGCTCCAGACACAGTGGCCTTCTTTCCATCCCTCCCATTCACCACGCACCCTCTCACCACGGGGCCTTTGCCTGTGCTGCTCCCTCTGTCTGGAACGTCCCTCTTTTCCCTCCTACTTACCTTTTAGAACTCAGCTTACATGTTCCTACTCCAGAAAAGCCTTCCCTGACTTGTAGATAGGCTGATCTTTGTACACATCTTCCTCATTGCACTTATCATAGGTGCAATTTTCCATTGATTTGTGTGGTTTTTGGTTCATGTTTGGGAAGATTGGAACCTTGTCTGTTTTTGTTATCTTTGAATTCTTAGTGCTGGCACATATCCTGTCACACAGTAGATTATCAATATTTGTTGACTGAATGAACGAGATAATGTATGCAATTTATTTGACAATTGCTAGTGTTTAGTTGATTTCGGTTGGTTTCACAGACTTCGGAAGTGTAGCAGAGATCTCTTGTGGTTGTGAAGTGCTGAGTCCCTCTGGAAGATAATATTGTGTTATGATACTAATATAGTGTTTAGAGTTGTGCTGGAATGGAATTTGAATCCCAACTTCACTTACGAACTGAACAAATTATTGTCATCTCTCTGACCTGTTTCCTCATATGAAGCATGGGACAAAAATCGCTTCCAGAGCTGTTGTTGATATTCATTCAAATATTTATGGAGTACCTTCTTCATGCCAGGCACTGTTGTAACCACTGGAAATACAGCAGTGAACAACATCAATAAAAGTAGATGCCCATATTTTGGTAGGAAAGACAGAAAATAAACAAAGCAAGTAAGTAAAATATATGTTAGATGGTAATAAGTGTGAGAAAAAATGCAGCAGAAATGAGGGTAGGAAGTATGCAATTGATATTTACATGAAGAAAATGATATTGACAGGAAGAAATGAAGAATGTGTGAGAACATTTTAGGCAGATGGAAGGTAAGAGCCAAGGCCCTGAAGCAGGAATATGCGTGGCATGTTTGAGAAATAGAGTAGATTAGTCTAGCTGGCTGGAGAGAAGGGGTAGGGGTGGAGGGTAGTAATCAATGAGGTTTGGTGACAGTGATAAGATCATGTAGAGTTTTATGGGTCACTATAAGGACCTTTACTCTGAGTTGAGGAGAGTTTTAGATAGATAAGTGACATGCATTTTAACAGGACCACTGTGGCTGCTGTGTTCAGAATAGAATGATTAATCTTAATCAGGGAAGAACTAGGGAGGCCAGTTAGATAAGAAAGTCTAGTGTTTGAGCCAGGGTGGTATTAGTGAAAGTGGAGAGGAATGGTTGGGTTCTTTACGTATTTTCAAGGTAAAGCTGATTTGCTACTGGCGTGGATGTGGGGTATTAAAGAAAGAGGACTCAAAGGTGAATGAACAACAGGAAGAATAGAGTTGCCGTTTACTGAGAGGTGGAAGGTTTGGGGAGAAGTCAGTCTGTCACATGGAGTGGAAATCAGGACTTTGTTTCTGGACTTCCTAAATTTAAGATGCCAAGTAAAGACATACAATGGCAGTTAGATAAATAAATCCAAAGTTTAGGAGAGGGATCTGTAATGAAGATATATGTTTGGGAATTGTCTGCAAAGGGATGATATTTAAAGCTGTGAGACTGGATGGAGTAACATCTTGTCTAATTTTGGTAAATGTAGATTTAGAAACAGATTAGATCCAAAAACCGACATTTAGTAGAGGTTGGGATGGTAGGGGATGCCAGCAAAGAAGTCTGGCAGCCAGGAAGGTAGGAGGAAAACCAGGTGGGTATGTTATCCTGGAAGTCCAATGAAGAAAGTGTTCAGAGGGGAGGGAGTGACCCACTAGAGTCAAATGCTATTGAGAAGTCAAGTAGGATGAGATCTGAGAATTGACCATTGGATTTAGCAATGTGGAAGCAAATGGTTTTATTATTGTATGCATCTGTGTGTGTAATGGAGGAAGAAAAAAAATTAAGCCACAGTGACTTTCTAGGAAGCCTGCCTTTCATTGAAGGGAAGTTTTTTTGGGTCAGCTGGGTCTCTGTTAATATATGCAAGTGTGTGCCTGGAACCTTAGGCAGTAGGATCCAGGGTAAGCTGGACCCTTTCTATAATGGAGTGAAAAGAATATGAATTGGGGGTGCATTGGGGTTACCTGGAAGGAAAGGGATGAGAAGGAAGATAAGAGGAAAGTGTGTGAGAGAAGTTACTGAGGTGACCTGAAGGTGAAGTTGTAAGAAGGACCCCCGAAAAATGTCTGATGGCCAGAGCCACAGAGCCTTGAAGAATAGGAAGGATAATATTTAAATTAGATGATTTGCTAGGATGCAACCATCTCTCCTTTGGCTAAATCTTTGGTCAAGTGTATCACACACATGAATAGCATTTGAGAGAGAGAGAGAAAGAGAGTGAGAGAGTAAGCATGTGTGTCTATACATATATATGCATGTGTGTGGTAGAAACTGGAGAGGTTGAACTTCATGCTTGAGTTGTCAGGAGGTGGGCCAGATGGAGGATGTATGAGATAGAAGGATGATCCACAAACTGAATAGATGCAGCAGGGCATGGAAATCGGAGCTACAGATGATCATGGGAGGGTTAGTTTCCCTAGAAATTTACAGAGAAGGCTTTGGACTTCCCCTGGTGTGGCATGCGAGGCTTAAGGTGACAATATCCAGAGACATCTGGGTTAGAACTTATAAGGCACCAAGCATTCAATAGAGTTTCAACAAATGCTACTTTCATTTCTCCATCCCAGATCCTTTCTAACCAAAAATAAGCAGGCTCTTAAAACATTTCATTAATTAATCACTATGATTAACTATTCAAAATGTACTAGTTGCAGTAGGCAGTATAAAATTGAAGGTAAAATAAGAACTTTGTTTCCCTGGTGCTTGCAGTTGAGATGAGGAGCTAATGCAAAGCAGGATGAACTCAAGGGCTAAGTGTCAGACTTGTCAGTCTGAACAAGGGTTCAGACTATTAGAGCCATGGATTTGCTCAGTTACTTGGTGCTGTGCAAGTTTTTGGTCTTCCAAAGACACTAGACAATATTTAACCACTATTTCACAGGGCAACAAATCGGTCAATTTAGGTAATACTGTAACAAACAGTGCCCAGATTTCAGTGACTTAATCTGACAAAGGTACACTTCTTGTTTATGTCCCAGTCCAATGTGGATCAGCTGGGGTTGGAGTGGGTGGGGTGTTTTGCTCCACGTTGTCATCCAGGGACCCGGATCTTTTTGTTTTTAGTGGCCCCTTTGACCACTTAGGCCTCAGAGTCCTCTGCTGGGTATTCTGCATCTGATTGGCCAACAAATGAAAAAAGAGTGTGCGGAGAAGGACTGTCTGACCCCAGTTGCCTCCATCTAGTAGGGGCACACTACTCGGACTCATATACCTGTGGTGAAGATTGGCCATGTGGCATCACTTTGATGCAAGGGAGATGGAAAATGTGGTTTAGCTGAGTGCCCATGAAGGGGAACTGGGTCTAGTGAACATCTAAATTTTCAATAATCCCTTCCATGGAGGAAAATAACATAATTACATAGGAAACTTTTTAAACAGAATGTTAAAATCTGGGTGAAGATTTTTTAAAAAATACTTTTTACTTCATAAGAGACAAATTAAGAATACAAATTAAATGGTAAGGGCATTAAATATACTTGATAGCTAGTACCTGATATTAGAGGATCCCAGCAAACCTCTTTTATTGACATTTTAGTGTTTATTTATTTATAGACATAATTACATTCATGTTTAGGTGGTAAAAGCAGCTTCTTGCAAATGGGCTTCTGGACCAAGCTGAGTTCTCAACTACTTTTATCATTAGACTGACATTGGTGAAGCTGTATTTTCTCAAGCTGAATTTGGGGGCTTTGAGAACATTTTTGACATAAACTTTCTGAAGGAAAATGGGACCGATAGTTGGAAAAATATGGAGTGAGGGTAAGCGCATGTGTTTCTTTCTGCTTTTTAGGAGATAGAGCAGGTATTTATTTCAATTTAAAGGATAAATTTCAAGAGCAATCCCAGTGTATGAGTTACTGTGGATATAAAAATGAACTTCTTATTTCTCATCCCGCCAAGAGAATACAGACATACCTTGCATATATTGTGGTTTGGTTCTAGATCACAATAAAGTGAGTGTTACAACAAAGTGAGTCACATGAATTTTTTTGTTTCTTTTTAGATTATTTTATTTTATTTTATTTTGAAACAAGGTCTCATTCTGTTGCCCAATTTGGAGTATAGGGGCGCAATCATAGCTCACTGCAGCTTCAAACTCCTGGGCTCAAGAGATCCTCCTCCCTCAGCCTCCCGAGTAGCTGGGACTACAGGTGAATGCCACCACACCTGGCTAATTGAAAAAATGTTGGCAGCGGGGGGGTCGAGATATGGTCTTGCTATGTTGCCTAGGCTGGTCTCAAACTACTGCCCTCAAGTGATCCTCCTGCTTTGGCCTCCCAAAGTGCTGGGATTAAGTCGTGAGCCATCACACCCCGCTGAATTTTTGGATTTCTCGGTGCATATAAAATTATGTTTACACTGTACTATAGTCTATTAAGTTTACAATAGCATTATACTTAAAACAACAATGTACATACCTTAATTGAAAAGTACCTTATTGCTTAAAAACGCTAACAATCATGTGAGCCTTCATTGAGTAATAATCTTTTTGTTGGTTGGAGGATCTTGCCTTGATGTTCATGGCTGCTGACTGTGGGTGGTGGTTGCTGAAGGGCGGAGTGGCTGTGACAGTCTCTCTTTTTTTTTGAGACAGACGCTTGCTCTGTCGCCCAGGCTGGATTGCAGTGGTGAGATCTTGGCTCACTGTAACCTCCGCCTCCCAGGTGCAAGTGATTCTCCTGCCTTGTCCTCCCAAGTAGCTGCGATTACAGGTGCACGCCATTATACCCAGCTGATTTTTGTAATTTCAGTAGAGATGGGGTTTCACCATGTTGGCCATGCTGGTCTCGAACTCTTGACCTCAAGTGATCTGCCCGCCTCGGCCTCCCAAAGTGCTGGGATAACAGGCATGAGCCACCGTGCCTAGCCTTGTTTCTTAAAATACAATAACAATGAAGTTGGTCACATCAATTGACTCTTCGATGATTGAAATATTTCTCTCTAGTATGTGATGCTGTTTGGTGCCATTTTACCCACAGTACAGCTTCCTTCAATATTGGAATAAATCCTCTCAAACTCTGCCACTACTTCATCAACTTAGTTTAAATCCTTTGTTGTCATTTCAACAATGCTCACGGCATCTTCACCAGGAGTAGAGTCCATCTCAAGAAGACACTTTCTTTGCTCATTCATAAGAAGCAACTCTCATCCCTTCAAGTTTTCTCACGAGATTGCAGAAATCTGAACACATCTTCAAGTTCTACTTCTAATTTTAGTTCTTTTGCTTTCTCCACCACGTCTGAAATGATTTCCTCTACTGAAATCTTGAATCCCTCAAAGTCATCCGTGAGGGTTGGAATCAACTTCTTCCAAGCTTCTGTTAATGAGAATATTTTGACCTCCTTCCATGAATTATGAATGTTCTTAATGGCATGTAAAATGGTAAATCCTTTCTAGAGGCTTTTAATGTACTTTGCTGAGATCCATCAGAGGAATGACTCTATAGCTGCTATAGCCTTATAGAACGCATTTTTTAAATAGTAACATTTGAAAATCAAAATTACTCCTTGATCCATGGGTTGCAGAATGGACATGTGTAGCGAGCATGAAAACAATATTAACCTCCTTGCACGTCATTAATCTCCGTCTACAACATTAATCTCCATGAGAGCTCTTGGGTGACTATGTGAATTGTCAATAAACATTTGAAGGGAATCTTTTTTTCTGAGAAGTAGGTCTCAAGAGTAAGCTTAAAATATTCAGCAAACCATACTGTAAACAGATGTGTTGTGATCCAGGTTTTGTTCTTTCATTTATAGAGCACAGGCAGAGTAAATTTAGCATCATTCTTAGGAGACCTAAGATTTTTGGAATGGTCCAAAGAGCATTGGCTTCAACTTAAAGTCACCAGCATTAGCCCCTAACAAGAAAGTCAGCCTGTCCTTGGAAGCTTTGAAGCCAGGCATTGAATTCTCCTCTCTAGCCATGAAAAGTCCTAGTTCACACCTTCTTCCAATAGAGGGCTGTTTTGCCTATGTTGAAAATCTATTATTTAGAATAGTTACCTTTATCAATGATCTTAGCAAGATCTTCTGGATAACTTGCTGCAGCCTCTTCATCAGCACTTGCTGCTTCACCTTGTATTTTTGTATTATGGAGATGGCTTCTTTTCGTAAACCTCATGAACCAAATTTGGCTAGCTTACACTTTTCTTCTGCAGCTTCCTTACCTCTGTCGGCCTTCATAGAATTGAAGAGACTTAGGCCTTATGCTAGATTAGGCTTTGACTTAAGGGAATGTTGTGGCTGCTTTAATCTTCTATCCAGACCACTCAAACTTTCTCCATATCAGCAATAAAGCTGTTTCACCTTATCATTTGTGTATTCTCTGGAGTAGCACTTTTAATTTCCTTCAAGAATTTTTCCTTTGCATTCACAACTTGGCTCTAACTGTTTGGCACAAGAGGGCTAGCTTTCAGCCTGTCTCAGCTTTCTACATGCCTTCCTCACTAAGTTTAATCTTTTTGTAGCTTTTGATTTAAAGTGAGAGACCTTTAAAGTGACTCTTCCTTTCACTTGAACACTTAGAGGTCATTGTAGAGTTATTAATTGGCTTAATTTCAATACTATCGTGTCTCAGGGAATAGAGAGGCCCAAGAAGAGGGAGAGAGACCAAGGAACACCTGGTCAGTGAAGCAGTGAGAACACACACACCACAGATTGGTTAAGTTCATCATCTTATATGGGTAGGGTTTGTGGCACCCCCAAACAATTAAAATAGTAACATCAAAGATCACCGATCACAGGTCGTCATAACAGATATAATAATAATGAAAAAGTTTGAAATATTGTAAGAATTACTCAAATGTGACATAGACACACAAACTGAGTGCATGCTGTTGGGAAAAATGGTGCTGACAGACTTGCTGAAGGCCTGGTTGCCACAAACTTTCAATTTGTAAAAAAAATGTAGTATCTGTGAAGCACAGTAAAGTGAAGCACAATAAAACAAGGTATGCCTGTAATTATTTTGAATAACACACCAAAAAGGGCCTTTGATTTGGCTAAAATAGTGCAGTTAGCCAAACTTTATCATCATCAAGCAAAATGTAATATAGTCATCTTTCTACTTCTTGTGGCTGAAGCAGAGTATTTGAGGAGAAGCAGAGCAAGCATTGTAATAATGTAGGTGAACTAGAGAAGAATTCTATGGACAATTTATAAACCATATGTACCATTTTCAAAAGAATACTGACATCTTGGGGCAAAACCTTATAGGTTCTGTTGTGTGTTAGTCATATGCCATTGCTTGAAATTATATCACCAATACAGCCTTGAAATATGAGATTTCTTTTAATTAACATCCTCATGAACCTTATCACCAGGTTCAATGTGATTTTTGTTCTTGATATACTCACTCTTTTGCCTGAGGCTGCCTACAGGAGGCCACGTCCCAACTCTCCCATAAAAATGACTTCCACATTCCACATCCCAATTACTCTGAAGGACCTGCCCAAGATGCCTATAAAACCCTACTACAGTCTACACCACCTTCTAACTAATATTCTACATGTGTTTTTGATCAATGAATCAGATTTTCAAAAGTCAGAATGGTTTTCCACGTGGAATTTGAGTAAACATATAAACCTTTGTTATTTATATACATGTTTCAAAAAATAACGTATGAGGCCAAAGATGTAGAAAGAGCACTGGACTTAGAGTCAGACGAGCTCAATTATCAGGCCAGCCACTTATTCTCAGAGTGACATTGGGAACATTGGCTAATCTTTTTGAGCCTCAATTTCCTGATTTATAGTTACCTCCAGGGTTATTGTGAGACTGACATGAGCTAGTGTATGCCAAGGGCTCACACAATGAGATGCTTATGCTAGGTGTTCAGGAGATAAACCTGCCTTGCCTTTATGAGGAATTTTTAGGTATCAAGAAGAAACATATTCAGCTCAACTGTTACTGGGAATACTTTTGGTTACAAGTGACAGAAGCTTAAACCAAATGTATTGAAACAATATAAGAAATTTCTTAGCTCATTTAGTTGAAAATTCCAGAGGTGCAGCATCAGGCATGGTTTGGTCCAGAGGTTCTGCATATCACCAGGGCTGTATGCCTGTTTTCCTGGAATACTCTTGGTTTTGCCCAGTTTCATATTTTGGCTTAATCTTGGGTTGGCTTCTTTCGTGTCACATGGCTGCCAGCTGCTCCAGGATTAGTTTCCTCATTAATATCCAAGGAGAAAAATAGTTTCTGCTGCCCCAAACATCAAATGGTAATTATGATCTTCCCTCTGGTTGGACTAGTTTAAGTCATGGGTTCATCCCTGAACCTATCAGTGTGACTAGGGAAATCTGATTCCTTGATTGGCTTAGACCAATCAGGGCTAATCTCTGGAGCTGGAGAAGTGGAGTTAAAATTGCAAAAATCATGAATCTGGGGAGTTTCTTGTCTTATTAGGAATGGGGGAAGGAATGGGGGGAAGACATTCCACTGACAAATCCACTCCTCTGTCTTCTTCCCATGTCTCACACTCCTTTCTTTCCTTATGTATATCTTCAAAAGTTCATGCCTACTGGAATCACAAGCAGCTCTCATTTTGAGTTCCAGATTCTGGATTTGCAGCTGATGTGTCTTCTTCTAGGTCAGTTTCTGGATGGAGTTTTTCATAGTCTGATATAGCTAAATAATGTTACCCACTCCTGTGGAAAAACCTGCAATTTTCCCCTCATTATCTAATCTCCCAATCCTCCCTTTAGTAATAGAACTCCTGATTTTCAACCAAGCACATGGCCACCCAGCTAGACACCACATTTCCTAGACTTCTTGACATTAGATGTGGCCATGAATCCAAATTCACAACAAAGGAATATGAACAAAAGTCAAACGTGCCACTTCTCCTTTATAGCCTTAAAACATATCATTTGTCCTCTCTTGTCTGTTCCCCTTCCTGGGAATGAGAATGCCATGTGGTGGTGAGCAAGGTGGGCTAAAGAGCATAACAACCCAGGCCAGTGGTTCTTGAAGAGGGTCCTGGACCAGCAGTCCAGGGAGCTCACTGGAAAGGCATATTTTCAGGTCCTACTCCAGAACTGGTGAGTCAGGAATTATGGCAGTGGGGCCCAGAAACTTCTGTCTTAATAAGCTCTCCAGGGCATACACACAGAAGTTTGAGAACCACTGTTGGGGTGATTTTTGGCCCTATACCTTCCAACATTTGGCAGTATTTTTGATTGTCACAATGTGGAGGGACAGGAAGGTACTGCTACTGCCATCTAGCAGGTATGGAACAGGCTCACTCTAAACATCCTACTATGCACTAGGTAGTCCCAACAGCACAGCTTTATCAGGCCTCAAAAGTCAATATTGCTGAGCTTGAGAAATCCTGCTCTAAGGAAAGTGGAATAATGAAATCGAAGCATTGTGAGTTCCTGGCTAACCCTGGAAAGAACTGTTTAGGGACTCTCTCTGATCTCTACTCTGCACTGCCCAATATGGTAGCCATCAGCTACATGTGGCATTAGAGCTCCCGAAATGGGGCTAGTCTGAATTGACATGGGCTATAATTTAGTCCCTCCCAAAAAAGAATGCAAAATATATCAATAGTATTTTATATCAATTACATGCTGAAATGAAAATATTTTGGATATATTAGTTAAAAGAAATATATTATCAAAAATTAATTTCACTGCTTGTTTTTTCCAGTGTGGCTACTAGAGAATTTTAAATTACAAATGAGACTTGCCTTATATTTCTATTAGACAGTGCCGCTCTAGCACTCAAGAAATAAATTTCTTTCTGTCTTCTTTGAGCCGCTGTAGTTTTAGGTCTCTTTGTTGCAATAGCTAAGCCTGTTTTCCTTTCTATGATAACCCAGTAAATATAAAATGGTGGAGGATAGCCTCAAGGAAAACTTTTATTGGAAGAAATAGACAATGAGAAAACAGTACACAGTGGTCTCTGATTGAGTGTATGTATTTTTCCCTGCTTGACAGGAACAGTGAAGTATTCTTGCCTTGGTAATGCAGTGAGTTCCTTGGTTAGCCAATCTGACAAATCCTAGATGTGCTGTCTGGAAACGTCTCCCTTGTCCATTGTCCTCTTAGCCCATCTGAGATAGATATTGGCACATATGCCCTTTTTGGGATCTGTACTTCTTTGGAGCCCACTACTTTTTGGTGCAAATTTGAGGGGCCTGGAAATTACCTCAGGGATTGAAGAATCACAGGCTGTTGTCAGCCAGGCTTGGGTTTCTCGGACTGAACCAAATTCCTTAAAAACCTGAAGGCTTCCTGTCTATTTGCCTTCCACCAATTCCATGAGCTGATAATCAAAGCCAGAGTCCTTGTCTAGTCATCTCTGAGTCTGGGAATTCCGGTCTCTCAGCAACAGGCCTCTGTGCTCTGCCTTGCCAAGATAACCAGGGCTGAGCACTTCGCCAAAATTCTGCCATCCATCTTGCACCTGAAAAGCAGCTAGCCCACGGGTGCCACCCCACAGAGATACCTGGCACTTCGTGGTGCATAAGCAAATTGCCAGGATCCTGCCTGTGAGTTTCCATTCAAGGCATGGGAAGAGTCAGTTGGTCAGCAGTGTCTGAAGCGGGGGCAGCAGGGCCAAGAGGTGGTGGGGTCGTCGTGAAAGAGGTGGTGGGGTCATTGTGATGGCTGAGCACTTGAATAAGCCACAGTCCCCTGTTGTGGAGCAGCAACAAGGCCAACAGGCATGAGAGCTTTTTACACGCTGAATAAGGCTCCAGTTTCTGAATATCTTTCTGGGCTCCATAAAACCTAGTTGTGTGGCCAGGGTGGTGGGTTTCAGAAGTGAGAGCAGGGTGACCTCTCTATATAGGAAGTCCCATATAAGAACCCCTTTTCCTGGCCTAGCCAATACCTCTCCAAGTGAGCATCCCAGTCATGCACCCCTGCTGTCTGTATATAGCACACCCTCTTCCTAGGGGGTACTTGTCAGGCACTCTAAGTCCCCTGCTTTTAGAAATGGACAGAATAAAATCCCCCTCTTAGATTTGTAAGTAGATTTTTCTGGCAGAATAACGAGCCCCTCTTGCCATTAATCTTAATAAGCTTTGGGGCTAACAAAATCCATTTTCCCAAGGTCGGAATTATTCTTAAGTGGACTTTGGGAAACATTTTAACCTTTTTGTCACTCAGGCTAAAGAATTAAAACACATTTCTGGAATTTTTTTCTGGGGTTACTAGGAAGCCAGAGTGAGGCGTGGCTGCTTTTGTGTATTTTTCTTTATAAAAACCTTGATGTCAGGGGACCCGGGCCCTTCTCAGCTCCAGTTTGTGTTTGTATTTCCACATATAGTGCACATTCCTGGTGGATATTTCTAGGAAAAAGAATAAAAAGTGGCATAATGATAGACTAAGGCAAGGAAAATGTTTTTGTGAAGCAAACAGGCCAAAAATGAAAAAATGGGAGCAACTCTGACCCTGGTACCACCCTACTCATAACCCAGGCAGTGGGGTTACCAGCTTTGCGTTACATTCTCAGACTAAATTCGTCTAATGTAAAACAGTGCATGGGAACCGAACTCCCGTTTTCTCTCAGGTATGGTGACATAGTAGGAGATGTCACTTTGAATACTTCCAAATGAGAAAGAAAGATGACAGATTTGGCTGCTGCATGGTTCAAAGATGCAGGAAATGGATACAATACGTGGTGTCGTTTAGATTCAAAACAAGGGTACTTGAGTGTTCAGTGTTACTTGCAATAAATATATTAGATTTAAGCCTCAGTTTGAACCTAACCATAACTGGATTCTTAACTATCTAGTTTAAATGACTGGTAACATGAAGCATTTCATAATTTCTGGTCCATTAGTTGTGATCAGGTCCTAATTAACATTCCAGGACCTGGTTTTAGCCAACCTATGTGGAAAATTTGAAGTGGGAACACATATCTGGGGCTGTGCTTCTAGTATGGTGTGTATAATGTTGTGGTTTCTGCTACATTTTTTTTTGGAGGGGGGCAGAATTGGACCAGCGGAGATTACCCACACAGTTATGAGTTGCTTAATGACGGGGATATGTTCTAAGAAATATATCATTACATAATTCTGTTGTGTGAACATCATAGTGGGTACTACCCAAACCTACATGGTGTAGCCCACTACATACCTAGGCTATATGATATAGTCTATTGCTCCAAGGCTACAAACCTGTACAGCATGTTACTGTACTGAATATTGTAAGCAATTGTAAAACAGTGGTAAGTATTTGTGTATCGAAACATATCTAAATATAGAAAAGGTACAGTAAAATTATGGTATAAAAGATATAAAATGGTACACCTGTACAGGGCACTTACCATGAACAAAGCTTGCAGGACTGGAAGTTGCTCTGGGTGAGTCAGTGAGTGAGTGGTGAGTGAATGTGAAGGCCTAGGACTTTACTGTACACTACTATGGATTTTATAAACACAGTACACTTAGGCTACACTCAGGCTACACTCAATTTAGGAAAACATGTTTTTCTTTCTTCAATAATAAATCAACCTTAGCTTACCGTGACTTTTTAACTTTATAAACTTTTTACTTTTTTAACTTTTTAACCCTTTGTAATAACTGCTTAAAACACAAACATTGCTGGGCACGTGGCTCACACCTGTTATCCCAGCAATTTGGCAGGCTGAGGCAGGTGGATCACCTGAGGTCAGGAGTTTGAGACCAGACTGACCAACATGGTGAAAACCCGTCTCTACTAAAAATACAAAAATTAGTTAGGCATGGTGGCTCACACCTGTAGCCCCAGCTACTCAGGAGGCTGAGGCATGAGAATCACTTGAACCCGGGAGGCAGAGGTTGCAGTGAGCCGAGATCACACCACTGCACTCCAGCCTGGGCAACAGATTGAGACCCGGTCTCAAACAAACAAACAAACAAACAAGCAAACAAACACAAACACATCACGTTGTACAGCTGTACAAAATATTTCCTTTCTTTATATCCATACTCTATAAGCTTTTTTCTATTTTTAAAGTTTTTAACATTTTTCTTGCTTTTAATACTTTTTTGTTAAAAACCAAGACATAAATACACACCTTAGCAAAAAAAGGGTCAGGATCATCGGTATCGTTGTCTTCCACCTCCACATCTTGTCCCACTGGAAAGTCTTCAGGGAGAGTAACACGCCTGGAGTTGTCATCTCCTGTGACAACAGTGCCTTCCTGTGGAATCCCTTCTGAAGGACCTTCCTGAGGCTCTCCTTGAGAAGGTATCACTGTTTTCAGGAATATATCCATGGTGATTTATTTTTCTCACCATAAATTTGTGTGAGTAATGCATTGTGCTACAATGTTATAATAGATACAATGTCACTAGGCAATAAGAATTTTTCAGCTCAATTCTAATCTAAAGGACCATTGTCATATATGGGGTCAATTGTTGACCAGAATGCCATTATGTGGCACACACTGTATTTTCTCTCTTTGATATTAACTGAGCAGTATTTACTTCCTGGTCTAAAGATACTCTCTGTGTGTAATGTAAGCAAAATCCCTTCTTTATGGTGGTAAGGTTCTTATCTATTGATCAGTTAAGGCTAAAAGCTATACTCAACTTCTCCACTTCACTTCTTTATCTGAGTGAGAACTGAAACTCTCCGCTGCCCATATTATGCAGCCTTGTCTGGAAAATCCACACCATGTACTCCTTGATCCTCCAACAGGAATCCAGCCTGCTTCCTTGTAGCCCACTGTCCCTCTCAGGGAAAGCTTATAGGTTTTTCTTAGACTCAAACACATCAAGAGGTGATGTACCTAAATAACTTGAAGGAGAAATATCAAAAAAAATTCCAATACTCCATCCAGAAGGATCTGACAGACAGGGTCATCCCAGCTAGTGTTTCACGGAGCAACAGTGATTAGAGTGAGAAATGCTCAGTCTGGGAAGAGATGTGAATGGCCCGAGGCTGATATTGCCTCAGGACTCATAGCCCTGCCAGGCTGTATGAAGTGATCTTAGCATATAAACAAGAGCAAACATATACCAGAGACAGCTAGTTGCTTATCCCAATATGTCCAATGGCACTTTTTTGTGGTATAAAATGGAATAGAGTTACCAGGATATAACTCATCCCTGGATGTGGTTTGACAATGTACAAATACTTTTAGTCTCAGCAGGGTACCTGTCCATGTTTTTATGTATGTTTGCATGTTTGTGCGGCTCTTGCATTTGTCACTGGAAAAATTCCCTATGGATTAATGTGTCTCTGGTTCTGTACACATGCTACTTTGGAAAAAATGGAGATGAAGAGCCTTGCTTAGCTGGCTGAGACTTCTTCCTTTGAGAAGTGGGGACCAATGTTCTTGATGACTGGGTAGCTACTTACTAGCTCTAATAGGAAGAAGAGATGGAGGATATAGGCATAGGGCTGGAGGCAGGCATTTGCATGCTTAAACAAGACTTTCTGAATAGAATTCATATGATAAACAGATTTCCAACTTCCATGCCACAAAAAGTCTAGATGGGTGATTTTGGAAAGTAGGAGGATTCTCCCCCATTTTTGTCAGTATCAGCTATAGTCAGATATATATCTTACTTCTTTTTTTTTTTTTTTTTGAGATGGAATCTTGCTCTGGCACCCAGGCTGGAGTGCAGTGGCGCGATCTTGGCTCACTGCAAGCTCCGCCCCCTGGATTCACACCATTCTCCTGCCTCAGCCTCCCCAGCAGCTGGGACTACAGGCGCCCGCCACCACGCCCGGCTAATTTTTTGTATTTTTAGTAGAGACGGGGTTTCACAGTGTTAGCCAGGATGGTCTCAATCTCCTGACCTCGTGATCCACCCACCTCCGCCTCCCAAAGTGCTGGGATTACAGGTGTGAGCCACTGCGCCCAGCCTATATCTTACTTTTATCAAAGTGGGTAACTGATATAGCTGCATTTAGACAAGTGCATCTAGAGAGAAAAGAACTTCCATCTACTTCTACCTACCATAATATTAATAATGATCATCTATCATTATTGCTATCTTCCAGATCATGGTGATCAGGACGTTATCATATGTTTTGCACACACATCCCAGAAATGTAGTTCCTCTTTATTTTGCCCTCAGTATACATGCAATTTAAATTATCTGTAGACTGTTAACTTCTCATGTGACACACAGTAGAAGAATGGGGAGAAGAGACCACAGAGCTTCAGGTAGAAGAAAAAAAAGCATTTCTTTCCTTCCTTTCTTTACCGTCTGATGACTTAGTGTATAAACAAGAGCAAACGTATACCAGAGACAGCTAGTTGCTTATCGCAATATCTATTCTCCCTTCCTCCTTCATAAAAGAGCCCGATAGCTAGTTTTGTAGTTTGAAGGTTTGTCCCTCAAACCTCATGTTGAAATTTGATCCCCAGTGTCAGAGGTGGGGCCTAATGGGAGGTGTTTGGTCATAGGGATGGATCCCCCATGAATAGATTAGTGCCCTCCCTGGAGATGGGGTAAGTGATTTCTCACTCTACTAGTTCCTGGGAGAACTGGTTGCTAAAAGAAGTCTGGTACCTTCCCCCACCCCCTACTTTCTCTCTCTCCATTTGATCTCTGCACAGGCCAGCCCCCCTTCACCTTCTGCCATGAGTGGAAGGAGCCTGTGGCCCTCACCAGATGCAGATGCCCAATCCTGAACTTTTCCAGACATCAGAACTATGTGCCAAATAAACCTCTTTTCTTTGTAAATTACCCCGTCTCAGGAGGTATTCCTCTATAGCAACACAAAAATGGACTAAGAAAGCTAGACACATTGCCCTAAGATAAAAGGCTATATTTTCAAGCCTCTTGTGTTGCTAGGTATGGCCCCTGATTAGTTTCTAGCCGGCAAGATATAAGCAACGTACTGTGTGGGACTTCTAGGAAGCATCCTTAAAAGTAAGATAATGTGCTTTTATTTTCATTTCTTTTTCCATTCTAGTACCTAGAGCTCATATGGTATGGATGAAGTGCCAGCAAACATTTTGGACCATGAGGACAGTGGAAAGGGCAACTGAAAGAAGCCTGGGTCCTTGATGTAGGTTGGTTCCGGTTGACCCATTTCCCATTTTCTCTTATAAGAGAGAAAAATAATCTTGTTTAAGCCACTGTGTCTGTATTATATGTAGCCAAATGAAATGTTAACTGTTACACTGTGAACAAGGAAAGAGTGGGTGGATTGAGTTCTGGTTCTTGGCACCCAGTGTCTGACTGCAGTAATGACATTTCCCTGGAGCACATTTCTTTTTCCCTGGGCAACATACCAGCTTTATATGAGACAGTCACTCACTCTTCAGACAGGGTTCAAAGCAGCAAATAGCAAGATTTGTCGGGTTGATGTCTTAGTCTGTTTTGTGTTGCTATAAAGGAATATCTGAGGGTGGGTAATTTACTCTAACATAAAGAAAAGAAGTTTGTTTGGCTTATAGTACTGCCAAAGCTACCAACTTCTTATTGGGAGTATTTACACCATGGGAATTGGCAAACGCTTAAAATCAGTTGTTGTCATTGTTGTTTTTATTAGAGATTCTGCTTATCCACAGACCACTGGCTAACACTGGACTATTGTCCTAAATTTTTTTTCTTTCTCATTGAACTATCAGAGAGCATTCTAGGGTATAATAATTATATACAGAATTCGAGGTTAATGGGTTACAAAATGCTTTTCCTGATATTATATCACTTAATTATTGCAACAACCTGTGAAATAGGCAACACGGTTTTTGTCATCCCCTTTGTGTAAGAGAGCAGCTGAGATTTAGATTTATACCAAGTGAATGAGGAGCAAAATTGAGATTAAAAGCCAGTGCTGTTGTTTCTTATTTCTGCTAATTTCACTGGAATTAACTCATTTTCCAGTTAATTTGGAAGAAGAAAAAGAGGAGGAGGAGGAGCAGGAGAAGGAGGAGGAGGAGGAAAAATCTATTCCAAAGGAAAAGACAAATCAAAAACGATAATTTTTTCATCTTCAGTGTTTTTTTTTTCTAAAATAAGCCTATTTGAAAAATAGTATGTAAAGAGTCAGTGTAAGAGTTTAGAAAATGGCACAGTATTTTTCTTTGAATACTAGTACCAGATGTAGTTATCTGTTAAGCTGTGGTGGGAGCAAGTGTGCTATCGAGGAAAGAGTATGAGTTTTGGAATCAAATGCCAGCTGCCATTCTCAATTGGCATTCTCAATTTACTGCTGTGTGAACTTAGGCGAATCACGTAACCTTTGCATGCATCAGTTGTTTTCACCTGCTAAATGGGTCTAATAATGAACTCTTAGGGATACTATGAGGATTAAATGAGGTAACTGTGTAAAGCAGCCAGGACAATGCCTGCTACATAGTGAATATTTATGAAAAGCCATGGCTCTCTTTACTTTTCGATTTTGAGTACTACCTATCATAAAGTAAATCATGGGCTGTGATTCGTGCCTATGTTTTTCTCAGAATGACCCAAAGTGTCTCTAATCTAAAACCATATATATTATAAGTGTTCTGAAGGGTCTTGTGGGTGTCCAAATCTAGAACTCATATTACAAGTTTGGGGGAGACTGAGAATTTGGAGAATTTTGTGAGAAAGGACAGCAGTTTTTAATTTTGCTGTCTGTCTCTAGTACGTTCCATGCTGGCTTTTGAGACCAAAACCAAATCTGGCAGCAGCAGGCAATCATAGAATCTTCATGTAATTCAATAATTTATCACAAAGGATATTCATTTATAAACAATGACTTGTTTTGGAATGATAGCAGCTGTCAGTTTGGAGGCCTTGTTTCTCCCCCCACGGGACAGGAGTCTGGCTTCCCCCTTTGTTAAATCATGCAGGGTCGCTGAGTTTGGAATCTGAGGCTGAGTGCACTTTACAATGTGTTTATGTTTTGGTATGTGCATTATTTCGTTTTTACTTTGTGGTCATGAAACCCATGTTGCCAGATGCCAAAGGAGTCTCTGAATAGCCCCCTGTATGTGGAGAGGAAATAGTCAAACTGAGAGCAATGATTGCACCTGAAAACCTTGAACCAGAAGATGTAGAAACGTAATCCTCTTCCATGACAGACACACAAATGTCCTGGTGCTTCTCTGTGTCATCACTTAGATTTGCTTCAGCAAAAAGGAATCCTGGATCCTTTGCTCTTTGGAAAATTTATTGCCAGAATGATTTGTATATCAGAAAGTTGTGATTATTTCTCTCTAGTGTCTTGGGAAATTCAGTGTTTTGAGTTCCAGAGAAGATCAAACTGCCTGCTGGGAATAAAGTATTCAGCATCCTATGAAACCATTTGATACCTTGCACCACTTTCACAACTTTCATGTCACTAGCAGCCAAAGGTCCCTGGTTTCTCTTACAGCTCCCCAAACTTCCATGAGAGCCTGGAAAGCTGTTAGTAAATCGAGAGGAACTTGCCCAACTCCTGGAGGCCTTCCATGTCCAGCATCAATTTTCATTGCCTGATGTGGCATTTACACTCACAGATTAGTCTTTGGAAGTTCAATCAAGTACACTCTCAATGGCCACTTACTAACTGTAGTCAACTGAGGACCTATGACATGGTCTACTGGGGGGTTGATTGGAGGTTGCATTGTGTCCCCCTGCCAAAAAACCAACAACATTTGTTGAAGTCCTAACTTTCAGGACCTATGAATATAACCTTATTTGAAAATAGGATTTGGATCTTTGAAGATGTAATCAAGCTAAGATGAGGCTATTAGGGTGGGCTGTAATCAATGTGACTTGTACCCTTACAGGAAGAGAGAAATTTGGACAAAGACACACAAAGAGAATGTTATGTGATGACAGAGGCTGAGATTAGAGTGATGTAGCTGCAAGAAATGCCAAGGATTGATGGCCGCCATGAGAAGCTAGAAAGAGGATGCATGTTTCAGAGAGAGGATGGCCCTCCAGACACCTTAATTTCAGACTTCCATTCTCCAGAACTGTGAGGCAATATTTTTCTGTCGTTTTAAGCCACCCCACTTCCAGTACCAAAATCTGTGTTAGTTTTCCAGGGCTGTAGTAACAAAGTGCCACAAACTTGGTGGCTTAAGTTCTTCCTGGGTGGCTTTCATGTGTCATAAGAATCAGAAAAGCCCAATGGAATTCTGCAAATCGTGTCCTCCCATCCTTTTAACACAACTCCCCTGTCTGCTGCTCTTCCCCTAGCATCTTATAATGCTCTTCACAACTCTGTCTGCTGGCACTCTGAGTGTGACATCACCATTCCAGGCAGAGGTGCTCGGGCTCCTGGCTTCCTTGCCCTGTGTCTGATTTCATCACTCATTGGCCCTTTGCCATGGAGTAGCAATCACTTAATGGGATGAATAACTTCCCAGTGGGATGACTTCTCTATGATATTCCTTCCAAGGGTCGTGTTGCCTTAACACAGACATCATCTTAAGACTTTTCTTAGGAAGCACAGTCTCTTAAACACCAGGATGGGCTAGAGGGGAAGATAGTATCAGTAGCCCCCTTGAGGTCCTTTAAAGAACAGAGGTGGTGCTGTGTTTTAATTTCCATTTTACAAAGGAAGAGATAAGTCAAGAAAGAAAGAGCCACTTACCTAGATTATCTCTCTTAGTAGTAACTCTTCAACCATTGCTGTTTTTGCAAAAATAGACTTTGTCTTAGGAGAAGGGATTTTCCCTTGCAGTAGAGAGACCATGTGTGGTTTCTAGTAAGCAGGCCCCCTTAATAGAGGTCTTTCCTTTTGTTAAGGCACTAGATCTTATACCCTGAGAAATATGTTGAAAATGAGTTGTAAATTTGTAATGATATTAAATCAGATCCTCTCATCCATTTCTTTCCTCTAAGTTGAAGAGCCTTGAGTCACCTTCATTTAGTCTGCCTGTGACCAATGAATGGTCTGGCACAGTGAGGCATGTGGTAAATTTCCACTCCTGTTTCTCCTTTAAATAGACACTTCTAGCTGTTTTCCCCCACTCTTGAAGTTATATTCAACTTAATTACAAATTGTTAGATTAAAGTAAACAATATGGGGCATTTTAGAATGAGGAAAAGGAGAGGAGAGTTGGTGGTGGCGGGGAGAGAGACAGAATGAATAAAGAGCATCTGGAAACCTGGAAGAAAGTGGTACATTTGAAACCTGATAAGCTGCTGCTGGTATTACCAGACCTCATGGTTTATAACAGCCATGCAACATTTATGGCTAAAGACATGTGCACTTCTTACACAGGCACAGCACACTCACACTCCAGGGCAAACCGGGGACATGGCACTTGGGACTTGAGCCTGTGGTTGGCTAAGCCCTGCGCCTGCACCAAGCTCTGTGTGTGGGGACATGATTGTGTTGACATCACCAGTGGACCCATTTTAAGCAGCTGCCCAATCCATATCTGTAAGATATCTGGGAAGCATGACAGATTGAAATGAAAGCAGAAGAAGGGATTGAGGAACTCCTGAAGCCCTCAGAGGGATCACATTGTAGGGGGAAGCAGATGGACCAGGTGCTTTCTCAGTAATTATAACAGCTACTCAAGCCACCAATTATGGATGTTTCCCATGCATTTCTCATTGTGCCAGGAATTTGACATGTATTATCTCATTTAATTCTTACAACAACCCTATGAGATGTTTTATTAATTCCTTTTGATAGATGAAGGAGCTTAGTCTTAGAGCTTAGCACACTGTCTGACACATAGTTGGCCCTTAATAAATGCATGTTGACAACATGATGAGGAGTAACAGTAATGCACTTAGGTTCACATAGTTAGCAATTGATGGAGCCACATTTACATCCACTCTGTGTGGTATTTTCAATTATGCAAACCAATGTACTCTGAATGGAATTTTAGATTGAAATACAGAACTGGAGCTAGATTTGCTCAAGCAAAATTCAGGAATCCAAGAATAGTAGCATTGAAATACTTTTTTTTTGGCAGAGTAAAGGATGGAGGGCTGGTGTTGACTACAGTAATAGATCAGGGCAGTCAGGGTAGGGCTGTGAACAAGGCAGGAAGGCTTTCTAGGTCATAGTTTGTGAGGATAGACTTGGGCTTGTATAGGGGTTCTTGGGTGTAGATGAGGTAAGGGTGGAGAGGTTCTGGAATCTTACAGGATATGAGCATAAGGAATGAATTAGTTGGGTAAGGGCAACTCTGGACCAGCCAATGCCGAGGGATCAGTGATAACAATCTTGGTTTCTTTCTTCTTTTGCTTGGAAGAAACTGCTATGTCTACATGCTAGTGTATGGTTCTGCAACCCCAGGTCCTGTTTTAGAATCACAAGGGCATTTAGGGCAACAGAAGTTTGATTCCAAAGAGGTTAT
Source organism: Gorilla gorilla gorilla (assembly GCF_029281585.2). Classification (NCBI taxonomy): domain Eukaryota; kingdom Metazoa; phylum Chordata; class Mammalia; order Primates; family Hominidae; genus Gorilla; species Gorilla gorilla. The sequence continues at coordinate 101,854,621 of NC_073231.2, read as the reverse complement.
ATCACACTGGGCAATCTGAAGATGAGTACTTCAGAGATCGGAAACAGTCTGTGTCATCGTCAGCAAACATGGCCCTCCAAGAAGCAGCTGTGGCGTGAGTCAATGGAAAAAATATCGTGAGCAGGAAAATGTGAGCCATGTGCCTGTGCCCTGCCCAGTTGCCTTCCCCATCTGAGGAATGGTCTGCCCTTTGAAATACTAGGAGTGAGGCGTTTGCACGCAGGGGCTTGAATGGTTTGTGACATGAGAATGTAGAGTTGGCCAATTCTCCAGGAAGGGAGCTAAGTTTAGAGAAGTTTTCAGGCCTGGTTTTTACTTCATTGTGTAACTGCTGCCTCATGGGAAGGGAATGAGCCCATAGGAGCAGATGTGGTCCCCCTAGGTCAAACAAAGCTCTCTGGAGCCTCCACAACCCAAAAAGGCAATGGAATGGAGCTTCAAAATTAGTTATTTCTTATTCATGGGTTATACCAATGTATCATCTAAATAGTTAAAGGGAACATACCCGATCTGTTGGACAGTGTCAATGGCCTATCCAGCATCCATTCTCTCCTTTCTTCACCGTGACATCTCAGTTTTGTTCATAGGATTTAGGGGAAGTTACCCCATCTCTAACTTCAGTGGTAAGACTCAATTAATTGAAACCAGCTAAAGAATCTAATCCACTTGTTAGTGAATGCTTCAGGAATGGGCATATGACCCAATTCTGGTCTAAGAATGGGTTACTGGAGACTTCAGGCAAGTTCTTCCTTGTCCTTAGGAGAGTAGAACAGAAGTCAGCTTCTTCTTTCAAAGGATGTGAATAAGGCGGGTGATTCCCTACCTCTTGCTGTTGGCTGCCATCTTATGGCCAGAAGGGAAGTCAGATTTAGATAAAACAAATTAATGGAAGAGAGCAGAGACTTACAGAGAAATGGAGGCCTGAATTGACCATGAGAATAACCTCTCTACCTCTGAACTTCCAGCTATTTAGCCAATATAATTCCTTGATATTTTAGCTAGTTTGAATTGGATTTCTGCTACTAGCAGTTGAAACCTTTTGGACTGATAAACTTTAGAACTGGCAATAACATGAGAGAGAGAAGAAAGTGGTAGTAGTTAAGGTGAACTATAGGTATGAGAAGGAAGACTGGGGAAGTGAAAGAAAAGGCAAAATTTACCTGAAACAGCTGGTTGGGACATTTGGGACTCATACTCAACCTTACCCTGTATTTTTGTTTATTAATGGTTGCAGGTAAAAGGAGGAATGGCAGCTGTCAAGGTTTCTTTTGCCCAGTGGATTATGGTAAAGATTTGTCAAAATTTAAAAGCACAGCCTCTGTATCAATGTCAGATGGTAGTAAAGAACAGAGGTGATGAGTGCATGCTGGAAGAAAAAACAGATAAAATGGCCCTGCCCATTGGCCTGGAAAAATTGTGTGGTCTCTTTCCTCATCTGAATGCATTGTATACCCTCAGTCTGCAAGGCAGATTTACACAGCTATCCAGAGACTGGAAAGTTTTAAAATGCCACTGCAGGGAGCTATTATTTATATCCTTGGCAGTAAGTGTTTTTGATTCTAAGTAGGAGTTTGAGGAGCACCGAGGTTCTCAGCGATCCATAACAATTGTCACATTTGATCTTTTGGTCCAGACTGTGACCATAGCATGTATTTAGGAGATACTGGCTGGTGGCTGGTATGGAGATGGGGTTTAGGGAACCCACAGGTCATGCCTATAGTATAAATTAAGTAGTCTCAGTACACAGATTGAACATGAAGTCATGACGTTGGCCTCATTAGCATTCCATCTAGTGCCATTTGCAGAGTGGCTGATGCTTTTCCTAATCTTATCTTAGACACAGCTGTGCCAATGGTTCACAGAACCAGTAACTCACTTTCTACACTAAACAACCAACCAATTAATCAACTGTACACATGAACACACACACACACACACACACACACACACACACACAGAAGCAGGGAGGGAGAGAGAAAGGAGAATTTATTAATGCCAGCACTGTTTCCTAATTCTGCCTTACTACAAGATCACACTGCACAGGAATGCCACTTTGGCCAGTAAAACCCTTAAATATCCTTTTCTGAGTGTGAGCTTGCTTTATATAATAATAATGGCTAAAAATCAAATCCCTCTACATTAAAAAGTGAGAAAGAGCCTCACATTTCCAACTATGACATGTACTGAGACCTTGAGTGTAGAGGTTCCCAACTGTTTCTGCCATAACATGAGTGATGGATGATGTTCACATGCAGGACGCATTCCCATTGCATCCCTATGCACTATCCTAGGGGTCCTTGAAGTAACATGAACCCTTTCGCTCCAACTCAATAAAGCATATCAGAGAATGTGGTGGTTTAAAGTGGCATTATTATAGGGCTTACCTTGAAGCTACCACTAAGTTTTATTTAAAAGTGAATTATTCACAAACTTTAGTACTTTAACTATTATTAACTACAGATCAATTGCAACATATCCCACAACATTCAAGTAGACTCAGACCTCTTGTACTTCCAGAATAAAGTTTATTCTCCTTATTTAACCCAGTGTCTGTTTACTAAGTTAGGAGATAGTGTTGAGCTTGATTTTGAGAAATCATTTTTTTCCACACTCAACTTGTAAGCCCAAATATTTCATGTCACTCCACAAATGTAACTTTGTGTTAAATTTTCTATGTGGCTCACAACTTAATAAAAATAATGAAGAAATAGGTTAATCTGAGTCTATAAAAATAAGATTTATTAAAGAAAACTGGATTGGAAGAAGCAATTGATTTCATCATGGTGAATATTGTCAGAAGTAGCAGAATGCTGAATAACTAAGGTTTCAATGAACTTTTTAAAAAGCAAGTTTTGGGTTTGATAGAGTTTAGATGTAGATGGCCCTATCTAGCTCTTGTGGAACAGGTAGAAAAAACATTCATCATCTGACATGCCAACTCTTGTCTGGGCTGCGAGGGCAGCCTTAGGTGGCCCAGGTCTTTTTTTGTGGCTTCCAGTTTGGGAGAAGCTCTTGGTGGATTGGCATGATGCCAGTATCCAACACAGCTGAAGTAATAGCGACGATTTCTTTCACTTGTCCATGCTGAGAGTGGACTTGACCTAGTGGTCTCCTGTATACCCTCTTCCCAACTGAGAATAAAGCTGCCTGAAGTGAAGAATGCTGGGAGAACTCCCAGAACTTGAGTTCTTCCTCCTGTTTTTGAGAAGGCTTGATTCTCATTTTTCTGCTCCTGGTTGACAGGTGGATAAAACCCAGCACAGTGGAAGTCATAGGAGGAATTCAATTCAGTCTCACACTAAGGCAGCCAGTTGATCTGACTACAGAGAAGTGAAGCCTACCCCTAGTCTGAGTTAATGTCACAAAATATGTTTAATCACCACCAGTCAGTGCACACACACATACACTCATAAACAAACACACTCACACTCATACATCATAGCAATAACAGCTCAATCAAGTCAGCACTGTGGACGAGTGGAGACATTTTGCCAAGCCCATAGTGGACTGAAGCACCAAGGGATTTGGAATTTGGACCCTCCCACTACACCCCTTCAATCCTGGGGAGTGGAGCATGTAATCTCTTGGCTAATCAAGGCTTCTTAATATTCAGGGAAGAAAGGTTCAACATGGTATTATACATCAGTGCAGAGCCTGTGGGACATGATAGCCTTGAGAAGAGGAGATTTGGTCAGTTACGTGTAAATGAATCAGAAACAGATGGATAATATTTTTGTTAAAATACACAAGGGTTTTTAAATTAAGAGGGTGAAGAAGAGTTGCAGAGACAGCTTTGGCAAAACTGTCTTGTGCTCTGCCGGGCCCTAAGGAAATGTTCAGTGAACCTAGAGTACAGCCAAGGTCAATGTTCTATCATTAATGGATAGCATACAGCCCATGACCACACACAGGCCAGGAAATAGGAAGAATCCTAATACATATTGGCATTTATCAGCAAGATTTTCAGTTTGTGATAAAAATAAAAAGGCTCATATTATGTCATGGAACAGCATGACACGCATTCCATAAGCCAGCGGTTGACTTGGTCTTGGAATGTGAAAAAGAGGAAGGTATTTTCTATATCTTACCCCCTTCCTCTGTCACAAGTTTTTTACATGGTATTAAGAAACAATGCGTCCAGATTCTAATTTGCTCTTCTTTTTATTTTTTTGCTGCATTTCTTTACTAATTGAAAACGGACAGCAAAGATACCCCCAACCACAAATATCTAGAAGAAAATGGAGACATTTGGACAGACTGAAAAAGTTTTATGAGCTCTAATAAGGCTAATCAAGGCTCTGGAAAGAATTTTGTTTCATGGTGGACCCAACAAAACAATGAACTGGGTCCTTCAAACAATAAGCTGATTGGCCACAGCAGGAGGCCTGGGGGCCAGGGCCCTGACGAACTGCTGGTCAATTTGGGTGTTGCAACCGCTTTCCATGGTGACGCAACCGCGGTGGAACTTAGGCACCATCTGTTGCTTGTCCCTCAGGCTGCTGTCAATCCCCTATCACTGCAAGTCCTAAATAAGCCTCCCCTGAAGTTCTCAAAGTGGAATCTAGCCCTCAGTGAATTTGTTTTCTGAGCAGTTCACTCTACAGTGGAGGCATGTTCCCCACCTCATTTCTTTATGTCAGTGTTACACAGTCCAGGCTGAGGAGTGAGGTGGGTGAATGAAGAGCACACAGGAAGGGCTACTCTGTAGGGATAGCAAAGGAGAAAGTAGAGTTGATAGACAAAGGGGCAGTTCCCTCTGGGTTAGTGCCAACATCAAATTCCTCTGTGCTGGGAAGAAGGGGAGTGCAATCCCTTTCCCTCACCCATCCTTCATCCCCTCAAGTGATCTCCTAGGGAATAAGAAGGTTCTACCAGCCAGTAGATTCTGAGGACTGGCTGAGCCTGGAGGCCTCCTTTCTAAAGACAAAGCTGCTCTGAAGTGGGTGGGCTTTACCTTTGCCTGGGCAGATGCCACTGCTGTGGTGCCTCCACAGAGCCCTGGGAGGAGCTGAATTCCACCTTCAGTTTCCCTCACCTCCTTTCCTAGCCTGCTTCCTCTTTTTTTCCCAAGTTGTTTCCATGAGTTTCTCCTTCCCCTGACAAGCTACAGATTTCCCCAACTTCTCAGGGGCAAATATTATAAACTCCTCAGGCACGGGGACTCTATCTGATCTAGTTTTATAACCTTAGTTTCAGCACAATGCCTAGCACATAGTGAGCCTACCACAAATGTTTGGAAACTTCTAAGACCTCGGATCTCCCAGCACCTGAAGCTTGGTGCATCAGCTGTGATGGGGGCATGAAAGCCCATCTACCTTCTCCTTCCCTTCATCCTCCTGCAGGTGTGTGTTTTCATATGCTATCACTCTTGTGTATGGCAGACCCACACACAACGGCATTTTCTAAGTTGGTTCCTCCTTACACTCTCAACACCACAAATGTGTGAACTTGAAACATCAAAATTTAGCTGTGCCATGTCCTGTTCCTTCTATTCTGGAAAAGCAAAAAATTTAAAATCCCTTCCTGCTAATGTGGCCTGACTGCTAATGGATTACTTAGATAACATATTTCTGTTACAGATAATGCCCTAATTGAAGGAATGACTCCAGTGGAGGGAACTCCAGGCACCACATTGATATGTCCGGGCCAGCTTTCCACGGCCTTCCTTCGGTAGGGAAGTGGTATGAAGCATCAGAAGGGCATGGTTTCAGACAGATCTGGGTTTGTTCCCAGGTTCTCCCACTTATTCGCTGTCAAATATAGGCAATTTACAGAAATTCCCAGAGCCCAATGGAAAGCAATACTCATCCTTGGGGTTATCGGAAGGATGAAACAAAAATGATGTATGTAAATCTAGTACCGTGCCAGGCACACAGTAAACCCAAATTCCTTTCTTTCAGTTATTCATTTGCCTCAACAGTAAATTATTACTAAAAGCCTACCTTTGCCAGGCACTCTGACTGCACTACAAAGATGCAGTGTTTCCCGTTGGCATTAGAGGTCTGGGATTCTCCACTTCTCAAAGAGCCCCCAACTTACCTGAGTAATCTCTTGTAACCAGATGCTGTCTGGCTTCTGAAGCTGAGCGAGTTCTCTGTACAGATACACATATTTCTGTGATGATTTCTCATCTGCACACCAGGGATCTCGGAGACTCTACCGATGAGGAGAGGATTTGGGGGCTCACCTCTCCCCCTGGGATTGCTGGCTATGCATCTTCACAGCTGTGGGTCCAGCTTCCCAGCGGAGGGAAGCAGAGCACCCTGAGCTTTCCCTTTCCCAAAAGAAAGAGCCCCACAGTTGTCTCTCCCCTCAGCATCCTCAGGCACCAGCTCGGAATTGCCTTAGGAGCGTGGGAGCGGGAGAGGGCGGAGCAGAGGCCATGAAGCTGGTCTCAGAGCCTGTCCCCTGGAGTGTGGATCTCTGCTGACCGGCCCGCTGCCGCGCTAATAAATATCAAACCCTTCAACGGGAAAATAAATTATCCCCAACTGCTAGGCAAAACAGCCTTGATAAATTGTCGTTTTAGCCAACAGTGTTTAAAGTAAAATCAGTAAAGTGTGAGTAATGATGGCTAAGTCAAAAGTCCTGTACTAAACACAATGGTCCGAGGAGAGCGGGGGCAGCGTTCAGAGAAAAGCGAATGCAAGTTTAACTAAAACAACTCTTGTTCAGAGAGAAAAAAAAATGAAAAAAGGACTTGGGATTTATTATCCTATTAGCTTTTTTTCTGTAGGAGCAGCTCTCAGGGTGTCCCGGGCATAAAGTCAAAATTTCCATTTACCAGAGATGTTTAGAAAACATGCTCTTAAAAGTGAACTACCAAGTTTTTGTCTGGACAACATAAATAAGGTTAAATTCTTTCAGTATAATGAAGAATCCTGAAAGAGCTACAGTTCTTAAAGGGGCTGTCTAGGAAGAATTTCTGGGTGAGGAAAATCTAGAGGATTTTTTTCTTGAAAAAAAAAGATGAAATAAAAAGCACAATGATCAGTTGCTTATGTGACCCTGTATTTCAATATTTATACATTATTTTATATGTGTACAGTCAAACCTTACTAATTCTGACTGAATTAGAAAAGAATCTGAATGATGAGAAGTTGAGGGTGATACATTAAATGAATGGGCTTTCATGTTTTACAGTCATGACAAATAACCGTAGATAACACATATTACTAAGAACTTAATGGGTTCTAGGACCTCTGCAGAACATTTTACATGACTTCAACATTAAGTAACTTTCCTAGGGTCACATAAGTGACAAGTGGTGTAGCCAGTATTCAAACTCAGTTCTGCTTGTTTCCAAATCTGCACTCTTGACCATTATACATTTGGCCTCTATACTCAACCTATAAATTTCATTTTTTTATAATCTAGCACATAGGACTACTAAAAATGGTAAACAAATATGCCAAATGGGTACCCTATGGTTCATATTTTAACGTAACAGAAATTTTATTAGTAATGTAAATATTGTCATATTAACGGTTGATCAGCAAGGGTGCAAATAGCTAAAGTGCTAGTTGCTTAAACTGGTTTATGTTTAAGGACACAATGGCCTTGCACTGTCAATTATGTCACAGATACTATTACTTTTAATTAGTTAAGAATTTGAGGCAGCTTAGTACATATATACAGTAGAGAAAGGACACGTCCCCTTCTGATCTGAAGTCAGTCCCTCCACCTGGACTCTTGAGTCCATCCCCTCCAACTTTCTCAAAGGGGACTCTTATCCATAGATCACTTCATGTCTTTTCTTCATCTTTGCCTTTTCTCTCGGTAGCAGTCAATGATTGCTTTTTGTTTGTCCAACATTATTTGATTTTGGGAACATTTCTCCTCCACTGCATATGAATAAGGTGGGGCTGTCAATCAAAAGACTCTGTCTTCTCTGCCACAGGATTTGGCACATGATACAGGCTGGACAGTAAGTGCATCCTATATCTATGGACACCATGGTGAAGCCCAGGTGGCCATAGATTCCACCCATGACTGGAGTCTTTTTTAAAAAGATTTGCATAAATGTTTGTAGTGAGAGAGGAGAGAGGTCTCTTTCTTTCAGATATTGTGACTTCAAAGCCTGTAAATCTACAGCTGATTATAGATATCTGTAAATATACATGGATAGATTCTAATAATAAAGCCAATGCAGAGGGAATCAAGCTGAGAAACTGGAGAGGGGGAGCCCTGAAAATATTTTTTGAACAATGCCTTAGATTGAATGAACTCTTCTTTTCTGATGACCATGGGTGATAATTTAATGAACCGTTATGCTAGATTATTATCCCAGAATACTAATTAAATTTTCACAGGCTTCATCCCAATGAGGTCAGTTTTCCAATCCTAAAGTCCCTCCATTTCTGTGGGGGCCTGTGTAAGTCACTCTTTGCTACCAATTTCTATACTAGTCCAGGTTCTTAGTTGTAAAAGTTTTAGCAGAACTTGATTTACTGTTCAGGTTTTTAGTTGCTAAATTTAGCAGAAGTGCATTTATGGAAAGGCCTTTGGATAGTCCACAAAATTGATCAAAAGTTAAAACACTAAACTAGACAATGGGCAAGGATCAAGAGAAACGTGGCCACAGAGAGCAGCCAATGCCTTCTTCCAGGAAGAGTCTGACTCGGGAGTACTCACCAGCACTGTGGTTGGGCATTTGTTGCCTCTGTCACTTCTCTGTAGTTGGACAAATATCTTCTAATTATCCCTGCTTTATTATGTCAACTCTTGTCAGAATCAAAGTCCTGGAGGGCAGCATCCTGTTGTTTCAGCCTAAGTCATGCACTGACTCCCGTTCCTATTCAGTAATTTTGTGTTTATTTTCATAAGGCATGTTGGTATATAATTTTCTTTCATTGTAATGTTTTTATTTTTTGCTATCAGGGTAATGCTGGCCTCATAAAAGGAGTTGGAGAATATTCTTTCCTTTTCTATTCTCTGAAAGAATTAATGTAACTGATATTACTAGTTCCAAATGTGTGGTAGAATTTGCCAGTGAAGCTATTTGGGCTTGAAGGTATCATTCTGGGAAGGCTTTTAAATAACAAATCCAATCATTTAAATTATAGAGGACTCTTCAGATTTTTTATTTCTTTTTGTGTCAGTTTTGGTAATCAGTGTCATTCAATAAATCTATCTGTTTTACCCAATTGTTGAGTTAATTGGCATAAAGTTCACAATATTTCTTTAAATATCTGAATGATATCTATAAGTCCCTCTTTTTCTGGTCAATCTGTCTAGAGTTTTATCAATTATTAGTCTTTTCAAAGAGGTGGATTTTGGTTACATTAATATTTCTTTATTGTTTCTCTGTTTTCTATTTCATTAATTTCTGTTCTTATCTTTATTTAGCTTATTTTAGATTTCACTGGCTTTTCTTCTACTTTCATAAGGTAGAAGTTGAGATCATTGATTTAAGATTTTTCTTTTCTAAGATAAGCACTAAATATTATAAATTTCCCTTCCAAGGACTGTCTTACTTTATCCCACAAACTTTGATGTGTTTTCATTTTGACTCATTTCAAAATAATTTACCTTGTGCTTTCTTCTTTAACCCATCAGTTATTTAGAAGTGTGTTATTAAGATCCAAATATTTGGGGATTTTTCATATACCTTTCTGTTATTGATTTCTTGTTTTATTTCTCTGTGATCAGAGAATATGCATTTTATAATTTCAAGTATTTTAACTTTACTGATGTCTGCTTTGTAGTACAGAATATGATCTATTTTAGTAAATATTTCCTGCACACTCAAAAATGTGTTTTAAGCTGTTATTGGATGAAATGTTCTATAAATATCAATTAGGTTGAGTTGTTTGATAACAATTTTTACATCTTATACATCCTTACTGATTTTCTGTCTACCTGTTTTATCAATTACTGGGAGAAAATTGTTTAAATTTCCAGCTACAATTAAGGACTTGTCTACTTCTACTTTCAACTCTATTAGATTTTAATTAATAAATTTTGAAGTTCTATAATTAGGTTTACTCATTCAATGTTACCATATAGTCTTGTTTTTATCATTATAAAATATCCATCTTTCCCATTGTAAGATTTTTTTTGTCTTAAAGTCTACTTTGTCTGATATCAATATAGTCACTCTAGCTTAGTGTTTGCATGATATCTCTTCCTCCAGTGTTTTTTTTTTGAAAAACAGTGAAACTATTTGCAGATGACGTGGTTTTGAATGTAGTTGACAACAATAACAGCAGCAGCAACAACAAAAGCCCCCAATAGAACTAATAAGCGAATACAGAGAGATTGCTTAAGATACAAAATTCAATTATGTTTTTATATGTGAGGAATGAACAATCTGAAAATGAATTTAAGAATATTATTTCATTCATTATATTGTCAAAGAGAATAAAATACTTAGAAATAACTTTAATAAAAGAAGTACATGACTAGCAATTGAAAACTACAAAATATTGCTGAGAAAACAATGAAGATTTAAATAAATGGGGAGATATTTCATGTTCATGAATTGGAAGCCTTGATACTGTGAAGATAGCAATTTTCCTCAAATTGATTTACATATTTAACACAACTCTTATTAAAATCTTAGCAGATTCCTTTGAAGAAGCTGACAAATTGATTCAAAAATTTACATGAGAATGCAAGGGATCCAGATTAGCTAAACAATTTTGGAAAGAACAGAGGTGGAGGACTTATGCTATCCAACTCCAAAACCAGCTAGAAAGCCACAGCAAAGTACAACATTGGCCCAAGGAAAAACATGTAAGTCAATGGAACAGAATGGAGTCCAAAAATAAACTCTTAACTTTATGATCGATTGATTTCTTTCAACAAAGTTTCCAAAGCCTTCAAAGGGAGGAATGGATAATCTTTTCAACAATGTTGGATATCCACATGCAACAAACAAGCAAACAAACCACATACTTTTACCTGACACCATACACAAAAATTAACCCCAAATGGACCACAGATCTTTTCACTTTTGATCTGTGTTTTAAAATTTAAAGTGCTCTTGCTTTTTAATCCAATCTAACAGTCTATGGTTTTTAAATGGGTCAATTAGACTTAATTTGTTTAAGATAATCATTGATTGGTTAGGTTTAAATCTACCACCCTGCTTTTTCTTTTCTGTTTATCCTTTTGTTCTTTGTTGTCTCCCCCCTCTTTTCCTGCCTCCTTTAGATTAAGCTTGTTTTAAGCTTTGATGTTATATCTAATATTTGCTTGTTAGCTACACTTTTGAGTATGTGATTGTTTTCTTCAGTAGTATAGTAACAGTCAATTAAGAAGACGAAAAATGAGAAAAATGGTTATATATATATATGCGCACATATTAATCTTTTGTTAGTATTCAATTATTCATTTCTTTGTATAGTCCTATATTTCCTTCTGGTATTATTTTCCTTTTGTTTTTGCCTGAAGAATTTCCTTTGATATTTTTTGTAGTTTAGGTCTGATAGTGATTAATTCTCTTTGCTGTTTCTTGTCTGAGAAGTTTTTACTTTGTCTTCACTTTTGAAAGATATTTTCACTGAGTAAAGAATTCTAGGCTAACTATTTTTTCTTTTTGGACCCTAAAGATGTTAATCATTTTTAGAGTCCAGATTAACATCTAAAGATGTTAATCATTTTAATCGTGGTCTATATTGCATAGTTTCTGATGAGAAGTTGTCTGTCATTCTTATCTTTGTGTCTTCTTTTCTACCAGCTGCTTTTAAGATATTCTCCTTAATTTACTTTTACTGATTTGATTATAATGTGCCTTGGTGTGGTTTCTTTGTTTCTTTTGCTTGGGTTTTTCTTTAACTTCTTAGATCTGTGAGACTATAATTTTAATCAAATTTGGAATAATTTTAGCTGTTCTTTAAAAATATTTCTGTTTCTTTCCCCTTTTGGGCTTCGATTATGTGTATCTTAGATAACTTGATAACATCCCCAAGGATATCGGTGTTCTGTTTACTTTTTCATTGTTTATTTCTCTCTTTACATTTAAAAAATAATTTCTATTACTATGTGTTCAAGCACATTGAATTTTTATTCTGTAGTGTTTTTTATCCAATGTATTTTTAGCTCCAGATATTGTAATTTTTATCTCTAGAAACTCTTTTTTATATATTCCATTATTTTTTATTATGGTCATTTAACAATGTATTCTGTTTTGAGGCCCTCACTGGTTAATTCCATCATCTCTTTAATTTCTTTGTATGTTTCTATGATTGAGTTTTTTTCCTGGTTACAGGTTATATTTTCCTGCCTCATTTAGTTTTCTGTCACACAAAGACAGACCAGGTGAGTCAAAGACTCAAGTGGACCTGCTTTTATATCTTTGGAATGCTCTCTTTTTGAAAAATCTCTCTTTTCTCCAGCATTCTGTCCTACAAATTCTAACTTGTCCTTGCCCTCCCAAAAGTCCAATCTTTCTCTTCCCAGCTTAGAAAAAACATTAAGCTCTGTTCAGAGTACCCATTTTGGTACTGTGTCCTGGAGACTGTCTCTGGGCTGTAAGATGGTATAATTGTAAGGCATACTGTTTTTTTGTTTTGTTTTTTTTCAGAATTACTGCACTGGCTGTGGTCCTATGTCTGAAAATTGTTTTTCATATATTTTGTCCAGTTGTATGCTCACTTAAGATAGAAGAAATCTATCCTTTGTTGCTGCATCTTGTCTGGACATAGAAGTAACCACATAAGTTTATATTATATTATATTGTATTATATTGAATTTCTTCCTAAAATATTAATTTTCCAAAGAAGAATTACTGGGTCAATGGTTGTAAACTTTTTTTTTAACCTCTTCCTATATGTATATGTATATAGATATAGATATGTAGATATCTAGTTTATCTATCCAGGTTATCTATTTGTCCTTGTCTGAGTTTTGGTAGATTGTGTATTATAAGGAATTGACCAATTTCAACTAAGTTATCAAATTTGGGGGCATAGAGTTATTCATAATATTCCTTTACTGTCCTTTCAACGTCCGTACGATCAGTAATGAGGATCTTTTTTATTTCTTATATTATTAATTAATTTTTTCTCTTTTCTTCCTTAGTTAGACTGGCTAGAGATTTATCAATTTTATTGATCCTTTCAAAGAATCAGCTTTTGGTTTCATTGATTTCCTCTATTGATCTCCTATTTTAAATTCCATTGCTTTCTGCTGTAATTTTTATTTCTTTTCATCTGTTTACTTTGGATTTGGTTTGCTTTTCCTGTTCTAGTTTCATAAGGTGGACATTTAGATTATTGATTTTAGATCTTTATCTTTTATAATATATGCATTCAGTGCTACAAATTTCACTTTAAACATTGCTTTTTTTTGCATCCACCAAATTTTTATGATTAGCACTTTTATTTTTATTTAGTTCCAAATATTCTCAAATTCCTCTTAGGACTTGCTCTTTGGCCCCTGTGTTATATAGAAGTATGTTGTTTAATCTTCAGTTATTTTGGTGTCTTCCAGCTATCTTTCTGTTATTGATTTCTCATTTAATTCCATTGTAGTCAGAGAGCATACTTTGCATCTCTTTTGGTCTTGGATACCCTCTGTTACTTTCAGGCAAAACTAGCCATGTGAGGTATTGCTCAATCCCTCTGCCCTAAACATGACTACTATCACAGGAGACATTCATTCTTTTTATACTAACTAGCTTCTGGGATTGGGGGAAAATATGCAGAGGTCATTTAGCCTTCCTATAGTCATGTCTGTATCCCAATGAATTCAATACTCATTTGCCCCATGCTTCTTCCTAATCTCAGCTTTCTCCTCGGATGTGAGCTATCATGTTCTTCTCATCATTTAATATAATCCTCTTCTGAGAATTCTTGCACATATTCTGAGCGATCTTTTCTCTGTATAATAAATCCCATCTGTTTCTCAAGGATACTGCACTGATAGTTTTCTCTCTTATGTTTGAGTACTCAGAATATGTTATTTATTGTTGTGTAACAGACCAGCTCAACACTTAGTAGCTTAGAGCCTTAACACTTACTTAGTTCATGGGTCAGCAGTTTGGGCTGGCTTAGCTGGGTGGCTGGGCCAATTATGGCTGACTAAACTCACTCAAACATTTGCTGGCAGCTGCCTGGTTAGCTGGGGGTTGTCTGGTCTGAGATGGTTCAGCTGGGATGGCTTGTCTCTGCCCTACGTGATGTCCTACCATCCAGCAGGCCAAGTCTGTACTTGCTCACATGGCAACAGTAACAGAGGTTTCAAGAGAAAAAGTAGAAGCATGCATTTAAGGCATCATGAGGCCCAAGCTTAGAACTTGCACAATATGACTTCCATGGCATTCTACTGATCAAAGAAAGTTTCAAAGTAAGTCCAGATTCAAGTAGTGGAGAAATAGACTCCACTTGTTGATGAGAAGAACTGCAAAAAACTGTGGCCATTTTTACAATCTAGCACATTTTGTTATATAAACATTTATCTTGTCTATAACTTTTAAGTCTCGTTATCCTGGTTGTGGTGGTGGTGGTGGTGGTGGCAGTGAGCTCTATTAACACTTTTGTGTGGACTCAGTTCATCATTTTCTACTTAACTCTTTAATTCTATTTGCAATTTATTCTGGTATATGCTGTAAGACATATTGCTAATATATTTTCCTCTAAAATGTATATATATATATGTATCTGAATTTTAAATCATTTATTAAAAATTATTTTATGATTATTTTAGAAAGCTTACTTTATCAACTATTGAGTTTTTATAGATAACAGGGTCTATTTCTGGACTCTTGTTTCATTGAATAGTTTTTGTTTTCCTTTAACACCTCTCTGTTTGAATTATTATTTCTTTATGATAAGTTTTAGTAACTAATAGAAGGAAATATCCTTACTGTTCATTTTTTCAGTTATTTTGTCATCCTCACATGTAGATTTTTCCTTGTGAACTATCAGTGTTTTCTAAATTCCATAACTATATTGATACTGTGTTCAACTGAAAAATAATATGGGTGGAAAAATTAAGTTTTCTAATTTTTAAGAATACTGTAAACCTAGATGATAAATCTCCTTATATATTTAAAATTTTAAAAATACAGTAATATTTAGACTTTCAAAATACACTTTCTAAATTTCTTTCATTAAATTTACTTGTTGTATTGTTTCCTTCCTATTGTAAATGAAATCTGGATCTATCTTTTTGAGAAATGATATATAATTTAAATAGTTATTGCCAGCACAAAGAAGTGGTACTGATTTTTCAGAATTTATCTTGAACTTCAACTATTCTACATAAATTATTTTATGACTTTAGGTGGTTTTCACATGATTCTTTCGGATTTTTTTTTCAGGTATACAAAATCACGTCATCTTCAGTTATTAATTTGTCTCTTTCTAATACATATTTTTCTTATTTGTCCTAAAATTTTGCATTATTAAAAATCTCTAGCTGGGTGCGGTGGCTCATGCCTGTAATCCCAGCACTTTGGGAGGCCGAGGCGGGCGGATCAAGAGGTCAGGAGTTCGAGACCAGCAGCCTGGCCAGCATAATGAAACCTCGTGAAACCCCTCTCTACTAAAAATACATAAAATTAGCCAGGCCTGGTGGCAGGCGCCTGTAGTCCCAGCTACTTGGGAGGCTAAGGCAGGAGAATCGCTTGAACCTGGGAGGCAGAGGTTGCAGTGAGCCGAGGTCACGCCACTGCACTCCAGCCTGGGCAACAAGGGTGAAACTCCGTCTCAAAAAAAAAAAAAAAAAAAAAAAATCTCTAATACATTTTAAAATAAAAAGGATAGCTTAGGCTTCTTTGTTTTGCTTTTGAGTTTAATTAGTACACCATTGAGAATAAAATCAATTAATTACAGCATCTGCTGAACAAATAAATTTGATTGTACAG
This sequence comes from Gorilla gorilla gorilla, assembly GCF_029281585.2. Classification (NCBI taxonomy): domain Eukaryota; kingdom Metazoa; phylum Chordata; class Mammalia; order Primates; family Hominidae; genus Gorilla; species Gorilla gorilla. The sequence continues at coordinate 101,838,807 of NC_073231.2, read as the reverse complement.
ATTTTTGATGTGGGTATTTTTATTAGATCTTAAAATATTAAATCATAATTCTATTTCTGAAATAATAAGTAGTTGGTTATGATGTTCTTTTGAATGCTGATTATATTTCAGTTTAAATATTAATTAAAAGTTAGAGATTTTTGTGTATTTATAAAAATAAAAATATCCAAATACAATATGACTTTTTGTTTATTCTTCCGTTTTTAACATTTTTTTGCTGTCTGTATTTTTTTATTATTGATTTTAAGGTGCATTCAAATCATTTTTTCCAAAAAGTGTTATGTTTTTATAAATAACTTATATCTGCCATCACAACATAATGATCTCCTTCTCTTACATGCAAAAGCTCATTAATAATATTTGCCCACATTACACTTTAGACTATTGACTCTCTTTGTGCTTTATGTGCATCTCTAAGTTCATGCAAGGATTTAAATAAATAAGATATCTTGATGAGTTTTCCACATAATTTTATGTTCTTTATTTTGTTAATTCTCTATCTTCCTATTTTATGTTTTTTAAAGTTGAACTATGTTTTTTCATTTATATTATGAATGTTAATGGACTGTACTGTTTTCTTTTTCACATTAGAATAGTTTGAAAGTTTAATGTCCTACACTTGCCATTACTTATACTAATTTTAAACAGTCCATAAGCATCCTTAATTGGAGTAGTCATTAATTTATTACTATAAAATAAGCCACAATTGATCGAGACCATCCTGGCCAACATAGCGAAACCCCATCTCTACTAAAATACAAAAATTAGCTGGGCGTGGTGGCGCTCGCCTGTAGTCCCAGCTACTCCGGAGGCTGAGGCAGGGGAATCACTTGAACCCGGGAGGCGGAGGTTTCAGTGAGGTGAGATCACGCCACTGCACTCCAGCCTGGCGACAGAGCAAGACTCCGTCTCAAAAAAAACCCAAAAAACAATTAGCCACAATCACTTTTGGCACATATTTTCTAGTCTAATATTACTTTACGTCTATACATTTAAACACAATTACTGTGATATCTTGTCTATGGAGGATAAGACATTTTTGTGCTTTGTGGCTCCCCCTTTCTTCTATTCATTATTTTCTTAATATGAGGCACTTAGGCCTTCATTATTTTTTATTTATTTTGTCCTACTTTTATTTAAATTATTACTCCCATTAGTTAAATGTTTCAGCAATATCAATCTCCTTTTTTCTTCGATTTGCCCTTATTCCGTTAATATCAACTCACTATCTTTTTCTACTAACATTTGCTTATTTTTAAAAGAAATAAAGGAAACTTGACTTTACTGGATACCAGGCTGCGTTTCTACATCAGCTTTCCCCTCCAAAGACTCCTTCTTATGCTCCCGTCCCAGGGTTTGGTGAGCTGGTTAACACTCCATGTGATCTCTGCAGAGAAGATGTTCTGGAGGTTTTCTAAAAGATAGACCATTTGAAAATTTTTGTCTTTCCTACAACTCATAGCTTGGCTGTGTATATCGTTCTTAGATCTGACTTTTTTCCTTAAAAATTCTGAAGCTCTAATTCTATTATCTTGGGATAGCAGTAAAGCAACCTGAAGACATTCTAATTTTGGCTAAAAATGGTGAAATCTTTATTCTCAAAGTTGAAGCATTTTAATAGTTACTTTCCAGAGTTAGTTTCTGTTTATTTATTGAACATGAGGCAGTGATTTTTTTAAATTAATTTATAGTTCTTTTAATAATTTTTTTAAAATTCTGGATCTTAAAAAATTATATCTTGATTATTAATTTTAATTTTGCCCTTCAGGTACTTTTTTTTGTTTTTTGTTTTTTGTTTTTTTTTTGAGGCGGAGTCTCTCTGTCGACCAGGCTGGAGTGCGGTGGCGCAATCTCCGCTCACTGCAAGCTCCGCCTTCCGGGTTCACGCCATTTTCTTGCCTCAGCCTCTCCGAGTAGCTGGGGCTACAGGCGCCCGCCACCACGCCCGGCTAATTTTTTGTATTTTTAGTAGAGACGGACTTTCACCGTGGTCTCTATCTCCTGACCTCGTGATCCGCCCGCCTAGGCCTCCCAAAGTGCTGGGATTACAAGCGTGAGCAACCGCGCCCAGCCCCCTTCAGGTACTTTTATAGTTTGCATTTTGGATTTCTGTTCTTCATCTTCCGTATCTTTCTGTTTTCTGGTATTCTTTTGGTCTTAATAATAATTATATGCATTGAGCCCCCAAGAATGTATACGTATTTACAAATCTTTAAGTGTAACTCCTTGGGATTTATATCAGAGCAGACGTTGACCTTGCTTCTTTTTAAAGCTTTGTTCTTTTACTTTTGAGTTAGAAAATTTTATTTTAAAAATACTTTTAATACTCTTCCCTCCTTCTTTTATTTGTTTGTTTCTGAGGATGCAGAAAATTTAAGCACATACGAACTGTAAGTGACTTGTGGGAAAGTGATATTTTGATTCCAGTGTTGTTCTCTTTCAGCAATCTTTCCAAGTTATACTTTCTCAGCATTCGTGTCAAAGTCTGGGTTCCTCCTACCAGGAATATAACAGGTGCAACATGCCACCTTCACAATTAGACTCCGTACACTCCCCATCCCTTCAGCTACCATAAAGATCCTGGATTTGCAATTTACTGATACTAATCAAAGAATTTAGAGAAAAAAAGTGTGACTATTGGCAGATCATGGTTTATTTAGAAGGGTACCTATAGTAAACATTCTAAACGGAAACAGGTGTGTGCTTCCTATCTGACAACAATCAAGACATGCAGGACAGCCAGTGCAAGCCAGTCCTCTTCCTAGCAGCAGGCTGAACTCCGTGAACTCTGACCACCGTTGCTGGAAAGCTCCAGGAAGGGGTCAGGCTTGGCATGCCAGCTGAGAGCCTCAATTCTCAGAGCTAGACAGTGAAATGGGCTGCTTCTTAAGAGGTCTCCAGGGAGGCAAGACTCAAAGCCCAGAATTGCCTAACTTGCATTCGTTCAGGCTTCCTCTTGACACATGATGAGGCACTGCAGAAGGCTGAAGTCCTCTCAGGTAACAAATTTCAGCAAGAGCCCTTTGGGAGGGCCAAAGCCCTATCATTATATAGAGAGATTCTTCAAGGGGATTTTTTCAGCTGTGCTAGCTAGACTTGCTGCATCAGCCTCATCTGAGAAATTGTTAGACGTGCAGATTCTCTTTTGTTGTTGGTTAATTTTTCTTAACTTTTATTTTAAGTTCAGGGGTACAAGTACAGGTTTGTTACGTAGGTAAACTTGTGTCATGGGGGTTTGTTGTACAGATTATTTCGTCCTCCCCGCTCCTCCCACCCTCCACCCTCTGAAAGGCCTCAGTGTGTGTTGTTCTCCTTTATGTGTCCATCTGTTCTATTATAAATGTAGATTCCTGAGCCCTGCCTCAAACCTACTGAATGACAAACTCTCAGGGTGGAGTCTAACCATCTGTGCCTTAACAAATATCCCTGGTGATTCTGATTGAGAACCACTATTTTACAGACTGGCACCTGCAAGATAGAAATACTAGGTTAACTGAAAAAATTAAGCTGGGTGTTATCCACTTTGGAACTAAACAACTGTATTATTATGGCAAAAAAATTATATGCTTTATTTTCTTTTGAAGACATTATAGCCATGCAGATTGATTCTTTTAGATAATTTCAATAACATTTGCTAATTCAATTAGCAATGACATATTGAACATATTCAATAACATGTGCTAAAACAAATATCTATTAAACATCTGCTGGTTTGTGAATTATATCTCAGTAAAGCTGTTAAAAAATGCAGCAGCAAGGAGTGGTGGCTCACACCTGTAATTTCAGGACTTTGAGAGGCCAAGGTAGGAGGATCACTTGAGCCAGGAGTTTGAGACCAATCTGGGCAACATAGTGAGACTCCGTCTCTACAAAAAAAAAAAAAAAAAAAAAATAGCCAGTCATGGTGGCACATGACTGTAGTCCCAGCTACTTGGGAGGCTGAGGTGGGAGGATTGCTTGAGTCCGGGAGGTCAAGGCTGCAGTGAGCCATCATGGCACCACTGCACTCCAGCCTGGGTGACAGAGTGAAATCCATCAAAAAAAAAAAAAAAAAAAAGAAAGAAAGAGAAATGAAAAGGAAAAGAAATGCATTGACCACTTAAGACCTGCGAACTCTACCTGATTATGTTCCTGGCAGGGCCCAGAAAACATTCAGTTCACTAAGGCAATAAGAAATGTACTGGTAAGAGGGTTTGTGCTTTTGTAATACTTGCTGCTGTGGTGGCAATGAAGTGGACTCCATGTAGAGATGACCACTGAGGAGGCGGCTGGGGTGAAACAAATGGTCGAGGGCCCCAGGTACAGGTGAAGCTGGGAGGAAATGAAGTAGTGATTACTAGGTAGAGATACAACACTGCCTATTTAATGTGTCTATGTCAAAGAATATAATTTAAGGTGCCGTTCTAAAGCAAAGCACACTAAGACTTATGACTGACATGTATAGGAAAAATATGTGGGATGAAAGTTATTGAATAGAAAAAGGCCAATATTTCAACAGCCTTTATCTCTGAATGTGAATGGACTAAGTGATGTATTAGAGGAACAAAACATTCCCAGGCTTCTTCCTGAGAGCTTATCATGTTATGGATTATTTACGTAACTTATTTATTTAATCATCTTAACAGGTTTAAAAACAATGTATTGCCTCTGTTTTAAAGGTAAGGAAATTATAGCATGCACAGATGACTTTAACTTGCCTTGCCCTGATTATACACCTAACAATGGCAGAGCAGAAATGAAATCCAGAAATGTCTGGCTGTGATGCACATCTGCTGAGTAGCTACTGCATGTACTGGGGGAGAGATAGCATCCTGTTTCAAGTGTGGGTTCTCCCGAGAAACAGTGTCAACAGAATCAATATCTATATCATCTCTATCCTTTCTCTCTCTCTCTCTCTCTATATATATATATACACACACACACATATGTATATATGTGTATATATATATATATACGTATGTGTATATATACATATATACGTATGTATGTGTATATATACGTGTGTGTGTGTGTGTGTGTATATATATATATATATATGGAATTGGCTCACACAATCATGGAGGCTGGCAAGTTTCAGATCTGGAGGTTGAATCAGCAAACTAGAGACCGAGGAGAGCCAATGGTCTGTCTCCAGTCTGGGTCTGAAGGCTTGAAGACCAGGAGAGCTGGTGGTGCAGTTCCTGTCCAAAGGCTGTTAAGCTCAAGACCCAGGAACTGATGGGTCTTGAAGGCCCAGGAATTGTTGGGAACTGAAGTTGATGTTTCAGTTTGAGTCTGAAGTCATAAAAAAAAGGCAGTGTCCCAGTTAGAAGGTTATCGGGCAGGAAGAATTCTCTTTCACTCAGAGGGTCCGCCTTTCTGTTCTATTCAGGCCTTAGACTGGATGAGGCCCACCCACAAAACCGGGGTACAATCTGCTTTACTTTTTGACCAATTCTGATATTAATATTAGCCAAAAACACCCACATGGACTTGCCTAGAATAATGTTTAGCCAAATGTCTGGGTACCTTGTGGCCCAGACACAAAATTAACCACTGTACACACCTCATCTTACTCAATCCTGATGATTGCCTATGATTGCTATTTTACAGCTGAGACATGGAGGATGGTCAACTAAATGGTCCTTTCGTGGTCACTCTGCTAGTCACTAGGAAAGCTGAGATTCAAACTCAGCACTCCCTGGAGCTAATGCGAGCTGTTTTCCTTGTATGCCACGCTTCTTTCAACAAACAAAGTGTTCCATAATGGGGAGAGGCTGTTGAGAAGACGATGAGGACGTGTGTTCAGCAGTGTTTTGGGAGGACTAATTAGCAGAGAGTATGGGACGGATTTGAGCTTTTTCAAGTGTAGGGAAGGAGCGGAAGACTAATGTTTATTCTAGAGTCTCATTTAACACCTCCAGGTCTTTAACCACAGACAGAGTTCATTGATGAGAATTTGAAGCATAATCCTAGAGTTCAAATGTACTAAGCCTTTTCTTATTCCCATATGTGTTTTAAATAATTTCTCTTTTCTAATAACTATATCCTGGATTTCTGTAGTGTGTTGGGTTATTTAGTTTTGTTTAGTTATTGAAGTACTCTCATGCTTCTCTTCCAAACACTTAAGATTAAATAGATACTACTATTCACCTTTCACGATTGGAAAATTAATTTATGCTCAAATGGTTCTTGGTACTTACTATTGAAAGGCAGTAGAACACAGTGGTTAAGAGTTGAACTCTAAAGTCAGACCCCAGCGCCACCACCTACCAGCTGTGTGTCTTTAGGCAAATTACTTAACCTTTCTGTGGCTCAGTTTCTTCATCTGTAATGGGTTGTAATATAGGAGTCATTGCATGAGAAGCACTTAGAAGAGTGCCTGGCACATATTAAGGTTTCTAAGTGTTAGCATTTTTTATCATCGCTGTGTGGTAGGCACTGTTTTAGGTGCCAGACATAGAGCAGTGACTAAAACAAACAAGGTTATTTTGTCCTTTGCTTTTGTGAAACTCACATCCTATTGAGGAGGACATACCTCAATCTTTACTGTTTCTCAGATAAATAATTTTAGTGGAGCCAGGCGCAGTGGCTCATGCCTGTAATCCCAGCACTTTGGGAGGCGGAGGCAGGTGGATCACCTGAGGTCAGGAGTTCGAGACCAGCCTGGTCAACATGGTGAAACCCCATCTCTACTAAAAATACAAAAATTAGCTGGGCATGGTAGCAGGCATCTGAAATCCTAGCTACTTGGGAGGCTGCGGCTGGAGAATCGCTTGAACCTGGGAGGCAGAGGTTGCATGCCATTGCAACTCCAGCCTGGGTGACAAGAGTGAAACTCCATCTCAAACAACAACAACAACAACAACAACCAATTTTAGCTAAGAATATTATTTTTACAATCAAAGAAACACATAAACACATAAACCCAAAACATGCCTAACCTCAATAATAATCAAGAAACTGAAAACAATTAAAAATATTTTCCTTATCAATTTGGCAAAGAGGAAAACAATAGTGCTGGTGAGATTGTGGGGAAGGAGGGTCTATGGTGCTGAGCGCCACGGCTTTTCTAGAGGGCATCTTCAATTGACCATCTTTCCCTCATGCTTCGCACCTGGTCCATCTGCAAGTCTGTGGTCTTTGCCTTGAAATACACATTCCGAAATGTCCCAGCTATCTCCTTGCCCCAGGGCAAACACTTTTATCCTTGTCTGAACTATTGCAACACACACGTAACTGAACCTCAGCTTCCATCATCCATTCTCCACCCAGCAACCAGAATGGTGTTCTTAGTGTGGAATGCCAATCATATCACTCCCCTGTGCAAAGAGCTTCCCACTGTGGTTAGAACCTTGTGGTCTAGCTCCTGCTGACCTTCCCCATATTCCTCCTCTGGCCCATTCCACTCCAGCCACCTTGGCCTGACAAGTCCTCAATTGGGCCAAGCTTGAGTTTTTCCTGTTTTTTTCTCTCTGCCTGGAACACCCACAGAGGTGGTCTCTGCTCACAAGTCATGCTCTCAGACAGACTCTCTAACCATGCTCTGCAAAATATCGAGACCCCGTCACTTTACTTTTGTCTGAAGCACTCATAACTCTCTGCAATCACATCATGAATTTACTTTTTCATTGTGAATTGTCTGCCTCATCCACAAGTGTAAGCTGCATGTGGACCAAAGCCTGGTCTGAGTAGTTCAGAATGCCCAGGATACCATTTATCTCAATAAATATTTGTTGAGCAAATGAATGATGTTATGGACTGAATATTTGTGTGCCCCCCAAATTTCATATGTTTTATCTTATTTATTTACATTATTATTACTTTGCTTTTTTAGAGATGGGCCCTTGCTGTATTGTCCAGGCTGGACTCAAACTCCTGGGCCCAAGCATTTCTCACACCTCAGTTTGTGGAGTAGCTGGGATTACAGGCATGTGTCACCATGCTCCAAAATTCATATGTTGAAACCTGATTCCCACTGTGATGGTTTTGGGTAAGGCCTGTGGGAGATGATTAGGTGGTGAGGGCGGAGCACCCATGAATGGGATTAGTGCTCTTAAAACAGTCCGAAGAGACCAGCATTCTAACTTTTCATCATGTGAGGACACAGCGAGAAGACATGGTCTATGAACAAAGAAATGGGCCTTCATGATACACCGAATCTGCCAGCACCTTTATTTTGGATTTTCCAGACTCCAGAACTGAGAGGGACAAATTTTTATTCTTTATAAGTCACTTAGTCTATGGTATTTTGTTATAGCAACCTCAGTGGACTAAGACAAATGAGTACGAAAAGTGTTAAGCACATGAATACTCTTAATCCAGCAATTCTAATTCTAGGAGATTATAAAAGCAGGCAAAGGTATTGCTATGGGAATGTTCATTGTAGCATCATGCTAGTACCAAACTTGGCCCAACAATAGGAAATTGAATCATAAATACCCCACATTTATTTGTTAAATACTTTGAAACTATTAAAAATATGTGGTAAAATATTATTTAATACCATGGGGAAGTATTCACAATACATGATTGACTTAAAAAATTGTAAGACACAATGTACCGTAATAGTTCCTTTTGAAAAGAATGTGCTATCTTTTCAATGGCCACTGTCTCTTGAACTGTTGGCCTTTTCACACCTGAATAGTAATAAAACCCACATTTAAAAATATGTTGAGGTGGATATTTGTGATCTGGTGGTAAATCAAGACTGCTTCATGCCTTGGCTCCAAAAGAGACAGCTGAGTCTAGTAGTCAACACTTTCTGCCTTTCTCCCAAGTAGAGGATGCTGTGCAGCCTCAAATAGGTTGTTCAGACAATCAAGACAGTAACAGTATCACTGCATTTTTAGCTCTCTAAAGCTCATGTTCTGAATTGCCTGTTGTTTTAGAAATTTTAATATTGAGCTTCCTTGTCAGCCAGTTGCAGACTTGGGTGGCTTTGGCCATTTTAATGAGTTGCTCAACATAATGCCCTCTATCTCGTGAGTGACAGCTACTTCTTTGACCAACAGTAAAAGAGTTGAGCAGAAAGTAACCTTTTACTAAGCCAGTTAGAAAATGCATGGATTGTCATGCTTTGTAGGGGCACAAGAGGGAAAGAATGAATAATTCAATGTAAGAAAGGAAGGGAAGCAGCTGCTTGTCCTCCCAAAATAAGAAAATAAAGATCATTTACCTTAAACTAATCAGAAATTCAGCCCAACTAGACTGATATTGAATTAACTTAAAGTGAAACCACATTTCTTTCTTTCTTTGCCCGAACCCATTCTTATGTTAACCTGCAAGTGTTTTGGCCGGGATCCCAGTGGATTTGTATGAAGAATGTATTTTTTCTTCTAATTTAAGTTTGCCCTCTTGATGCTGTAGAGTGATACTGCCTTGGAAGTAGCTATAAACCCAGGACAAATTTGTAAAATTTGCAGCTAGTATGAACAATTGATGTTGCCATTTCTCATGAGATCATCTCTTCCAGTTGGTGTAGAGTAGTTTCATTTTGAAAGAAATATGTAAATGTCTGTATTTTGAAAATATGTTTTATGCTACATTATAGCATAATTTTTGTTGAGTGTTTTTTTGTACATGGACTATAATATGAATCTTTTTCTCAAAGAAAAGACTACAGTTTTGTAACAGAGCTTACTTTTGAAATCAAAATCCTTAGATGAAAAAAAATCCTAATGCATATATCTAAGCCTATAAAAATGCATGATTCTGTGCACATAATGATGCAGTAAGAATTCAGAGTTCTCAAATTTGAAGTTTGTGGAATTGGGCAAACCTCAGGAAAAAGGGTTCATGTTTTTTGGGTAATCCTTGCCACAAAGAATCCCACTGCTGTGAAGTGTGAAAATGAAAACCATTTAAGAACAGAAACCCAGTATACATTTCTCCTTGCCATTTTGCTTCTGACAGAGACAAGGAAAGGACTGAAACTCTGTCTTATACTGAGTTTCATATGAAAATGCCTAGCAATTGGAGGCCTACGCAAAATGGATCGAAAGCAGGTCACAAGTGAATTGAAAAGACCCTCAAAGGGCATATTGCTTAGAACCGATAGGGAGCCACTATATGGAACCGTATGATTAACTTCAGGAAACAGAAGTCTGAAATGAATTTCATTTTCTTTAGTGATGTTCTGGGTTGTGGGAAAGCCTTTGAAACAGCATAGATCTTCCAAGAAGACCTGGCTTCTGAGATGGCACAGGTGGAATCCTCTTCATGTAGATATTTTGGACTACCTGGCTCTCTCATGCTTAGGAACTCCAGGATGCTAGCAGCTTTCCTCCGAGGTGGGAGGCTCCCCTGGAGGCCATCTGTACCTGAGGACCGACCCTTGCAAGGGCTCTGTTTGCTGACTCAGTGAAATCTGGCCATCTGTACTCCCTGCTAGGCAGATGTTCCTTTCAGGATTCAGTTCATGCGGCAGATGAAGATGCAGAATGCATATGTGAGCACACATGGAATTCCTCATTCTCCAGTTCTGGAAAGCCCTTTAGAGAACTGGAGCCTGTCTCTCAAGTCCCACCAGCAGATGCCCCTGCTGTGTGTGAAGGCCAGAAGCATCTTACAGGCTTGTGTCTATGGCCAACTTGGGTCTTGATCTAATTTGACCCTCTCATTAGTTCTTGATGAGGGAGTCAATGCTTTGCACTGGGCATGTTGTTCTGCTTTTAAAGATATTTTCCTAAATAAGGCCAAGGAAAAACAAGACATATTTGGAAGTTACTTTTAAATACATCTAACTGAAAAAGACATTGTTTCCTTCATTTTCAAGTGACCACATATGCAGTCTCTTCCGTAAGTTTTGCCACAAAATGTTCTCAACAAAATAACTCTGTGCAGACTTAGTTTTAAGCAGAATTTCTGCTAGCTTCTTGCTTTGTGACCCTGGGTAAGTCTAAAATGTAAGTCTGGTTATAGGGTTCTTCTGCATAACCCTGGTCCTGCCTCCTGATTCCCCACAGTCCGCTGCATGGCTACCAAGGCCCTTTGTGATTGAGTCCCCCTCCCCTCCATTCCCTCTCACTGGCAGTCTTGGTCATACCTGCCTCAGGCCATTCCTGCAGCTGGCTGTGTTCTCTCTTGCTCCTGGGTCATGCACACACTGTTGCCTGCAGATGAGCTGCTCTTTCTCCTTCCTTCCCCTCATTATATTCAGCATACTACTACCAATTCTCTAGGTCTTTGCTTAGATGTTGTCCCTTTCTGATCGCTCTGGTGTGGGTTCAGTGCCCTTTGTATGTTCTCGTACTGCATCCGATGACCCCATGGTAGCTCTTCGTTCTTCTGTATTATAATTGCTTGTTTTCTTGAATATTATTCTCCCTCTAAAGCTCCTCTAAAATAGACTTTAAGCTCCTAAGAACAAACTATAGACTAGACTACCAATAAGCGTGGGGCTTACTGATCTGACTGTACCATTGGAGCTGGGCTTTGCAGCTGGGCCAGATTCCTCTGGGTCTATCCCAGTGTGACAGTCATCAGGGCTGGTCTAGTGTTCGGACTGTTTCCTTCCAGGCCAATGATGGGATTGTATCTCCCTGTCCACTAGATGTTAGGTATGGCTGTGCTGTATGATTTCCTTTGATCGTTGGGAGGTGAGCAGAAGTGTGGGGCCTTCAGAGCTAGTTTGTGTTTCCACACATCTCCTTTGCCTCTCTGACTGGCAATGTTCCAGATAAGTGTACTCCATTAGCTAGGGCCTTGAAGTGAGCATGATCATGATGTGGAGCAAAGCCCCTAGCCAGCTGTTAAAGGATGTGTAATCTAAACAAGAGATGAATCTCTGTTGTTTTCAGCTACTGAGAATTTGGAGTTATTTATTACTGAAGCATCACCTACCCTGTACTGACTGAAAAACTAAGATGATGGATAGATTTTTTCTGTGATGTCAACTCTTGATTGCCAATGGCTACTTAGAGCATTGAACTGTGAAGTGTATGTTTGGGTTCAGTGGGAAAGGATGCTGTGATTTATTAATGTGTCTATTAGCATAACATGGGAAATCAGAGCCTACTTGCCTATCTTGATTTATTCTGTGCTAATGATGAGTATATTTCATACCAGGTGTCTTCTCTTTTCCTGATGACCTATCTGCTTAACTCCTTGTTGCCTCTGCTATATGCATCAGCGTAACTAGTGTTAGAATTTCAACATAGCATGAAACTGAGTAAGTAATTCCCTAGCGGTCATAGGGTAAGTTAAGGAACTGAGACTAGTACACTGACTTCCAATCAAATATCCTTTCCCAACTGGATTGTTGTTTATTAACAGGTAAGCATATGAGATTCTCTACTTGAAAAAATGTTTTTTTCCTGAAAAAAATATGAAGTGGTGATTTAATTCTGTCTTTTGTCTATATCTCTAATAATTTACTAGCCATCATAACATTCTTTTCTAGTTTATTTTTATTACACGATGATGACACTTTTGGGTAACTTAAGTCATTTTTCAGTACTTTAATTCATATGAGACTGTAACTATGAATAAAAATATTTATTTTTTAAATAAAATTTATACATTGCCCCCTTCATTTGACATTTATACACTTAGACAAGTATAACATTTCTTTGGCTAACATTTCCTAGGTGTGTCCATGCTGGGCAGTATTGAGTCATTCAGTGATCACTACTTGATGCTTGGTGCTCTGTTTGTTCTTCCTCAGTTTTTTGGCTGGCACTTCTCTCTTCCCACTTCTCAAATCATCCTCTAAATCCAATCATCAAGCACACCCTACTATTCCTGTCCTCTTAATTTCTTCCAGCACTGTTCCACCTTCTCCATCTCCATCTTTGCTGCCAAACAACAGTGCCAGTGTAAGCTTTCTCATCTCTGGCCCACACTGTTGAGGGAATATCCTCACTGTACTCCTTGCTTCATGACCTATCCCTTAGGTGACTGTTGTTTATTGAGTCCTTACATTGTGCAAAGCATCAAGCCAAAGATTACATATATTGTCTCTCTTAATCCTTACAATAACCGTATTGTTTTCAGGCCTCACAGAATCTGGATCCCTCCTGTTGTACCTCAGTCAGAATTTGCTTAGAGTAGATCATATGACTCCAAGCATCTGGAGAAACTATAAGTAGGGGGAAAAAGGCCAAGAGTGAGGGTCCTCATTTATCTTATCTCTCAATGAGAGAAGAACTTGCTTTTCTTCAGAAAATGCTTTAACCCAAAGTCTGTTCCCTCCAGGGGGTTCTTAGGAGGCACTTTTTGAATGTGACCTTCTAATCCTGTGTCCAAACCATAGGTAAACACAGGCTTCCCATCTGTGCATGTTTAACACTCACAGGTGTGTCAGCCGAGGGGCTTTCCCTTTCCCAGTGGCCCTCAGCCAACCACAGCCCTCCAGATCCTCTGGTGGGAGGTGGTTCCCCCTCTCTAGCCCACGCCAGCTATCTCCTCCACCCCAGGCCCTGAACCAGTGTCCTGTGATGCTGAGGGGAAGACAGACATCTTGGGATGGAGAGATTGATGAATCCTGGCCTACATGGATGGGTTCTTCCTTTCAGAAGCTTTGTGATCCTTCCATTCTATAACTGAGTCCCCAACAATTAAAAAGAAAGACACCTGCTCAATTTATATTATTACTATTACCTATTTAGTGTATTTTTCTATTTAGCCTCATCTGTGTTAAATGCTTCCCACTAGAGTGAAGCTTTAATACTCTAGAATGTTTATATCTCCCAAAAATAGTGAATTCTGCACAAAGGCACAACAGTAAGGCTCCCCTCAAAGCTTAGGAAAACTTGTTTTGGGTGAGATCAATTTCCTGAGAAAACTAACTTTTCCTAAGCAATAATTTGAACATAGTGGCTGAGATATTTAATTAACCCAAGTGTAGTGTTAAGAATGCAAATGACTTGACCAACAAGCACATAAAAAATGCTCAACATCATTAATCATTAGAGAAATGCAAATCAAAACCACAATGAGATACCATCTCACACCAGTCAGAATGGCTATTATTAAAAAGTCAAAAAACAACAGATGTTGGCAAGGTTGTATAGAAAGGGAATGCTTACAATGCTGGTGGGAATGTAAATTAGTTCCACCACTGTGGAAAGCAGTTCGGTGATTTCTCAAAGAACTTAAAAGAGAATTTCTATGCGACCCAGCAATCTCATTATTGGGTATAGACCTAGAGGAATATAAATTGTTTTACCATAAAGACACATGCAACTGTATGTTCCTCACAGAACTATTCACAATAGCAAAGACACGAAATCAACCTAAATGTCTGTCAGTGGTAGATTGGATAAAGAAGATGTGGTATATATACACCATGGAATGCTATGCAGCCATAAAAAAGAACGAGATCATGTCCTTTGCAGCAAGATGTATGGAGCTAGAGGCCATTATTCTAAGCAAATTAACACAGGAACAGAAAACCAAATAACGTGTTCTCATTTATCAGTGAGAGTACACCGAATACATATGGACACAAAGAAGGGAATGATAGACACCAAGGGTGGAGGGTTGGAGGAGGGTAACGATGGAAAAACTACCTCTCGGGCACAATGCTTATTGCCTGAGTAACAAAATAATCTGTACACCAAACCCTCATGATGCTTAATTTGTCTATATAACATGTGTACATGTACCCATGATGCTTAATTTATCTATATAACATGTGTACATGTACCCCTGCACCTAAAGTAAAAGTTAAAAAAAGAATGTATATGACTATATTAACATGTCTAACGTTGAGACCTGGTCAGTTGTGTCTTCCAAGTGAACACAAGGGGATTGTCTGCGTAAAGTCTAGAAAATGAGAAGCTAAAGAAATACAATTTTTCAGAGCATCTCTATCACTGTCTAGAGAAGATGGCACCCTGGCTAGTCTTTGGGGCCATTTCCATCAACTCAGGAAGGATATAGAGAGAGTGCTGAGTGGTTGGATGGATGAGTAAGTTAAGCCGACTCCTCTTCCTCTAATTGCGTGTTTATCAAGGAAATTTTCTCATTATAATCTTATTTTCTCCATAGATTCTCCTGCTGAGATAATTCTGACTATAGAATACTGGCAATTAAAGTTTTGGGCAGTTATGTTGTGCATAACACTAGTAGACAGCATCTATGGTGACCCTACATGGTCCTAGTAGACCTCCAAGGTGGCAGGACTTGAGTAGACACAAGCGTCTCTAGATGAGCTCTATATCTCCTTCGCTGTAAATGTAAGAGAATTAAATGTTAGTTTGTTTTAAATCTGTTGAGATTATGGTTAGTTGGGATTTGGTTCATAGGTATAGCTATATTCATGTTCTTCTAAATGTTCTTTACTTATCCATTTATTCAATTATTATTATTATTTTTGAGACAGAGTCTCGCTCACTTGCCCAAGCTGGAGTCGAGTGGCATGATCTTGACTCACTGTAACCTCTGCTTCCTGGGTTCAAGTGATTCTCGTGCCCACCCTCCTGAGTAGTTGCGAGTTCAGGAATGAGCCACTACACCAAGATAATTTTTTTTGTTGTTGTTTGTTTTTTTAGTAGAGACTGGGTTTTGCCATGTTGGCCAGGCTGGTCTGGAACTCCTGACCTTGGGTGATCTGCCTGCCTCAGCCTCCCAAATTGCTGGGATTACAGGCATGAGCCACCACGCCAGGCCCATTTATTCAATTATTTATGTAACAAATTGATTACCACTATGTTCCAGGCATATTATGAGATCCTAGGGATACAACCATGAATAGTGCACAGTCCCTGCCCATCAGGGGTTCTCAGTTCAGTTGGAAAGACCATATTTTAGACAAATAATCATAGAATATGATATGTACTGTAATAGAGTTACAGAAAAATAACTGGTGCAAGAATGCTTAATTGTGCTCATAGCAAAGTCAGACAAGGCTTCCCATAGGAGGTAACATGGGAGTAGAGTCTTGCAGGCTGGCCAGGGGTTTGCCAGGCTGATAGGATAATCATAAATTCTCCAGGCAGAGTGAAGAATGTCTTCAAGTAAGCTGTTCAGTCAGGACCACTTGAATGTGGGTTAGGGAATGAGGAAGGGGAAGATAGATGAAGCTAGAAAAATAGGCAGATGTCAGGTGAAGGGTTTTGTATGTTAAGAAATTTATATTTTTGTCCTGTATGCTAGAAGACAAGTTCTTGAAATATTTTTCAGGGAATTTCATGTATTGCATCATCTCTGTCTGATTATAGAGGATAAATTGGGTGGGTATAGACCTGGTATCAGGAAGACCAATTGGCAAATTCTTACCAGGGTCTGGTTGAGGGCTGAGGATTTGAATTGAGGCAGTAAAAATAAGAATGGATAGTTAAAGCCAGTTTTGAAGAAAATTAAGGCAGACAAAGTGTCAGAGGGCTGGGCATAAGTCCCAAATTTCTGATTTGAGGGGAGGGGCTGCCGGGAACCTCAATAAAGCATAAAGGAGAAACAGCAAGATATTTTTATGGAGAGATGCAAGATTTGTTTTGTGTTGACTTTGATCTATTCAGGTCAAATTTGAAGCTCAAGAAAGATTTCCAGGCTGGAAATAAATGCTTCAGGATTAATGAATGAGCAGAAAGTGAAGCTGTGGGCAGGATGACATTGCCCAAGAGGATCTTGTAAATTGAGAGAAAAATAGGGCCAGAGCCAGGCCCCGAAATAACTTTCACATATAAGGATTGATCTGAAGAGTGAAGGAAGCTGAGAAGAAGGGGCCAATGGAAGATATGTTTTGGAATATTATCATGTTAATTACCTTGTTTATAATTATCAGGACCATTCTTCCTTGCCTTTTTCTCTCTCCCTATTCTCCTCTTCCTGTCATCATTTCCTCCACCACTTTTTCTTTTTCCTCTTCCTCTTTTTCCCTCCTCCCTTTCCTCCCCTTCTTTCTTCTTTTTTATTCTTCTTTATTCTTTCCAACTCTTGACTGCTCCAAAATAAAATCTCTGATAAGGGATTTTTTTTTCCTGGCAAAGTTTTTTCATACCCAATCTCAGAATCTTAATATAGACAAAGCACCATTTACTTACTTTGCAATAGCTACCTAACAGCTGATAGTAAGAAAAGCTAACACTGGTACTCTAATTATTCTCATTTTAAACAGGAAGAAACAGGCTCAGAGAGATTACCTGGCTTGCCAAAAGTCACATAACCAGATGTGCTAGTCAAGAGTCAAACCTATATCCATGAGCTTAAGTCCTAGGTCATGTTGCCCTTCCCTCTTCCCTGTTACTTGCTCTTCTTGCCAATTCTAGTTTCGTGATGTTCCATCTCTTTGTAACTCAGCATCATTTTGAATCCTCTGGGTCTTAACTCCTACCCAGAAGAAAAGACCCCTTCCCAGTCTCCTTTCAGTGGCTTCAATAATTTTCAAGCTTTTCCTCAAGACCCCTGTAGTTTTGCAAATACAGCTTCAGTTCCTGTCTCCTGTCTTCTGCCCAGTTTTGAAGTCTGCTCCTGAAGGTTGATTTTGCTGCGAAAGAAGGTGACCTCACTCCTGATATATGATGGTGGTGATGATGATAATAATAACAATAATACTAGCAAACACTTGCACTAATCATAAGGCAGGTATTTACAAGTTCATTTTCACCTCCCAGCTGTCCTGAGGATAGTGTATGGGGCTTTCTCCACTCATAACAACAACTCCTTTACATATAGACTTGGCCCTGGTTGGCTTTCCAGGAGTCTCATGTGGTGCTGCCTCCTTACTTTACGGGGTCCATGGCCAAGTCCCATCTTTTCCTCTGGTAGCATCTAAGTCCTTCTCTCTGGCTAGGCCCTCCTGCATAACCCCTGAGCATGTGGTCTCTATTTCCTAGCACTTTTGCTTCCTTTCTTTCTGATTTCTACTGCTTTTGAAAATAAACACTCCCAAATCTGCCTTTCCAAGTTGCTGACAATGCTGCAAATAGGGTATGAATGTGCCTCACTGCTGGAAACAGAGTTAAAAGCAGACATGGCCTCTCTCCTGGCACAGACTGCTGGGCAGGTAGAACTGCCCCAGTAAAATGAGCATTCTTGTTTTCCAAAGACAACATTTTTAGGCTAGTTGAATTTTATTTTTTTGCTTGGTTTCTCTGGCTGTAATAAATCAGGTAACATCCCAGTTTTCTCATGACCTTGGTGGGCTAGAGGAATAAATCTTGCCTTTCAACTTCAGGTTCCTACCTCCAAAACTAGAATGTTCTATCTCAGAGAGAAACGAAAGTGGGCTGGGGTTTGCATACCACAGTGTTAACATGCTGTATTTTCCTGTAGCAAGAGCTTTATTCTATAGAAGAAATAAAACCCCTGTTTATGGTGTAGAACAGAAAATTCACATTATTTTTAAGATAAAATGAGACTTCAGATTTCCTACTTTATAGGCTTGATTCCCAGAGGTTTGTATCACTCTCTTTCAAGGTCAGAGGTACTTTGGTGGAAAATTTTGTAAGGCTCTGGTCTGGAATGTTGATGAGCTGAGACAGGTGAAAGGGGCTGGTAGACAAGTGAAAGAGGCTGAGACAGGTGAAAGGTGCTCAATAAATTCTCCTTTCTTCCTACCTCTTCCCATCTGCCTTCCCTCCATCCTTCTCTCTCTCCTTTCTTTTCTTCCTTTCTCAGGTTCTAGCTTTTATTTTCTGTCCCAGTGAAATGCCCTTTTTAGTGGGGACAGTTTGTCACTGGCATTTTCTAAGCATCAGTGTGTTTGGGGATTGTATAATTGTTATAAACTCTTAGAATGCAGGAGCTCACAGTGACCACAGAAGTTTACCCCTTTCACTTGCTAGGTAAGGAAATCAATCAAGGTCACATAGGAGGTTGGAAGCAGAGCCAGACTACACCTCAGGGCTCTTGGCTCAGGGCTCTGAGCAAAGTCAAAGGGGCTCTAAATCAAGGCACTAACTTTCATTTCATGAACAGGCTGTGGGATTTGCAGATCATCGGTTGTTGATGCTGCCATAAGAACAAGATTATGGTGATGATAGGAGGTATCTGCTCCAGACTAGTAACAGCACAGCCCTCTGGAAATGCCAGGGCTGGAGGCCCTTGCCGAACTATAGCAAGCAGTGCCCGTGAGGCCCAGGGATCCAGATTCAGCCAAAACCAGGGCCAGCTGCTCTGGAGGAAGGAACACTTTCTTTTTTTCCTGCCTATCCGGGGAGCTGGGCATGTCCGGAGGCAGGACACTGATACTACAGCTGCTTTCCTGAGATGGAGGACATCATGAGTGCCTTCACATTCCTGTATCCTTGTTCTCCTTGGAAACTAGTTAAGTAATTTTTCTCAATTATTATATGGTAGATTGATAAATGAAAGCTATTTTTAAAAATTTTATAAGCAAATGCAGATCTTTTCCTACAGATAAACTATTGATACATGGACCATAGACCCAGAAGGATTCAGAAAACATGGGTGAGCCAGATAATTTTGCATCCTATCTTTTCTTCAACAAATATATTTGAGAACCACTGTAAGACAAGTTTTGCTAGAGGAGCTTGGAAGACACAAAAGAAAGACATGGTTCCTGCACTCAAGAATCTGACTGTCTACCGGGGGATTTTATTCATTTTCTGTTGCTACTGTTAACAAATTACCACAAATGTAGTGACTTAAATGACACAGTTTTTTATCTTAGAATTCTGGAGGTCTGAAGTCCAAATGGGTATCACTGGTCTACAGTGAAGATGCAGGCAGGGTTGTCTTCCTTCTAGACTCTTTCAGGGAGAATCTGCTTCTTGCCTTTTCTTGCTTCTAAAGGCTGTCCACATTCCTTGGCTTGGGGCCCCCTCCTCCATCTCCAAAGGCAGCACTAGCCAGTAAAGTCTTTCTCCAATGGCCATATCCTTAGTTCTTACTTTTCTGCTTCCCCCTTACATGTCTAAGTACCCTCATGATTACACTGAGCTCACCTGGGTAATCCAAGATCATCCCCTCATCTTAAAGTCAGCTGATTAGCAACCTTGATTACCCTTACCATGTAGTCCAACAAATCCACAGGTTCTGGGGATTAGGATCTAACATCTTTGGGAGGCCATCATTCTGCTCACCATGGAGATGCAGACATAGTCATAGATGATAATTAAACACTAGGATTTGGGCTGTGATGGCAGCATATAGGAGGAGCACCTAACTCTGTATGGGGAATTATGTGATGGCAGGGCAAAAGTCAGAGAGGTCTTCCTGGAGAAGGTGACATTTGAGTTCATATTTATAGCTTGTGTGAGAGTCTGGCCAAGGAAGGGGAAAGGCATTCGAAGAAAAGAGAAAAAGGTACAATAGAAACAAGGGTATTAGAACATGAAAGGGGATGAAACTGTGGCTGGAATGTGGGGTCTGGTAAGAAGAGTAGTGAGTGATCAGTAAGGTTGGAAAAAGTCATGTGTTGGAAGGTCCCAGCAAGAAACAGATGGCACTCTTAAAGAGGTAATCAAAAGGCCTTTTTACAATGGCTTCTTCAGGGTGGTGCCTTCCTATAGTCAAAGCTCTCACCATTTCTCAGTAACTCTTCCTTCCCATGGCCCCCAGGCCTAGGAAGGGTAACACTCCTGGTTGTTGCTAGTCCTGGGGAGCTTGATCATCCCTTGTTGACTTACCTTAACCTAGTCCAAATATTGTAAAAGGGCCCTTTAACCAAACATTGTAAAAACTGTGGAATGCTATGCAGTGAATATGTACCACATTTTCTTTATCCAGTCTACCAGTGATGGACATTTAGGTTGATTCCACATCTTTGCTATTGTGAATGGTGCTGTGATTAACATATGTGTGCATGTGTCTTTATGGTAGAAAGATTTATATTTCTTTGGTATATACCCAACAATGTGATTGCTGGGTCAAATAGAAATTCTGTTTTAAGTTCTTTGAGAAATTGCCAAACTGCTTTCCCCAATGGCTGAACTAATTTACATTCCTACCAGCAGTGTATAAGCATTCCCTTTCTACACGACCTAACCAGCATCTGTTGTTTTTTGACTCTTTAATAATAGCCATTCTGACTGGTGTGAGATGATATCTCATTGTGGTTTTGATTTGCATTTCCCTAATGATGAGCATTTTTTCATATGCTTGTTGGCTGGATGTATGCTTTTTTTGAAAAGTGTCTGTTCATGTCCTTTGCCCACTTTTTAATGAGGTTGTTTGTTTCTCGGTTGTAAATTTGTTTAAGTTCCTCATAGATTCTGGATATTAGAGGGCCTTTGTTGGATGCATAGTCTGCAAAAATTTTCTCCCATTCTGCAGGTTGTCTGTTTACACTGTTGAGAGTTTCTTTTGCTGTGCAGAAGTTCTTTCTTTAATCCAGTCCCATTTGTCAATTTTTGTTTTTGTTGCAGTTGGTTTTGGTGTCTTCATCATGAAATATTTGCCAGGTCCTATATCCAGAATGGTATTTTCTATGTTATCCTCGAGAGTTTTTATAGTTTTAGGCTTTACATTTAAGTCTTTGATCCATCTTAAGTTGATTCGTGTATATGGTGTAAGGAAGGGGTCCAGTTTCAGTCTTCTGCATATGGCTAGCCAGTTATTCCAGCACCAATCATTGAATAGGGAGTCCTTTCCCCATTGCTTGTTTTTGTTGGTTTTGTGGAAGATCAGATGGTTGTAGGTGTGTGGCATTATTTCTGGGCTATCTATTCTGTTCCATTGGTGAATTTTTATTGAAGTCATAAGTGAAGGCTTCTGGGTTCACTATTTGGAGAATGATCTTTGTGGAACTATTATGCTCCAGCAAGTCTGCATAAGCAGACAATTGTACCTGAAAATAAACAAGCATGAATATGGTTTCCTTCTGTACTCTAAGAAGGCTGCACTGCTGTTTTACTTTCTCTTTTAGGTTTGATTAACTTAATGCTCAGTTGGAGGCATGAAATACAAGAAGATGAGCCTTTCCTCAATCACGGCCTTCTCTTACCTCATCACTCTCTAATAAGGGTTAGGGAGTTGGCTCAGATATATAGCTTGAACAGATATAGCACTGAACTGAAGGGTACAATGCCTCTCCTTATGGGAATATGAATTGTGTGCCTTCAAAATTCATATTATAGTCCTAACCCCTAGTGCCTTGAATGTAACTGCATATGGAGAAAGATTTGCCTTTAAAGAAGTATTAAGGTTAAATGACATAATATAGGTAGGCCCTAACCCAGTACGATTGGTGTCTTTATAAGAAAAGGTGATTAGGACACAGACATACACAGAAGAAAGACCTTGTGAAGACACAAAGGAAGATGACCACCTACAAGTCAAGGAGCGAGGCTTCAAGAAACCAGCCTTGCTAACACCTTGATCTTCAACTTCCAAACTCCAGAACTGAGAGGAAATAGATTTCTGTGTTTATGTCACCCAGTCTGTGGTGCTTTGTTATGAAGTTTTAGAAAACTAATGCACTCCCTTAGTTAAAAGAGAACAGCCAGAGGAAGACTTTTTAGAAGGGACTCCCCCAGCCCCATCCCAGCATGCGTAGAGGGTGATTCCAAGCTGCCTGCCTGGAGAGGCATGCCCATGGAGGAAGCTCCAAGAGCTGTGTGTACTGGAAACTCACAGGGGCCCTTCAGAGTGGCCAGTGAAGGCTGAAGACAGATGGTGCTGGGGTCCTTTCATGTGGTCTTCCCTGAGGCTTTGCAAGCAGTTCCAATTTGTTCCTTGTAGGCTGATGCTAAATTCCATTCATTAGCAAGTTTCCCAATGGCCTAATTTTATTGGTTCCTCAGGAGTTCCTCTCTTTCTTTTCAGGCCTTCAGTCATCTAAAATGTGGTGTCTTCAGCAAATTCACTCACCTCATTATGTGTGATCCCTCTTCTAGGCCATTTAGTCCTTCTCCCAGCTCCTAATAAATAAATACTGATTCTAAGCCCAAAGCCCAAGAGGCCATACATTTAATTGCTTTCCATGCTGAGAGAGAATCATTTATTAGCGCTGTGCAAAGCACTGTGTTTGAAAACTCCAAACCACATGAAACGCCACAAGTTTTGAGCCAGAGCCTAACGGAGAAACAGCCAAGTTTCATCCAAACTTTGTTAGGCCTCATGACCTTTCACAAAACCTCAAAGCAAACATAATTCAGCCCCTGGATAGGCTCAAACTCTGAGTTGAGTGCTGTCATTTGTTTGGTTTTGTAGCAGCTGCTTATATCACAAATCCCCACTTCTGGTTCAAAAAAAAAATCTACAAGATGGCTTCAACCCAGTGTGACGTTCATTTTATTTTTGTTTTGTATTGATTGTGAAACTCATGACTCCTTTGGAAAGCTAGCTCTACAGAACAACTTGTGGGTTTAGAACTGCCAGGTGCATTGGAACCAAGAGAGTAAAATGGAATTTAGTGAGAAACCAATTGTAGTGAATCTGACTGGAAGGATGAGAGGAGGAGATGGGGGTAGCAGTCAGGAGGTCAGAGGAGAGTAGTTTTATTTTGTTTTCAAGAAGAAATATTTTGGGCCGAGGCCTTGTCTGGACCTAGTAAGTGTTTGGTAAGAATTTGACTGACTTTTTCAGCACGTGTAATCTATAGTTTCCCTGTGTCCTAAACTTAATTCAGAGATCCCTGTAAAGGACATGACAGCCATTTATAGATCACCATGTATCCATCTGGGCCTGCTGGGATGCTGTCTGTCTGATTAGAATGGCTTGACAGTGAAGGCTATTTGGAGAAGGAGGCCAGCCCATGGCTCATCTTGTTATAGTTGGACTGAAAAAAAGCACGAATTGGCAGACAGAGCGGGTGTGGACTTCAAATCAGACATGTCACTGGTTTGAGACAGGGGCCTTGGGTTGAGGCAGACCCAAAAGTGGGTAACAGAAATGTAGTTAATACTGTGGACTAAACACATTCCTCAGACATTCTGGTGATAGTTCAGGCAAACAGAGATGATCAGAACAAAAGTAAGGTCTTCCTCAGGCAGGGGCAGCCTCATGACTGCCAGCCCTTTGATGGTCGCCTCAGGTTAGTCTGGTAGTGGGTGGCTTACCCAAGTGGGAGACTACAGTTTGAGGGCAGGATTCTGATCATTGTGTGTTCAAAGTTGGTTTGAGGTAGGAGGGGATACTCATGGTGTGGTGCTGGGGTAACAGGATGAAGAGTAGATTTCTTCGAGTTTCAGAGTGGGAAGTTAGTTCTAACAGCTGGCAGATGCCCAACTATTAAATGGTGTCTAAAAATCAGATAAACTGATGCTGACTCATCTACGAATTAGATCAGAACTACTTAAAGCACTTCTTGTTTCCCTTCTATCCCCCTCTCTACCCTCCTCTACCATAGATGTGGATGGAAAAGGTTTTGGAGCGGGGTGGGGGGGTCAGTGGAAGAAAATAAGGTCACAGTAGAAGGGGATCTAGATCAAGTGGGGCCTTGTAGGTCACTGTGAGAACTTTCAAGGCAAGGAAGGCTCCAGCAGTTTAAGTCACCATCTGCCCTTCTCTGCTTCTATGTCCCAGGTCCAAGACAAGCCCAAGCGGGAACCACAAGATAAAATTTGACTTCGTTTTCTACATTTCAGGTGATACATGAACCAAATCCAAATTATTTACATTGGCAACCTTTATGTAGGTATTGATCTTATTTTCAATAGCAACTCCTTGCATTTGGTCACATTAGTGGTTTTATAATCTAACATCCATTTCACAGAAAGTAGCAAAAGAATAAATAATATTTTGACCCTACTGTTTTGACCCCACTGTTTTGGACTTCCTTATTGATTCCATAAATATTTTATCTCTCTGTTTATATATACAAATATTTTAATAAGAATTACACCAAAATTAATACTTTTTAAGGATGAATCTTTGTTAATTCAATCATTTGATAACATTTTCAAAAAGTTAAACCATTCTTATAAAAGCATTACTTTAACATTAATTATTATCAGGATCAATTATTTTCTAATGTGATTTATTTATTTTGACTCAACTTTTACCTAGTTATACATTCTATGATTATGAGTTTTCTTTTGCAGAAATTATTTCTACCAATTCATTTCTCAGGTCAAATTATATAAATATATAAAGATTTGATGCACTTTTAACTAAAAAACATTTTAAATCGTGCAATTTTATATACTATAGATTTTGTTTTAAAAATTTATTTCAACCAAGTCTGTTTCCCACTTTTAATTTTTCAGGTTTTCATCTGTACCAAATTTTACCACGTACAATTTTAGCCAGTGTTAGTTTCACCAGCATTTAATGATCTATGTTGATTATTTCTTCCAGTAACACTCAGTAAGAATTAGATAAACAGCTGGTGATTGGGAAATTTTTATCAACGCAATGGCAAAAAGAACAATCACAGGAATTGGATATAGGACAGTCTAAACATCGGGGTCAAAATGTCTTGTGCTTGGCCCTCCCTGCCTCTTACCAGTCCACCATGATGTCCAAGTCCAGAAACCCTTTGGGCACACAATGATGCCTTTTAGGAAGATCCCTTTGTTAGCTCTTTGACATGTGCCAATTTCACCAATAGGGAGTGGTGGTGGTGGAGGAGCTGGGAAGGAAAGAATCTAAGAGACAAATGACAATGCTTTATTGTGACAAAATTCCAGAACAAAGCAAAAATTTTTATATTCCTTTGACAATAAATTTTGGCCCAAGATTATTGTTCCCGGGTTACAACTTTGCTGGATTTGTGTCTTTTTAATTCACAAAATTTTATGAGATGCTTAAAAAGTTAACAAATAGAGAAGAAAAGAGACTGTTATGAGTACTTAAAAAGTTGAAAATTTGCAGGATTGAAACAAACAAAGAAGGCTGACTTAAGTGTGGAAAACAGACACTGTAGATTGTATTGGAAAGAACAGGAATGTGGGGTCAGAAGACCTGGTTTCCAGCCGCACTGTGTCCTTTTTCTGGCGTGGGGGATATAGGGTCTTCTGGAGTTTCAGTTTTCTCATTTGTAAAACTCTAAACACCTCATAGAGTAGTTGTGAAATTTATGAAACACAAACGCTCTGGCTAATGTGGAAGGAGAAGCAAATGGCAGTTATTACTGAGTTGTGGTCGTGAACTTGGGGAATTAATCTCTTTTCGTTTCAGAGGAAAACTTCCTGCCCTGTCCCTTCCTCTCCTTGTCTCCCCTCATCTTTAAGTCCTCTCCCCCTTGTTTTTTTCCTCCTTTGGATGACCACACCCGATAGTCTTAGGGTGGGGGCTGACTACAAAAGAAAGTATGAATTTAGGGCAGTAGCTCTGGCTAACATGGTATCAGATGACCTAGAGACTGAGTTCATTCATGTGGACAATCAATAGACCAATCAATTAATCATGCCTATGTAACGAAGCCTCAGTAAAATTCTGGACACAGAAGCTCAGGTGAGCCTCCTGGGATGGCAGAACTCTGGGGGATTTTGCTAGACTCTACCTTATACATGTCTTCCTTTGGCTGACTTTAATGCATCTTTTCCCTATAATCAATGTAACCGTGAATATAATGGATTTCATGGAGTTTGTGAGTCTTCTGCTGAGTTATCGAAACTCAGGGTGGTTTCGGAAAACTCTTGAACTTAGTTGGTGTCAGAGTGAGGGTGGTCTTATGTGGGCTCTTCCCTCTAACTTTGTCATTGGACCCTAATTCTTCATCTTTGGGGTCAGAAGTCTTGGGCAGCATTGGCAGTCTGGAGGATCATGCCCTTCACCTGGCAGTTTGGCTAACTCCAGGTACCATTCCTGATGTTTCTTAATTCTCCCTTAAAATTCTGAAAAAACTTGATTCATTGCATCATCTTTTTTCACCACTGGTGATTTCTAGAAGAGGAGCAAGAAAATAAACAATTTTCAGGTACTTGCTTGTTTTGAGCTATGGGTGAAATGCAATAGAAATGCAGTTTTAAGTTCCTTCGGTGAGACCTAAAGAAAAGTTTACCTATATTATTCATCTGGCTCATTCACTCAACAAACACTTGCATGGCTCTTACCATTGGTGAGGCACTGTTCTAAATGCTATACATGTATTAATTCATTTGATGTTGACAACTGTGAAGGCAGACTCAATTATTATTATTATTCCTATCATTGTACAAGTGAGCTTCTTAATTTTATTTTTTTTCAGTTTAGGCCGTATATACTGACTTTCCCCCTTTGAAAAATGAGGATTTTGCTTTCTTTCACATGCAAATGTGACCTCTTTTACATGCAAACACACATTTTACATTTTCCAAACCTCCCTATGTATATGTAGTAAAATTCAAATGAGATCAATAATAAGTAGTTACATTATTATGTCCATGAAAAAGCTATTCATAGCAGAGACAGGGACAGTGAGGACACTCATCCTTAGCTGCCTAGCATTCGTTTTTCCCTGGCATTTTAAGTACCTTCTTTCTTCATTTGTTTTTCTTTGTTTAGTCTTTACGTTCTGATTATTCAATCCCAAACTTTCCTTCAGCAACATAAATCTCTTCTCAGTATATTTAAGCATATGAAGTATTTTGTGATTTTCATCTTCTTGAAGAAATCTTTCTGAGAGCCCTCTGTTTTGCTCTAAAATGGACAAGTTGGTCTCTAGGTCAGCTGCATGGCTATTGTCATGGTGTTTCTCTTCATCCTCTTAAATATTTCCACTTTGGTATGGATCTCATTCCTGGATCCCATGCCTTCCTCCTTCACGACTTGCTCCATCATTCTAGGGAAGCATTGTATCAGTCATGCTCCAGTCAAGAGGCAGAAAGCACACCAAATTATTTTAACAGGGAAGATCTCATATAGTGAATTTTAAGTAAACTAAAAAAGGCAAAACGTAAGGTATCACAGAGAAAGGGAGTACAGGAAACAGATGCTACTAATAGGACTGAGAAAATAAAGGAACAATTAGGAAGGCTCAGAGAGGGGTTCCTGCCAAGCTGAGATCCAGAACCCTGGGGAAAGGAGCATTGTTCAGCCAATATTGGTGGCTCTGGAGCTTAGAGGGGAGACATTGCTGGGATTCATACCTCTGAGGAGTGGGCACCGATTAAAGCTTTTATCTCTGAAAGGATAATTTATAAAACCTGCCAACTGGAACTAACTATTGCTACCCAGGTGAGAACCGTTAAGTTGGGATGAAACTTACAGAAACAAGAAGCCAACAGGAACACATCCCTTCTTCCTCCTCCAGCCTTGCAGCCTCTCTTGCTGGTGCCCCCTATTGGCAGAGACTGGCATGGAGCCCGCTGTAAAAGGAGAAATAATGGTTGTGGAGTCCAGCCCAGCATCCGAGGAAGGAGGAAGGGGAAGTTAAAGCTAGGAGACATTTGCTCAGTAACCCTCACAGGGATATTCTCCAACAGCTTCCTGAGGAAGAGTGCATTGTGGGAGTGTTTTATTTTGGTTTTGTTTTGATAGTTTCATGCTTGAACATTTTACCTCTCAGTGTGATTGGGGCATGGGATTCTAGATTGTATGTTATTTTTGCTTAGAGAATGTTTCTGGCCATACTCCTGTGTCTTCTACCTTCAGCTGTTATTGCTGAGAAGTGCAGTGTCATTCTCTTCTTGACCCTTTGTGTGAAATGGATTTATTCCTCTCTCAAGCTTATATAATCTTCTCTTTAGTCTTCTGAAATTTCTTGATGATTTGCGTTGGTGGGCCTGTTTCATTGTTCTCAGTTGTCAGCCTGTTTAGGTTGAACACCTGTGTTCTTAAGTTCTGAAAAATGTTCTTAAATTATTTTTTTGATGATTTATCTGCTCTTTTTTTTTTCTCTCTCTCCCTTCCTCCTTCTCCCTCTCTTATTTCACGCCTAGGACTGTTTTCTAATTTTATTCTCCCCCCATTTCCTATCTCTTTGTCTTTTTGTTCCAATTTCTGCAAGATTTCCTCAACTTTCATTTTCACAACTTTTACTGAGTGTGTGTAATTTCTGCTCTCATATTTTAATTTCGAAGAGTATTTGTTGTTCTCTTTAATGTTCTTTTTTTATAGCACCTTGTTCTTTTTCCATGAATCTAATAGCTTCTCTGTTTTCTGTAAGTCTTTTAGTAGTTTTTATTGAAGTTTTCTTTTTGTCTCCCTAATGTCTCCACAACTTTGCCTTTAGCTGTTTAACCTAATTAGTAGTCTTCTAATTTGAAATACATGTCATGTCTATAATTTTGTCCACTTTTAAATAACCATTAAATAACCATTATCCTTCCTTCCTTCCTTCCTTCCTTCCTTCCTTCCTTCCTTCCTTCCTTCCTTCCTCCGTCCCTCTCTCCCTTCCCCTTCCACCCCGTCTCTCTGTCTGTCTTTCTCTCTTTCTTTCTTTCATCAGTCTTGAATTTCTTTCAAAAGCCAGAGCTTAGTATGAACTTAGCACTCGTATTTTGGTTGGCAAACACATGCGGGAACCTGCTTGCAATATGCACTCATGTAGTTCTCTTATGCGCAGATGATTCAGGGGTCACACTGTGTATTTAACCACCCATCCCCCAACCCCTAAGGTAATAACATCCATTAAAGCTGCTGTAATATTTTATTAATTTTTGTAATGTTTCCTATCTTGAGCTCAAATAATTTTTCCCCTTGGCTGAGAGCCAATGAAGAGATGTGACCAAAATGTGGCTTGTCATAAAAAGAGCTAATTCTCATTAAGGGACTTACTTCACACACTGATCATCTCTGCTATGTCAGTCTGTACTTTGTAAGACCCGAGAGAAAATATTAGGAGTATGTTGTGTGCTGTCTAGCACCTGATTATTGCACTAATAATGTTCCAAGTATGTCATTTATCACAGCAGTAATTAACAACAACAAAAAAACCCTTATATGCCACTGAGTTCCCTGAAATTCACTAAGTAATCACAGAATAATCATGGCTTTTCCTCCCAGACATGGCCCTTAGAGATCATTTAATTCAATCTCTTATGTTTGAGGAAACAGTATGGGAGGAGTCAATGATGCGCTCCAGGCCACATGGCTGAGGCCTTGTGTGCTGTGACTGACCCCCCAGCAGGCACACTGTTTTTCCTGAAGGCAGTGTGGGTTTCCCAGGGTTAGCTGCTGGCTCGCACACCTGCAGTTAGGACCTGTGGGCAGCCTCTGCTGCAGAGAACATGTCACATATGGATTGTCCTTTTCCTTTGTAACAAAAGTTCTTGGAACTGAATTTTGATGTGCCAATGTGGACCCCCACACGTTTGCAGTACTGGCTGATAGGGTTAACAGACTTCACTCCTAGAAGATTCTAACTGTTCAAAATGAACTGCATTCAAGCCAGTATGTTCCGTACTGCATTCAAGCCAGTATGTTCCATATTAGCTGAATTTTTAAATAATAGCGGACCAAGCACTTTCTTGAGCCTCAGCCTAACCTGGGCTTGTTTCTTACTGCCTGTCTTCAATTGTACACTATATGGCAATGCTAATGTAGGAACATGACCACAGCTCCAGCTCTGCTGGAGACTCTAGAGGGCACAACCCATGCAGCCCTACTTGTCTTACTTTACTTAACAACCACAGCTGAAGAACCTGGCAAAAGAAGAGGTCCTGTAAGAATTGCCCTTGTGGCCGGGTGCAGTGGCTCATGCCTGTAATCCCAGCACTTTGGGAGGCCGAGGTGGGTGGATCACCTGAGGTCAGGAATTCGAGACCAGCCTGGCCAATATGTGAAACCCGATCTCTACTAAAAATACAAAAATTAGCTGGGTGTGGTGGCACATGCCTGTAATCCCAGCTACTTGGGAGGCTGAGGCGGGAGAATCGCTTGAACCTGGGAGGGGGAGGTGGCGGAGGTTGCAGTAAGCTGAGACCATGCCATTGCACTCCAGTCTGGGTGACAGAGTGAGACTCCGTCTCAAAAAAAAAAAAAAAAAAAAAAAAAAAGAACTGCCCCTTGTCTGTCATCTGTGGCTTCTTGTTGTGGGTCTTATACATAAGAACTTTCTGGACAGAGGAAGCAACCAACAAACTTCAGGGAATATCTTTCCAGCCTGATTCCTGGATGTGCTCTGCTACCTTATCTCAAACAGATAGTGGGCAACAGGGCTTGGCCCCTGAGTTCAAGTTTTGTAATTGGCGATGGACTTCTGTTTGTGTCCTACGTGTTGCTGTGACTGTCCATTTTTGTGGAATGACCATGCCTCAATACCTAATTCCATGGTTTCCTCTTCTGTACATAACTAGAAAGGAGAAGACGCTAAAACAAATACAGCAAGACTGATTGTTTTGACCAAATTGGCAATTGATTAACTCCATGTGCTAGAAATTGCAGTCAATGTCTGCAGCAAGAGCAGCAGCAGCTTCTGGATGAACAGAAGAAATTAAAAGAAAAGGATGAAGAAGGGGTCTGAGATCTTGGTTCATAAGCTTTTTGCTATGTAAACAGGGACTGATGTTCATTTCTAGGTTTTGTGCAAGCAGCTCTCAAAGAGTGGTGCCTGTGTATGGAAGAGCAGGAAGAAAACTTTAATTACATCTACTTTTAAATGGGAGATGGAGATGGAAATCAGCACTTGCTATGTTTCAGAAGGGGAACAAAGAGCCACCCCTATTTGGTTCATGTGTATGCCTTTTGAGAGAATTTCATTTCCAGCAGGAGTTACTTTGACTGTGAAAGAATCCACTGGAGAGGACTTCTTTCCTGTAGCCTGGATGCTTGAGGGTGACATTGAAATGCAATTGAGAATGGAGGCTGGAAAGACAAGGTAGGGATGGTGAAGAGTGGCTATGCCAAAGCTGGCATGCAGCTAATCAGGAATAATAGTGAGACCACCACTCCTTCTTCCTACTGCCTTCATTAGTTTCTGCCAGTTTCTTGTGTGTCTCCTGAGAAAATTTGTTTTTATTCACAATCCTAATTGCTTGAGATACTGAAACCATGAATGCGCGTGCATGCACATGCGCACACATCCATTCCATCCCATCTCACCCCATCTCCCTTTCTGATCACGGGGACACTCACGCTCATGGCTTCTGCCTTTGAGGCAGGAACAGTGATTTCCCAGCTTTTTGGTGAGCCCTCCTTATGCTATGTGGTAGCTCCTTGTGCACATGTGCCCACTGTGCGTGTAGCAGCTGTGGAATGATGTGCACAATTTTTCTTGGGCCATGACTTGTTTTTCTTTCATTTGTTTTGCTTCCTATATTTTTTCTTAAATGAACAAAATCTTGGAATATGGCCTATCTAAAAAAAAAAGGCTGTTCTGGTTTCCATTTCTAAGAGAATTTTGGCAGTAGAAGGCACAACCGCTGGATATTTTACTGCAGTTATCAAGCATTGTACATGTGGGAACAGTCCTATGTAGATAAACTCTCAGAGCAATCGCTGTTTGTAAGAGGCCATTTTGAAAGAAGGATTTTTTTAACCCCAAGTGGAGTAAAAAAGAAAACTATAAGAAATAGATGACAGAAAAGATTCAATGACCAAGAGCAATAATATAGCTTTCTGTTTCATAAAAATAAAGACTGGTAACTCATTTGTAGTCAGACCTGATAAACCTGATTTTATAAGTCAGAAATTCATTGTTTGCAAATCTAGATATCAAACTCAAACCATTTTAACCAAGAATGGGAATTTGTTCTCAAGATTCTTGATCCTCAAGGGAAATCCAAGGAAGAGTTAAAGACGTTAGCTATAGAAGTAGCAGGGTTGGCTGGGTGCAGTGGCTCACGCCTGTAATCCCAGCATTTTGGGAAGCCTAGGAAGGCTGATTATGTGGTCATGAGATCAAGACCATCCTGGCTAACACGGTGAAACCCCATCTCTACTAAAAATACAAAAGTTACCTGGGCGTGATGGCAGGTGCCTGTAATCCCAGCTCCTTGGGAGGCTGAGGCAGGAGAATTGCTTGAACACCGGAGGCAGAGGTTGCAGTGAGCCGAGATCACGCCACTGCACTCCAGCCTGGCGACAGAGCAAGACTCCATTTCAAACAAACAGCAACAACAACAACAAAAACAAGAAGTAGCAGGGTTGCAGATGAGCCTACTTTTTTTTTTTTTTTTTTATGAAGTCTTGCTCTGTCGCCAGGCTAGAGTGCAGTGGCTTGATCTCTGGCTCGCTGCAACCTCTGCTTCCTGGGTTCAAACCATTCTCCTGCCTCAGTCTCCTGAGTAGCTGGGATTACAAGTGCGTGCTACGACACCCAGCTAATTTTTATGTTTTTAGTAGAGACGGGGTTTCACCATTTTGGCCAGGATGCTCTTGATCTGCTGACCATGTGATCCACCCATCTTGGCCTCCCAAAGTGCTGGGATTACAGGCGTGAGCCACTGCACCCGGCCTTGAGCCTCCATTTTAACTGGAACACTCTCCTAGTGTCATCTGGCTTTCTCCACATGGTAGAAAATATGACTTGAGTTTCTCCCTTCACCACTGAGAAAAGACTGATATAATTCAGTCCCAAGTCCAAGTATTCAGTGTGGAACTTACTGGCACGACTTCGGATAGGTGCTGACCTCTGGAACAGTCAGCTGTAGCTGGAGAGATGGGACACTGGATTGGTCTAGCTTGGATCTGGTGCCCAGCTCTGGGTCAATCAGCTGAGTGGAGGGTGGGGGTCATACCATGCTCACATGGAGTTTCACGTGTTAACTATTGTGGATTGAGGAGGAACTGAGAGGAAAATGCCATAGGTGTCATCTGCATAGTTCAGCAGTATTCAGAGAAATGCCTTTTGCACACTTGTTTTCCTTACAACTTTGCTGATTATAGAAAAATAATATGTTGCTTCAACTTAGCGTAGAATGGAACCTACGTTTGTGTTTGTGTCTGGGGGATATTTTTGGCTCTGGGAGGTTAGGCGCGAACTCTCCCCAGAGTGAGCTCTGATGGCATTAAATATTGGCCTTTGTAAGAACCAAATACAAATGGATGCTAGCCAACATCATAGTTTGAAAAGTATTGTGTTTCTTCTAATTAAAGGCTCTTAGGCAGCAGCTGGGCTAAGGAAATGCTTGAATCAAAGATCAGCATCTTACAGCATGCTGATTTTCAGTGAACTGTGAGCTGGGATTCATTGCCACACACCTCTTCCTGCCACTTGAGGCATTCTCAAAACACTCCATTCCCCTTATGACTCTATAAAAAAAAGATTGATATATTGATATAAGCATTTGAAAGCTTCTCATCCCTAACTTATAGATTATCAGGATGACTGGTTAATAATTCCCTACTGGCTTTATTATGAAAATCACTGAAAAAAATGCAGGATTTCAATAACATCAACAGGAGTACTAGTCAAGGGTTTTGTAATCTGTAGAGAGAATTTGCATCAACCCAGTCATGTATAGAATCCTAAAAGATATAGCAAGATTAGGAAGAAATGCAGCTGGTGTTGTCCAACACCTCCATTGTTTACATATAGTAATAAAATCACACATCTGGGGAGGAGATAGACAATCAGAGCACATGAACCAACAAGGGAAAAAAATCAACAAACGGCTTGTGAAAATATTAGGAAATATAAGAAAGAACAAAGAGCTCATGTAAGATACCAAGGAAAACTTGTGTTAGAAAAAAGTTAACTGAAAGAATACAAAATAAATCCTTGAAAGCATCTATTTTGTGTTCTCAATAAAATTCTCAAAACATGTCCTTTATCAAATAAGAGGAAAGAGAAGGTGATGAGATAATAGACTAAGATTAAAAGTAAGTTGTTTAGGGTGTAGGAAGAGATTAAAAAGGCTCAATGAGGCAAAGAAAGGTAACGAAAAAATGTAAATGCTTCGTACCTTTTGTTTGTTTGTTTGTTTTTGAGACAGGGTCTCACTCTCTGTTACCTAAGCTGGAGTACAGTAGGGCAACCACAATTCACAGCAGCCTCAACCTCCTGGGCTTAGCAATCCTCCCACCTCAGGCTCCCCCCACCCGCCGAATAGCTGGGACTACAGGTGCGTGACACCACACCTGGCTAATTTTTCATGTTTTTTGTAGAGATGGTATCACTATGTTGCCCAGGCTGCACTCGAATTCCTGGGCTCAAGTAATCCTCCCACCTTGGCCTCCGACAGTGCTGGGATTACAGGTGTGAGCCACTGCGCCTGGCTGCTTCATACCTTTTAAAGTTGAGATCATAAGTTTTAATAGTTGCAAAGGATCTTTCTAGTGTATTATGAACATTAATATTTCAAGACAAAAATATATGATCACTACTTAAAATGTGTCCAGTGTAATCTAAATACTTTAATTATTTTTATAATGACCATTATCTACTTTAAAAAGTACATGAACAAGCTCGTCTTTAACAGTTGAAAATTTAAAATAGTTTTTCAGATTTTCAGTTTGATTTTCCTTTCCCTGTAGGGTATATTTTAAGCATGGATTTTTAAAATATTGATTATCATATTTTCAACAGCAGAAATATGATATACATTTAAATTTAAAATTGATACATTTAAAAATTCAAACTTGAAAAAGTTTTCTGTGACAAAACTTGAGATCTTCCCTCTTAGAAGATTTCGAGTATACAGTATATTATTATTAACTACTGTCACCATGTTATACATTGTATCTCCAGTAATTATTCATCTTAGAGCTGAAGATTTGTACCCTTTGACCATTATCTCCTCTTTTCCCCATGCCAAAGCTCCCAAATTATGTGAAGTGATGAATATGTTAATTAGTTTTACTGGGGTAATCATTTCACAATACATACGTATGTTAAAAACATGTTGTACACCCTAAATATATGTAATTTTTGCTAGTTATACCTCAATAAAGATAGAAAATATTTTTTCTGTGACCATAGGCTCTAAGTGTTAAATAATTTTTTTCTAGTTTGAGATATAATTACAATTGTTATCAACTGATTAAACTGATGTAGCTACATCACCTTTTTTTTTTTTTTTTGAGACAGAGTCTTTCTCTGACCCAAGCTGGAGTAAAGTGGCACAATCAAGGCTCACTGTAGCATTGACCTGGACTCAAGTGATCCCACCACTTCAGCCTCCCGAGTAGCTGGGATTACAGGTGTACATACTTGGCTAATTTTTGTGGTTTTAGTAGAGATGAGGTTTTGCTGTGTTGCCCAGGCTTGTCTCAAACTCCTGAGCTCGAGTGATCCACCCACCTCGGCCTCCCAAAGTGCTGGGATTATAGGCATGAGCCACTGCACCTGGCTATCACACATTTTGATAAATAATTGTTAACCATAAGAAGTACGATTTTTATTGGAAATGCTGTTCTTAATGAGATGTTTAGGTCTGTTTATCTTTTGGTCAGTTCACATGATCCTGAGTGAATATTACTATTAGAATGAAACATGATCTCGCATCCACTCTATTCTTATTTTTTATTTTATGAATGAAAATGCAATGATATTTTGTTTACATAAATAGGACTAGAAAGATTTGTATTATAGCTAATATTATATATTCTTTGAATTGTTTATGATTTATATACCAAAAGTCACTTAGCTACCAAACATCAAAAATTATTTTAATTATCTAACAGCTAATAAATCTATAAAGTCTTATTATAATTTTATTGAAAGGAAAGGATTAGAAGCCACATGTCATGTAATAATGTGTGCTAGCTAGTCATTCGAGTCCTTCATTTTTATCAACATCTGTTCCAGTATTCCAAATGGTTCCTCTGTTTGGTGCCCTGGAAGTTTTTAAATCCTGGGCCAATGCACCTGGGTCAGTTCCTGTTGTTATGTAAGAAACCATCCCCAAACTCAGAGGCAAACAACCATTTTGTTTTATTTACAGATTCTATGGTTAAGAATTGGACAGGTCGTAGTGAGGATGCTTATCTCCTCTCCTTGATGTGTGGGGACTCAGCTGAGAAAAATCAAAGGCTTGTGTCACCCTAAGCTGGGGACCAGAATTATCTAGAAGCTTCTTATCTTAGTCTGTTTGTGCTGCTGTAACAAAACAACACAGACTGGATATAAAGCACAGAAATTTATTTCTCATGGTCGTAGAGGCTGGAAAGTCTAAGATCAAGGTGCCAGCAGATCGTATGTCTTGTGGGGGCCTTCTTTCTGTGTCCTCACATGGTGAAAGCATAGAAGATAGCAAATTCACTCCCTCTCACCCTTTTATAGGAGCCCTAATCCAATCTATGAGGGCTCAGCCCTTATGACTTAATCACCTCTTAAAGGTTTCACCTCTTAATACTACTACATTGTTGATTAAATTTTAACATATGAATTTTGAAGGGGACACTATCATTCAAATGCCCTGTATCTGGACTGAAATTACTTGAAGTCTGGACTTAGCTGAAACTGTCCGTCCAAAGGCCCACACATAACCTTTCCATGTGGCTTGAGCTACACCACTGCAGCCTTGGTATAGTCAGACTTCGTAGGGGGTTCAGAGCTCCAGTACAAGTTTTCCAGTAAGCAAAACAGAAACTGCATTGCCTTTTATGACTTACTCTTGGAAGTCATATAGCATCTCTTCTACTGTACTCTATTGGTTAAAACAGCTATAATCTAGCCCAAATCTAAGGGGACTCCACTTTTTGATGGAAGAAATGTCAAAGGCCTAGCAGCCACTTTTTAAAAACCACTACAGCACCTTATTAAGATTTAGACAGAGTGAGAGAGTTCTTTTCTAAAGTGGCTGTCTTAGTTCATTTGTGTTGGTATAAAGGAATACTCAAGGCTGAGTAATTTATACAGAAAAGAAGTTTATTTGGCTCACGATTCTGCAGACTGTACTAGGAACATGGTGCTGACATCTGCATCTGGTGAGGGCCTTAAGCTGCTTCCACTCATGGTGGAAGGCAAAGGGAAGCCCAACCCATGGTGTAAGCAGGGAGAAGGAGAGAGAGAGAGAGAGAGAAGGAGGAGGAGGAGGAGGAGGAGGAGGAGGAGGAGTAGCCATGCTGTTTTCAACAACCAATTTTCATAGGAACTAAGACTGAGAACTCACTCACTCCTGTGACAATGGCACTAAGCCATTCATGAAGGTTCTGTCCCCACAATCCAAACACCTCCCACCAGGCCCCATCTCCAACATTGGAGATAGAATTTCAACATGATGTTTGGAAGGCCAAATATCTAAACTATAACAGTAGCAGAAGGGTACTTGTGAAAGGGGAAGTACAAAAGAAGAAACTTTTGATGTCTTGATAGCATGTCTTTTGCTAGGCAGATCAATTTTATGAAAACTTATGTATAGAAGCTGAGAATCTGGAAATTAATTCCTTTATATCTATGCCCACATCCAATTTGAAAGTCTTTCTATACCACCAGGACTATGTGTATGTCAGTTTGAAGATCACTGTTGCAGGATTCAGTTTTGGCAAAGCTGATTTAGATATATTCTGATGAAACTTTAAAATTATACAAATAAAAAATTATACAAAGATCATCAAATGAACAAGACTTATAAACAATAACAACGCAAAAATACCTTAAATAAATAAATGAAGAAACCTGATACAGAATTTCTTTTTTGCAATACTGAGAACTAGGGAACCAAGGAATACTCTGTACAGAACTTTAAAGGAAATGGTTGAGATTCAAGAGTTCTATACTCAGTAAATTTTCAAATGAAAGAAATTTCAGGATAAGAAAGAGCTCAGGAAATAGATCATTTATGTATGTTCCTGGAATAAACAAACAGCTGAAAACACTAATTAGCTGCACTTCAGCTAGTCCGGAGACTATAAGTTAATAACATCTTAAGAATTAGGAAAGACGGCTTTGGTGGTGACTGCATAGCCCTGGGACATTCCTGAATCCCCATATTAAAAAAACAGAGCATGTAGATAGCAAAACAAAGTTCATGGATATCATTTTAAAAACTAGGTGATAAGGTATTTCCACAAACCAAACGTAAATGAAAAGTGACAAATCACCATAGCCGCAAGTTTGTGTGTTCCATCAGTGCTGGAGAAAGCAGAAGGACCTATGAGTGAGGGAATGCATAGCCCAAGTTATTTCCTGGGGATCATAGTCAGCTGATTTGAGAAAGTTGATAGATCTGAGGAAACTTTTGACTTTATAGTAGTTTGTGAGTGCATGGGACTCCCTATAAGGCCTAAAGTGGCTGAAACAGTACACCTCCATGAAATCTCAAACTGACCCACCAGGGCGTGATACCAAAGAAACTTCTGGGAGAAGTATAGAGGCAGCAGAGCCAGGAATTTTTGAAAATAAGCCACTATATTTTAAAATACTATACAAAAACAATGTAAGAGGTTGTCTAATGTAAAGTTAAAAGAGATCTCTGAGCCAAGCCTCTTTCTAAAAGTTAAGAAAAGCTAAATTCACATAAAAATAAGCAACAGAAAATTACTGAGGCCAAATCTCTTGCAGAGGTATTATAGGAAAAAAGAGATTAAGAAGTAGAATAACATCCTTGCAGACAATGAAATCATGGCAGAAAGACATGTTCATAAACCTGTAACAGATGAAACTGTAATAGATCATTCCAAAACCAATGGAAAAGATTAAGAAAATTATACTGTATGTGAAAGAACATGAATCAGAATTAGAAAACCTAAGAAATGAGATGACATAACTCAATAAATAATTAAACATGCAAGAAAAAAACATTTTAGAAATGACTAAACTAGAAGAAAAGCAAGAATGAATAAACATGACAAATACCTGAAGTGAAATAGAACACGTAAACGAGAAAACGTCAGAATCAAGAGAAGTAAAAGACAAAAAAGGGATTGACAGAAAGTGACAAATATTGAAGACAGAAAAAGGAGATCCAAAATATTGATAATAGGAGCCACCACAGAATAGGGGAAGCAAATGAACAGAATGACTAATGAGAACTGTAATTCAAGGATACTTCACTGAAATAAAATAATATTTGAAATACCATACTGAAAGAGTACATGGTATATCTAAGAAGAATGACCAATGCCAAGATATAGTCTAGCAAGATTACTGGACATTAAAGAAAAAAATGTTTTTGATGTCTGGCAAAAATAAGCAATAACTTACAAGAAAATATAAGTTATCCTCAGACTTTTGACATTAACGTTTGCATAAGAAGAAAATGAGGTAACATATTTAAGATAGTCGAGGAAAAAAACATGAGCCAAGAATTTTATGTCCAGTAAAATTTTCTTTCAAATATAAATATAAACTGTTGTAAACTTTTAAGAACTCAAGAAATATTGTTCCCATGAGATTTAATAAATAATCTACTGAAAAAACAGGCTTTAGGCGAGCAAAATGATGGGTAAGACAGCAACCTAAAGACACGTGTAAGTATTCAACATATAATTATTTGCAGAAATAAGACTGTATGAGGTTTAAAAGGAAGTGGTTATAATATGTAATGGCTAAAAGATCTGAAAATATAGATACAACCCAACCATAAAATTGTGAGGAAGAATGAAAAGAACAAGAGCAAATCGAAATTAGAACTGTTTCTAGTAATTATAATTGGTGGTAGCAATATTAAGTTGTCATTCTAAGACAGTTGTATGTGAAGAGTGGATAAAGCAAGCAAGTAAATATGAGGTATTCTATTTCTATCATCTCTTGTGTATTTGAGAGCCAGGATTCTCAGAGTGGAATAAAAGGGATACAGATATAATATAGAAGAGGTTAAGCAAAAACGGTGCAGTTCTAAATTTGAATGGAAAATATCAGTAAATAGCGGTGTAAACTTACAAAGTATTTTATTTTAATAAATGGATAAATATATATCATTAAATATAAAATTATTTTATATATTATAAAATATATTAAAAAAGAAAGCAAGCTATAAAAGATTATTAGGATCACATCAAAAGCAAAAAACAAAACCCTCGTAACCAATTGGAAGAGGATCCCATTAGTCAAAGATAGAATATTTTGAGTTTCATTAAAGATAAAAATTGGAATAGATCAAAACTCATCTAATAGTCTTAAATCCATGGGATATTTTAAAACAAACCAATTGGTCATTTTCTGAGGATAACAGGGAATTAATATGTTAACTTGAAAATGGGTGAATAAACAAAAGAAGCCTGCTCTTTTGTGTATGATCTGTACCATGGTGTAACCAAATGGTAGATGAGAGGAAACATCTTATAAAATTATTTCGCTAATAAATGAAAACAAAATGATAGAATTTAATGTTACCATGCTTCAACCTACAATTCTGATCACCAATGGCTATAACATTATGAAAACAGAGAAATCATACATAATATGCCTCTTAGTATCTTGCCAGTGGGGTAATGGGAGTGGCAAAATAATAGGAGGCACTTAATGTCTCTGGATCCAGCTGTCCATTTGCAGGAAACTCAAAGGACCAAAAACGTGTTGAACTGCACCAAGAGCATGTGCTGTGCAAAAACAGGCCATAGGAAACTCTACAGGTTAAAATCTTTGATTCTTCAATGCTTGATTTACAAGGAAAAGAAAGGAATAGAGGGAAAGTGAAGGCCAAAAAAGACTTAAAAGATAAGTGATAGGCAAGACTAAAGGATGCACACTCGGGGATAAAACAAACCCTAAAGGCATGCAGGAAGGGATTATGAGGAAAGTCTGGACACAGTTCTTTTTTTAGGGTAAGGGTAGGGACTGTGATTGGGATAGGACTCATGGAGGATTTTCTGGGAAAGGCAAGTTTCTATTTCAATCTATAAGTATTAATTATTAATACTTAGAAAAATATAGGCTGAATGTATTTTAAAAATATAAAAGTAACCATCAAAATAATTAAAAATTGCATTTTTTTCCAATTCATTAAAAACCGAAACCAACCAACCAAACAAATAAAACTACACAGCACTTACACTAAAATATGGGAAAGAAAGGAAAGCACAGGGATAATTAAAAAGAGATAACATGAGATTACAGATGACCAAACATAACAGCTTTTACTTAAATGTGCTGATATTTATGTTAATAAACAAAGATGATCATTTTAGATCAATATGCAAAACTGTATTTCATGCTGTTTTTAAGAAACACACTGTATCAGTCAGAGTTCTCCAAGAAAACAAGACCAACAGGATGTGTGTGTGTGTGTGTGTGTGTGTGTGTGTGTGTGTGTATCAACATCTATATCTCTTTTCTCTCTCGCACTCTCTCTTGATGTTGTAGTTCAAGTCTGAAGGCTGCTAGTAGAGTTCTGTCTTGCTCAGAGGAATTCAGTCTTATTTTATTAAGGCCTTCAATTGATTGGATGAGGCGCACTCACTTTATGGAGGGCAATCTGCTGTATTCAAAGTAAACCAATTTAAATGTTAAACTCATTGAAAAAATACCCTTACAGAAACATCCAGAATAATGTTTGACTAAATATCTGGGCATCATGGCCCAGCCAAGTTGACACATAAAATTGATGATCACACACACCTAAAAGCAAAATGACAGAGAACAATTAAATGTAACAGAAGGGGAAATATTTATTGGGCAATAACAAACCAAAAACTGATTTGACAATACCTACTTTAGACAATATCTACTTTAGACAATATTAATTAGCTGCAAAACATCAAATGAATGCAAGTTATTTTATGTTGTTGATAAGCTGTAAAATAAACAAGACAGGTGTCATAGTCATGAAGAAGTTTTGCACTTAATAACAATATTGAAATATAACAAAAATAATACATCAAAGTAAATCAAATAACAATAAGCTTATATATACTAGTAGACATCACCAGAAAGACAATAATAGTGGATGAATTTAATATGCCACTTTTAGTATTTGATGGTTTAAGTAAACTAAAAATAAAGGACATTAAATGTTACTAAGGTTACCTTTTTAATAAAACATTAAAGTTTTTATTACTAATAGTATTAAGAGTTATTCATTGATAACATGCCATCGAAAACATACCTTTCTTTTTGACATCTATGGATTATTTACAAAAGCGGATCTCATAACTGAGCTCAAAACAGGCCGTAATGAAAATCCCAATACATACCAAAAATAAAAACAGCTTGGGGTTGAGTTATATTCTTTGTCTATAAGGCACCCAAACTAGAAACTAATAGAATAAATTTAAACAACATAAACAGAGGAAATCCTACACATTTGAAAAAAAGTACTCTCCTAAATACTCTTGGTCAATTTACAAATTAACAGTAATGTGAACAGTTTATAGCAAAATTTAAAGGATGCAGTGAAAGCTGCATTCATACCTCCTGTCATTCCCTCCTATTTTTCATCATTAAAACAAATATTATTCAGGAATCTTATGGATGGAAGCAAACCCAACCTTAACCAGTTGGAACAAAAAGGAACACCTATTGGTTCACCAATGGGAAGTATGGATGGACGTTGCTGCTGCTCAGTTGTCCCAGGATTCTTTCTCTCTCCTCCTGTTCCTGCTTCCATCTGTGTGTCAGGTGCACTCTCTCCTATTGCAGACTGAATTTCTCCATGGAGTGGCATCAAGGTTCTTATTTATACCATCACAGAGGAAAAGGTCCCCCCACTCCCTCTCCCCATTTCTTTCAGCTCCAGTTTGAATAATCCTGGAGCAGAACTCTGATTGGCCTAACATAATCAGATTCCTACCTCTTGACCAATACCAATCACTGGGCCAGAGAGGCAGGTGTAAT
Source organism: Gorilla gorilla gorilla (assembly GCF_029281585.2). Taxonomy (NCBI): domain Eukaryota; kingdom Metazoa; phylum Chordata; class Mammalia; order Primates; family Hominidae; genus Gorilla; species Gorilla gorilla. Next base: position 101,795,513 of record NC_073231.2, on the reverse strand, counting down.
CTACCGCCTATTCAGAACATGTGTTAGAGAGAGGGTGGAGCACTTAAGAAAGTGGGTATTCTTTATGTGAGAAGGGAGAGTGGCTTGACCAACAGAAGTAAAAGGCCCACTATGAAGAAGAAGAAGAATGAACATGTATTCAACTAAAGAATCTAGTAAAATAAAAACAAATTTAAAAGCAGAAGAAAGAAAAAGAGAAGAAATAAAAAGAGATATAAAGAAAGTATGGGGCAAAACATAAGAAAATAAAGGGATGGAAAATGTGTATGTCAGGCCATTAATGACCCCTCAAAAATATTAATATTTCAATATTAATATATTTAATATTGCGAATATTGATATTACTTAAAGTGAAATTTAAGGCAAAAATATGAGAGATGAAGTTATTATTTAATAATAAAGGAACAGTTTACTAATAATATGTTAAATTCTGAATCTGTGTATATCTAAACATTTAGCTTCAATGTGGAAAAAAAATTATAAGAAGAAATTGACTACTCCACAATTATAAAGGAAGATTACTATAGTTCTCTCAAAAAGTAATAAATTAAATGTATAAAAATGTAGTAAGTATATAGAAGATTCAAAAAATATAATTACATTGTCAGTTCCAATGGACACATACAGAAAACTGGACACATATCTTAAAACACATGTAAAAATTTTTAAAAATTGTTCTCATACTAGGCCACAAAGTTAACCTCATCAACTATTAAATAATTAATTTAGTAAAAACAATATTTTTTTACTATGATGTAATAAAATTAGAAATCAATATAAAAATAGTGAAGAGGCCAGGTGCAGTGGCTCGTGCTTGTAATCCCAGCACTTTGGGAGGCTGAGGTGGGTGGATCACCTGAGATCAGGAGTTCGAGACCAACCTGGCTAACATGGTGAAATCCTGTTTCTACTAAAAAAAAAAACTTATAAAAAATTAGCTGTGTGTGGTGGCCTGTGCCTGTAATCCCAGCTACTCCCAGCACTTTGGGAGGCTGAGGCAGGAGAATCACTTGAACCTGGGAGGCAGAGGTTGCAGTCAGCTGAGATCATGCCATTGCACTCCAGCTTGGGCAACAAGAGGGAAACTCCATCTCAAAAAAAAAAGTGAAGAAAACCCCATAGAAATAGAAATGAAAAATTACACTTCAGAATAATTCATTGGTCAAATAAGAAATCTTAAAGAAAAATATTAATTATTTAGAACTGAACATGTAACAAGAAAATTCTACAAATAAAAACTTGTGCTTAGAGGAAAATTGATACTATAAAGTAGTTTAAAAAAAAAAAAAAGGCTGGGTGCGGTGGCTCACGCCTGTAATCCTAGCTGCTCAGGAGGCTAAGGCAGGAAAATCGCTGGAATCTAGGAGGTGGAGGTTTCAGTGAGCCGAGATTACACCACTGCACTCCAGCCTGGGTGATAAGGGTGAAACTCCATCTAAAAAAAAAAAAAAGACTGAAAATCAATGAGCTAAACATTCAACTCAAAATTTAGAAAAAGAACAATAGAAAAAATCCAAAGAAAGTAAATTAAGAAAATAATTTTTGAAAAGGGTAAAAAGTCATTAAATAGAAAACCAACACCAGTTTGAAAATCTTAATACAACGACAAACTATTGACAAAATTAATCAAGAAAAAAGGAGAAATATACAAATAAACAATATTAGGAATAAATAAGCACTAAAATTATAGAAGACTAGAGATCTTAAAAGCCATAAGGGAAGTTTATGTCAATAAATTTGGTAATTTTAAGGACAATTTTTTCTAAAACATGAATGACCAAAACTCAATCAAGATAGATTAACAACCTAAATACACTTATAATCATTAAGTAATTTAAATCAATATAAAAATTCACCCATAGTATTATTTATTTGTTATTCACTACACGATAAATATTTATTATTGTATTAGAGTTTTCAGAGGAACAAAACCAATAGGATGTGTGTATGTGTGCATGCGTGCATGTGTGTATGTATACAAAGATTTATTATGAAGCTGAGAAGTCCCCAGATCTGCAGTCAGCAAGCTGCAGACCCAAGGGAGCCAATGGCATAAGTTCTAGTCTGAAAGCTGAAGCCTTCCAATGCTTTCTGTCTGAGTCTGAAGGCAAGAAAAAAGCCAATGTCTTAGTTCAAGCAGTCAAATAGAATGGGTTTCCTCTTGCTCAGTCTTTTTGTTCTATTCAGGACTTCAGTCAATTAGGTGAGGCCCACCCATTTTAGGGGCCACAATCTGCTTTACCCAATCTACTAATTCAATTTTGGTTTGTTTTTTTTGTTTTTTGGTTTTTTTTTGAGACAGAGTCTTGCTCTGCCGCCCAGGCTAGAATGCAGTGGCACAACCTCGGCTCTTTGAAGCCTCAACCTCCTGGACTCAAGTGATCCTCCCACTGTAGCTTCCCAAGTAGCTGGGACTACAAGCATGCACCACTGTGCCCAGTTAATTTTATTTTTTGTAGAGTCAAGTTCTCACTATGTTGCCCAGGCTAGTCTCAGATCCCTGGGCTCAAGCAATCCTCTCACCTTAGCCTCCCAAAGTGATAGGATTACAGGTATGAGCCACCCTCCTGGCTGATTCAAATGTAAATCTCATTCAGGAACATCCTCACTGACACACCCAGAACATCCTCTGGCCAAATGTCTGGGCATTTTGTGGTCCAGTCAAGTCGACACATAAAATTACCCATCACATTCAAAGTCTTCCCAGGAATGCATAGAAATACTGGGGAAGAGTTTTGGATTCCCACTGTCTGAAAAACTGGGGATCTGAGCCAGTGTAATCTATATCTTAATAGGGCAGTAGAATTCAACTTGAGTGAAAGAATAAAGATGTGTGACATCGAAGTATCTCTCTGTGGGAGGGACAAAGGCTTTATAGGGATGTGGTAGTTGATCTGGGTATTGAAGCATGCATATGTGTGTGCTGGACTGACAAGGTGAGGAAGAGCAGGGGGAACAGGATGGGCAAAGTCACAAGACAATAGTATAGTGCTTAAGAACACAGACGCTGTGACAGATTGCTTAGTTGAAATGCCAGCTCAGCCACTTACTAGTTATAGCACCAGAGGTAAGTTACTTCCTCTTTCAGTGCCTTCATTCCTTTTTCTTTTTTTTCTTTCTTTTTTTTTTTTTTTTTGTAAAATAAGGATCATAATAGCATCTACCCTCAAAGAGCTGTTTATCTGCTGTTTCCTGAATGCCTGGTAAGCAACAGCATCAGTGGGAGTTGGGCAGGAGGGAAGCAGGAAGGTCCTTTGGAGCATGCAGATTTGAGCCTCAGCACTTTTTACCCTAGCTCTTGAAATGCATCATGATTTCTGTTCAGTGGATGGTAAAGTTTATCTAGGTTATCTTGGAAAAATGGCAACAAAACTTAATTGGAATGGGCTTTCGCTACTAAGGACCACTCTGAAGTGTGTAGGTTGCTAGAAATCCTCCCGACTTAGCTTTTTTTGAATTTGAACCCAAGATGCGGCTGAAGCTATATGAGAGCTAGATGGAAGATCGCTGTGTAGCTGCCCTGTGAGAGCAGAACTGTCAAATGGTGAAAAAAGAAGTAGAAATGGCCCACCTATCTCTTGGGACTGTCACCCTCGAGATGATCATCGTAGGAGTCCTCCACCTCTCCGCAGATGTCCAAGAAGGAAAAGCTTCTCTCACAGGGGGAGTATCACAGATAGGAGAAACACAGAGATCACTGTCTTGGGAGAGAAATCACAAGCCATCCCGATCCTTCTCTAGGTCTCAGTCAGCTTAAGTTGAATGAAAGGAAATAGAAGACCAGTTTGCAAGAGAAGACCAGTTTGCAAGAGAAGTTGTATACAGGAAATAACTTCTTTGACAAGAGTATGTGCAGAAAACTCAAGTTTTGTTTGAGACTTCATAAGCATGGTACATTTTAAAGATGTTTTAACTTCTCAAATTTGTTTGCCTTTGGGAACAGTGACACACAAAGGTGCAATTCTCTGTGGTTTGAAATGGATTCTATGAAGCATGTAACACCAAGAATTGTTACTTTATGATGTTCCCTTAAGCAAAATCGAATTTGCTTTGAACTTTAGTTATGCGTAGACTGATAATAAACCTCTAAATTCTGCCTAGTAGAAATTTTAAAAAAAATACAGCAACAAAACTGGCAAAAATGGAACTAAGATTTACTTTTTTTCCATAGCTGTGATATAGTATGCAGCTATAGTTAAGCAAGTGGTAAAAGTTGCTGTGGAACACAAGCCAATGGATAAAAAGAAAAGCTGCAACATCAGACTAAATTAGAGGTTTTTGAGAAATCCAACTGATTTTCACCCTGGGAGAGGTTGCCAAGTTGGTATAGAATCTGTTAAATTTCAAATAAGTTTACCTTTACTTTAGGTCATAAGTTCTTTATGTAATTGCTATATATGAAGACATGGCTGTTTGTAACATTCTTCACTAGGAAATTTGAGATTTCAAAATACCAATGTCCTGCCAGTTTAAGGGTATTTTGTAGAAGTGAACTTTGAGTTACTATGCAAAAATTTGTTTTCATGCTGTCATTTGTAATATGTTTTGTGAGAATCCTTGGGATTATAGTTTTGGTTACAAAAAAAAAAGCTGTTTATGACAGTTGAATGAGTCACCAGTACACAGTAAACTCTCCCTGCATTAGCCATTGTATTTCAGCATTCTCTAGAGGGACAGAACTAATAGGATAGATGTCTGTATAAAGAGGAATTTATTAAGAAGTAGTAACTCACATGATCACAAGCTCCCACAATAGGCTCAGGAGCAAGGAAGCCAGTCCAAGTCTCAAAGCTGAAGAAACTAGAGTCCGCCAATGTTTGAGAGCAGGAAGCATCCAGCATGGGAGAAAGATGTAGGCTGGGAGGTTAAGCCAGTCTAGCCTTTTCACGTTCTTCTGCCTGCTTTTATTCTGGCCGCTCTGGCAGCTGATTAGATGGTGCCCACCCAGATTAAGGGTGGGTCTGCTTTTCCCAGTCAATTGACTCAAATGTTAACCTCCTTTGGCAACACCCTCACGGACTTACCCAGGAACAATACTTTGCATCCTCGAGCCAATCAAGTTGACACTCAGTATTAAACATCACAGCTATTATTGTCATATTCAGGGAAAAATTAGTAGCTCAGCATGACCTGCATCGGTGTGCCTAGTGGTGAGATTTCGAAGGTAGATTGTGTCTACCAGACCGATTTGAGAATGTCTTCTGTTGCATAGTTTTTAGTGTGGTCAGAGTTGCACTTTAGAAAGGTGTCTGTGGTATTGTCATCGGGCAAGGATTGGAAGTGAGGAAAAGTGAAGACAAGGAGAAAAGTTGTGAGGTTTCAGCATTATCACTGCAAGGTAGTGTAGGCACTCAATGATATTTACAGAATCACTGAATGACCCGATAAATTATATTCCAATGTGAACTTACAAAAGAGAAGCGGAACCACATGATATGGAAAAGAACGATGTGTTTATAATCGGGCTATTTTGTTAAATGCAAATGCAGGAAGCACCTAATATGTAATGTGTTAAACTTAAATCAGAACATAAAAAGGCTAGAGCCGATTTTCCCATAGACTCCAGGACTTTCTAGGTTGCCAGACTGATGGCAAGGACAAGAGCAGAGCCTCTGCCCGCACTCGTCTCAAGGGCACATTCCTTTCCAGTGCTCCATCAGGCCCAGCCAGTGCTGCCAGGCAGAGCAGGAATCGCCTCTGCTGGATTTGAGCCCATTGCTGCTTTCATCTTCTTCCTGGGAAGGGGGTGAGATCCTCTAGTCTCATCAGTCATTTGCTCCCTGTCAACAAGCCTGCTGCTAGAAGCCTGTGTGGCTCAGGTGGCTGCGGCAAGAAGTCCCTGTGGGGTGGAGGCTGTTTGGAGCCAGCAGAAGCCTCCACACCCAGCAGGTGCTTAGGAGCCACAGAGGAGAGGAAACAACTTAGACGCCTTCCCCTAAGAGGTGGTTTTACCAGAAGAGGGATGAACAGGCCGGAAGCCATCCCGCCAGCAAACCTCCTCCTGTCAGCTCCAAGCCGGACAAAACAAATGCGCTTTATCTGCAAGTAAGATTGGCTTCCGAGGGCCGATATATCATGCAGAGGCCTGGCGACTCCCTCCTGAGGAGCGTCATCTTCTCCCTTCTCGCAGTGCCCCAGTCCCTGTAGGTCTTCCCGCTAGCAGCCAAAAAAGTTCAAAAGAGCAGAGGATAAGAGATGTTCCTCTCTTCTCCCACTCATCCAACTAGGTCCAGGCCCCAGATCCCAGCCTGGCTTCAGGTGGGGGCAGCGGCTCCAGCCTCTCTGGTGTGCTTGCCAGGGCCCAGCAGCCAGGCCTGGCCAGCCAGGAATGGCTGACCTCCAAGTGCCTCGCTTCCCTCCGGTTGCTCCACCTAGGCGGCGCAGAAGAAGCTGGAATGCTGGTTGGCTTAGTGTTTGGGTCACTTTTCATCTCTGGTGGGAGGATCAGGGGAGTCAATGGCTCAATGGCTCAGCCTTGAGGATACAGCGGCACTGATCGTGGATTTTACTGGCATGGCTGGGGTTCCCACTGTGTGACAGCAGCCTGCCAATAGGTTAGGAGAAGAAGGTTAATATTGGGCTGGAAGCTGGAATTGGGAAAAGAAAGAAACTTAGGTCATTTTGAGCTCGTTCCTCATGATCCTAACATCCTTCTCACTCAGTCCTTATTCTGACCATGTCTGCCTGCCATTTAGGGATAGGAAAGGAGGAATTGAGAGTAATGGGAAGGAAAGGATAAAAACAGAGGCCAGAATAAAACAAGGGACATGAAAAAAGTGAGGGGAAGGAGGTTGAGGTTATTTGAATGAAAAGCAGTGGAACAGAAGATGCTGAAAGAACAGGGCTTCTGCTCTGCTGAACCCACTTTTTCATTTTCTTTGAAGTTCTTCTATTTCTTTTAATCTTGAACATTGCCCTGGTTTCAGAAATGCTTGGAAAATCCTTGTTGGTGGTGAAGCCTCTTTTCACATTGAAGGAGGCCAAACTTGCAACTGCCTCGGGAGAACATAAGCCTGTATTCCTGAATGTAAAGTCTCATGCAAAACTCTGGAGGATGTGGCTCCACTCATAGGATTGCAATTAGCCCTACTGGGAAACGACATGATGGATTGGAAAGTGTCCCAAATAGTTCTTGATTCAACACTACCCTTAGCAGGCTGCATGACATTGTACAAGTCACTTCGCTTCTCTGGGTCTCGGTGTTCTCAATTGCAAGATGACACACCAAATTATTTCTAAGATCCTTTGTAGCTCTAAAACTATATAATATTTGATCATATCTTTCATTTGTTTAAAAGCAATATAATACTTTGCCTACTAACTTCACCTAGCATAGCATGCTAGGTCCCCACTGTCCTCTCCAGCTGTATCTTCTCTTTTCCTCGTATTCTGTGCCCAACCCATTGTGAAGTACTCACAGTGAGTCTCTCTTGGTCCAGTCTTTGAACACAACATTCCCTCTGCTTGCAATGCCCACCCTTCTCTCCCCACCCGTATCTCCTATTTTTCCTTCAGGGCTCTGCCTTTTTTGGGAAGCCTTCTCTGGCCATATCCTTAACTTCAGCTGAGTGAAGTCTCCTATGTATTCTTAAAGCCTCTATGTTGACCCATATTTCACTTTGCAGAGAATATTATAATTGCTTTTCTGTCATTCTGCCTCATTAGATCTTGATCTCATTGAAGACATGAGCTGTCTCTTGGACTCTTATGCCTAGTTCTGTGCAATAACACAATGCATGCACCAATTAATTATTAAAGCTGACCTTAGAGCCCTTGTCCATATCTTTCTGAGTTTTTCTTTTCTTGGAAATATGTGGTAGAAATGTTTTCTTTAGTGAGAGAACCAAGGCAATGGGAGTGGCAGAAAATGGGCAATAAAGCAAATGTATTTGGACCCCAAAGGCTTCTGGATTCTGTTAAGGAACTGTATACACTCTTGGACTAAAGACATAAGGCAGCTTGTTTCGAGGATTTGGAATGCACAGCATTGACCTCAGCAGTCCTATCCCTTCAGGGAAAAGCACAATGCTGTTAACTGAGGCTAAAATGTAGAAAGACATTTAGAGAACTGAGCAAGACAAGATATCTGGGTACATTTTATGAATCACTTTTCTAATTTTTCAGTCACCGTGTTACTCATTCTCCCACCCATCTTAGTTCTTAACTACAGAAGCATCCAAAACATATAGTCAGACACTTATCCAAATCACAGCCTTCCCACATGATCCAAGAACAATGAACAAGACTTTGGAAGAACCTGGGGTGATTCCAAAAAATTGCAAGAGAGTCAAAAGGGCACATGCATGTCATTATTTACTGAGCAAATGGGAGGTAGAACTTTGGAAACACATGCTTATTAAAGGAAAAGTGAAAAATGGAGAAACACAGCAAGAAGGGGGAAAAATGACTTGAAGTCTACCTGCCCCTCCCCAAAGACAGCTACCACTCGGAGTTCAGCATGTTTTATTAACATTTTTTATGCACTTTCCCCCACCTCTGCTTTACTTTAAAATTAATTGTTTCCCTAGTATGCATATAACTTTCAATTTTAATTTTTTTTTTCTTTTTTGAGATGGAGTCTCACTCTGTCATCCAGGCTGGAGTTCAGTGGTGCAATCTTGGCTCACTGTAACCTCCACCTCCCTTGTTCAAGTGACTCTCCTGCCTCAGCCTCCTGAGTACTTAGGATTACAGGTGCCCACCACCACATCTGGCTAATTTTTGTACTCTTACTAGAGAAAGAATTTCACCATATTCACCAGGCTGGTCTCGAACTCCTGACCTCAAGGGATCTGCCCGCCTCGGCCTCCTAAAGTGCAGGGATTACAGGTGTGAGCCACTGTACCTGGCCACATATTTCTTATATAAATAGCAAACAGTGGAGACTACACAGAAGTGAAAAAAATTTGAGTTGTAATTGAATAAAACTTACAATCAGTTTAATAAGGAATGTGTCACCATTGTTGTTTTGCAAGAAAGAGGCATAGGTGAGTGGCTCAGTGAATGATCTGTGGAAAAATACGGTGCTCCTTTTCTAGAGTGAAAGTAAGCATTTCTGGAGCTAACTTGGGTAAACAGTGAGCTTATAAAAAGGGAAGAAAAAGAGTTTGTGTTTCCTGGCTTGACTTTCCCCAAGAGAAGGCAGGAGTCAGCCACCGTTCTTTTCCCCCTATTAGATCAGGCCACGTAGCCACCAACATTCGAGATTACTGTTGGTTGATTTCCAGTCTGAGGGTGAGAGACAGGCATAGAGACCCTGGGCCCGTGGACAGCACATCTCTCCTGCTGGGGACACGTGGAGGCAGAGTCACCTCAGACCTTCTGAAGTAGACATGTCTCTTTTCTTCTTCCACCAGGAGCTAGTCCACTTCTTCAGCTGTGATGGAGGTGGGCCCACAGCGCTTCTCTCCACAGAAGAGGCAGAGGGTAAGAGTGAGGGGACTTCTGCTTGCTCAGAGTGATTCCTTCACAGCTGCCAGAAATGCTGTGAAAGAAAGTTCCATTCAGGTAGACCCCTCGGCAAGGATTAACCGGTGCATGTGAGTTATTCACTAACACAGAAGCCATTCTAGACATGCATAGAAAATGTAAGAATGGAGGCTGGGTGCGGTGGCTCACTCCTGTAATTCTAGCATTTTGAGAGGACGAGGCGGGTGGATCACTTGAAGTCAGGAGTTCAAGACCAGCCTGGCCAACATGGTAAAACCCCGTTTCTACTGAAAAACACAAAAATTAGCCTGGTGTGGTGGCTCGTGTCTGTAGTACCAGCTACTTGGGAGGCTGAGGCAGGAGAATTGCTTGAACCCAGGAGGTGGAGGTTGCAGTGAGCCGAGATCACACCACTGCACTCTAGCCTGGGTGACAGAGCGAGACTCTGTCTCAAAAAAAAAAAAAAAGTAAGACTAGTAATAAAAGAGGATTTGGTTAAACTATAGGCAAAGAAGTCTTCCAAATACTTCCAAAATATGATTTGGAAGAATCTGAAAATGTCTGGTTAATATATAACCATGTGAAATGCCTCTTATTGTTGACTCTGTTATTGAGTAACAGAGCTGTGAATAGTTTTTCTTGTTTTTATTTTGTTTCGGAACTGTAAACTTTATCCCATATCCCTATTTAGGTATATCTGATTTATCTAAAAAAGAGTGAGGTGAAAGAAGAATTATAAATTGCTAATTCCAAGACTCATTAAAACAAAGGTGACAAAAGACTAGGTCTCCTGACAGGGCACATAAAATTAAAGGTTTTTCCCCCATAGCTGGAGAAAATCCTGCTGTTGTGTGTTAGAGAATTTTTAATATAAAAAATGACTCTATCAAGAGAGAATATGATTAGAATAAAAGTTTAAAATCTGCTTTCTTTTTAATATGATATTTTAAAAATATAATAGTAAAAAGCAGAGATGTACAGTTATATAAAAATAATACATGCAGTTAAGTTGCAGATGCTTGGGTGATTTCTAAGCATTTTAGGTAGCATTATCAAATATTTTCCTAATAAGACAAATGGGAAGAGAAATTTTTTTATGGGGGGCATGGAGAGGAAGAAGGGAAGGACTGAGATGTCATTTTGGAACAGAATGCTTCTTAGGTGACAATAGGTTACATTTCCAACCCTGATTTCCTGTTACATGTTCAACCCTCTTCTGAGTTCCAAAATGTGTTTCATTCAGATAACATTTATTGAGTGCCTAATATGTGTCCATCAGATTTAAGGCTGCATTCTGAATCTCCTGTGTATCCAAAGACATATTTTACATCAGAGGGGGAAAACGATAAATATGTATTATTTTCCTGCCCATCCCTGTTAGATGCACCTCCAAATCTGTTCTTTCTCCTGTTTGGCCATCTAGCTAACAGAACACGTGCACCCTGCCTCCCAGGCTGGGAACCTTGCTCTCTGTTTCATTTCCTCTTTTACTTACCACATTGTAGTCGGTCACCAAACCCTGTTGAGACTGCTCTCATCTGTGTTTTGCCTCTCATCTCCATCTTCTTGAACTCTGCGTTGAAAAAGACTGTTACCATCTCTAATCTGAATTATTGCATTTGCTTTCTAGCCTCATCTGAGTTCATTCCCTTCAACATTACAGCCAAGGAGTTTGCCTCTCACAAAGTAGATCACATTATCTTTCTGCTTACATTTCTGTAGGCTTAAATACCTGCAGTCTAACTTTCAGCTGTGCTCTGTCTCTGGAAAAGCACCATTTTAAAATGATTTGTCTTTTTTCCTATCTTTCCCTGACACTCCACTGGAGCATTTTGAGGACAGGGCCATGTGCTTTCATATTTGTATCCTTCACCCGCAGCCCAGCAGCAAGTGAGTGCTCAGCAGCTATTTGCTGAATAGGACCGACTTAGGAATGGGCACAAGGGAAGAGGATAGACGTAGGAGAATAGAGGGAGCCACTTCTCTTCCCAGGGGTTGGCAAAGCTCTTCACTAATCTTTTCCCCCATGTTATTCCACTGCTCCCCTTATTCTGTCAGGAGTGGCAAAGGAACTTGACCCCACCATGCAATAAGTCTTCCTGATAAGCTGATAAGTATGCTGAAGTGTGTAATTCCACTTATAGAACTTTTCAAAGGCACAAAATTATAGTGATAGAGAGTCGATCAGTGGTTGGCAGGGTTGTTGAGGGATAGGGTTGAGGGAGGGTATGACTATTAGGTGGTAATGTGGAATTTTTCTTGTGGTGATGGAATAGTTCTGTATGCCAACTGTGGTGATCTTTACGTGAATCTGTACATGTGATACAATTTATAGAACTGTATATACATTAAAAACTGGTGAAATCTAATTAAGGTCTATACTGAAGTTAATAATACTGTACCAACATCAATTTCTGAGTTTTGAAAATAAGATTTTTTCATTGGAGGTAGCTGAGCAAAATATATACAGACACCGTACTATTTTTGCAACTTCTTGTGAGTGTGAGTCTTAAATTATTTCCAAATAAAAAGGTATAGATAGCCAACTCTCATTATTTGTGTTAGCTATGATCTCTGAAGTCTCTATGAACATTGAATTAATGAATACTGAACCATTGCTCCTAGGAGATGTACAGGGCTAGATTCCTGCAGCAAGCCTTTGGCCACAACATTTTTGTCAACTGATCAATATATAACCTTGTTTTGTGCGTATTTCTGTTTAAATATTTAACATCTACTTAATATCTGTTATTGATTTATTAACACTGAACTCACAGGCAGCACTACTATAACTCATGCCTCAATGAAGCTTATCTAATACATGTATTTTCTCTGTAAGGCACATCACACAGCCTTCTAAAATTTAGGAACACTGGACAGCTCTTCAATACTATGCATGGGCCCATTTTAAACAATGAAACCACAAACAAAAGCACAAAAATGTGAACAATATGGCACTAAATAAACCACCAAAAGGACATGTTTACAGTATGACAGTATGGGAGCTGATATTATACAATAAGGCAGACTGTTGCCTTGTTTTAACTCAGCTGAGACTCTATTCATCAAGCAACTCAAATTGCCTGTATTCATCAGGCATCTCCTGCTCTGCACATGTCCACAAATGACCATGAAAGAACTGTTTTGATTTTAAGATTACAAATAAATTTTAGTGAGTAGGTAAATTCACAAATACAGATTCTACAAATAATGAGAATTGTCTGTACATGTCTATATATGTCCATATATGCATATGTGCACATATGTGTACTGTATTATTTTTGCAACTTTAAGCTACCCCGTTTATGCTATTTCTTATAGTAGCAAGAATGGACTAAGACCACAGGATGAGGATAGTGGGAAGGCATTCTAGGTATTCTTGAAGTCATACTTCCCAGCTTGCTGACTGTCTAAAAAGCCCTCCCTGATAACATTATATTTGAGTGCTCTGTTAATAAAGGCTAAGAATGTACATAGTTCTGTGAAAAGAATTATGTATATAGTTCATATATTATATATGTGTGTATATATGATGTATATATGTATATCTTTTTATATGTCATGGTGACTGCAGAAGAGGCTGGAGCTCAAATTTATGTAATGATATACATATTGTGTAATAAAACTAAATGTCATCTCAATGGGAAAAACAATGTCTGACAAATTGACATAAGAATCGCTCACATTTTCTTTGTAGTTTAGATATTTGCAGCTTTTTCTGAATTATGGGATTTTTTTTGTCTAAACTTTAACTGCTATGCAAAAGGGTAGCTTTTGTCAGCATTATTCAGAAGGCCATTTTTTTGTTTGTTTGTTTGTTTTTTTGTGTGTGTTTTTCCTGAGACGGAGTCTCTCTCTGTCACCCAGGCTGGAGTGCAGCGGCACAATCTTGGCTCACTGCAACCTCCGCCTCCCGGGTTCAAGCAATTCTCCTGCCTCAGCCTCCAGAGTAGCTGGGACTACAGGCGCCCACCACCACGCCCGGCTATTTTTTATATTTTTAGTAGAGACGGGGTTTCACCATGTTGGGGAGGATGGTCTCCATCTCTTGACCTCGTGATCCACCCACCTTGGCCTCCCAAAGTGCCAGGATTGCAGGAGTGAGCCACCGCGCCCGGTTGCCATGCTGGTTTTTCAGCCATCAGTCACTGCTTTTTATGCCCCTTTCTGTTTCGAACTCATAGTTAAATGTCTGAGCTTAAGTGCACAATTACCCTAACTCCAGCTTTTCCTTCCAATGACACACACGTGTGGTGTGTGTGTGTGTGTGTGTGTGTGTACTCTTCACCTAGTATAAGTGTATGTATACAGATAGTATGCTATGGCCTGAATGTCTGTGTGCTTCCAAAGTTTGTATGTTGAAATCCCAACCCCTAAGGTTAGGAAGTGGGGCCTTTGGGGAGGTGATTAGACTATGATGGCGGAGTCCTCATGTATGGGATTAATGCTCTTGTGAAATAGGATCAAGGTAACCCATTCATCCTTTCCACCATGTGAGCATACAGGGAGAAGGCATTGCTTATGAACTAAGAAGCAGGTCCTCACCAGACACTGCATTTACCAGCACCTTGATCTTGGACTTTCAGCCTCCAGAATTTCAAGAAATAAATTTCTCTTGTTTGTAAGCTACCCAGTTTATGCTATTTCTTATAGCAGCCCAAATGGACTAAGACCATAGGATGAGCAGAGTGGGAAGGCATTCTAGGTATTCTTGAAGTCATACTTCCCAGCTTGTTGACTGTTTCAAAAGCCCTCCCTGATAACATTATATTTGAGTACGCTGTTAATAAAGGCTAAGAATATACATAGTTCTGTGAAAAGTAACAGCTGTTTCTCCTCCTCATTGGAACTGTGTGCCTTTAACTGTTAGAAAAGGTGGGGTTTTAAAGATCCCGAGAGGAATCCTATTTCTTGCTATTATTAGGAATTACCAGAGCTCTTTCCTGCCCATACTGGGAACGGTCTTTTAGTGATGGTGAGTGAGAAGCTCATTTTGACAGTCTGGAATGACCCTTCTCATACTTGGTATCTATAACCATTATACTCTCCATTATGAGTAAATTGCTTTCCTTGACTTTGGCTTCTCTCTAATCCCTTGTAGGCATATGCTAGTTCTGGAACTCTTAAAGAGTCTCTGGTTAGTGTATTTCTGAGAAGTTAGATAAGGCCAAGCTTTAGTTAAGCTCCACATAGCCGAGTGACATAGAACTGTTTTTGGCTGAAAGCCCTTTAATTTTCCAAGTGTTCAAATGGAATCATTTGAAATGTAAAATGTATGAACATCTTTCCTCTGAATGAAATGGTACGCTTTTTCTTGGCTTAATTTCCTCTAGACATAAAAATTAAGACTCGCCAGTACCAGGGATCAGTAATGTTGTACATGTTGCCAGACTTACAGATTAGATAAGCATTTTGGTTTCCAGTAGTGTTTTCATGGAATTATCTCTATTCAGGTCAAATTCTATTTTGAGAACTCCAGCTGATTCAACAGCCCACAATTTGTACTTTTGGTCTCAAAGTAAATACTTGATTTAACTCAAGCTGGGAGAACTACACTTGCATTTGAGCCCTGACCCATGTAATTTTAAATACCCATCAGCCCCTACTATGGGATGTAATTGGATGGATCAGATGCTTTGTAGGTTCATGCCAACAGAGGGGAAAGCATTTAGGCCATTTCCCTTCCAAAGCAAACAGTGTGAGTCTATTGGTCTAAGCAGCAGTTGCCAATTAGGCTTTGTTTCTCCCTTCACCACTTCCTTCCGCTTTGTGTTGTGGGGCCCTGAGTGCAGAGAGATGAAGGAAGAGGGCTTGAAAAAGGGCATACAACTGCTTTAGCAGGTCTAGATGCAGATGTAAACTTGTGGTAAAGATGTATTCAAGAATACAGAAACACTGGTCCTCAAGGTGTAGGGATTTACAGCCCGAAAGGAACATGGATCCCACCAGACACTTCCATGTCTCCCAAGACACAGGGCAGAGAGTGTGGGACAGAGAGAGAATCCGTGCAGGAACTGAGTCATTACAGGCATAAAGAGTTAGCGTTAACCTCAGGGTTAATTAGGAATCTAAGAAGCTGATTTGCAAGCAGGTAGAAGAGGAGTATTCACAGCAAGGAAAGATGACACACTGTGAAGTCCAGAAATGAAACCAAATCAAAATCTGAAGAGACTAGGTGATCATTAGAGACAGCAATAGAGACTCAAGCACATAGCACTTTGGTGAAATTGCTGCTCGTTTGCCCAAAAGGAAGCCCTCAAGCATGCCTGCTTTGACCCAAGGATGCCATACATACAGTATGTGGTAATCCTGGAGGCAATGCTTGAAAATGACCATTAATGATAAAGTAGTCATTATAATAGCTACCTCTTATTGAGTGCTTACTGTGTGCTATGTACTAACTTTAGGCACTTTACATACATACCCCTGGTCTTATGCAATCTCCACAACTTCACTTTAGAGTGGGCTTGTTTCTATTGTCTAGTGGAAGAAACTGAAGCTCAGAGAATTTTAGGAATTTGTATTAGTTCAAGCAGTTTCTGAGTGATAGGATTAGAATTTGAAAGCATGTCAATCTAACTTCAAAGCCTATGTTCGTAACCACTAAGCTACACAGGATCTCAGTATGCCATCAAGTGGCATGTAATTTAAATAATTAGAATTACCACCTGTAATTCTAATTAGCTAGGGTCTTTCATATTGCAAGAAGCAGACTCCCTAGCTATCTTAGTTAATGAAGAGTTAGTGCAATAAGAATACATAAGGAAGTCAGAGTAGAAAAAAAAGTTGTAGCCAGGCCTCAGAGAACCAAAATGTTAGCCATATGCAACTGTAACTCAAGTGGGCTTACAACAGCTTCACCAATGGTCCCTACAGAAGGCAGTTACACTACCTTATTCAGTAGTCTAACATTATTGGGGCTCAGTTACTCCACATCACCTCTTCAACTTTCCTGGAGCCTACTGTGTACATTTTATTCACTTTCCTTTCTATGATATAATGTTTGCTTACTCCTACCTTCTACAGTCCCATGATGACTGCTGTCGAATGCATTTTGTTTACTGACTTGTCTCTATCATCTTTTCCTACCTAATGTCTGTGTTTCTCTGTGTCAGGCACTCATGCTCCCTGAGAGGCAGGAACTAATCACCAGCCAGGGGAAGATACTCACACTGGACAGTGTTAGACCACTTCATAGGCTATGGTCAGCCTACAGAGCAGCCTTTGGGTGAGGCAATCATTCTTGGCCCAGCCAGCTGTGAACTTCTACATGGTGACCTATGCACAGAGAATCTCTCATAATGGGCAGTGGGCACAGTGGGCACCTTATCTGCCTGGTTTTTGGATAAATTACATTTCCCTAAGTATTATCCCATGTATAATCGAACTCTAGTAGCCTATCCTGCTGTAAGCTGGGTTGGGATGACCCAGAGACTCTCTTCTGATATTCCTCATCAAGCCCTAAGCCACGGAGAGATCAGAGCCTAATGTTTTTATAAGGCCCTCAGCATGTGGTTGTTTGGCATTGAGTCTATGTTTCTGCATTTTATATCTAAGTATGTATTTTTGCCTGGCTATATGTTCCTAGTTTATCTTTCCTTCCCACTGAGAGAGAGAGAAAAAAAAACCCTGAAAACTCCTCTTTGATGTGGCAGTGCTGAACTCTGTCTGTTCTTAAGGCACTAATAACAATGTTAATAATATCACTTTATAGCACATGTATGCTTTTAACACTTTGGGTATTCAGTTTTGTGAGGAACAACTTTATGACATGAATAATTTCAAAATTGACCAGGATCTGCAGGGATGAAAGGGAGCCCATTTTCCTGATTACTTTAGTCTTTAGATTGTGTTTTATGCATCTTGTCATATGGAAGTAATAGTGCCACATACTGTTCACAAAGACATCAAATGCAATCTGAGACTTTGAGTCTTTGAGCCTTCTATTGCTGCATTATGAAACCATTAAAGCAAGATGTATGTTTTACTCTTCTTTTGTTCCCTGTAGTTCTTAACATGGTGATCTGAACATAACTGCTTTTTAAAATATTTGTCAATGACTAAATGAATGAACAATTAGAAATCTGACCTGTAGGGATCTGTTCCAAGATGGCAGAATAGGAATAGCTCTGGTCTGCAGCTCCCAGCATGATCGATTTAGAAGATGGGTGATTGCTGCATTTCCAACTGAGGTACCTGGTTCATCTCATTGGGACTGGTTGGACAGTGGGTGCAGCCCACAAAGGGTGAGCTGAAGCAGGGTGAGGCGGAAGAGCAAGGGATCAGGGGATTTCCCTTTCCTAGACAAGGGAAGCCATGACAGACTGTACCTGGAAAAACGGGAAACTCCTGCTCAAATACTGTGCTTTTCCAACAGTCTTAGCAAACAGCACACCAGGAGATTATATCCTGTGCCTGGCTCGGCGGGTCCCATGCCCACAGAGCCTTGTTTACTGCTAGCGCAGCAGTCTGAGATCCATCTGCCAGGCAGCAGCCCAGCAGGAAGAGGGGTGTCCGCCATTGCTGAGGCTTGAGTAGGTAAACAAAGCAGCCTGGAAGCTCAAACTGGGTGGAGCCCACTGCATTGCTGCAAGGCTTGCTGCCTCTATAGACTCCACCTCTGGGGGCAGGGCATAGCTGAACAAAAGGTAGCAGAATCTTCTGCAGACTTAAATGTCCCTGTCTGACAGCTCTGAAGAGAGCAGTGGTTCTTCTAGCACGGTGTTTGAGCTCTCAGAACAAACAGACTGCCTCCTTAAGTGGGTCCCTGACCCAGGTGTAGCCTAACTGGGAGACACCTCCCAGTAGGGGCCGACTGACACCTCATACATGCGGGTGCCCCTCTAGGACAAAGCTTCCAGAGGAAGGACCAGGCAGCAATATTTTCAGTTCTGCAATATTTGCTGTTCTGAAGCCTCCACTGGTGATACCCAGGCAAACAGGGTCTGGACTGGACCTCCAGCAAACTCCAACAGACCTGCAGCTGAAAGACCTGACTGTTAGAAGGAAAACTAACAAACAGAAAGGAATAGCATTAACATCGACAAAAAGAACATCCACACCAAAACCCCATCTGTAGGTCACCAACATCAAAGACCAAAGGTAGATAAAACCACAAAGATGGGGAGAAACCAGAGCAGAAAACCTGAAAATTCCAAAAACCAGAGTGTCTCTTCTCCTCCAAAGGATCGCAGCTCCTCACCAGCAATGAAACAAAGCTGGACGGAGAATGACTTTGACAAGTTGACAGAAATAGGCTTCGGAAGGTTGGTAATAACAAACTTCTCCGAGCTAAAGGAGGATGTTCAAACCCATCACGAGGAAGCTAAAAACCTTGAAAAAAGATTAGATGAATGGCCAACTAGAACAAACAGTGTAGAAAAGACCTTCAATGACCTGATGGAGCTGAAAACCATGGCACAAGAACTTCATGATGCATGCACAAGCTTCAATACCCGATTCAATCAAGTGGAAGAAAGGGTATCAGTGACTGAAGATCAAATTAATGAAATAAATTGAAAAGAGAAATTTAGAGAAAAAAGAGTAAAAAGAAATGAACAAAGCCTCCAAGAAATATGGGACTATGTGAAAAGACCAAATCTACATCTGATTGGTGTACCTGAAAGTGACGGGGAGAATGGAACCAAGTTGGAAAACACTCTTCAGGATATTATCCAGAACTTCCCCAACCTAGCAAGGCAGACCAACGTTCAAATTCAGGAAACACAGAGAACACCACAAAGATACTCCTTGAGAAGAGCAACCCCAAGACACATAATTGTCAGATTCACCAAGATTGAAATGAAGGAAAAAATGTTAAGGGCAGCCAGAGAGAAAGGTTGGGTTACTCACAAAGGGAAGCCCATCAGACTAATAGCAGATCTCTCAGCAGAAACTCTACAAGCCAGAAGAGAGTGGGGGCCAATATTCAACATTCTTAAAGTAAAGAATTTTCAACCCAGAATTTCATATCCAGCCAAACTAAGCTTCATAAGCGAAGGAGAAATAAAATACTTTACAGACAAGTAAATACTGAGAGATTTTGTCACCACCAGGCCTGCCTTACAAGAGCTCCTGAAGGAAGTACTAAACATGGAAAGGAACAACTGGTACCAGCCACTGAAAAAACATGCCAAATGGTAAAGACCATCGATGCTATGAAGAAACTGCATCAATTAATGGGCAAAATAACCAGCTAACATCATAATGACAGGAGCAAATTCACACATAACAACATAAACCTTAAATGTAAATGGGCTCAATGTCCCAATTAAAAGACACAGACTGGCAAACGTGATGTAGAGTCAAGACCCATCAGGGTGCTGTATTCAGGACACCCATTTTACCTGCAGAAACACACATAGGCTCAAAAAGGGATGGAGAAAGATCTACCAAGCAAATGGAAAGCAAAAGAAAGCAGGGATTGCAATCCTAGTCTCTGATAAAACAGACTTTAAACCAACAAAGATCAAAAGAGACAAAGAAGGCCCCATTACATAATGCTAAAGGGGTCAATTCAACAAGAAGAGCTAACTATCCTAAATATATATGCACCCAATACAGGACCACCCAGATTCATAAAGCAAGTCCTTAGAGACCTACAAAGAGACTTAGACTCCCACACGATAATAATGGGAGACTTTAACACCCCACTGTCAGTATTAGACAGATCAATGAGACAGAAGGTTAACAAGAATATCCAGGAGGTAAACTCAGCTCTGCACGAAGCGGACCTAATAGACATCTACAGAAGCCTCCACCCCAAATCAACAGAATATACATTCTTCTCAGCACCACATCACACTTATTCCAAAATTGACCACATAGTTGGAAGTAAAGCACTCCTCAGCAAACGTAAAAGAACAGAAATCACAGCAAAGTGTCTCTCAGACCACAGTGCAATCAAATTAGAACTCAGGGCTAAGAAACTTACTCAAAACTGCACAACTAAATGGAAACTGAACAACCTGCTCCTGAATGACTACTGGGTATAATAACGAAATGAAGGCAGAAATAAAGATGTTCTTTAAAACCAATGAGAACAAAGACACAATGTACCAGAATCTCTGGGACACATTTAAAGTAGTGTGTAGAGGGAAATTTATAGCACTAAATGCCCACAAGAGAAAGCAGGAAAGATCTAAAATCGACACCCTAGCATCACGATTAAAAGAATTAGAGAAGCAAGAGCAAACACATTGAAAAGCTAGCAGAAGACAAGAAATAACTAAGATCAGAGCAGAACTGAAGGAGATAGAGACACAAAAAACCCTTCCAAAAATCAATGAATCCAGGAGCTGGTTTTTTGAAAAGATCAACAAAATTGATAGACTGCTATCAAGACTAATAAAGAAGAAAAAAGAGAAGAATCAAATAGATGCAATAAAAAATGATAAAGGGGATATCACAACTGATCCCACAGAAATACAAACTACCATCAGGGAATATTATAAACACCTCTATGCAAATAAACTAGAAAATCTAGAAGAAATGGATGAATTCCTGGACACATACACCATCCCAAGACTAAACCAGGAAGAAGTGGAATCTCTGAATAGACCAATAACAGGATCTGAAATTGAGGCAATAATTAATAGCATACCAACCAATAGAAGTCCAGGACCAGATGGATTCACAGCCGACTTCTACCAGAGGTACAAAGAGGAGCTGGTACCATACCTTCTGAAACTATTCCAATCAATAGAAAAAGAGGGAATCATCCCTAACTCACTTTATGAAGTCAGAATCATCTGATACCAAAGTTTGGCAGAGACACAACAAAAAGAGATTTTTAGGCCAATATCCCTGATGAACATCGATGCGAAAATCCTCAATAAAATACTGGCAAGCCAAATCCAGCAGCACATCAAAAAGCTTATCCACCATGATCAAGTCAGCTTCATCCCTGGGATGCAAGGCTGGTTCAACATACGAAAATCAAAAAACGTAATCCATCACATAAACACAACCAACGACAGAAACCACATGATTATCTCAATAGATGCAGAAAAGGCCTTTGTCAAAATTCAACAGCCCTTCGTGCTAAAAACTCTCAATAAACTAGGTATTGATGGAACGTAAATCTCAAAATAATAAGAGCTTTTTATGACTAACCCACAGCCAATATCATACTGAATGGGCAAAAACTGGAAGCATTCCCTTTGAAAACTGGCACAAGACAGGGATGCCCTCTCTCACCACTCCTATTCAACATAGCGTTGGAAGTTCTGGCCAGGGCAATCAGACAGGAGAAAGAGATAAAGGGCATTCAATTAGGAAAAGAGGAAGTCAAATTGTCCCCGTTTGCAGATGACATGATTGTATATCTAGAAAACCCCATCATCTCAGCCCAAAATCTCCTTAAGCTGATAAGCAACTTCAGCAAAGTCTCAGGATACAAAATCAATGTACAAAAATCACAAGCATTCTTATACACCAATAACAGACAAACAGAGAGCCAAATCGTGAGTGAACTCCCATTAACAATTGCTACAAAGATAATAAAATACCTAGGAATCCAACTTACAAGGGATGTGAAGGAACTCTTCAAGGAAAACTACAAACCACTGCGCAGCGAAATGAAAGAGGACACAAACAAATGGAAGAACATTCCATGCTCATGGATAGGAAGAATCAATATCATGAAAGTAGCCATATTGCCCAAGGTAATTTATGGATTCAATGCCATCCCTGTCAAGCTACCACTGACTTTCTTCACAGAATTGGAAAAAACTACTTTAAAGTTCATATGGACCCAAAAAAGAGCCCGCATTGCCAAGATAATCCTAAGCAAAAAGAACAAAGCTGGAGGCATCATGCTACCTGACTTCAAACTATACTACAAGGCTACAGTAACCAAAACAGCATGGTGCTGGTACCAAAACAGAGATATAGACCAATGAAACAAAACAGAGGCCTCAGAAATAACACCACACATCTACAACCATCTGATCTTTGATAAACCTGACAAAAACAAGCAATGGGGAAAAGATTCCCTATTTAATAAATGGTGCTGGGAAAACTGGCTAGCCATATGTGGGAAGCTGAAACTGGGTCCTTTCCTTGCATGTAATACAAAAATTAATTCAAGATGGATTAAAGACTTAAATGTTAGACCTGAAACCATAAGAACCCTAGAAGGAAACCTAGGCAATACCATTCAGGACATAGGCATGGGCAAGGACTTCATGACTAAAACACCAAAAACAATGGCAACAAAAGCCAAAATAGACAAATGGGATCTAATTAAACTGAAGAGCTTCTGCATAGCAAAAGAAACTACCATCAGAGTGAACAGGCAACCTACAGAATGGGAGAAAATTTCTGCAATCTACCCATCTAACAAAGGGCTAATATCCAGAATCTACAAAGAACTTAAACAAATTTTCAAGAAAAAAACAAACAACCCCATCAAAAAGTGGACAATGGATATGAACAGACACTTCTCAAAAGAAGACATTTATGCAGCCAACAGACACATGAAAAAATGCTCATCACCACTGGTCATCAGAGAAATGCAAATCAAAACCACAATGAGATACCATCTCACACCAGTTAGAATGGCAATCATTAAAAAGTCAGGAAACAACAGATGCTGGAGAGGACATGGAGAAATAGGAACACTTTTACACTGTTGGTGGGAGTATAAATTAGTTCACCTATTGTGGAAGACAGCGTGATGATTCCTTAAGGATCTAGAACTAGAAATACCATTTGACCCATCGATCCCATTACTGGGTATATACCCAAAGGATTATAAATCATGCTACTATAAAGACACATGCACATTTATGTTTATTGTGGCACTATTCACAATAGCAAAGACTTGGAACCACACCAAATGTCCATCAATGACAGACTGGATTAAGAAAATGTGGCACCTATACATCATGGAATACTATGCAGCCATAAAAAGGATGAGTTCACATCCTTTGCAGGTACATGGATGAAGCTGGAAACCATCATTCTGAGCAAACTATCGCAAGGACAGAAAACCAAACACTGCTTGTTATAACTCATAGGTGGGAATTGAACAATGAGAACACTTGGGCACAGGGAGTGGAGCATCGTACACCGGGGCCTGTCATGTGGTAGGGGGCTGGTGGAGGGATAGCATTAGGAGAAATACCTAATGTAAATGAGGAGTTAATGGGTGCAGCAAACCAACATGGCACATGTATACCTATGTAACAAAACTGCACGTTGTGCACATGTACCCTAGAACTTAAAGTATAATAATAATAAAAAAAACCTAAAAAAAACAGGATTTAAGAGTTTTTCAGAGACAAGAAGATGATTCTTAAAGAAAATCAGGGCCGTCAAGAAGTTATAAAATCTACAGATAAAAATAAATATCCTGGAGAAATTCTTTAAAGAAAGAAAAAAAAAGAGAAAGAAATGTGACCTGTAGAGGTTTGGATTGCATGCATGCAACCTTTGATTCATGGCAGTACTCAGACTGGGATATTGCTAGGTTACTAGCCAGTAGGTTTCATTTGATTACTACTTCTACTATTGCTAATATTGGTAATTTATATTTATTTAATGCTTGCCATGTGCCAGACATATGAGAAAACAGGCTCAGAGGGTAAAGTATTTTGCTCAACATTGGGTAGTAGGCAGTGGATGCTGGACTTGAACCGAGGCAGTGGGATTCTGAAAGCCACATTCTTTCTATGCTACCTTGATCATGAAGGAGGTTGCTAGAAGAATCACTTGGGACCAGCAAAGAAGAGTTTTGGGAACTCAACCTGAGGTGCTGAGTGGCCCAGTTTCTCAATAAATGCCTTTGATATGATGCAAGAGACTAAGTAGGAACAACTAATGACCAACTGGGCTGTCCCTACGGTCTGAGAGATTTAGATAAAATTGTCCCTACCTGGTCAGGATAAGTCAGTGATCTGGAATAGATGCTAACTTAGCTTATCAGTCCATAAAATGTAGGGTGTGACCACTGAGTGCAGAGTCTGGGACTAGGAGATAATGGGGAATCCAAGAGGATGAGAAGGCCACAAATGCCTGCTCTTATGTAGTTTTCAATCTATCAGTGTAATAGAATTTAGGACTAAAAGGAAAAAATAGGAACATAATAAGAATCATCACACAGAGGACAGCAAATTAGTGCAGTTTATGCAGAGCAAGCAAGTATTGCATTATGTTTACCAACATTTGGGTTGTGGGGCTTAGTGGGTATCCTATGTATAACCTAGGGAATCTGTCTTTTTATTTTCCATTAGTTCTGATTTTTTACTTTGAAAGGAGCCCAGGGATTATCCTTTAGAATGTTTCCCTTTTACTTATACAGTATATAAATATAGCTTTATTGTCATACACTTGTTCCTGACTATGAGATCTTTCAACATCCACTCAGTGAGTACCTACTACATGCCAGGTACTTTACACAGATGAAACCAATATGATCCCTGCCTTTAGAAAAGAGAAATTTATTGCGATGCTAATAGTTTTTACCTGTGGGTGTTAGAATTATGGATGAGATTTATTTTCCCAACTATATTTTTCTGCATTTATTAAGATTTCTGCAGTGACTATGTAAGACTTTTATAATCAGAATGCAAAAACTAAAATAAACTAGGATACACAAATTTAGTCTTATGACACATGCAAGAAGATAGACAATAGTGATAGTAATTTTGAGAGCTTCCTATATAACAAATACTGTGCTGAGCATTTTATATAAACTATTTTATTTAATTCTCATAATGTTATTAAATTAGTACTTTTTAAAATCTCATTTTCCAGATAGTAACACCAAGGCCAAAAGAGAGTAAACCCCAGACTACATAGCTGTAAATGGAACAACTACAATGGAAACAACTGTACTAATCAGACAAATAAAAGCAAAGCGAAGATTAAACACATCTGTTTTGGCCCTGGGAACTCTCTTCATTATGTAATCTTGTAGCTATATACAACCACGTGTCTTTATACACCTGTACATATTTGGTGGTATATGGTGTTATTTTTGGAAGAGTTTGTTTCCTTTCGATAGAGAGCAACTTAAGGCCAAGAATCATATCTGCCTCAGTATTTTATGTATTTATTTCTTCTTTGGTTTGTGGTAGAGGCTTACCTGTCTGAGTAACACTTAAAAAATCTTGTTGACTGCCTGGCATAGTAGGTGTGTAGTCACAAAGTTCTCCTGCTTTGCTGAGGGAGACTGTGGATTCTGATATGACCCTTAGCTGGGCTCAGTTTCTTAGCTTCACCATGGGACCTCAAATATTATTGTTTTTCATAATAATATTTATTAAGCATCTACATAGTTTCTAGCACCAAAAAAAGGATTTCAAAGGGGGAAATGCATTGTATACACAGTGTTTAGGTAGCTGTGAGGGATCATCCAGCTACTCCCAGGACTGCTCTGAGTCTAGATGTTGTGCAGACTGTAAAGTGCTTTAAGCTTCCCTGGAGAAAACAACTATGTCAGTTCCACTGAGTCTTGATTTTATTTTCTGTGATTAGGTGACCCATGTGATAAGCTGCATATTTTTCTCTTGTTGAGAATTTGTCTAAGAACAAACTCCAGTTGGATTCAAAAGAATGGCTGACCTATTTTATGAGGTTATTTAAATATGGAATTCTAGGGTGAATAGTTAGTAAACATTGGACTGCCCTCTGATCATCTAGTTTTAAAGTAATTATTTATTGAGCGTGCTCTTCATACAAGGCATTATAGTTGGTGCTTCAGATAATGCAAAGATGATGAAGATGTGATCTCTGACCTCGACAGTTATAACCCCTAATGACACAAATACAGATAACTGGAAAACAAAGCAAGAAGTAGTAAAGTAACACATGAAGGCTGAGGGCCCATGCCACATGGAAACCTACTACATGGGAGGTCATTGATGGCATTGCCAGAGTGTTTGAGCACTCATATTGTACCCAGACATCAATATAAGAGCTTTATATGAATTATTTCAAGCAAATTCTCAAAGAACTCTGAGTGCTGATGTAACACACCCTTCTCTGCCTGAGATTTTAACCACTAGAGAAATAAAAAGAAAGACAGAGTAATAAACAAGGACCCTTATTACTGATAAAGGCTATGTTAGTGGATGTAGCTTAGGATCATAAACAGTCTTTCTAATTTACTATCTAGACCTTGGAAAAACCTATCGGAAGGAAAGTTTGAATCTGCAGAGCAAACACTGTTAGCCAGGTTATTGCCTCCCCTGGAACGGAGAGAAGGAGAAAGAGAAAATTTCCTGTGTTTAGACCTTTGGGAGATGAGCTCCACTGGTGAAGAATTGTGGAATGATAGCTGTGGCTACTGACTGGGTGTCACTGGCCAGGTATTTCACACCATCTCCATGGGGAGGAGGAGAAGGGAGGCCAGGAATGACTAGAGAAATCCCTTTTCATTGAAATAAAAGGGGGGAAATGGGCTTTTCCCTCCATGGTTCCCCAGGTTTTAATTCCCTTTATCCATTGAGTTTGCCTATTGAGTGTATGATTAAGATAGGAGTGTGGCTTTCCTTTGAGAGAGAAGTCAGGTAGTTGATCAAGTTAGTCCTTCTTACCCATGAGAGGCCACACCCTTCCTTTAAGGGACATCTAGAAAGCAGTGAGGATTTTTACCTCAGAAAGCTCTGAGATGAGTCAGAACAGAGCATTACGAAAATACACTTTGATGCCACATTGTCCTTAAGGCCAAAAACATATTACCTATTCCAATCCCAACTTATATCCAGCCATGTGTAAAATATAGACAATTAGAGATTCTGCCACAGGATAAGTGAAACATTAAGACGCTTCAATATTAAAATGCATAAATATGTTTATTGTGGCATTATTCACAATAGCAAAGACTTGGAACCAACCCAAATGTCCAACAATGATAGACTGGATTAAGAAAATGTGGCACATATACACCATGGAATACTATGCAGCCACAAAAAATGATGAGTTCATGTCCTTTGTAGGGAAATGGATGAAATTGGAAATCATCATTCTCAGTAAACTATCGCAAGAACAAAAAAACCAAACACCGCATATTCTCACTCATAGGTGGGAATTGAACAATGAGATCACATGGACACAGGAAGGGGAATATCACACTCTGGGGACTGTGGTGGGGTGGGGGGAGTGGGGAGGGATAGCACTGGGAGATATACCTAATGCTAGATGACGAGTTAGTGGGTGCAGCGCACCAGCATGGCACATGTATACATATGTAACTAACGTGCACAATGTGCACATGTACCCTAAAACTTAAAGTATAATAAAAAAAAATTAAAAAAAAAGAAACATCACTGCACATCTAGTAAAATAACTAAAGGTAAAAATAGTGACACCACCAAATGCTGGTGAGGATGTGAAGAAAATGTCCCTTTTACTGCCAATGAAAATGTAATATGGCAAAGTCACTATAGAAAATAGCTTGACAGTTTTCCAAAAAGTTAAGTACACGTTACCATACCACAGATCATTGCACAATGGAGATATTTATGGGATGCAATAGCTCTGTATCTTGATTGTGTTTTGTATTGGTGGTTTCATGAATGTACTCATGCAATAAAATGACATAGAACTATAAAAATAAAATAAAATAAAATAAAATGCATAAATACACGTTAGTAATAAAATGCCAATACAATAGAAGCATTCTAAGCTTGAATTTTAAAAGCTCTTATTATCAGTTGGCCTGGAAATAATGAAGGCCCTCAAATTAATTCTTTTCGCAAGGTAAAGACCCCAAACTTTCAAGTCTAATGGAATTAAGAGCAACATCAAATGATCTTGCCCTGATTAGTTAAAAGCAATTTAAGTCTAAAACTCACCCTTGTCTGATTTTTTATTCTGCTGTCGAGGGGCTCTTCTTTGCAGAGTGGACAGGGGCAGCTGGAATTCTTTCAGCAGATGCTGCCTGGGCTGAGTATCTCTCCCTGCAGTGGGCAGAGTTCCTTTAGGACCTATGAAGCTGACCCAGGTCAATGCCAATTCTGTAAATTGCTCTCCTATGAAAAGAATTCAAAGACAGGCAAGTTAATCACAGTAGGGGCCTCATACCCACCATATTCAGGAAACAAAGTAATTCCTAGCCCTTATCAGTTATTCCAGGTAGAATTATGTTGCTAGAGCCAAGTACCAATAGCCGTCTAAGAGAAGGAATGTTGCTGGAGAAACGAAAACAAACAAAGAAAACATGGTTTCAGTTCCTTCAGAGGCAGTTAGACTATGTCAGTTGTCCAGAATCCATGATCCATTTCATATAAGGGACTCTCTCCTAAGAGAGCAAGGACTATATGGAGCAAAGGGTCTTTTACCAATGAGCATTGTCTCTTCTCTCAGAGAGTAGCCTTTGAGACATAATGACTCTTTACAAAGTTTGGAAACTAGCCCCAGTCAGCATACTTTATGTGAGGTGTGCTTTGTTTTTGCTTTTGTTGTTGTCTTAAGCAATGTTCCAATCTTTTTGTCTATCAGCTTCTTTTGAGATCCAGTTTCTGGCACCCTAGATCAGCACTATCTACTGTGGTCCATGAGTAGCAACATGGCATCCATTCTCTCCTTTGAGCCACGCTGGCTGCTTCATGGGGATTTTTTAGATGAAAGGTGTCTCTGTGCCCACATTTGTTCAGCTGGAGAATCATCCTCAGCAGATTCATTAATTGGAGCTGTTGTCCTTGCTCCTGGAGATTATGTCCGTGGGAGGTTGGTGATTCCCAGTACCTCTCTGCCAGGTGCTTCTCAGGGCACTACCCTCCTCTACTTTTTTTAAAAACTCATTTTTAATGGAAAATTTCAAATACGTATAAAAGTAGGCAGATTAATATAATACATTCCTCATCTACCGATAACATGGTTTCAATGATTAGTAACTCATGCATCCTTTTGTTTTCCTCGAGGTTTGAATATTTCAGATCTCGAGGAGGCTTTCTTTCTATTGCGTCTTTCTCTGCAACACTGGAGTATGCCTCCAATATTTTGTTCCCATCTGCTCTTTCCCTCTTCCTCTGGCGAAGCTTAGTTGAGGTTCTAACAGCTAATCCTTTTTCTTTTCCAAAACATACAGGGCTAGAGCTATGGGCTGGGAGAGAACAGTTTTCTTGCTTTTACTTGTGCTTTGCATTTAGTCCCACACATTTGTTTGTTTTTCTAGTAAAATTCTTTAGATTTTGTTAGATGGTGTCTCCCATATAGAAAGCTATGGCATGAATCAGTCCCAGGCTTGCTAAAAGCTTTCATTATTAAAAAAACTTTCAATATATTTGACAAGTATATTTTGAGCATCTACTAAGTGCCAGCATTTTTTTTGCCCTGGATAATTTTCAGAGCAAAGAGGCAAATAACCCTGCCCTCAAAGAGCATCCATTCCACCGGAGGGAGACGGACAAGAAACACACATTGCTAAAGCATATGTCTATCAGATCATGAAAAGTGCCAGGAAGAAAAGTGAAAGCAGAGAGGTATGGAGGAAGTGCCTAGGGGATGGGTGGGCCTGTCACACTTCAAAATAGGGTGGTCAGGGAAGGCCTGGCTGAAAAGGAAGCATAAAAGAAGAGGTCTCCAGGAAATAAGGAAGAGCTTTTCACACATCTAGGGAAGAGTATTCCAGGAAGCGGGGCACAAAAAGAGCCAAACCCTGCAAGGAGAGTGTGCCGGAGCACAAGGATACTGGTATGGTAGGAGTGGAGTGTGCAAGGGAAGGGATTGGTAGGAGATAAAGCAGAGAGCGAAGGGGTGAGACAGGTCTAAAAGGGTGTGGTCTGATCTGAGGAGTTGACTTCTACTCTAAGTGAAATGAGAGCTTTAGGAGGCCTCTGAGTACAGGAGTGACAGGAGATACTCTTCTGACCATGAGACAGGCATTGAACCCAGGTCTAGGTTGACTTATTATTATTCTTCCTGGTACTCCTTCACTGTGGCTCATCTCCAATGTGCTTTCCTTGGAGCCCAATTCCATGACTTTCTAGGGCAGGTCTCCTTAGAGTCTAGGCAATACTTTTAGCTCTTACAATGATTGTATGCCTCGAAACTCACAAATCATACTTTAAGTATTCTTCACTGGTTTTCCCGGCCTTCCCTTCTCAAATCTGTCCAGATTTTTTTTTTTTTTTTTTTTTTTTTTGAGATGAGTTTCACTCTTGTTGCCTAGGCTGGCGTAGTGCAATGGCACGATCTCGGCTCACCGCAACCTCCGCCTCCCGGGTTCAAGCGATTCTCCTGCCTCAGCCTCCCAAGTAGCTGGGATTACAGGCATGCACCACCATGCCCAGGTAATTTTGTATTTTTAATAGAGACGGGGTTTCTCCATGTTGGTCAGGCTGGTCTTCAACTCCCGACCTCAGGTGCTCCGCCCGCCTCAGCCTCTCAAAGTGCTGGGATTACAGGTGTGAGCCACCACGCCCGGCCTGATTTTGTTGTTGTTGTTGTTGTATACTTAATACAGCTCTCCTAGCATTCATCGGGCAATTTTCTGCTTGTTTTTACTATGAGCTTGCTACTTGTGGCTTGGAATTACAATATTTTCCTGGATTCTGTCCCTCCCTGGAGGAATCATTTTACTGCCTGTGAGAAAATGCCTCTTTCTCTGAGAGACTTTTCTGGATCCCAGTAACTTTTTTTTCATCCAGTTACACTTGGGCCATCTGTCCTTTTTCTTTTCTTTCTTTTTTTTTTTAATTTTACTTTAAGTTTTGGGATACATGTGCAGAACGTGCAGGTTTGTTACATAGGTATACATGTGCCATGGTGGTTTGCTGCACTTATCAACCCATCATCTAGGTTTTAAGTCCTACATGCATTAGGTATTTGTCCTGATGCTCTCCCTCGCCTAGTCCCCCACCCTCTCAACAGGCCCCAGTGTGTGATGTTCCCCTCCCTGTGTCCATGTGTTCTCATTGTTTGACTCCCATTTACGAGTGAGAACATGCAGTGTTTGGTTTTCTGTTTTTGTGTTATTTTGCTGAGAATGATGGCTTCCAACTTCATCCATGTCCCTGCAAAGGACATCAACTTATTCTTTTTCATGGCTGCATAGTATTCCATGGTGTATCTGTGCCACATTTTCTTTATCCAGTCTATCGTTGATGGGCATTTGGGTTGGTTCCAAGTCTTTGCTATTGTAAATAGTGCTGCAATAAACATATGTGTGGATGTGCCTTTATAGTAGAATGATTTATAATCCTTTGGGTATATGCCCAGTAATGGGATTGCTGGGTCAGATGGTATTGCTGGTTCTAGATCCTTGGGGAATCACCACACTCTTTTTTTTCTAGTGCTCTATTTCAGAGAAATTTGACTTGAGTATTACTTATCCTTTCCCTTTTTGCTTCCTTTTTAGTATTTGGGATCTCTTTGTTTTGTTCATATCCATGTAGTCTGTGTCCTAGGACCTCAGCTTCTCTCCTATGGAAACATTTCTCTTTTCTCCAGGAAGAGCAGTTGGACTTCCTTTGCTTGCTTTCATTCTTAGAGCCCATAGGTGCCCACTGAGGCTAGGACTAGGATTAGAAAGCCTCCAAGCAGCCTTCTGGAATTTATCCAATTTCTGGCACCAGCTCTGGGATGCTAGGTAATTATTATCATGGATCAGCAAATCTCAGAAAACCTGAACTTTTCACTCAAGAACAAGGTTGCTCATTGTCACCCCATTAGAATAATGAAATTAAGGGAACTCTGACCCCTGAGGTTCAGCACAAATCTATATAAGCATTTCTTCATTGGGCATGTGAGAGGTTAAAATTTAAGGAGGCTGGTGGGAGAAGAAAAGAAGTTTTCCCCAGAATTAATCTCCTTTAAGAACAAGGAAACAATATTTTACTGTCCTGAACTGCCAAAACTCATTTTTATGGAATCGAATCCATGAAAAATTGGCTATGGTCCATGTAATATTGTGAGTGTTAGAATTTGCACTTGGTCCCTCTAGTTACTTGAGCTGTGTGAAAAAAATGCCCGTTGCCAGCTCACTCCCTACTGGCTACTCAGAGAGTATTATTACTCCACTTAGGAATTACACTTTAAAAAGAGACTCCAATTAAGACCATTTTCAAATGACAGAATTTGAGGACATGCTAGGCTATTTAATCTCCCAGCGTCTTCCCTGTTTGTGCTGCTCCACTTTGATTCTCTTGTAGCAGTTAGTGACCCATTTTGAAAAGCCCAGCATTAGAGATCCTACTTCTGAAGTTTACCAGGTACAAATATTACACCTAAACACCTTGGGTCCCTTTCAGCTTGATGGCTGGCAATTCTGCCAAAGTCCTTAACTGAAATTTCAATTGAATCCTTTTTCAATTGGGTCAGTACATTTTCCTTAAAGCAGTTTCACCTGAAGCAGGGCATCTAAAATTAGTTTTAAGAGACCCATGGATCACACCCCTTAGTGGTAGGTAGGATGAGGTTGATTGGTTACAAACTTTTTTTTATTTGTTTTTTGTTTTATTTAGACAGTTCTCGTTATGTTGCCCCAGGCTGGACTCAAACTCCTGTGCTCAAGCAATCCTCCCACCTTGGCTTCCTGAGTAGCTGAGACTACAGGCATGCACCACCATGCCCTGCTTGGTTACAAACATATTTGAATGGTCTGCATGTGCATGCTTATTAGCAAGAGATTGCTCAATTATTCATTCATTCATCAAATATTTTTTGAACAACTACTCTATTTCAGGCACTATTTTATATGTTCAGTTTATTGTGATGAACAAGAGCCTAAAATATTTTATACCTTGGACAATCAAACAATCAATGCTTCCCAATAGCAAGAGGACCATGATTGAGGTCACCCTCTCCTTTGGATCTCCATTACCACATTGCCTTGTCTGAGCCTCTGAATTGTGCATTCAGTCTCCTACTATATTTGCAGTCATAGCATCAACTAAGCATCTGGAAAGGCAAATACCAGTGAGAACATCTTCACAATATAAACTTTACATGGGTCAGAATTTGCACTGTTATATTTATGGGCTAAGTTTATGATAAATGATCCTTACTGAGGTGGAAATACAATCATAAAAACATGTAATTTTAAAGTCAGAATGAACTTGGACATCCTGAAATCCAACCCCTGGTATGATCCAAGAACTACAAAGTGACCTATTAATTCATTCACAGATGTGCTCATTTATTCAATAACTGGTTATTAATTTGCTATTGTGCATAAAGTATTGTGATAGACACTGGTGATACAGTGGTAAATAGGATAGACTTAGTGCCCTATCCTCACAAAGCTCATAGATTAGAAAGGGAAGTAAAGATTAAGCCACTATTTACATAGTCAGTTATTTACTTGCATAGAAATAAAGATTGCTAAAGAAGCGTCTAACAGGGACAACATTTCCCTTGTCCAGTAGAGTCACGGAGGCATCTCTGAGGAAGTGAAATATAGGGGAAGAGTGAAATAGGCAGAGGAAACTGTGTTCCAAGGCTAGAAAAAGCATGCCATATCAAAAAATCTGAAAGGAATCCAAGGTGGTTAGAGTATTCTGAATGAAGGGGAATGATTCAGGATGAAGTTAGGGTAAGCCAGGGCCCTGTTATGCAGGCTCTTATAGGTCAGGTTCAATGTTTTGAATTTTATTCTAATTTCAATGCCAATTTACTTAAAGAGTGTAACAGGTAAATTGCATATTTCATTTTTCAGTTATTTTTTCTTCTCTGTTTTTCCATATGCACTGTTCTCAGGAAAGTTTGATATATAGAGAATAAACGCTTCAGATCCTGGCTTTTGAGTTCCTATGTTGACTTTTTTATGGTTATTATTATTATTATTATGGTTAAAAACACATACCATAAAATTTAGCATCTTAACCATTTTTACTACGTTGACTTTTGTAAACATATGGCAGGGACAAGAGTTGTAAAAGTCATGGCTTTCAACTCAAAATGCTAGAGAATAAAGGTCCTTTGACTGGAAATACCAAGTCCAAACACGAAGGAAGAGAGCACAAACTTCATTCATTAACAGTAGATTGGAAAGAATCTGCCCAGAGCTGGTTTCAATGAAAAGGGAGCAGCATCGTGTTTCACTAGAGAGAACAAGGAGGAGATGAGAAAGGAAGCAGCTAGAACTTAAACATCGTGGGTCTCTGGAAAAGGCTCAGCACCTCGGCTGCTCCTCCACAGAGGATTCCTGGAAAAAAGGAGGGCAATGAATGCCCCATGTAAGTTTTTGGGAGAATCCCAGAGCAGATGGCATCATTGCTCTCTTCTCAAGGGGAGCATAGAATATCATACACCTGTTCAAAAAGCCCTCTACCTAATTAGTAAATAATGTTCCAGTCCTCTTGCTGTATACAAATCACTCCCAAACACAATGGCTTAAAACAAGAGCAATCCTTTTTTTATTATCAATCATGGCTTCTATGGGTGAGGAATTCAGGATGGGCTCCACTGGACAATTCTGGTATGGGATCTCAGCAATGCTTTTGGGACATTGACGACATACCTGTGTTCCAGACACCAAGAAGGGCAAAGTGGACAGAGATAAAGGAGGTGCCATCTTCAATTGAACACTTCTCTTTAAAAGGTCTTTCTGGAAGGCTCATACATTATTTGGTCTGCATCTTACTGACCAGAACTTATCCATATAAGCCATACTTAGCTCCAAGAGGCTGAGAAATGTGATATTTTTATAGCGTCACAAATAAAATCAGCCTTTTCTTGAAGGGCAAAATAAATTGTGAATACAATTAGCAGTTTGTGGTGCATTACATAAAGCAGACTGAGTTTTAAGGCATAAGAGACTGAGTTACCTGGCAAGACTAGTAGTGAATTGCTAGAATTCAGGTTAGAGGTCATGATGACTTGGACTAGAATAGCAGCAATGAAGATGTAAAGAAATGGACAGAGTCAAGTGACATCAAGGAACTAGAGTCAACAATGGCCTGGGGGAGGGAATGTGTTAAAGATGACTTCCAGAATTCAGGCTAGAATGGCTGGGAGCAGATAGTAGAACCCTTTACTAAAATAAAAATCACTAGGAGAAGACCTTGTTTTGAATAAAATAATAAATTCCAACTGAAGTATGCTAACTTTGAAGTGCTTTTTTGATAATTTCAACTTTTGTTTTAGATTCAAGGGGAGCATGTGTAGGTTTGTTACATGGGTATATTTCGTGATGCTGAGGTTTGGTTTTGAGACATTGAAGAGAAATGTGAAGTAGGCAGTTGGGTATTAGGGTCTGAAGCCTGGAGAAGTTAGAATTGGACATATATATTTGGATATTGGTATATAAATGGTGATTGAATACATAGTTGTGGATGAAATAATTTAAGATGGGCTAATAAAGTGAGCAGATTTTAAAATTATGAAGAACGGATTGAGTCAGCAAAGGAGACTAAAAAGAAATGCTTAGAAAGTTAGGTGGAAAACTTGAAAAGTAAAATGATATATAGAAAGGAGGAAGAAGGAAGATCAAATATTTGCACTGTGATTTTAATAAGAGCTATCCCAGAGGCTTGGTAGAGGCAGAGGCTAGACCAGGTGAAATAAAGAATGAGGGAGAGGTGAGGAATCAAAGGCCACAAGAGAAGTCCGCTCTTGAGAAGTTTCTCTATAAAGGGAAGTAGGGCAACGTGGTAGTGGTTGGAAGGTGAGGCAAGGTGAAGACCTTTCTTTCTATAAGAATGAAACTTAATAAGAAATTAAGAAATTGCTATTTTCTTATACTTTCTTGTTATCTATAACTTACTTTTACTGCCTAAGCACTGTGATAATTATTGAGTTGATTTTAATCTATAGTTAAGGCATGATTAGTATTCTAATCAGGCATATACTATTTAAGAGTATTTAGTTTAGGATGTTAAAACTTCTAATCGGAAGCCCAGACATCCATGTTAATATAATAGATACAAGCAATGGCTTTTTTTTCTGTGAAAGTAGAAAGCTCAAGACGTGGGTAAACTAGAAATATTATAAAGGTACCCCTGTCCCTGCATAGACAAAGTATAAAAATCCATGCAGCCCGATGGCTTGTACCCTTTAAAATTATGTCTGAACCTTAATTTGAAAATGGTTCCTAATTCACAAGCTATTCCAGTACATAAAAAATTAGAAACCTATATAACTCATTTACCAGACTTCAAAAACTTAGAAAGGGAAACAATAGATAAGGGAAGTATAGGTTGTTCTTACTTAAAAATGCAAAGCAAAAATTTTAAATGGAAATGTCAGTAAATAGAACACAACTCTATTAAAAAAATAAAGCACATGACTCAGTAAAGTTATACAAGGACTGCAAAGATGACTCCATGCAAGAAAATTTTGCCCATGTAATTTAGTACATTAATAGGCTGATTAAATTTATGCAAATAATAAAAAATAGACTAATTAAACAAGACCCTTTCAATTATCTCCAAGGGATACTGAAAAGGTATTTGATACAATCTATTCACCAGTAAATCATAAACACTTCTAGTCATCTAAAAATAAGATAGATTTTTAAAAATTTTTGATGAGCATCTAATATAAATCTAGAGCAAACATCATACTTAATGGGCAAACATTAGAAGCATTTCTAACTAAGTTAGCAAAAAGACAAGGATGTCTATTATCACTGAGACTCTAAACTTTGTACTGGAGATTTTAACCAATGCACTAAAACAAGAAGAAAAAATAAAACATGTAAGAATGGAAGAATTATCACGTATGTCCAAAATGACTTTTTTATATTAAAAATCCAAGAAAAGTAACTGAAAACTCTTAAAACCAATAAGATAGTTAAGCAAAGTGGCTAGATATGGGAAAAACATATTAAAATTAATTACTTTTAAAATTTTGACAATATGTAATCAAAACAATGCAATTCATTCTTCATTCTGGATGACGTCCCAAGAATAGGTGGCAATTGTTTCCATATTCCAAAGTTAGGGTCTGGGCCATCCATAAAGGACTAACCAGTTTTGTGACCCTTGAGTTTTTGATGTAACTCAGAGTGTAAAAGAATTAAAAGGTTACAGTTAAAAATTAAGGACATTATTTGTTTGATGTGAGAGAGGCTATGTGAGGACCACTTGGAAAGGCTGATACGTGTTTCCTGGAGTTTGAGGGCCCAGAAAGCAGGTCTTGAAAACTCGCCTGAGGAATCAAAACATACAGCTAAACTACATGTATTTCCATGTTCATGTACTTACTTGTAAATCTGCAAGGAAATATCTTACACTAACAAACAATAGTTACTTTGGCATGGGCTTGTTATTGGAGCAAGGAGGGTGTCAGCTTTATTTGAGCAGTTTAAAGACATACTATATTGCTTCATCAATGAGTGAGTTACATACTGAAAACTCACTTTTTTCATTTATGTATGTCTGAAGAGAATATAACAGCTAGGCCCACAAATTCATTAACAGACACTACTTTTGTTAACAAAGTGTTTCCCAAAAGTTTTAGGACATAATTCACTTCTATAAAAAGGCTTTATTTTTGATCTCATACCATTTTCATGAAAATTTTTTAAACTCTTACATGTTTATATCATGCTCATTATAAAAATTAAATAATATAGAATTCAAATAATATAGTATCTTATTAGTTTTAAGAATTAATGTAGAATAGTGTAATTTAGGCTAATGTTCCCCTTCACCTCTCCTTCCTCTAGCCAGGGGTAATCATCATTATTAATTCAGTAAATATCTATTGAGATAATTTTTGTGCATTTACATTTGTATTTATAACACATTTTCATAAATTAGATTAAGCCACACATATTATTCTATGCTTACTCTTACCCTTAGTGATAATTGTGGAGGTTGTTCCATGTTAGTACATATAGATTTCTCCCATTCTTTTCAATTCTGCATAATATTTTTTGGATGCTCTATAATTTCTTTTATTGTAAGACAAAATAGAAGAATTCATTAAACTGAACATACTCTCTGTGACTCCAAGTATGTAGTTGTGTGATTTGAATATTATGCAATGTTATTGTCCTATCAGAAATTTAATCACCTCAGTACAAATTTAAGCTTCTGAAAGATATTACAGATGTATTGTAAAACTTTCTGTATTAATTATTCCAAATAGTGAAATTAATTACTAGATTCAAGTTATTTATTCTACTAC
This sequence comes from Gorilla gorilla gorilla, assembly GCF_029281585.2. NCBI lineage: Eukaryota > Metazoa > Chordata > Mammalia > Primates > Hominidae > Gorilla > Gorilla gorilla. The sequence goes on along the minus strand of NC_073231.2, from coordinate 101,757,059 downwards.
TTACTATTCTGTATTTTGTCAATGTTGCAGTGGGAATAAGACAAACCCACTGAAGAATGAGAATTAGTATAAAAATTGGCAACATTTATCAGATATGCTTAGTAAATGCAAAGAAACTGTAATACACATAAGCAATAATAATATCCACACTGAAATTTAATTTGGAAGACATATATATATATAGAAATGCTGAAGAATAGACTATACAAATGTTAAGAAAAAATATTGGCATAACATTATTGAATGTATGTAATTCAGTTTTGGCATGGTGATATCTAGTATTCTGATGATTATTCATGAATATGAATACAGTAATGAGAATTGTCTTCACTTGGCAGAAATTGCAGCAGAAAGTTGCTAATATTTTGTTGATTTTCTGTAGAAATTAAACATTGACACCAAATAATATCACACACTGTTTATGGTGTTAAAGTTTTTAGAAAGCACTAAAATTATAGTGCATGTAGTAACAAACCATTTTGAAAAAAGTAAGAAATTCTGTTACTCAATTTTTTCTTTATATTTTATGTCTATATTTAAGGTGTACAACATGTTTTGATATATGTAGAGAGAGTGAAATGATTACTAAAAGTAAACAAATTAACATATCCATAATCTTCCATAGTTACCTCATTTCTGTGTGTGGTAAGAGAACATAAAATCTACTCTTCGCAAATTCTTAATATAAAGTACAATATTATTAACTCTAGTCCTCTTGCTGTACATTAGTTCTCTAGATAACTACATGTTTGTACCCTATGACTTACAGCTTTCCCTTTCCTGACGCTTCCCACCTCTGGTAATCACCATTCTACTCTCCGTTTCTATGTACTCAGCTCTTTAAAAGATTCTACATATAGACCAGATCATGTAGTATTTTAAAGTAGCAGGAAATAAAATCAACATCCAAAAATCAATTGCATTTCTTCACATCAATAATGACCTATCTGAAAAAGAAATCAAGAAAACAATTCTATAAAAAGAATAAAATATTTATGAATAAATTTAATCAAGGAGGTGAAAGACCTGTATACTGAAAACTCTAAAGCATTGATGAAGGAAATTGAAAACACAAATAAATGGAAAGATATCCCATATTTGTGAACTAGAACAATTAATATTGTTAAAATGTCTATACTACCCAAAGCAGATACACAGATTCAATGCAATCCCTATTAAAATTCCAATGGCATTTTTCACAGAACTAGAAAAAGAAAATCATTCTAAAATTTGTGTTGAACCACAGAAGACATCAAATAGCTGAAGCAGTCTTGAGAAAGAAAAACAAAGTTGGAGACATCATACTTTCTGATTTCGAATTATACTACAAAGCTATAGAAATTAAAACAGTAATGTACTGGCATAAAAAGAGACATATAGACCAATGGAAAAAAATAGAAAGCCCCAAAATAAACTCAAGCATCTATAGTTAATTAATTTTTTAGCAAGGCCACCATGAAGAAGACAATGGGAAAAGGTGAGTCTCTTCAATAAATGGTGTTGTGAAACTGCTATCTATATGCAAAATAATGAAATTGAACCCTTGTCTTACACTATACACAAAAATAAACTCAAAATGGACTAAAGACCTAAACATAAGACTTGAAACCATAAAACTTCTAGAAGAAAACATAGTGGGAAATCTCGTTGATATTGATCTTGGCAATAATTTTTTGTATATAGTGCCAGAGCTCAGGCAACAAAGGCAAAGATAATCAAGTGGGAGATCAAACTAAAAAGCTTCTGCACAACAAAGAAAACAATCAATAAAATAAAAAGGTGGCCTATAGACTGGAAGAAAATATTTTCAAACCACATACTGATAAGTGGTTAATATCAAAAATATATGAAGAACTCAATTCAATAGCAACTGCCCCCAACCCAAACACACACACAAAAAACTAGATTAAAAATGGGCAAATAATCTGAGCAGACATTTTTGTAAAGAAGACATAAAAATGACCAACAGGTATATGAAAATGTGCTCAACATAACTATCATCAGGGAAATGCAAATAAAACCCATAATGAAATATCTCACACCTGTTAGGATGGCTATTACAAAAAAGACAAGAGATAAGTGTTGGTGAGAGCATGGAGAAAAGGAAATTCTTGTGCGTTGCTGCTGTGAATGTAAATTGGTACAGCCATATGGAAAACAATATGGAGGTTTCACAAAAATTTAAAAATGGAATTACTATATGACCACATGCATATCCCTCTGCTGGGTGTATAATAAAAGGAAATGAAATCAGCACCTCATAGATTTATCCGCACCCCCATGTTCCTGCCAGCTTTATTCACAACAGCCAAGATATGAATCCAACCTAAGTGTCCAGAATTCTATATTCTAATGAGCAGATATAGAAATTGTGGTGTGTGTGTGTTTGTGTGTGTGTGTGTGTACTCATATAATGGGATACCATTCAGCCTTTAAAAAGGAGAGACTACCACAGTGGCTCACGCCTGTAATCCCAGCACTTAGGGAGGCCAAGGCAGGTAGGTCACTAGAGGTCAGGAGTTTGAAATTAGCCTGGTCAACATAGCAAAACCCTGTCTCTACTAAAAACACAAAAATTAGCCAGGCGTGGTGGTGGGCACCTGTAATCCCAGCTACTCAGGAGGCTGAGACAGGAGAATCACTTGAACCTGCGAGGCGGAGGTTGCTGTGAGCCGAGATCACCCCACCGCACTCCAGTCTGGGTGACCCAACAAGACTCTGTCTCAAAAAAAAAAAAAAAGAAGGAGATACTACCATGTGTGACAACATGGATGAAACAGGAGGAAACTGTACTAAGTGGCTGACCTATAGTTTCTTTAACTATCCTCCTATTAAACAGCCCAAATTTAGTTTTTTTTTCTAAATGTTAACTGCATTGAAAATTTTTGTATATGTAACTTGAAGTACAAATTAAAATACATGAATAGGTGTGAGATGAGATGATTTCTCAAAGGAGAATCAAGGTACTGTTACTTCAGGAAGGTTGGATCGATGGATGGTGGGTGAGCAAAAGCATCAGGCGAAAACCCAAGATTGGAGAACTTACCTGTTTAAATTAAATATGTTTACTTTTGGAATTTGGTTGAACTATGTGAGAATGCTGATAGCGTGCTTTGGGGTGTTAGATCTAAGCTGAGAACAACCACCCTATAACCTGTGAATGGGTAAAGTTTTGTCTTTTAGAGATAAACTGAGACTGAACTTAAGTTCACATAAGCACCTTTATCAATGTGAGCTGTAAAATAAAACTACGTATTGTGTTGATATCATTCTACATGATGGACAAGAGGACAGCTGGCAGGTCTTTGCCTAGTCCTGATGACTAAAGAACACTGATTAGGGTAAATCATGTTCCACTGTGTAATATCTATACTAATTTCATGGTGTGAAACTCTATAAAACTTGATTTTATCAACTGATTGTTAATCTACCCTTGATCCTCAGCTTTGTCAGTTCAGTCTTAATGATTTGATGCTCTTGATTTAGGGGATTTTAATTTATGATTTCTATACCAGGTTTGGGTATTTTATTTTCCAAGCTTTTTACCTTCACTTATTCTTTCCTCTGGATTCTAATGGCTTGGTTTGAATGACAGCCTGTTAACATAGCCTGCAAGCCTGGTCCCTCCTATCTCTGAATGGGGTGACGATCCCACCATTCCTTAGCTCATGGAGAATGTCTTGCAGCTGTCTGAAGAATACAGATCATTAGTGATTCTGGCAAGATTTTGTTGGAAGCACAATGCTAAAGATGAAAGGTCAGTTTTATTTAACTGATGAAAACAATGAGTAGCAGATTAAGCTAGTTTTCTGGTAAACAGTGCCATTACTTTCCAGTAAATAATGTCAGGATGCCTTGATGAATAACATACATGGAGATAAAGAAGAACATCTCTCAGGGATGGAAAATTAGGTATCTCTATAAACCCAAATATGCCTTTAGTTTTCTTCTTGCTATGAGCTGTTCCCTAAAACATTCACCAATAGGTCATTTGGTTGTACTTGTGGAAAAAATGAAGTATGTCCTGTTGAAGACACAGTCTACAATGATGGGCCAGTTTAAGGCTTATTCTTTTCATCTGTCAGAAGTGTTAAGATGCCGAAAGAAAGCAGTGTGTTCCATGCTGCTTCTGCATTGCCCACCCGTCGGTTGACGCTCAGGGATGAGCTGGAATGCAGGAAGAGAAGAGCCGGTCTAATAAAAATCGAACGCAACATACAGCATCCTTCACTGCAAGACAGAAGATATAATTTTGGCCTGCTTGCATATGTTTTTTTTGAAGCACACATCGACAGTCCATGCTGAGAGGCAGAGTTTCTGAACTTGAAACAAGAAGCAACACAGTGCTTGCTATCTGGAGAGTTCAATTCTCCATAGTACCCAAGTCTCTATGGTATTAAGATGCGGAGGGTAGGTGCTTAAGGAAGAACATTAACTCTTTCAAGGTGTTCAAGCGCCAGTTAGTAATTTTTGTTGTGGCACCACTAATAATAAGTAAAATAACAACTACCATTCATTGAATGCTTATGATGTCCTAGGCATTGTGCTCAATACTTTCCAGGAATAATAATTCTTTCAGTAACTCTATGTGGTAGAAAAAAAGAGGCACAGTAATTTTTTTTCAGAGGGGCTAATTTTTTTTTTTACCCCATCCTGATTTATCCTAAAGGGCCCTGTATGGTATTTAAAAACTAAAAGAAAAAAAAAACTTGAAACAATTAAATGTGTGTGGTTTTTTTTTTTTCATTTATTTCTAGCCTTTTGCAACTGCCCTTGAGCAGCACTCTGCTGAGCCGTGCCGCAGATAGGAGTGCGTGAGCCCCTGACCTTTGGTGAATGAATTTCCTAGCACTCACGAAGGCTAGGGTTCTCACTTTACACATTTTGAAAGATCCCAATGCCTAAAAAAAAAGGAAGAGTAAGAGAGCCAGCAAGTTGGCCAGCGTGAGGGGAATCCAGCTGCGCTTACCCATGTCTGGTTTGTTGCCTCAGATGTTAAAGGAAAAAATCTTTTGAAACCATTACTTAAAAATAGAGCTTTTTGGACACTGATTTGGAACTGTTTTTGATCTTTTGGCCTTGTTTTTGTTGAAACAATATACTGTTTTACAAGCAGTGCTGAGCTCCAATCCCCCATTCCTACTGATACAACTATAATTATTTCGTGGTTTCAGTATCTTCTCCGGTAACCCTATGCATAGTATTTTTTAAATAGTGAGATAAATGTGTGTACATGTGTATGCACGTGTGTGTGTTAGGTGTAGGGTGGGGAGGAAAATCAGGGGAGTGCCAGATCTGGCTTTGGGTCCATTCAGATTTTTCTGAGTATGGACAACAAAGCAGATATATCCAAAGCACCAGTATTTATAGTGCAACCTGTTTGTGCAGCAGAAACAAATTGGTCCTGGTAAAATGCAGTGGGTAGAATTAGATGTGGCTTATTGGCTTTAGGTGAACAAGAGGCAATGCTATCTCCTTGGGTGATAACTTTTTTCCTTTAGAGTGATCATGTAGAACCTTCCTAACTTGTTCTTTCTGCTTTCTGTTTTCCAAATGGAAGTTACAGTGGAGAACAGGACTCAATTGCCTTGTAGCGGTTTGAGACCCTAATTAGTTTTGCTCAACTCACTGGCCAATTTGAATCTTAAGCAGGAAATGGAGAAATCAAATACTTCGGCAGTGCTTCTTACATCATTAACTGTAGTATTACTGCAAAATTCTTTAGTACTATAATTAATAAACACTTTCAAATAATTTTCTCACTTGATTTTTCCCATGAATACAGGAAAACCAGCATTGTCCCCATTTTGTCATATATGGTAGCAAAGTTAAAAGACATGATAAATAGCACCCAGCTGGTAACTGTTGGATCTGGGATGAGACCCAGGTTGTCTAATTCTTATATTGAGCTTTATTTTAGTATACCAGGATCCCTGTAATCTTTTAAATATGACATTTATAGTTATGTAATTATAATGTAACATTATTGTAGAAAACCCAGAAAATATAGAAGAGTAAAATTACCAACAATCACACCAAACAGAAGCACTTACTATTCATATTCTGTATGTTTCATATATATGTATATGCAGGCATATACATATATACTTTATATATTTAATATATATATTGTTATATACACAGACACACATATATGTAGGTTAGTGCATGTACACAGTTTAAATTTCAACAGGTATAAAGACTACAAGTCTTTTACCTGCCATTATTCTCTAGCCTTGCAATCTCCCTCTCCACATATCAAAATAATTTGTATTAGGTTATTAGGTTGCTGCAAACACATTAGGTTGGTGCCATTACTTTCAATGGCAAAAACTGCAATTACATTTGCACCAATTTAATAGTTTCTTGAATGGCTCTCTGGAGATATCTTATCCAGAACTATTTTATCCATACAAGAAAAAAAGAACATACATATATTCATATATACATATGCACATATATAATATGTTTTATATGTATGTATATGTGTGTAGGTACATTCATGTGTACACACACACACAGACACACACACACACTCTCACCTCCATACCCATTCATTCATGAATGGTAAAATGCTATGTACACCTTGTCATTTTCCAAAAAGATCAAATATCTTTGTTTCTTTTTTATTTAACAATTTATCTTGGAAAAATTTTTATATAAATATATAGTTTCCTAAGTCTTTTTAAAATGGCTGCATGGTTATGCATTAACCTGTCCCCTATTGGTGACATTTAGGCTATTTCCAAACTTTATGGTTACTTACGCTGTGTAAAACTGTATAAAGCCATTTTAAGTGTGTGAGTTTGTGTTTTAGAACCAATTCTGAGAAGTGATATTACAGAGTTAAAGGGTGTATAGATGTCTAACTGTAAAATATTGACAAATTGGCATCCACAGAGGTTGAACCAGTTTGTATTCACCAGCTATACATGGGTGTGCCTATTTCTCCACATGTGTATCAATAGAGTGTGTTATCAAACTTCTTGATATTTGATAATCTGATACATAAAACATGATTTCTTAATATGCAAGTCTCTTATTATGAGTGGATTAAATGTCTTATTTTTTTGAGAACTAGTTAATTGTATCTTTTGTGAATTGCTTCTTTGCTCATTTTTCTATTGGCATATTGCATTTTTAATTAATTTATGAGTTATTTGTATCTTAGAGAAATTAATCCTCAGTTTGTAACATAAATTGATAGTACTTTTTTCTAATTTGTCTTTTTTTAAAAAAAGAACTTTGCATATGATAGTTTTTACTTTGCAGTTAAAAAAACTAGGTAGCCAAACTTATGAATTTTTTTATAGCTTCTGGGTTTTATATCATAGCTAGAAAATCCTTTCCTGCTCAAAGATTATAAGAAAATGTTCCCTCTTATAGAACTTTTATGGTTGCAATGTTTATATTTAAAATACTTATTATTTTATCTTTGTATAATCTATTTTGAGTAATGTATGTGATGTAAATCCACTGTTTTTTGTTTGTTTTTAGAGATGGGTACCTCTGACTTCCCTGACCATTTACTTAATTTTTCCCTACAAAACTGAGATATCCTCTTTGGCAAAAACTAAATTCCTCTATAGATTTGTATTTATTTCTTTGCTTTCTATTGTGGTGCAGTAATCTATTCAAGTGCCAGTATGACACTGTTTTAATTCTTGATCCTATAATAATAAATTAAACTTTATTATAATAATGTTTTTTTATTCTGTAATACATCCTTATTACTTTTCTTTTTCAGAGTTTTTCTGTCTATTCTTGCTTGTTTATTTCACTGCATAAACTTTGGAATCACCTTGTCTGGTTCCAGAAAAAAAAATGTGTCGATAGTTTTATTGGGATTATGTTGTATTTATAAATTAATCTATCAGAAACTGGCATTTTTATGATGTTGAGTCTTCCCCTCCAAGAATATGGTATTACTTGTCATTTGTTCAAGTCTTCTTTATGTCCCTCAGGAATATTTAAACTATTTATTCAAAGAGAAAACTTTCACATTTCATGCTGTTTTTTCTAGTACTTTTCCTTTTTTCTGTTACTGTAAATGTAAATTTATCTTCCTTATTTCTGACTATATTACATCTATTGGTTAGATATTAATTTTCACTCAGTCACCAGCAAAATGTGAGAATTTTACTTCCTTTTTTCCAGTTTTTATACCTTTAATTTCTTTATCTGGCAAAATTGCTTTGACTAATGCCAATAAACAATATTAAGTTAAATATTAGTGGTCATAGTGGAAATCATGGTCTTTTTTCAGATTTTAATGGCGATATTTCTTGTGCTTTACCATTAGTCATTATTCTGGCTCATGTGTTGAGAGATTTTTATTATGTTAAGAACATTTTTATATCTTCTATTTAATTAAGAATTTTCTTCAATTATTTTTTAAGGTCAAGAATGGGTTTTGAATTTTACCAAATGCCTTTTCAAAATCTGTGAAGAAAATCACAAGATTGTTTTCTTTAGAGCTATTAATATATTGGATCACAATTTTTTTTTTCTCATTATTAAACCACCTTCACATTGCTGGAATACATTACTAGATGTAGTGTATTTTTTAATGAGCTACTGGGGTCTGTTTACTAATGTTTATTTGATATTTGCATCAATAATCATAAGTAAGATTGGTTTATAGATTTGTTGTACAGTCTTTGTTGGATTTTACCAATGTTAAGCTTGATGCATAAAAAAGTGGGAGCTTTCTTTTTTTCTGTTTGGAACAGTTTAGCTGAAGGATCATTATTATTATTTTTAGGAAGACATGGAGGCTCCTCATACAGCTGTCTAGGGCTGGTGATTTTGAAGGAAAATAGCTCTTTATTAGCTTCCTCCATTTTTTCTATAGTAATTGATTTATTTAGATTGTTTTTTCCTTCTATAGACAGTTAGCTTAGTAAATTTTATTCTGCTAGAAAATTTATTCATTTCATTAAGGTTTCCTAACATATGCATAAAGTTGAGAAAGTCATTGCATATGGTACTTTTTGGTTTCTTCTATATTTGTAGTTATTTTCCTTTATCATATTTTGTTTACATATTTATGATTTCTCCTTTCACTTTTTTGGATCAGGTTATTAAACAGTTAATTGAGCTTATTGGTTTTCTCATTCAGCCTTTGGATTTGTATATTAATTTAAAAATGTATGTGTTTTTATAAAACATCATATTATTTTAACTTTAATAATTTTCTTTCATTAAATAATTTCTTGATTTGGATTCTTAATCCATTAAAAAAAATTCTTTCTTGTTAGTATAAGTACTGTGGACTATGCATTTTCCTGTGAACACTTTTAGCTGCTTTGATGCATATTTTTATTATTATTATTATTATTTTTAGACAGTGTTCAGAATTTATTTGGAGTTTTTCACCTCCTTGAATATCTTCACAGTTTATCACCCATATGCAGTCTAGAGATCTTAGTGTTTCTCATTTAAAAAAACTTCGTGTCTTTCACACTCTTTAATCCACAGGCTTGCCTCTCTGACTCTTGCGTTTTCTCCAGATTGGCAGCCAGATCAGACTTGTGCTCTGTCCCTTTGGCAGGAAGTGTAAGTGAGGGTGGGTTCTTCCATCGGGTTGTCTCTCTCTCCTTTTGTTGGTGCTGGCAGCCATTGATGCTCCTTACCTAGATCCATTAATTCATTGGGGGCTTCAAATGGTGATCATCTAATTTCATCATTTCTTTATCATTTATTACCTGTACAAAGAGGTTTTTATTTTCCTACCTGCCAGTCATATAGGAAAGACAGGCTAAGTCCTCAGATCTTTCCCTTTATTCACCAACTTTACCTGGTTTGCTGCCTTCCTCTGAGAGTGACCAATTAGCCTGTTTAAATCATCATAATTCATGGACTTAAACATAGTTGATTGATGGGTTTCAATCAACTGCAGTTATTATCTTCTGTAAAGCTGAAGTTGTTCTATTTTTGGCCAATGAGAGTCTCTTCATATTGGCTCCTGGGTCCTTTTGACACAATCCTGAAGTCTTTGAATAATGAAATGTTCTAGGCTCATCTTGTGAATTTCCTGCCCCAGAACTGCAACCAACCATTCCTAGAAACATCTCTGGTTTCTTTCAGTGACAAATTCTATTTCAAAATCATCATGTAGGTGCTGGGAGTGCTCACTGCTACTAAGGGCATCTTTCCAGTAAACAGAACCCATCAACACCTCGTGGATTTATAGGACAATTCCAATTCCAATTCAGTGTTCTTTTTTTTTCTCTAAAACTTTTCAGTATTACATCTATTCATCTCTGTTCTCCCAAACTGAAAACCCTAATTCTCAAGGACAGAGAAGATAATAGAATTAGAATATTCCATAATCACTCATTTATTTTGTCTAACATTACACTCATAAAAGTTTCAGAAGAACTATTATACCACAGCAATATAATTACTGAAATTATAACAGTTGCAGTACATACATTATCTAAGAAGATAGCCATTAGATTGGATGCTTTCCCTCTTCAAACCCTTATTCATCAGTGCTATAATCAACTAGAGGCTTAATGCTCACCACCAGTCTTTGCAATGTCTCCCCATTCGTTTTCATTGTCTGAAGCTATTTTTTCTGTTAAATTTATAAAGAAGGGGACATGGGACAATCTCCTCTGAGTTCTTGTATACTGTTAATAGCTAGTGATAAATTTCATGCACAAAAGTCCATTTTTCTGGATGTGAAATCTTTGACTTACATTTTCTTTACTTGAACATCCAAAATATGTCACTCCATTTTCCTCAGGCATGAAGTGTTGCTGTCAAAAAAATCTGTTGATAATACAGTAGTTTTGCCTTGATAAGTCACTTGCTGTTTTTGCCTAAAAGTATGAAGCATTTTTATTTTTATTTAAAGTCCAATAATTTGACTAGAATATATTTTTGTGTTGGTCATCACATTCTCAGGTACATGATGTGTTCTTTCAGTGTTAATTTAAAATAAATTAACCACACCTGTCATCCCAGCACTTTGGGAGGCTGAGGCGGGCAGATCACTTGAGGTCGGGAGTTCAAGACCAGCCTGGCCAACATGGCAAAACCCCGTGTCTACTAAAAATACAAAAATTAGCTGGGCATGGTGGTGTGTGCCAGTAATCCCAGCTACTTGGGTGGCTGAGGCAGGAGAATCACTTGAACCCGGGAGGTGGAGGTTGCAGTGAGCTGGGATTGCACCACTGCAGTCTAGGCTGGGCAACAGAGCAAGACTCCATCTAAAAAAAAAAATTCAGCAAAGTGTTTTGAATTACAGGATATGTGTTGCCTCTCCTCAACATATTTATTTTTTCTAAAATACTATTTACCTCATTTCTTTTCTATTTTAAAAATTTCCTCCTCTTTTCTAACCTTCTGTTCTTAAGGCATTAGCTGTTGTGTTCATTTATTCTTGTCTTCCTTTTAGGTTCGTCTTTATTTCTGCAATGAGGTTTTATTTTTAAATTTTTTCTGTTGTCTGATATTTTATTTTATAATTCAATTGTAACTTTGATCTTGTGTAATTATTATATGTTACTATGTTATTTATATTATACATTAAATATCATATGTCATTTAAGACAATTTATACGGTGTTATATCTTGTATAATTTTCTTGGCGTTTCTTAGCCTGTTTTGAAATAGCGCATTACAATTTTAACCCAGGTTTGAGCATGTCCTTCTGATATACAGACAGCATTTTGTTTCTCTCTCTCTCTTTCACTCTCTCTCTCTCCCCTTCCCATTCTCTCCCTAATAACTTTGTATGGGATTTGGTTTTGATATATTTATATCATTCATTTTTATGTAAAATTAGTTTTCTAGAAGGAGGCATGATTCGGGCTAGCTTTTTAAATTTCACAGAGCTCCTTCTGTTTTTTGCTTATTGCTTTTTCTTTTTTGTCTTTTTTCTTCTCTTCTTTTCTTTATTTTTCATTAATTAATTAATTCATTCATTCATTTTGGGGGGGGTGTTGTGTTAAAAAATATGATGGCTCACTTTCTGAGATTTCCTGGCACTATTCTTCTCTCCCATTGTTATTTGAATCTTCTCTTGCCTTTATCTCTAGTGACCCTTTTCTGCTCAATTTTGATTCTCCTTCCAACAGGTTTTCCTCAGTGTAAAATTCTGTCCTGGAAGGGAGCCCTGGAAAGTCAGTTTTGAGAGCATATGGAGTTTAAACTGATCCAACTCCTTTAAATCTCCCTGTGAGCCCCTTGCATTGGTCTACGATTGAACTAGGAAAAACATTCTCCATTTCAGCTGCTGTTCTCAGGTGGGCCTCCTGGTGCTTTGCTCTCACCTGGTTGCATTTGGGAGTTCACAGACCATCTCATCATTCAGTTTTTAATATAAATAGTGTCTGTGGAATTTGCTTTTTCTATCTAGTTGCTTCTGTTTTAAATGTGGGGATTTGGAAAGATTTTTCAAAAATCTGTGATGACATTGTTGTCATCTTCCAAGAATCTCCTTCAGATTTCTTTCTTTTTTCTTTTTTTGACACAAGATTTAAAAGAGAAGTTTTTTGTTAGTGATGATATTGTTTTGTTTTAAAACTTTTTGTTTTTAACTTTTAGAAGAATTGCCTTTTACCTTCTTGTTTTATTATTAAATTTCTAGATTTGTTATAAGAGTTCTAGTCTTGTTTTTGTATTCAGGAATGGCTTTGGGTGCAAAGATATTCATATCTCTGTTATCTTCATTGTGAAATGTACTCCTTACCATTATAAAGTTCCCTTTTTTGTTTTATTTAAATACTTCTGCAAGTAGATGAAGTTACTTTTTGTTTGCGTTTCCTGCAATATTTTGTTATTATTTTTTATTTAAGCAGAGAATTGTCTTTTAAAAGGATTAAAACTGGGAAGTTTGAAATTTATATTTATGGGAAGTAGAATAGTGACCCCCAAAGCTTTCCAAATCCTAATCCCCAGAACCTGTGATTGTTGCATTACAAGGCAAGAATCAATTAAGTTTGAAGACTGAATTAAGGTTGGTAACCAGCTAAACTCAAAATAGGGAGAGTAGCCTAGATAACTCAGGTGAGCCCAATATAAATCACAAGACCTTTAAATGGGGATGATGAGGGGCAGAAACGTCAGAACCAGAGAGAAGACATCACGAGAAGGGCTTGATCAGCCACTGAAGATAGAAAAAGACATGAACAAGGAAGCTGGAAGATGCAAGAAAACCATTTCTTTTCTAGGACCTCCAGAAAAGAATGCAGCTCTGTCAACACCTTAATTTTAGCTGAGACTCACTTCAGACTTCTGACCTCCAGAACTGTAAGATAATAAGTTTATGTTATTGTAAGTCAAATTTATGGCAATTTGTTATAGCAGCAATAGGAAACAAGTTCAATATTATTTCTATATTTACCACTTATGGACCTCTTCATTCCTTTGTGTAGATACAAATTTCCATCTGGTGTCCTTGTCCTTCTGCCTGAAGAGCTTCCTTTAACATCTCTTATATTGAGGGTCTGATATCTGAAAAAAATATTTGTGTCACCATCAATTTTGAAAGATATTTTCATTTGGTACAGAATTCTAGTGAGTGTTTTTTTTTTTAATGCCTTATAGATGTCACTTCCTGCTCCTTTGGTGTGCAAAATTCTAATGAGAAGTACAATGTCATTCATGTTTTTGTTTCGTGTACCTAACGTGTCTCTTTCCCCCTCTGGCTGTCTTTAAAATTTCTCTTTATCATTGATTTTGAGCAATCTTACTATGTGCCTTAGTTTCATTTCTGTTATGTTTCTTTTATGTGATATTTATTGATCTTTTTGATCCTATAGGTTTATAGTTTTTATAAAATTTAGACCAGTTTTAACTGTTTTTTCAGATTTTTTCAAATCTTTAAAATCTTTTTCTCCTCTTTGAAGAATCCCATTATACCTATATTAGACCACTTGCTATTGTAATAGATATCATGGAGACTCCTACAACTTTTTTCTTTCTCTCTGTGTGTCATTTGTATAGGTTCTATTGCTATTTGTTCAAGTTTATTGATCTTTTCTTCTTCAGTGTCTAAGATATTAGACAGATATTAATCTCATCCAGTGTATTTTAATTCAGGCACTTTTAATTTCTACATGTTTCATTTTGTTATTTGTAAATGTCTTCTATGTCTCTCCCAATAATGTTAATACTTCCATTCACATTCTCGATAATGTTTTTTTTTTTGTTTTTTTGTTTTTTTTGACGTAGTCTTGCTCTGTTGCCCAGCCTGGAGTGCAAGGGGTGCAATCTCACCTCACTGCACCCTCAACCTCCTGGGTTCAAGCAGTTCTCCTGCCTCAGCCTCCCAAGTAGCTGGGATTACAGGTGCCCACCACCACACCCTGCTAATTTTTGTATTTTTAGTAGAGACAGGGTTTCACCGTGTTGGCCAGGCTGTTCTCAAACTCCTGACCTCCAGATCTGCCCACTGTGGCCTCCCAAGGTGCTGGGATTGTAATCCATGCCCGGCAAGAATGTTTTTAATATTTATAATAGTTTTTAAAGATCCTGTGTGCTAATCTATCCTCTCTGTCATGTCTAGGCCTGTTGTCTAGATTGGATTGTCCCTGAATTGTAGTTTCCCTTTTCTTCTTTGCATGTCTGTTAATTTTTGATTGGATACTAACATTGTGAGTTTTACACTTTGAGTGATGTGTTTTGTTGTATTCTTCTGGAGAGTTGGGTTTTGTTCTGATATACAGTTATTTTGGGTCAGTTTGATCCACTTGTGGCATGCTTTTAATTTCTATTAAGTCAGGTCTAGAGTATCCTTTTTTCTAGGGATAATTCAGTTCTACTACAAATGTGAAAGACTTCTGAGGTCTGTATCAAATTCTCGGTAGACTACAACATTTCTTCACAATGGCTTTCCTTTCTGAGCCCTAGAGATTGTTTGGTCTACTTTGTTCCAGTATTTCTTTTCCCGGTCTCAGGGAATTTCTACTCGTGTGTACACTGATTACTCAACCAAGACTCAAGGGGACCCTCTGAATATTTTCAGAGCTCTCACTCTGTGCATCTTCTTCTTCTTTGCTAGTATTTGCCCTTACAAATCCAAGACATTACAGCCTCCTGAGATATACCGTTTCCTCTTTTAAGCAAGACTTGTAGGCTGTGCGGTTAACACTCTGAGCTGCATTCCAGAAACTGCCTCCAGGCAGTAAGCTTTTGCATTGCAAGGCCCACCTGATCTGCTTCCTTTTCGTCAGGAATCAGTGCCATGTTGCTTGTTGGCCAATATCTAATAATATATATATATATATATATATATATATATATATATATATATATATATTCCAGATTTCAATTAGAAGGGCAATTCCCATAGCAATTAATCCTTTGAGGGAAGAAACAAATGTTCCCTACTCCTTTAAAGACAAATTCTCATACCCTAAAACTTGAGGGAAGTCCTGCTTCAAAATATTATGATAGCTTTTAAGAAGTGTATGCTTCTTTTGTGCAAACACACACACACACACACACTTTGGGAAAGAAAAAGGGAGGATTTATGGCTTAGTATGGGCGCCAATTTGGCTTCTCCTAAATCAGAACATGAGACTAGTACTTGTGTGCAGGTAGTTTATTTGGAAAGTAATTAGATAAAACAATATGAGGTAGTTGTGGGGAGTGAGACACATCAGGAGGAAGACCAGGGTAGAAGAAAGAAAAAAATGGAATTTGATTCTGCTGTGATCTCTAAAAAGTATATAGAACTATAAATCAAAAGTACTGGAAGCTGAGTTTTCTTGGGGAGCATCAACTCCTCTGTACTCCCAGGCTGCCTTTGCTCCTATACCACTCAAACCCCCTTGGCAATGGGGAAGGCCCTGGGGTTAGAATGTGTAAAGAAACCAGGCACACTCTTGAGATGGGTGCTGGCAGTGCAAAGGGAGTTGGAGATATTCACCAGAGCTACAGCTGAAGTCAAAGGTGAGTCAAGGAGCAGTGGAACAGGCACCACAGATGTTGGCTACAGTGTAAATTTTGGGATGAGAACACAATACATCCTCAAGACTAGACCATGAAAGAAAGTCTGACTGGGCTGTAACCAAGCCTAGGTCTTAATGTAGTTTCCTATTGAAATTTGTAGCCTTGGATAAAAGGGATCCTATGGCCAGCCTATAAGTTAAATCATTTATACATTTGCCACCAGAGAGAAAGAAATGAAAAATATAGCAGAGCAAAGGTCTGGGGATGGGTGGAGCACACATTTTATACAGAGGCTGGGTTCCTTTGGATAACAGGCTTCCCCTGGCTTGGATTCTCGGTCCTCTTTTTCCAACCATTTAATGTTCTGCACCTCTTCCCCTACTCCTAGAGTTCCAGGGTCTTTCTACCCCACAAAACACCCTGTTGAGTAAGGCCGCAGTAGAAAATAACCTTAAACCCTCAGATTTAGCAAATCCTGGCCAACCAGATGCTGACCTGCTGTTATCATTGAGTAATACTTTTAAAAAGACTTGATGTCTATTAAAAAGTCATAGGACACTAACAGAAAAAAATGATTTAACAACGTGATATTGCCCCAATTCTAAATCTCCATGTAAGAGGATACGTTTCCTCTTATATCTCCTGACTCTAAGCATGCCAACTCAAACTTTACAACTATATCTGACCTCTTCTCCTTACAACATAACTCCTCTCTCCTAGAATTCAAGCCCTTATCATAAAGTCTCTGGATGAAAATCACCAATCTTGAGTTCTCGACAATAGAACTAACAGATGAAAGAGTAACAGATAAAACAAAGTATATATCCTGCTCATTATGAAATAACTGGGAGGTATGGGACTATACCAGGGCATTTGTCATTGATAGTTGAAATCATGCTCTGCCCACGATGACAAATTTGTGCTGATGCTAAGGAGGAAGACATTATTTATAATTTTAGGAAGCACTTGAACATTGCAACTGGTCTTTCTCCTGGTGAAGTCCTCTCATCTGAGAACTTCAGTGTATCATCATGCAAGGGGAATAAATTTCCACTGATCATACTGTTCTCCTTTCCTCTGTGACCTACCTTAATTTCTGAAGAAAGATGAAAATCCCCATGGCACCTTTATGAATCTGTGAAATTGTTAGAACAGGGGCAGATCAGGCAATGCATTAGTCAAATCAGCCTGCATTATGGTACAGTCCCAGGGTATGAATTGAATTGCATCGGGACATTACAGAATGACTCAAGTTCTATGTATCTAAGCTATAAGAAACAGTCATATTTAAAGAGTGGAACACAGGGCTGGTCCCAGAAGAGATTGTAAAGCCATCCAAGACAAGACATCTCGTGCTGAAAACTTAAGTATTAGAAGCAGAGCACAAGAAGGAATGAGATAGGTTCAGGTCAACAGTTTTAGAGGGCTGCAGCTGTCTTAATGGATGGTGTCCAGCTATGGGTGATGGGTGGAATTAGATAAGAATGGGTAATTTTGATTGGTTGGTTTAACTGAAACAGAGCTGGTGTAGACAGGCTCGTCTCATATTCTGCCATGTATTGAAGATTGAGTACCCTATCCAGATGGTAAGCACTTTGGGGATAATGTGGTGTCGTGTAATTTTCTATAACCAACATACCACCCAGAACAATGTTTTTCTCACTGCATGTTTCCTAACTGGCTGAAAACCCTGCTAACATATCAGCCATTTCATTCAGTCTGGCATAAATAATGCTAAGTGCTGGTTCATGTAAACTACATTTGACAAATCGGTGTTTAAATGTTTTATGATTTATTATAACTAGCAATATTTTCTAAACCCATTTTACTCTTTAAAAAGTAAATCAAGAACATATTTGCAGGAGGTGTGTGAATTTTAAATCACTTTCACCCACATTAAATGTTCTCATTTAATTTAATGAGAATGGTCTCATTTCCATTAGGAAGTTCTCTTGTGTTTTACTGCCTCAATGCCTTAAAGAAAGAGTCAAGTTTATATTCCGGCAAAAGGGCAGTGTTCCATCAAACCTGGGCTGCCTGCATTATATTGAAAATTCCATGCTGCATTGATTACTGGTCTCAATAAACACATTATGAAGACTTTTATGATTACCAGTGCTTGAGAATTATTATAAAATATAATGAAAGAAATATTTAATATTGCCATGTGATTGCTTCCTACATTTTTGTTTCTATTTTAAAGACTTAGTTAAAATGGTATTGTTCACCTCTAAGATCCCAATACTCTGTGGTTATAATAAAACTAAGAGACACATAACTTTAAAGAGCAGCCGAGCAGCTCAGGTTTGATGCTTTCCAGATGACGTGGTCAGGCAAAGTGATCTCTCAATCTGAAGGGCACAGGTGCTCAGGTGGACAGCGAGGACAGCCAGATTCACTTCACACTGAACATTCCGGCCAAGATCTAACATTTACCAAATATTGAAAATACATGAAACTAGGACTTGTGGAATGATGTTTATGGACTACAGATTAGTGTTTATGTGCATGCACATGTATAGGACTAAGGGGGTCTTGATATAATAGACTAACTTTGCCTACAGACTTTATAATGGTCTTTCTTGGCCTCGAGAATTCAACTGAAAGTTCTGAATATTCAAATTACTTTTGAAATTAGAACAATTATTTTTTAGTTTGTGACTGATGTGATGAATTAAGAATATAATCTTTATTCTATGGACTTTGAAACCATTCTAGACTCAAAGGCATTCCCCAAAGAGGAGTTACACAGAAAGGGGCAAAGAGGTCTAATATTTACCTGTGGTGGTTTCATAAAGTGTCATTGTGGCAAAGCTGAACTACACTTCCCAGAATTCCCCTTTGTTTCCAGAAAGGGTGGGCCACAAGAGGAAGTGGGAGATTTGGAGGAGGGAAGTGAAGCAGTCGCCATTTTATAGCTCAGCATGTTGTCATTAATCGGCTGACTCCCTTCAATGGTGTGAGGTAGTAGCTAGGCTTGCAACTGCTTCACAGTCCCCTCGATCCTCCTTCAGCTTCTTCAACTCCTGGGAGAGTAGACATGTTTAGCTCCATAATGAAGGATCCCAGCCATCCATACCACTAGAGTCAGAGGTGACAAGGACTGGCATGGGTTCAGTCTGTCCTTGCAGAGGTCTAGCTCATGCTTGTGGATTCTCCCCTGCTTTACATTCATCTTCCCTTCCTAACTGCCTGCCCTGTGGACTTCAAGTTCCAGGTCAAATCCCTGTAATGGTGTGTATCAGTTTATATATTGATCAGGACTCAGAGAAGCAGAACCACAGGATACATTTAGAGACGCTTGTGTCTGCACATGTGTGTAAGTATATATATCCTTTCCCTCTGCTTCTGAGAGAATCTTGACTGATGAACTATCTCTATCGGTCACACTGATATTGAGGCTTGGGTTGAAGGCCTAGGTTTGTTATTGTTCTTGTTGCCGAAATGCATTCTTCATTTCATTTTGGGTGATCTGTGTTAGTGAAAATGCCCTTGTAGTGGTTTTCTAGCACCTCCCCTAAGAGATTACTTTAAAAGAGCTGAAGTTGTAAAATCTAGGAAGATTTTCAAAGTGCTTTTATTAACCTCTCCTTACTCCTCTTCTCTACTGGTGTCCCTCTGTTGACTAGTCTACTTTACATCTACAGGAAGGAGATTACACCTAAGAGAGTGGCTATGAAAACAACATCTTTATTTCTTCTATGATTTTTAGTTCTGACTTTAAAGAAGAAAATCCAGAAAGAATTTTTCCAGTGGTCAAGCCTGAGAACTTGGTCTGAAATTTAAAAATCAAATTATGTTTAGTCTTGCACATGGAAAGTTGGCTCAATTCTCTCATGATTTATTTTTCACTTTGATCTGATGTTGGGCATGCAGTACGCAGTGGGATGCAGGATTTCAGACCTGATGACCTGGCCTGTCAACTCCTTTGTTACCTCATCACTCAGAAGAGGGGGCATTTGGAACTTTGTTGATAGATTGGCTTATATATGAACAAACTAAGAGTGATCCAGCTTTCTCGTCCAGATCAACATTGGCTCAGTAATGCTGACAGTAGCAAAAATTGCTTGTGATTGCAAGAGCGATTACCTTCCGCCACAGAGAGCAGATCTGCTCTTTCTCCTCAACTGACATGGTCCTCTGCCATTACTGTCATGGCAGCCATTCTGAGGTTTCCAAATGCTTTTAGGCCAGATGTGAAGGCACACTGAGCTTGGACTGATTTTGGAGCTTCTTGAAAGCCAATTCAGTTTCTAAGAATTTAGACCAAGAATTTAAATAATAACAGCTCACATTTACAAAGTGCTGATTCAGGCTTAGTGCCAAGCATTTTACAGGCATTTTCTCATTAGAGCAACTCTCTGAGGAAGGTGTTATTATCCCTGTGTTAGAATTGAGAGCACTGAGGACCCAAGGGGTTAAATAACTTGTCTGAAAGTCACATGACTAATAACTTGAAGAGCTAGGATTTGAAACCAAAAAGTTGAACCCCAAGTCCATGTGCATAATCACCATGCAGCACTGGAAACTGGGGGTAAGTCCCATGGGAAGGAATGAAATACTCTGCATTGGTGACTTACAGTAATAGAATAGAAGATTGCCTTGCTCCCTTTCCCATCTCACCCCAAATCAGAGAAGCCTATCTTATGGTCAGAGAATAGACTGGGGAAGAGCTGAAAGTGTACGTTTATCTCCCTCTCATAGCCCTTGGAGTCAAAGCAAAAAATAAAAATTGACTCAGCGGGTGAGCAGGTGCCTCAAGGGCACTGCCTGAGGTGTCTCTGCCTCTTCTGGCTGTAGCCCAGTTCTCTGCTAGGACAACAGATTAGAGCAATGGTGGTGTTTCTCTGAACTTTTACTAAATAACTGGGGAAGCTACACATACACATTTTCTCAGACTATTAAATTACTACCAAGTTAGGAGATAGGAGTGAGGCAGAATGAGCAGATTCTACTCCCTTTGGCAAGCAAAGCAAACAGACAAAAAAATCCGGTCCACATGATTCTAGTCAAATATGCTAAATGCCCTGTTACCCAGAAAGTACATTTTATGCCCGTTGGTGAACTATCAGGGATTGCTCTGCTGAGTGGCAGGTGGAGAGAAAAGCCAGTCCTGCAGGCTGCTCTCTGCGCCTGGACTGGTACTTGAGCTGGGCCCACTGTTCGACCTGCCCCTTTTAGTTTTAATTAATATTCTCATTGCCTTCCCATTCATGAAGTAAAATCAATATGATGACTAGTACTTGACTTATGATATATAGCTTGCAGCATTGCCTCTGTCCTTCCAATCTGTAAGAACTAATGAGATATATTCAAAGTCAGAATTCTGATTCAAGTCATCTCACATTTTGTAAGCACAAATGTATCTGTCCTTGTATCTCAGTTTCATCATTCCCCTGTTTTCTCTTAAGAAAATGTATTCACTCCTTAGGACATATGTTAAGTGTCTGTCTGTGTTAGGTGCTGCAGATACCAAATCCCACATGGTCCCTTATTCAATGAGGTCAGGGACTGGCACGGGAGCTTACGGTGTGAATGAGCCACAGCCATCCAGTGTCTCCTGGGTGCTGGCGCATCTCTGTCTGTGGATAAGATTTCGGGGAAGTCTTTATAGAAGGCAAAAGAGATGATTAAGCCAAAATTTGAAAGATGCAAAGGAAAAGAGGCTTGAGAAGCTATGAGAATTTGAATGACTGAGTAGCATGAGTAGAAAAAGGGCACATGTAGGTGCATTGCTAGAACCACATGGAAGAGTAGGCAAGAAGCCAGAAGGAATCTTGAATATCATGGTAAATAACTTCCATGAAATGGGAAACAGCAACCATCGAATGATTTGAAGCAAAGGAGAAACACAATCAGGTTAGTATTTTAGAAGTTTTCTCTGCAGCAATGTTGAAGATGGATTCGAGAGTCCAGATTGGCGGTAGGGGGACCAGTTAGAAGCCTTTGCATTATTTTTGCCAAGAGGTGTGGAAAAAAGGAGTCATTAAGCAGACTTTAAAAAATGGTCTTCCAAGCAGCAGGGGTAGATCCAGGATTGAGGATAGCCAATCAAGGAGTTTCAAACCAAGGCAGGAGGATTTCATGAATACAGAGTGGCTGACAATATCAAATGCTGCAGGCACATCTGAAAAGATGCACAAGTAGCTGCTGGATTTGGCATTTTTCAGATGACTGGTAACCTTGGTAAGGTTAGTTTCAGTTAAGTGTTGAGGAAAGAGTCTGAGTGTGTTGAGGAGGGCTTGGGAAATGAAGATGTTGGGAGGTTAGTATGGCCTGTTATTCTGAAAGGTGCTTGGCTGTGATGCTGACCAGAATGACAGGTTTTTTTTTCTTTTTTTTCATTTAAGAAAATAAACAAAAAATAGGAGATGGAAATGGCTGTGAAAATGGAACTGAGTCAGCTCCCTGTGGTCTTGCTAGTATTGGCTCTTTAAGTCCCAGGACATACTGCAGCTTCAGAAGGATGAGCCAGTTGGACTAAGCCAGCACGAGAATAATTTTTTTTTTCTTTGTCAAGGGTGACTCTCCTGATCATTTTCCTACATTTATACCTGAATCCCATCTCCTGCCCCCTCGCTGAACCTTCTCCCATTGACTTGGTTAATGCTTGTGCCTTTACTAATCCCCTAACACTACTGTTGACAACATTACAGTCCTCTGGCTCAAGTTTTGACTCTTTTTACTCCAGGTCCTAGACTGTGGACAGACTTTATAAGGTCATCCTGGGTTGCAGTTCCACCCATGCCAGGATCTGAACCACACAAGGCCAGGATCTGAACCTCTCCCGGGTTAGCATCCTCTAAACAGAATATCAGATAGCAGTTGGAGGTTTAGAGTGGGGGCTCTGTAGCCAGATTGCCTGGGTTCAAATCTTGGCTCAGCTACCTGCTAGTTGTGTGATCTTGGACAAATTTCTTCACCTCTCTGCCTCAGTTTTCTCATCTGCTCTGTGCAAATAACAGAAGTCACCTCAATGCATTGCTTTAAGGATTAAATGTGTTAATATATGTAAGGTGCTTAGAACACTGTTTGGCACATAGTAAGTCCTCAGTGCTTGTCCTTATAAATAGGACAAGTTCCACAGTAAGTTCCAGCAAGGGTTTTTACCTTTTTGCTGCCCTCTGGTGGCCAGTGAACATATCGGAGGACTTAAAACCCAAAGTTCATCCCATGTGTGCTGAATACAATGTAGATCAGACTGTAATGATGATGATGACAGCCGAAATACTTGCTTATTTTACGTATTACCCTAAATAATTCTACTGAAATAGGTAGTAATCATTGTCACCTTTGTATAAAGGAGAACATTGATGCTGAGAAGAGAATTTACCTAAGAAAAGCTGTATGTAAGCTATATGTGGATTAAATGAAATATCATATGCACTAAAGTAATCCTTATTTGTAGCCAGGGATTCAGTTTGAAAGAAATAAAAATTTAGTTTAGTTTAAATTCAGTTCAGGGAATATTTTGATCTGATTTTGTCCCAGTTCAATAGTTTCATAAAACATATAGTTTTGGCTTCAAATCAAACTGCTTTAGTAGGTATTTTTTTTCTTCCCCAGGGAAAGTTGCTTCAGTTCATGGTTTAGTGAAACATTAACATTTGGGTTCAGTTCTATTTGAAGATTGGTTTGGAGTTAGGTTTGGTTCAAGTTCTGTTTCCAGGAGTCTGGTGAATTTTAGATTGATGGACATATTCAGGAAACAGCCAATGGCTAACAAGAATGCACTGCGCCTGTTTCATCAAAAACGTTTCCATGGCTCTCTTGTCTGGACCCATATGATATCTGGTTCTCTTTAACTTAGCTGTCCGGAGACAGAATAATAATGCTAAACATAGTAGTGAGTAGTGATTTTGCAACACTGACAAATGATCTCACTTTGCTGGATAGACTTCTAAACTCACAAATTCATGAATTTAGTCACACATTCATTCTAAAAGATTGTACCTCATAGATGGATGGAATCTGGGGGCTACATGTGTCTTGCGCTTGCTCTCTTGTCCCCATTGTAACTATGCAAACAGTGTGTGATTGTGACAACTGTTTCAAATATAGACAATATCTCGCTGGTAAGTTATCATTTTTCATTTTAAAAGATGTTATGAATTCTGAGGTCCAACTTCAGTGTATACAGTGTCCAAAATGTTTTTGAGAAAATTGTGTTTTCAATTTTAGAATGCAACTTAATGACAAAATAGGACTAAGTTTGTGGAAAAGGTGTTTATAACCAACTTAGCTGGAACATATTCATTCTGTTGAGCAAGGGGAAGCCTAAATTAAGATTTTGTCTGTATTGGGATAGTGGTTAATGTGTCAGAACTGAGAGAATTAGGAAGCTGGGACCAGAGAATATAGGCTGAATTGGGGTCTTCATCAAATCATAATTGTGGTAACATTTATTGGTCATAGACTGTGTGCCAATCCTCTGTTACATAGGTACTATAATTATTTTTTTAATAGTTAAGAAAAACAAAGCATAAAGAAAAATAAAGTAACTTGTCCAGAATAAAGCAACTTGCCCAGAGTGTGCCAGTTAGCAAGAAACAGAATTTGAACCCAGCCTAATGCAGAGCTCAGTCACTTAACCATCATAGCGAGTTTTCAGGTAGTTAGGAATTGGGCACAAATATAAATTAAGATCTAGGAAAAGCAGAAATTCAGACACCAAGCAGACAAACAAAAATCAGGGCATGTGCAGGGACCTGGAGTCAAGAGAAGTCAAGGGTCAGAACCTTTTCACGTAGATGAAAACCAGAGAGGGGAGAAAACTAGTCTGATGATAAAAGGAGAAGAAAAAAAGGTAAATTTGGCCAGGCAAGACAAGGGGGCTAGGAGAATAAGGCCTTAGCTGTAAAAGTCCCTTGTCTTAAAGGCGTTTTCCATCCTGGCCAGGTGGCATTTGTTGAGATAGAAACCAACTTGATATTGAGCTCCTTAGGTGTGATTATAGCAAAAGGTATATACATTCACTCAGTTTGGGTAGCTATGGAAAGTCAGAAATAAGAACAACTTTATATAATATTAAGCACAGGGGCAAAAAATCTACAATTTTGTTACACATCATCTAGTTCAAGTCCCCACTCAAAGGGAGACTTTCTTCGGTGGCATCTCTGATCAGGTTATGCAATCTTTGCTTTCACGTTTCCAGGGATGATGAGCTCACTGCCTTCTAGCCAGCTCCTTTCTTTTATTACAACATTCTAATTGCTGGCATGTTCTTTCTATAAAGGCCTAGAATTTCATCCTTATGACTGCTGTCCATTATCTTGACTGTCTGTCTGTGACCAGCCAAGAGCACATACATGCATTTTTTTTCTATATGACAAACCTGTAAGAGATGAAAATGTTTTTAAAAATCCAAGATACAAAAATCTTCCCACAGATTAAAAAAAAGCCCCAGGTGTCTTTGCTTGTTCTGTTAGGGTTATAGTTACAGGTGGGAAGAGATGCCACACCCAACAGTAGTCCAATGTTTCCATTTTCACTCCCACTCCAAGGAAAGTTCACCCTCAGATACCAAGTTTTAAACAATATCCTGCTGTCTTTGCAAAACTGGAGAGTTAATAGTGCTTTCTTTTTCTCATTAACTGTGTAAAAACAAGCTAGCATTTTGCAAAAAGAAATGTATTAAGAGAAAGATTAAAAAAAACAGCAGAAGAAAAAATGAAAAAAGAAGAGTGACTGTATGATTAATAGACATTTTCATAAATTTGCCCTATATTTCTCTTAAGCCAGGGTGATTCCTTCTATCTGCTCTCTATAAGACAGGGGAAGGAGACTGCTGTGGAATTTCATCTTCCTTTTGAAGAGTTAGAGCAGTGCTATGTCAAATGTTGAACAAGGGAGCTGTGGTGATCTACTCAGATGGTTAGCAGAGAGCACAGTGGTCATTACTTCTACTGTGAAAAGAGAACTAGAAGAATCAACCTTTTATTGAGCACCTACTAGGGACCTCTTAATCCTCCTCATGGTAACCTAGTAAGGAAGCATGCATTATAAAACATTTTATGGATGAAAGAGCAGAAGTTTAGAGAGGGTAAATTGCCTCAAGTGCACATAGTAGCATTAATAATAGTAATAAAAATACAGGTGACTGCTAAGTTTGGATGTTTGTGTCCCCCACAAAATTCATGCTGAAATTTAACTCCCAATGCAATAGTATCAAGAGGTGGGGCCTTCTGGGGGTGATTAGGTCATGAGGGTTCCACCCTCATAGATGGGATTAGTGCCTTATTAAAGGCCTAGAGGGAAATAGCCAGGAACTTTTGCCCTTTCTGCCCTTCCACAATGTGAAGAGACAGCATTTGCTACCCCCCAGAAGATGTCGCATTCAAGGCGCCATCTTGGAAGCACAGACTGGGCTCTCACCAGATACCAAGCCTGCTGGTGCCTTGATCTTGTACTTCCCAGCTTCCAGAACTGTGAGAAATAAATTTCTGTTCCCTATAAATTACCCAGTCTCAGGTATTTTGTTATAGCAGCAAAAATGGACTAAGTAACCATCCTTTATTAACGTCTGTCACATAGTAGTTACATGTAGCAGTTACTTGACATATTCTTTTTCATTCATTCATTTAAATGTTATTAACTTATAACCAGTACATGGCTAAACTGTAGTTTGAAAGTAATCAAACTAATATATATAGATTGAAGGCCTATTGACAAGCCAGGCATTATGCTATGCACTACATTTGATCAACAAATTACAATCCCACTTTCAAGGAATTTACCCTTCAGTAACAGATTAGCAAACAAATAAGCAATCACAATCTAGAATGAAGAATATTGGTCTGAAGGCTATGCTCTCTTCCCTCCAACACATTGAGAAACATGAAATCTGGAAACATGCTGATGGTTCCTTAGGCTAGGCTCCAAGGAATTCTCCCTGTAAAAGTCTCTGGGCCATAGTAAGTCTCTGCTTACTCTGCATGATATGGCCCCAGAAGAGGAAGGAGTGGGCATGGAGGTAGCAGTGTGGTGCCTGGAAATGTCAGCAGGAGAGGACTTGGAAGTGGCTGCTTGGCCACGTATGCATGTGTGTGTATGTGCACGCGCACACTCAAGGGGTGTGCGTGTGTGTGTGCATGTGCACACACTAAGGGGCTTCCAGATGGCTCAGCCCTTCTAGTGAACTGCTTGCCAAGCTATGAGTGACCTCTTCTATAGGGCACTGGAGTATTGGCTGGGCCTGGGGAGTGGGGTGGGGGTAAATAAGGTGGGGGTTGGAGGGAATTGGTGTGCTGTGGTCCACAAAGACAGAAACATAAATTTTTTTCATTAAAACAATCTTGAAATTGTTGGCAAGCCCATAAAAAGGCTTAGTTAGAGCCGTCTTGGGGTAACTTTTCTTTGAGTTCAGTTTATTAATTTAGGTTTTTACATGGCTTTTTATTAAGAAACATATGGTACTTTAGGCCATTTAACACCAAGGAAAAGCTTCATAAAGAAATGTTCTGAGCACCAATATAATATAAACTTGTCCTGTTACCGTTTACAGAAAAACAAGTTATTGAGAGATTTGTGAACGTTTTCTGTACTTTCTTATATTTAATGACGAGATATTTTCATTTACAAACATGTATTAAGCCTTTCAAAAAGGAAAAGAAGAACTTGGGTTAAAAAAAGTATGTGTGTGTGAGTAGTTGAAAGAGGATGGGAATTTCACAATAAAATAATATATGCTATATACTAACCCAAATGCTTTATTGGCCTGTTGAGGAGTTTTCTTAAAGCAGCTGAGGAGGATGTCTTGTGTTGCTTGAAATTAGGGTAAGATTCCATAAAATGAAATCCTTTCAAAACTGTTCTCTACAAAGAAATGCAGTCCAATTAGAAAAAGAGCCTTGGGGTTGACCTCATTTGCCCCACTTCATTGGGCCCATTGCTGGACTCTGGTTCAGAGTTCCAGCCCCAGAGACAGAGACTTCTCAAAGGAATAGTACCCAACCTGGACAAAACATCTACTGGAGACACACCCCTCTCACCTTCTGTTCCATTGGGAATTACATCCAGCATTGCAGTTGACAGCCTTGCCACCCATGGTGGAGGCAGCCATCCAGGAACATCCACATGCCAGGGGCTGAACTATGGACACCAATCCCAAAGATTATATGTAGCTGATTGTGGGCTGCCAGTTGGAGGGCTGGAGCTGAGACCAGTGGAATCTCAGCCTTACAGGGGTCACATATGTGGCAATTTGTGCCAGGAAAGCCTTACATTGATGGTTCTCAACTGGGGGAAATTTTGTCACCCAAGGGATATTTGACAAGATGTGGAGACATTTTCAGTTGTAACAACTGAGGGAGGGGGTGCTATAGGCATCTAGTGGGTAGAGGCTCAGAATGCTGCTAAATATCCTATTACTTTTGCACCAACCTAATATAATGCATGGAATTGACCCTACAACAAAGAATTACCCAGCCCCAAATACCAATATTCCTGCCGTTGAGATATTAATACAGAGAGATGCCTGCTGGGAATTGGATTGGTGAGTGCACAATTGAAGTGGAGCTATTGTTTTCCTTTCATGGTCTATCCAGAATAGTCCCAGAAACTCACCTTGATCATGCCTGAGAGACCTTTGAGGCACTATACCAACTCTACTTATCTTGCCATGTAGGTAGGGAGTATTGACTTTTCAGGTGACTGTGCACCTTAGGAGGGTGGACACATGGGTCTGTTTTCCTTTTGTAGGCTTTAAAATGAGATAGCAGAGACACAAAGGAGGGGTGGGGGTGGACAAAGATATTTTAGGCTTTGAGTTCATGAGGTGGAAGATCCCACCTTATAGAATGGAATTGCAGTTTTGGAGGTGGCTGTGTCTGTGACCAGGAAGAGGATGGCAGTGAAAGGCATCATTACCACCTCACGTCATTGGAAGAGGAGAGGACCAAGACTCAGAACTAAAATGAGACTTCCCCTGGCCAGCTGCTGATCTTCTACAAATGTGCCCCATTTTGGCCACAGTACAGGTGTTTTGTTGCTTCCTTAGTTGACTGTCTTAGTTGCTTCCCCAAGCTGCTTCCCTAGTTGACTGAGGAAGCCGACACTACTGTCCTCAGGGAATGACCTAGGGTGGATAGTACACCATGATCTACAAAAGATGAGAATGGATACTCAGTTTACACCAAACTTAGATTTTCACTGATCCCATGTAGCAATGAAATTCACATATTTATTCAGCTCTTGCTATTAGCAAGACACTCTCCTAGGATCTGCGGGAAAGATATAAAGAGGAATGGATCATGCCCTCGCTCTCAAAGACTCATTCTATTGTAGGGTAGACAGACATATTTCCCACTCTGTAGAATATAACTATAATAAAAACATATTGTTGTAAGTGCTATAATAGAGGTATGACATGCCACATGTAGTGGGACAATTGGGAAGCAGAAAAAAATTATTCCCACTGGGGGCATGTGGGAGGACCTTACAAACATCCTACCATCTTTCTCTCTGTAAGAGAGAAAGTGGCATTTGCACAGGACCTTCAAAGATAGTAGGAATTTAATGGAGAGATGAGCATTCAGTGAACGTAACAGAGCACATGGCTTGTTAGAAATCACAATTAATTTGGTATATTTGAAACAGATGAAACTTTCAGGGGAGCTGTAACAAAGATTTTTAAAAAAGGGCATTTAGAGTTGATCACAGAGGACATGAGTACACAGATGAGGAATTTGTGTTTTATCCCATATGTAGTAGCAAACTGAAGACATTTGAGCAGGGGATTTATATGTTCAGCTCTTTTCTTTAGAAAGTTTTGTCCGTAGCCTTTAAGATGAAATGGAGAGATGGGAGGCTAGAAAACCAGGTAGGGAACTTTGGAATCAATGGCTGAAGTTTTGTCTTCTTTTTTAGAGACAGTCAGAATGAAGCTGAAAGGTCAACCCCATGCCTGAGGCTGGCAGTATAGCATAGCAGAAAAGAGCAGGGGAAAGCTACACCCATGCCCAAGTCCTTGTCTGCCACTTGGTACCCATTTGATTTTGAGCAAGTTACTTTTTATACCTCAGTTTCCTCATCTGTAAAACATTGCTAATAAATGGAATATTCCTTACAAGGATGTTGACAGGAGTTTTAAGTGTGTTATCTAAAAAGCACTAAAGATAGCATTAAAGCTGGTAATTAAACTTTCAGGAATTTCACAAGGTGGTAGACATCATGTTGGTAGATGGAAATAAGCAATAATGTAAGTATTTACACCATGGAAGCTGGAAAATGCTACAAATCAAAGAGAAAAGAGAAGGAAAGAAAGTGAGAAACAGAAAACCCACATAGGACTGAGCTCTGAGACTACCTCAAATTTCAAAACCAGCATCTCAAGCAACTTTGAGTTCTTTGGGTGGTACTAAACATTTGATGGAAAGAACAAGGTCTTAAAAATTAGATATTGCTCAAAGATCAGAGAGTTGTAGATGTGTGATATTATTTCTGAGGGCTCTGTTCTGTTCCATTGGTCTGTGTCTCTGTTTTGGTACCAGTACCATGCTGTTTTGGTTACTGTAGCCTTGTAGTATAGTTTGAAGTCAGGCAGCATGATGCCTCCAGCTTTGTTCTTTTTGCTTAGGATTGACTTGGCAATGTTGGCTCTTTTTTGGTTCCATATGAAACCTGACAAAAACAAGAAATGGGGAAAGGATTCCCTATTTAATAAATGGTGCTGGGAAAACTGGCTAGCCATATGTAGAAAGCTGAAACTGGATCCCTTCCTTACACCTTATACAAAAATTAATTCAAGATGGATTAAAGACTTAAATGTTAGACCTAAAACCATAAAAACCCTAGATGAAAACCTAGGCAATACCATTCAGGACATAGGCATGGGCAAGAACTTCATGTCTAAAACACCAAAGGCAACGGCAACAAAAGCCAAAATTGACAGATGGGATCTAATTAAACTGAAGAGCTTCTGCACAGCAAAAGAAACTACCATCAGGTGAACAGGCAACCTACAGAATGGGAGAAAATTTTTGCAATCTATCCATCTGACAAAGGGCTAATATCTAGAATCTACAAAGAACTCAAACAAATTTACAAGAAAGAAACAAACAACCCCATCAAAAAGTGGGCAAAGGATATGAACAGACACTTCTCAAAAGAAGACATTTATGCAGCCAACAGACACATGAAAAAATGCTCATCATCACTGGCAGTCAGAGAAATGCAAATCAAAACCACAGTGAGATACCATCTCACACCAGTTAGAATGGCGATCATTACAAAGTCAGGAAACAACAGGTGCTGGAGAGGATGTGGAGAAATAGGAACACTTTTACACTGTTGGTGGGACTGTAAACTAGTTCAACCATTGTGGAAGACAGTGTGGTGATTCCTCAGGGATCTAGAACTAGAAATACCATTTGACCTATCGATCCCATTACTGGGTATATACCCAAAGGAATATAAATCATGCTGCTATAAAGACACATGCACACGTATGTTTACTGTGGCACTACTCACAATAGCAAAGACTTGGAAACAACCCAAATGTCCAACAATGATAGACTGGATTAAGAAAATGTGGCACATATACACCATGGAATACTATGCAGCCATAAAAAATGATGAGTTCATGTCCTTTGTAGGGACATGGATGAAGCTGGAAACCATCATTCTCAGCAAACTATGGCAAGGACAAAAAACCAAACACCACGTGTTCTCACTCATAGGTTGGAATTGAACAATGAGAACACTTGGACACAGGAAGGGGAACATCACACGCTGGGGCCTGTCATGGGGTGGGGGGAGGGGGGAGAGATAGCATTAAGAGATATACCTAATGTAAATGACGAGTTAATGGGTGCAGCACACCAACATGGCACATGTATACATATGTAACAAACCTGCACATTGTGCACATGTATCCTAGAACTTAAAGTATAATAAAAATGTATACATCTATAAATTAGATATTGCTTATCTTATTATACTTCTGTTGGATTTGATATATATGGAAAATGAAAAAGTAGAATTTGAGGTGACTTTCGAGGAATTAGATAAAGTAGATTACCTCAAGCAGCAAGTGCTATATGAAACACTTTATTGCTATGTTAAGCCCAAGACCATACGATATGGAAAATACTATGGTTTAGTTGGAAGTAAGGATCAAGGACAGTATAGCTGGTTTGAAAATAAGACTACTTGAATTTGAATCCATCTTATATTACTCATTAGTTTAGACAAGTAACACCAAACTCCCTTTTTCCTCCCTACCCCCAACTTTCTCTTATAATTGTATTTCCAACCTTATCGACAATAGTCAAGATCTCTTCCACCATCCAGTTAGTAATGTAAGTTAGGGATCTTCATATCCTGGAGGACTTCTTTCCTTTTATCCTCCAAATTCAAATAACTAAGAGTTTGCTTCTATTCTACTGCATGTATCTTGTTTGTGCCAGAGTTTTTGCATCTATAAAATATGGTAATAATGACATCTCTGTTGCAGGGTTATTGAAAGGATCATATAAGTTACAATATAAGTTAATATGTAGACTGTATAGAACAGTGCTGGTACAGGGTAAATGCAGTAGCAGAATTAGCTACTATTATTGTTTCCAAATATTAACTGTTTGAATTTCATTAAATTATTTTATTTCTTTGAGGCTGGATTTCTCATACATAAAAGAGAAATAATATTAACAACTACTCAACTATCTCACAAAGTTGTTGTGAGTCTGGAATAAAATATATTCAATGTGGACTTGCTTTGGAAACCATAAAGCATGAAAGAATCACCTTTGGTGATTATGAGAAAAAATATAGCACAGAGAGGCAGTCTTGGAACACAACTCCAAGGAATGATATAGCTATTTTTGAGTAAAACCCACAGAGTGATTGTGAACGTAAGAGGAAAATTACAACAGGCTGTGCAAATCATGAATACGTCTGCCAAGCACACATCAATATGCACATGTGCCCAGCATGGGAAGGAGGCTGGCCACACATTAGTCTTTTTGGCCACAAACCCACAAACAGACAGCAATCATTGTAAGCAGCACCAACACACTGAAACACTCCGCCTGCCTAGCTACATCTGACAATGGAAGAGCTACTACATAGTGAGCAATGGTGTGTTGTTATGAGCTCCAGGAAAGCCTCTAGTCTCTCATCCCCTTCCACCAAGCCCACCTACATTGGCTGAATAATGTCTGACCTCAGTGCATTTCTTCTTTCATTCCAAGGGAAGCTTTAAGCCTTTTCAGCTATTTAAACCTCAGGGTGAATGAAGAATTAGAGAAAAGCCTGTTCAGATCTGGGAATGCTGTAAGCGAATACTCTCCACAACTCTGTTTGGATTGCTTCTGCTGGTGTGATCGCTGTGTTTTCTGATGGACAAACCTCACTTTGTGATTGATAGTATTAAACTTGCTTATCCCCACCACACCCACCTTCTTTTATTTTATTATTTTATTTTATTATTTATTTATTTATTTTAAGGCAGAGTCACTCCGTCACCCAGACTGAAGTGCAGTGGTTGCAACCTCCGTCTCCTGGGTTCAAGCGATTCTCATGCCTCAGCCTCCTGAGTAGCTGGAATTACAGGCATGCACCAGCATTCCCAGCTGATTTTTGTATTTTGAGTAGAGACAAGGTTTTGCCATGTTGGCCAGGCTTGTCTTGAACTCCTGACCTCAAGTGATCTGCCCACCTCAGCCTCCCAAAGTGCTGGGATTACAGGCACGAGCCACTGCCCCTGACCCCACACCCACCTTCTAAAACTCTCTTTTCCTTGAGTTCCGTGACATCACCTTATTTGGTTCTTCTCTTCCTCCCTGGCCATTTCTTCCTGTTGTTCCCTTTATTGATACTTCTCCCTTTTAACTGTTGATATGCCTCTTGTATTTCTTGTTCATTCTGTAATTTCTTCTGGGTGCTCTCAACTGTACATTGATGTTTCCAATACTTAAGTCTTTAGCCCAACTCTCTTCCATGAAATCTGCTATTGTTGTGGATGACTTCAAAGCACTTTGGGGTCAAATGTCTAAAACCAAACTCATTTTTTCTTCCCTATCTCCAACTTTCTCTTCGAATTGTATTTTCAACCTTAACCATAGTCAATGTCTCCACCATCCACTTAGTAACCTAATTTAGGGACCTTCTCATCCTGGATGACTTCTTTTCTTTCACCTCCACCTTCAAATAGCCACCAGTTTGCATCTTTTCTACTGCGTATATCTCAATGAATTCTCTTCGTTTTGTGCTCTTCCTCTCTTGCTGCCTCCATTTATGCCCTCAACACATTCCATTTGCACAAATGTAGTATTTTCTTAACCCATTTTCCTGACTTGCATCTCTCTTTCCACTGGTATTCATTTACCATGAGGCCAACAAATTATGTTTGTAAAGTGAAAATTGTATTATTTTACTCCCCTTATTATCACTATCTATTAGATATTGAATTGTGTTGAAGTTATCACATGATCTGGCCCTAAATACCATTCCAGCCTCCTCTCCCATCTCTGTCCAAACATGCACTCTGTGCTTTAGTGGCAGAAAAAATTGACCAATGTTCCATTAGGCTTGCCTGCTTTTATGCATGGGAGCCCTGCACCCCTACTCCCATCCCCACAGTTCAGCTAAATATAATCTCTTGTGGGAAGGCATTCCTCCTTCTCTAGCCTCAAAGTTGTAGTCAACATGAAAGTAGGTATGACATGATTAAAAGTAAATATCTGCCAATGAAGACCTTGCCTCCAGTTTCACACAAAAAATTGAAGCAGTCATGGGAGAACTTCACCAGAATCCCACCACATCTTTCTACCCATCAGTATCTGCACATGTAGTTTACACATTTTACCTTCCTGCCTACTACTGTAAGATTTGCATTCTATGTCCCCATATAAAGCAAGTTCCTCTGTCTACACACTTGATCCCACCCTGAGTCACCTACTGAAGGGTGGCACTCCAGCAATTCTTCACCTCTCTCTAGACCCATCAATGTTTTTTGCACTCTCTACTGAATCACTCGCATCAGCACTCAAGTCTACTTTTCTTTCTTTCTCTTCTTTCTCTTTCTTTCTTTCTTCCTTTCTTTCATTTTTTTCTTTCTTTTTCTTTCTCTTCTTTCCTTTCTTTCATTTTTTCTTTCTTTTTCTTTCTTTCTTTCTCCTTTCTCTCCTTTCTCTCCTGTCTCTCCTTTCTTTCTCTCTTGTCTCTCCTTTCTTTCTCTCCTTTCTTTCTTTCTTTTCCTTTTCCTTTTCCTTTTTCTTTTTCTTTTTGACAGAGTTTTGCTCTTGTTGCCCAGTTTGGAGTGCAATGGCGCAATCTCAGCTCACTGCAACCTCCACCTCCCAGGCTCAAGCAATTCTCCTGCCTCAGCCTCCAGAGTAGCTGGGATTATAGGCACCCGCCACCATGCCTGGCTAATTTTTGTATTTTTAGTAGAGACAGGATTTCACCATGTTGCCCAGGCTGGTCCTGAACTCCTGACCTCATGATCCGCCCCCCTCAGCCTCCCAAAGTGCTAGGATTACAGGTGTGAGCCACTGCACCCAACTGCCTACAATTATTTCTCCTATCTTAAAAAAAAGATAACATTTTACAATTTAATTTAATTTAATTTTTTGACTTTTAAGTTCAGGTGTACATGTGCAAGTTTGCTTTGTAGGTAAACTTGTATCATGGGGGTTTGTTGTACAGATTATTTCATTACCTGGGTATTAAGCCTCATACCCATTAGTTATTTTTCATGATCCTCTCCCTCCTCGGGGGCCTCTTTATCTACAAATAGGCCTCAGTGTCTGTTGTTACCCTCAGTGTCCATGTGTTCTCTTTATTTAGATCCCACTTATATGTTAGAACAGGTTGTATTTAGTTTTCCATTCCTGTGTTACTTTGCTAAGGATAATGGCCTCCAGCTCCATCCATGTTCCTGCAAAGGACATGATCTTGTTCTTTTTTTATGGCTGCATAGTATTCCATGGTGTATATGTACCACATTTTCTTTATCTAGTATACCTTTGATAGACATTTAGGTTGATTCTATGTGCTATGCATGCATGTGTCTTTATGATAGAACGATTTATGTTCCTTTGGGTATATATCCAGTAATAGGATTGTGGGGTTGAATATTATTTCTGTTTTTAGGTCTTTGAGGAGTTGCAACACTGTTTTCCACACTGGCTGAACTTACTCCCACCAATAGTGTAAAATCATTCACTTTTCTCCACAACCTCACCAGCATCTGTTATTTTTTGACTTTTTAAAATAGCCGTTCTGATTGGTGTGAGATGGTATCTCATTATGGTTTTGATTTGCATTTCTCTAATGATCAATGATGAGCTTCTTTTTATATGCTAATTGGCCAAATGTATATCTTCTTTTGAAAAGTGTTCATGTCCTTTATCTACTTTTAATGGGGTTGTTTTTTCTTGTAAATTTGTTTAATTTTGTTTAAATTCCCTATAGATATTACACCTTTGTCAGATGCATAGCTTGCAAAAATTTTCTCCATTCTGTAGGTTGTCTGTTTACTCTGTTGATAGTTTCTACTGCTGAGTAGAAGCTCTGTAGTTTAATTGAACCCATTTGTCAATTTTTTCTTTTGTTGTAATTGTTTTTGGTGTCTTCATTATGAAATCTTTGCCCGTTCCTACATCCAGAATGGTATTGCCTAGGTTGTCTTGAAGGGTTTTTATAATTTTCAGTTTTACTTTTAAGTTTTTAATATATCTTGAGTTAATTTTTGTGTATGGTGTAAGAAGGGGTCCAGTTTCAATCTTCTGCATATAGCTACTCAGTTATCCTAGCAGTATTTATTTGAATAAAGAGTCCTTTCCTCATTGCTTGTTTTTGTGAGCTTTGTCAAAGATCAGATGGTTAAAGGTGTGCAGCCTTATTTCCAGGCTCTGTATTCTGTTACATTGGTCTTTGTGTCTGTTTTTGTACCAATACCATGCTGTTTGGGTTACCATGGCATTGTAGTATAGTTTGAAGTTGGGTAGCATGATGCCTCCAGCTTTGTTCTTTTTGCTGAGGATTAACATGGCTATTCAGGCTCTTTTAGGTTCCATATGAATTTTAAAATCATTTTGTTCTAGTTCTCTGAAGAATGTCATTGGTAGTTTAATAAGAATAGCATTGAATCTGTAAATTGCTTTGGATAGTATGGCCATTTTAACAATATTGATTCTTCCTATCCATGAGCATGGAGTGTTTTTCCATTTGTTTGTGTCATCTTTGATTCCTTCTAGCAGTGTTTTGTAGTTCTTCTTGTAGAGATCTTTCACATCCCTGTTTAGCTGTATTCCTAGGTATTTATTCTTTTTATGGCAATCTCATTTTGTGGATGGGATTGCATTCCTGATGTGGCTCTTGGTGTGACTGTTGTTGGTGTATAGGAATGCTAGTAATTGTGCATTGATTTTGTATCCTGAGAATTTGTGGAAATTATCAATGGAAGGAGCTTTTGGGTTGAGACTATGGGATTTTCTAAACATAGGATCATGTTGTCTGCAAACAGGGATAGTTTGACTTCCTTGCTTCCTATTTGGAAGCCCTTTATTTCTTTCTCTTGCCTGATTGCTCTGGCTAGGACTTCCAGTACTATGTTGAATAGGAGAGGTGAGAGAGGGCATCCTTGTCTTGTGCTGATTTTCAAGGGGAATACTTCCAGCTTTTACCCATTCAGTATGATGTTGGCTGTGGGTTTTTCATAGATGACTCATTATTTTGATGTATGTTCATTCAATACCTAGTTTATTGAGAGTTTGTAACATGAAGGGTTGTTGAATTTTATCAAAAGCTTTTTCTGCATCTATTGAGATAATGTTGGTTTTTTTGTTTTTTGGGTTTTTTTTTGGTCTTTAGTTCTGTTTGTGATGATTCACATTTGTTGATTTGTGTATGTTGAACCAACCTTGCATCCCAGAGATAAAACCTACTTGATTGTGGTGGATAAGCTTTTTGATGTGCTGCTGGATTTGGTTTGCCAGTATTTTGCTGAGGATTTTTGCATCAATGTTCATCAAGGATATTGGCCTGAAGTTTTCTTTTTTTGTTGTGTCTCTGCCAGGTTTTCGTATCAGGATGATGCTAGCCTCATAGAATGAGTTAGGGAGGAGTCCCTCCTCCTCATTTTTTGAAATATTTTCAGGAGGAATGGTACCAACTTTTCTTTGTACGTCTGGTAGAATTCAGCTGTGAATCCGTCTAGTCATAGGCTCTTTTTGGTTGGTAGGCTATTCATCACTGATCAATTTTGTAGCTTGTTATTGGTCTGTAGAGGAATTCAATTTCTTCATGGTTCAGTCTTAAAAGGGTATATTTGTTCGTAAATTTACCCATTTCCTCTAGATTTTGTAGTTTATGTGCATAGAGGTGTTCATAATATTATCTGATGGTTATTTGTATTTCTGTGGGGTCAGTAGTAATATCCCCTTTGTTTTTTCTAATTATGTTTACTTGAATGTTCTTTTTTCTTCTTTATTAGTCTAGCTAGTGGTCTATTTTTTTTAAAAAAAAAACAACTCCTGGATTCATTGATCTTTTGATGGTTTATTGTGTCTCAGTCTCCTTCAGTTCAGCTCTAATTTTGGTTATTTCTTGTGTTCTGCTAGCTTTGGGGTTGGTTTTCTCTTGGTTCTCTAGTTCTTTTAGTTGTGATGTTAGGTTGTTAAATTGAGACCTTTCTAACTTTTTGATGTGGGCATTTAGTGCTATACATTTTCCTTTTAACACTGCTGTATCTGTGTCCCAGAGATTCTGGTATGTAGTATCTCTGTTCTCATTAATTTCAAAGAGCTTCTTTATTTCTGCCTTGAATTCATTATTTACCTAAAAGTTATTCAGTAGCACATTACTTGATTTCCATAAAATTATGGTTTTGAGTGAATTTCATAGTCTTGATTTCTAATTTGATTGCACTGTGGTCTGAAAGAGTGGTTGTTATGGTTTCAGTTATTTTGCATTGGCTGAGGAGTGTTTTATGTCTGATTATGTGATTGATTTTAGAGTATGTGCTATGTGGCAATGAGAAGAATGTATATTCTGTTTTTGGTTGGGGAGTTCTGTAGATGTCTATCAGATTCATTTGATCCAGTGCTGAGTTTAGGTCCTGAATATATGTGTTAATTTTCTGCCTTGCTGATCTAATACTGTCAGTAGGTTATTAAAGTCTCCCACTATTATTGTGTAGGAGTCTAAGTTTCTTTGACGTTCTCTAAGAACTTGTTTTATGAATCTGGATGCTCTTGTGTTGGGTACATATATATTTAGGATAGTTAGGTCTTCTTGAATTGAATCCTTTACCATTATGTAATGCCCTTCTTTGTCTTTTTTTTTTTTATCTTTGTTGGTTTAAAGTCTGTTTTGTCTGAAATTGGGATTGTAACCCCTGCTTTTTTCTGTTTTCCATTTGCTTGGTAGATTTTTCTCCATCCCTTTATATATTGAACCCATGTGTGTCATTTCATGTGAGGTGGGTCTCTTGAAGATGACATACCAATGGGTCTTGGTTCTTTATTCAGCTTTCCACTCTGTACATTTTAACTGGTGACATTTAGCCTATTTACATTCAAGGTTACTATTGACATTTGTGGATCTGATCCTGTCATCATGATGTTAGCTGGTTATTATACGGACTTGTTTATGTGGTTGCTTTATAGTGACACTGGTCTGTGTACTTAAGTGTGTTTTCTTAGTGGCCAGTAATGGTCTTTCCTTTCTAAATTTAATGCTTTCTTTGGGAGCTCTTGTAAGGCGGTAACAAATTCCCTCAGTATTTGCTTGTCTGAAAAGGATCCCTTCACTTATGAAGCTTTGTTTTGGCTGGATATGAAATTCTAGTTTAAAATTTCTTTTCTTCAATCATGTTGAATATTGGCCCCCAATGTCTTCTGGCTTGTAAGATTTCTGCGGAGAGGTCCACTGTTAGTCTGATGGGCTTCCCTTTGTAGATGACCTAACCTTTCTCTCTAGCTGCCTTTAACATTTTTTTTCTTTCATTTCAAACTTGAAGAATCTGATGATTATGTGTCTTGGGAATGATCTTCTTGTGAAATATCTTACTGGGGTTATCTGCATTTCCTGAATTTGAATGTTTGCCTTTCTAGCTAGGTTGGGTAAGTTCTCGTGGATGTTATCCTGATATGTTTTCCAAGTTGTTTGCATTATCCCCATCTCTTTAAGGGACACTAATGAGTAGTAGATTTGGTATCTTTACATTATCCCATATTTCTTAGAGGTTTCATTCATTCCTTTTCATTCTTTTTTCTCTAGTCTTGTCTGACTGTCTTATTTCAGAAAGCCTAATTTCAGTCCTCAAGCTGTGGATATTCTTTCTTCTGCTTGGTCTGTTCTGCTATTAATACTTCTGCTTACATTATAAAATTCTTGTAGTGTGCTTTTCAGCTCTATCAGGTTAGTTATGTTCTTTTCTATACTGGTTATTTTGTCTCTCAGCTCCTGTCTCATTTTATTGTGATTCTTAGCTTCCTTGAAATGGGTTTCAATGTACCCTGCATCTCAATGATATTTATTCCTGTCCATATTCTGAATTCTATTTCTGTCATTTCAGCCATCTCAGCCTGGTTCAGAACCCTTCCTGGAGAGGTGGTGTGGCCATTTGCAGGAAAGAAGGCAGTCTGAATGTTTGAGTTGTCAGAATTCTTCTGCTGATTGTTTCTCCGCTTATGGGCTTATGTTCCTTCAATTTTGAAGTTGCTGACCTTTGGATTTTTTTCTTTTATCCTACTTGATAACCTT
The DNA here is from genome assembly GCF_029281585.2 of Gorilla gorilla gorilla. Lineage (NCBI taxonomy): Eukaryota > Metazoa > Chordata > Mammalia > Primates > Hominidae > Gorilla > Gorilla gorilla. Next base: position 101,716,439 of record NC_073231.2, on the reverse strand, counting down.
GGGGGTTCGATTATGGTATAAGGTGCATTTGGCCAACTGGCTTCATTTCTGGACTATTTTAGGGGACTGACACTCAGTTTCCAACTCCTGGACTGTGTACTCTAACTCTGGGGGACTTGTCTTCGGCCGCAACTTTGTTCTCTGGCTCCTCAAGGTTTGGAATCCATTGTGCCAGGGGTGCTGAAGTGCTCCTGGACCACTGGTCACTACACTCCAATGGGTGGTGTCAGCTACAATGTTTTATAGTATGGTGACAATGGGATCCATCCTTCTTTGCACATGGCAGCAGCGGTGGCACTGGCAGTGCAGCAGGGTGCACACTTATTGGTTGCAGCAGGGTGCCAGCAGGTACTGGGGTGCCTGCCTCTGTGCAGCTGTTCACCACAGTGGTGACAAGCAGCATGGCTCAGGGAAGCAGGGGGCCCCTGCTGGCAACTGTGTTGTCACACTGGTGGTGGTGTTGGCATGGGGGCAGGAAACTCGCAGGTGCAGGTCTGTATGTGTCGTCTGTGCACCACAGTCAGGGGTGGTCACTCAAGGCAGGGGAGGGTCTACTGTTCTCTGTGCCTAGTTTGACTCCTGTGGCAGTATTGGCACAGGGCAGGGGGCTGGCAGGGGTGGGGCTGGCAGGCTCTGTGCCTGCCAAGGCTCTAACTGCAATGGCAGTCGGCAGTGGTGAGAAGGGATGAACTGTACTCCTGCCTCAGTGGTGGCAGCGCAGGGTGCACACACATACGCCAGTGGGGCAAGGAAAGCAAAACCTGCTCTTGTCTGTGATGGTTAATACTGAGTGTCAACTTGATTGGATTGAAGGATGCAAAGTATTGATCCTGAGTGTGTCTGTGAGGGTGTTGCCACAGACAGTGGGCTAGGAAAGGCAGACCCACCCTTAATTTGGGTGGGCACCATCTAATCAGCGGCCAGCATGGCTAGAATATAAAGCAGGCAGAAAAATGTGACAAGACTAGACTGGCCTAGCCTCCCAGCCTACATCTTTCTCCTGTGCCAGATTCTTGCTGCCCTTGAACATCAGACTCCAAGTTCTTCAGTTTGGAGACTCAGATTGGCTCTCCTTGCTCCTCAGCTTGCTGATGACCTATTGTGGGACTTTGTGATCATGTGAGTTAACACTTAATAAACTCATATTTTATATATATATATATATATATAGATAGATATAGATATAGATATAGATATAGATATATATCCCATTAGTTCTGTCCCTCTAGAGAACCCTGACTAATACAGATTTTGGTACAAGGGGTGGTGGTTCTAGAGAAACAGAAAATTAAGGATAGGGTTCTTTAGTTGGTTTTTGGTATGCTGGAGTTGGCTGCTTAATAAGATTAGACACAAAAATGCTAAGGACTCTACTTCTAATAGTATGAAGAATAATGATAGTCCTTGGTGTGAAATGTTTAGAGAGTTATGCAAAATAAATGCATTTGACACTCCTGATTCACCACTCATGAGAGTCAAGGAGTTTAGTGACTCCATACATAATAACTTTGACCATATGTGGAGAACCAAAGAACATTAATGAAGCTGGTTGGTTGCCCGTAAGTTTAGTGGACAAAGTGATGAAAGAAAATGATGAACTCAGGGATTCTAACTTTTTTTGACTTCAGAAGCAGATACTGAGCCTCATATCTTCTAAGATTGTCCTGGATCAGGGTCTTATCTCTTGTAGAAAATGAGCTGAAATTTTGGAAAAACAGACAGAAACTCTTATCATGCAAGTGGCTGACCTGCAACAAAAGGTACATGCACAGCCTTGCCAGTAGACACTGTGCAAAAGACAGATGGATCTTGGAGAATGACAGTGGTTTGTCATAAGCTTAATTAAGTGGTGACTCCAATTGCAGCTGCTATACCAGATGTGGTTTCATTGCTTGAGCAAATTTTAACACATCTCCTGGTACCTGCTATGCACCCATTGACTTGGCAAATGCCTTTTTCCCCATTCCTGTCCATAAGGCCCACCAGAAGCAATTTGCCTTCAGCTGGTAAGGCCAGCAATATACCTTTACTGTCCTACCTCAGGGGTGTATCAACTCTCCAGCTTTGTGTCGTAATCTTATTCAGAGAGACCTTGATAACTTTTCGCTTCCACAAGATATCACACTGGTCATTTACATTGATGACATTATGCTGATTGAATCCAGTGAGCAAAAAGTAGCAAACACACTGGACTTAATTTGTGAGACATTTGCATGACAGAGGATGGGAAACAAATCTCACTAAAATTCAGGGACCTTGTACCTCAGTAAAATTTCTAGGGTCCAGTGGTGTGGGGCCTGTCAAGATATTAATTCTAAGGTGAAGGATAAGTTGCTGCATTTGGCCCCTCCTACAAGCAAGAAAGAGACACAATGCCTAGTGGGCTTATTTGGATTTTGGAGGCAGCATATTCCTCATTTGGGTGTGTTACTCCAGCCCATTTGTTGAGTGTTTCCCACGCAGCTGTCTCCATCTCAGGTGATGGCAAATCCATCTTGCCTCTTGCTTGGGCCTAAAAATCTTGAAACCTTAACTCTTCTATTCCTCTCTTATTTCATATCCAACCCATCAGGAAATCATGCTGTGGGTATTTCAAAGTATACCCATAATCCAACTGTTTCTCACCACCTCCATTGCTACCACTCTGGTCTAGAGCAACCCTCCTTTCCTACCTAGACTATTGCAGTAGTCTTCTAACAAGACTTTCTGGCTCTAACCTTTCCCCACTATAGTCTTTCTCCAACACATCAGCTAGAGCAATCCCTTTAAAATGTAAGTCGGGTAATGCCACTCCTCTACTCAAAACATCGTTTTACTCAGATGAAAGGCAAAGTTCTTTCAATGGCCAAAATGCTCATCCTGATGTGCTGACTCTGGACCTATATGACTTCCTCTTCTTCCTCCTTTCTTTTCACTCACTGCCCTCCAAGCACTGTGGCCTTTCCCCTTTCCTGAAATGCTCTAGGCGTATTCCTGCCTTAGGTCCTTTGTTCAAGTATTCTGTAGCTCAGGAACTCTTCTCCAGATATTCCTTGGCTTGCTTATCTCCTTTAAGTCTTTGTGTAAATGTCACCTTTTCCATAAGGCCTTCTCTGACAACAAATGTTTATACTGCTACCTGTACCAACCCTCCACATCCCTTTTACTATTTTCTTTTTTTTTTTGTATTTCCTTTTGATTCATTCATTTATATTATTCATTGCTTTTTTCTACTCTCCCCAGTAGAATAAAATCATTATACAGGCAGGGTGTTGTTTATTTTGTTCCCTAATTTATCTCCAGTGTCCAGAATAGTGCCTGCATAGAGTATATGCTTAATAATTTTACTTCTTTGTTTTCTCTTTCTCTTTTTTCTTTCTCTTTCTAAGTACACAAAAACTTTAAAAACTTTAAAACAAACACCTCAATTAAAAGTGGGAAATGAATAGACACCTCACCAAAGAAGATACATAGATGGAAAATAAGCATACAAAAGATACTCAAAATCATTTATCATGAGGGAAATGCAAACTAAAAGAACAATTAGAAAGTATTACATACCTATTAGAATGGCAAAAATCCCAAAACTGACAATATTGATTTCTGGCAAAATGTGAAGCAATGGAAATATTCTTTTATTGCCTGTGGGGATACAAAATGGTACAGCAACTTTTGCAGTTTCTTACAAAGCTAAACATGATCTGAGCCAGCAATTGTGTTCCTAGGTATTTACTCAACTGATTTAAAAACTTATCTTCACATAAAAACACGAATAAAATGTTTATAGCAGCTTTATTTATAATTATTAAAAACTGGGAGAAAAGATAATCCTTCAATAAGTGACTGGATAAACAAATTATGGTACATACATATAAAGGAATTTTAGTCCAACAAAAAGTGATAAAAAGGAATGGGCTAATGAACCATGCAAAGCCATGGATGAATTTTAAGTGCATATTGCTAAATAAAAGAAGCCAGTGTGAAAAGAGTACATACATACTGTATAGTTCCAATTATATGGGATTCGGGAAAGGGCAAAATAGAAGAGATGGTAAAGAGATCAGTGTTTGCCAGAAGTTCAGTTGTAATAGAGACGATTGAGTTGATGAAGCTTGGGATTTTTTAGGATGGTAGAACTCTTTTGTATGATACTGCAATAATGGATACTTGACAATATCTGTTTGTCAAAACCCATAAAACTTTAGCACAAAGAGTGAACCTTAATGTATGCAAATAAAATATATTTAGGAGGTCAAGGAATCTCAGGATGGAAGTCAGAATGTAACAAAATAATCTAACTGTGTTTCAGTGTATGAAACAATCTCACTGCAGGAGAAGGCAGAAGAAGGAATGGCCTAAGTAACTTTGGAGATAAGTATAGCCTGTAAGACTAAGGCAGAAGGAACTATATATAAGCGCTGAAGTCTAGTTGATGAAGTTGTTTCCCATGGGAGTAAAGTTTAATAATTCTGTACCTGGTTTCCAGCATCAGGAACCCATTTACCTAATTGTTTGATTCCAATATGCATGTAACTATACAGTTAACTAAATGGATGGTAGATGGTGGGAACCTAATTTCTCACTGTTGAAGTAGGAAGTTACAGATAAGCAAGGGAGGAAGAGGCTATGATGGCTCATGTAGTAATGAATTAGAGTTGGAGGCATTTGTGTAAACTCGCAGTTAGTTTAGTATAGATATAGAAAATTGCATATAGAAATATTTATAGAGATGTATATATAAAAAGTTTAGTTTAGATACAGGTTTTCTTGCTCTATCGGGTGGGAGGTACTAGAAGCAACAACACCACAGCAACAAGGAGCATAGCTAGCACCCAGGTCTTGATTTCTAGTGCTATTCTCCAATAAAAGGATCCAGAGCTCCTTAGAGAAATAATGGGTTCTAATATTGGGAAAATAAATAAAGATGAAATATAGATGAGCCTGGAGCATCTTATAGTGCCAGAAAGAAAGTGTTCAAACATGTACACACACACACACACACCCCAATAATGACAATATGTTGAAGGGTCAAAGGGACACTGGAGCTGACTGAAAGACCTCCCAAATGACCTAACTGAAAAGATTTGAGCAAAAAATAAAGTAGTATTGGAAAGCATAAAATATATATCCATGAGTCCATACTGATATAAATAAGTAAATAAATAAATGGGGGAGAATAGATAAATCTCCTATGCAGAAGAATTTCAAATAATTTATGTAGATATTCTGTCCTCAAAGAGGTGGAGCACAACTCCCCATTGTGTGGAAACTGGGGAAAAGAGACTTTACATTGGAGAAACCTGACAAACAGTCCCTCAGCCAGGTGGTCAAGTTTAACATTAGGAGTAATAAGTTCTGTTGATAGTATGTACTCTAAAAAAAAAAAAACAAAAAAAAACTTTGAGATGAGGTCTCACTGTGTCGCCCAGGCTGGAGTGCAGCTGTGTGATCACAGTTCACTGCAACCTTAACCTCCCAGGCTCAAGTAATCCTCCCATCTCAGCCTCCTGAATAGCTGAGGCTACAGGTATCCACCACCATGCCTGGCTATATAATATAATATATATAATATATAATTATTACTTTTTTCAAAGATGAGGTCTTGCTATGTTGCCCAGGCTAGTCTCAATCTCCTGGGCTCAAGTGATCCTCCCTCTTCAACCTCCCAAACTGCTGGGATTACAGGTATGAGCCACTGCACCCAGACTGACATTATGTACTCTTGACGTGATATGGTGACAATAACACTTTACCTTTGTGGTGGTTCTACTAAAAACTGATAACGCCTGTCTACTTATGAGAAGAGACATCAGAAAAATAACAAATGAGGGACATTCTACAAAATACCTGACCAGTACTCCTAAAAACTGTCAAGGTCATGAAAAACAAGGAAAGTCTCAGAAACTATCAGGAGCCTAAGACACATGATGGCTAATGTAATGGAGTATCCTGCATGCTATCCTGGAACAGAAAGAAAACTAAAATTCAGAAAACATGAATGAACTATGGGCTTTAGTTAATAATAATGTATTGATATTGGTTCATTAATTGTAAGAAGTGCACAATACTAATACATGTAATGTAAGATGTTACTAATAGGGGAAGTAGGTGTGGGGCATATGGAACTCTCTGCATTATCTTCCCAGTTTTCCTGTAGATTTAAAACTATTTTAAATTTACAAGTGTGTTTTTTTAAAAGCTCTTAAAGAATCTCAAATTTACAGAAAACTTGCTAGTACAAAGAACCCTTTATTTCCCACACCATTTGAAATGATGCCCCCACATACCCCACCACCCTCAGAAACTCAAGTGTGTGCTTTCTACAAACAAGAACATTCTCCCACATCCTCACAATACAACCATCAGTATCAGGAAATTAACATTGATGTATCACTACCATCAAATCCACAGACTCCAATTATCTCAATAATGTCCTTTTATCACATAGGAACCAGTCCATCACACATTGCATTTAATTGTCAAGTTTAAAAAATCTCACTCACTTTGGAATATTTTCTCAATATTCCTGATTTTCATGATCTTGATTTTTTTTGAAAATTACAAACCTGTTATCATGTAGAATGCCCCTCACCTTGAGTTTGTAAAATATTTTTAATATTACAATTAATATTGTTTATTTATTTATTTTGAGATGGAGTTTCACTCTTGTTGCCTAGGCTGGAGTGCAATGGTGCAATCTTGGCTCACTGCAACCTCCGCCTCCCAGGGTCAAGCAATTCTCCTGCCTCAGCCTCCCAAGTAGCTGAGATTACAGGCACCTGCCACCACGTCCAGCTAATTTTTGTACTTTTAGTAGAGACGGGGTTCACCATGATGGCCAGGCTGGTCTTGAACTCCTGATCTCAAGTGATCTGCCCGCCTCGGCCTCCTAGAGTGCTGGGATTACAGGCATGAGCCACCATGCCGGCCTATTGGTTTGTTTTTTTGTGGAGATGGGGTCTTGCCATGTGGTCCAGGCTAGTCACAAACTCTTGGCCTCAAGTGATCCTCCCTCCTCAGCCTCCCAAAGTGTTGGGATTACAAGAGTGTGCCACTGCACCGGCCTATATAATGTTTTCTTGAGGTTAAATTCAAGTTGTGCATCTTTGGCAGGAATATCACAGAAGTGATGGTCTTATTCTTACTGCATGATACCAGGTGGGGATGTGTCCCATTAATGATGAGCTTAACTTTAATCACTCAGTTTAGGTAGTGTCTACTGGTTTCCTCCACTGTAAAGTTACTCTTGGTCCTTTTGTAGCTAAAAATTATTTGGGGGGATATACTTTGAAACAATGTATACATCCTCTTTCTCATCCATTTTTCAATTTCTTCGTTTACTTTTTTTTTCTTTTTTTTTTATTATACTTTAAGTTTTAGGGTACATGTGCACATTGTGCAGGTTAGTTACATACGTATACATGTGCCATGCTGGTGCACTGCACCCACTAACTCGTCATCTAGCATTAGGTATATCTCCCAATGCTATCCCTCCCCCCTCCCCCCACCCCACAACAGTCCCCAGAGTGTGATATTCCCCTTCCTGTGTCCATGTGATCTCATTGTTCAGTTCCCACCTATGAGTGAGAATATGCGGTGTTTGGTTTTTTGTTCTTGCGATAGTTTACTGAGAATGATGTTTTCCAATTTCATCCATGTCCCTACAAAGGACATGAACTCATCATTTTTTATGGCTGCATAGAATTCCATGGTGTATATGTGCCACATTTTCTTAATCCAGTCTATCATTGTTGGACATTTGGGTTGGTTCCAAGTCTTTGCTATTGTGAATAATGTGCTGCAATAAACATACGTGTGCATGTGTCTTTATAGCAGCATGATTTATAGTCCTTTGGGTATATGCCCAGTAATGGGATGGCTGGGTCAAATGGTATTTCCAGTTCTAGATCCCTGAGGAATCGCCACACTGACTTCCACAATGGTCGAACTAGTTTACAGTCCCACCAACAGTGTAAAAGTGTTCCTATTTCTCCACATCCTCTCCAGCACCTGTTGTTTCCTGACTTTGTAATGATCGCCATTCTAACTGGTGTGAGATGGTATCTCATTGTGGTTTTGATTTGCATTTCTCTGATGGCCAGTGATGATGAGCATTTTTTCATGTGTTTTTTGGCTGCATAAATGTCTTCTTTTGAGAAGTGTCTGTTCATTTCCTTTGCCCATTTTTTGATGGGGTTGTTTGTTTTTTTCTTGTAAATTTGTTTGAGTTCATTGTAGATTCTGGATATTAGCCCTTTGTCAGGATTTAGCCTGAGTAGGTTGCGAAAATTTTCTCCCATTTTGTAGGTTGCCTGTTCACTCTGATGGTAGTATCTTTTGCTGTGCAGAAGCTCTTTAGTTTAATTAGATCCCATTTGTCAATTTTGTCTTTTGCTGCCATTGCTTTTGGTGTTTTAGACATGAAGTCCTTGCCCATGCCTATGTCCTGAATGGTAATGCCGAGGTTTTCTTCTAGGGTTTTTATGGTTTCAGGTCTAACGTTTAAGTCTTTAATCCATCTTGAATTAATTTTTGTATAAGGTGTAAGGAAGAGATCCAGTTTCAGCTTTCTACACATGGCTAGCCAGTTTTCCCAGCACCATTTATTAAATAGGGAATCCTTTCCCCATTGCTTGTTTTTCTCAGGTTTGTCAAAGATCAGATAGTTGTAGATATGTGGCGTTATTTCTGAAGGCTCTGTTCTGTTCCATTGATCTATATCTCTGTTTTGGTACCAGTACCATGCTGTTTTGGTTACTGTAGCCTTGTAGTATAGTTTGAAGTCAGGTAGTGTGATGCCTCCAGCTTTGTTCTTTTGGCTTAGGATTGACTTGGCGATGCGGGCTCTTTTTTGGTTCCATATGACCTTTAAAGTAGTTTTTTTCCAATTCTGTGAAGAAAGGCATTGGTAGCTTGATGGGGATGGCATTAAATCTGTAAATTACCTTGGGCAGTATGGCCATTTTCACGATATTGATTCTTCCTACCCATGAGCATGGAATGTTCTTCCATTTGTTTGTATCCTCTTTTATTTCCTTGAGCAGTGGTTTGTAGTTCTCCTTGAAGAGGTCCTTCACATCCCTTGTAAGTTGGATTCCTAGGTATTTTATTCTCTTTGAAGCAATTGTGAATGGGAGTTCACTCATGATTTGGCTCTCTGTCTGTTATTGGTGTATAAGAATGCTTGTGATTTTTGTACATTGATTTTGTATCCTGAGACTTTGCTGAAGTTGCTTATCGGCTTAAGGAGATTTTGGGCTGAGATAATGGGGTTTTCTAGATATACAATCATGTCGTCTGCAAACAGGGACAATTTGACTTCCTCTTTTCCTAATTGAATACCCTTTATTTCCTTCTCCTGCCTAATTGCCCTGGCCAGAACTTCCAACACTATGTTGAATAGGAGTGGTGAGAGAGGGCATCCCTGTCTTGTGCCAGTTTTCAAAGGGAATGCTTCCAGTTTTTGCCCATTCAGTATGATATTGGCTGTGGGTTTGTCATAGATAGCTTTTATGATTTTGAAATACATCCCATCAATACCTAATTTGTTGAGAGTTTTTAGCATGAAGGGTTGTTGAATTTTGTCAAAGGCCTTTTCTGCATCTATTGAGATAATCATGTGGTTTTTGTCTTTGGTTCTGTTTATATGCTGGATTACATTTATTGATTTGCATATGTTGACCAGCCTTGCATCCCAGGGATGAAGCCCACTTGATCATGGTGGATAAGCTTTTTGATGTGCTGCTGGATTCGTTTTGCCAGTATTTTATTGAGGATTTTTGCATCAATGTTCATGAAGGATATTGGTCTAAAATTCTCTTTTTTGGTTGTGTCTCTGCCTGGCTTTGGTATCAGAATGATGCTGGCCTCATAAAATGAGTTAGGGAGGATTCCCTCTTTTTCTATTGATTGGAATAGTTTCAAAAGGAATGGTACCAGTTCCTCCTTGTACCTCTGGTAGAATTCAGCTGTGAATCCATCTGATCCTGGACTCTTTTTGGTTGGTAAGCTATTGATTATTGCCACAATTTCAGATCCTGTTATTGGTCTATTCAGAGATTCAACTTCTTCCTGGTTTAGTCTTGGGAGAGTGTATGTGTCGAGGAATTTATCCATTTCTTCTAGATTTTCAAGTTTATTTGCGTAGAGGTGTTTGTAGTATTCTCTGATGGTAGTTTGTATTTCTGTGGGATCGGTGGTGATATCCCCTTTATCATTTTTTATTGCGTCTATTAGATTCTTCTCTCTTTTTTTCTTTATTAATCTTGCTAGCAGTCTATCAATTTTGTTGATCCTTTCAAAAAACCAGCTCCTGGATTCATTAATTTTTTGAAGGGTTTTTTGTGTCTCTATTTCCTTCAGTTCTGCTCTGATTTTAGTTATTTCTTGCCTTCTGCTAGCTTTTGAATGTGTTTGCTCTTGCTTTTCTAGTTCTTTTAATTGTGATGTTAGGGTGTCAGTTTTGGATCTTTCCTGCTTTCTCTTGTGGGCATTTAGTGCTATAAATTTCCCTTTACACACTGCTTTGAATGTGTCCCAGAGATTCTGGTATGTTGTGTCTTTGTTCTCGTTGGTTTCAAAGAACATCTTTATTTCTGCCTTCATTTCGTTATGTACCCAGTAGTCATTCAGGAGCAGGTTGTTCAGTTTCCATGTAGTTGAGCGGTTTTGAGTGAGATTCTTAATCCTGAGTTCTAGTTTGATTGCACTGTGGTCTGAGAGATAGTTTGTTATAATTTCTGTTCTTTTACATTTGCTGAGGAGAGCTTTACTTCCAAGTATGTGGTCAATTTTGGAATAGGTGTGGTGTGGTGCTGAAAAGAATGTATATTCTGTTGATTTGGGGTGGAGAGTTCTGTAGATGTCTATTAGGTCAGCTTGGTGCAGAGCTGAGTTCAATTCCTGGGTATCCTTGTTGACTTTCTGTCTTGTTGATCTGTCTAATGTTGACAGTGGGGTGTTAAAGTCTCCCATTTTTAATGTGTGGGAGTCTAAGTCTCTTTGTAGGTCACTCAGGACTTGCTTTATGAATCTGGGTGCTCCTGTATTGGGTGCATATATATTTAGGATAGTTAGCTCTTCTTGTTCAATTGATCCCTTTACCATTATGTAATGGCCTTCTTTGTCTCTTTTGATCTTTGTTGGTTTAAAGTCTGTTTTATCAGAGACTAGGATTGCAACCCCTGCCTTTTTTTGTTTTCCATTTCCTTGGTAGATCTTCCTCCATCCTTTTATTTTGAGCCTATGTGTGTCTCTGCACATGAGATGGGTTTCCTGAATACAGCACACTGATGGGTCTTGACTCTTTATCCAATTTTCCAGTCTGTGTCTTTTAATTGGAGCATTTAGTCCATTTACATTTAAAGTTAATATTGTTATGTGTGAATTTGATCCTGTCATTATGATGTTAGCTGGTTTTTCTGCTCACTAGTTGATGCAGTTTCTTCCTAGTCTTAATGGTCTTTACATTTTGGCATGATTTTGCAGCGGCTGGTACCGGTTGTTCCTTTCCATGTTTAGCGCTTCCTTCAGGAGCTCTTTTAGGGCAGGCCTGGTGGTGACAAAATCTCTCAGCATTTGCTTGTCTGTAAAGTATTTTATTTCTCCTTCGCTTATGAAGCTTAGTTTGGCTGGATATGAAATTCTGGGTTGAAAATTCCTGTCTTTAAGAATGTTGAATATTGGCCCCCACTCTCTTCTGGCTGGTAGGGTTTCTGCCGAGAGATCTGCTGTTAGTCTGATGGGCTTCCCTTTGAGGGTAACCTGACCTTTCTCTCTGGCTGCCCTTAACATTTTTTCCTTCATTTCAACTTTGGTGAATCTGACAATTATGTGTCTTGGAGTTGCTCTTCTCGAGGAGTATCTTTGTGGCATTCTCTGTATTTCCTGAATCTGAACGTTGGCCTGCCTTGCTAGATTGGGGAAGTTCTCCTGGGTAATATCCTGCAGAGTGTTTTCCAACTTGGTTCCATTCTCCCCGTCACTTTCAGGTACACCAATGAGACGTAGATTTGGTCTTTTCACATAGTCCCATATTTCTTGGAGGCTTTGCTCATTTCTTTTTATTCTTTTTTCTCTAAACTTCCCTTCTCGCTTCATTTCATTCATTTCATCTTCCATCGCTGATACCCTTTCTTCCAGTTGATCGCATCGGCTCCTGAGGCTTCTGCATTCTTCATGTAGTTCTTGAGCCTTGGTTTTCAGCTCCATCAGCTCCTTTAAGCACTTCTCTGTATTGGGTATTCTAGTTATACATTCTTCTAAATTTTTTTCAAAGTTTTCAACTTCTTTGCCTTTGGTTTGAATGTCCTCCCGTAGCTCAGAGTAATTTGATTGTCTGAAGCCTTCTTCTCTCAGCTCGTCAAAGTCATTCTCCATCCAGCTTTGTTCCGTTGCTGGTGAGGAACTGCGTTCCTTTGGAGGAGGAGAGGCACTCTGATTTTTAGAGTTTCCAGTTTTTCTGTTCTGTTTTTTCCCCATCTTTGTTGTTTTATCTACTTTTGGTCTTTGATGATGGTGATGTACAGATGGGTTTTTGGTGTGGATGTCCTTTCTGTTTGTTAGTTTTCCTTCTAACAGACAGGACCCTCAGCTGCAGGTCTGTTGGAATACCCTGCCGTGTGAGGTGTCAGTGTGCCCCTGCTGGGGGGTGCCTCCCAGTTAGGCTGCTCAGGGGTCAGGGGTCAGGGACCCACTTGAGGAGGCAGTCTGCCCATTCTCAGATCTCCAGCTGCGTGCTGGGAGAACCACTGCTCTCTTCAAAGGTGTCAGACAGGGACATTTAAGTCTGCAGAGGTTACTGCTGTCTTTTTGTTTGTCTGTGCCCTGCCCCCAGAGGTGGAGCCTACAGAGGCAGGCAGGCCTCCTTGAGCTGTGGTGGGCTCCGCCCAGTTGGAGCTTCCCAGCTGCTTTGTTTACCTAATCAAGCCTGGGCAATGGCGGGCGCCCCTCCCCCAGCCTCGCTGCCACCTTGCAGTTTGATCTCAGACTGCTGTGCTAGCAATCAGCGAGACTCCGTGGGCGTAGGACCCTCGAAGCCAGGTGCGGGATATAATCTCGTGGTGCGCCGTTTTTTAAGCCCGTAGGAAAAGCGCAGTATTTGGGTGGGAGTGACCCGATTTTCCAGGTGCGTTCCATCACCCCTTTCTTTGACTGGGAAAGGGAACTCCCTGACCCCTTGCACTTCCCAAGTGAGGCAATGCCTCACCCTGCTTTGGCTTGTGCCTGGTGCGCGCACCCACTGACCTGCACCCGCTGTCTGGCACTCCCTAGTGAGATGAACCCGGTACCTCAGATGGAAATGCAGAAATCACCGTCTTCTGCGTCGCTCACGCTGGGACCTGTAGACCGGAGCTGTTCCTATTCAGCCATCTTGGCTCGAGTCCCCCTCGTTTACTTTTTTTATATCAGTTTTGACCCTTGGTTTCCTGTTGTATTCAACAGGTTATATGATCTGTGGCTATCATTTTTTATTTTGATGTTTGCATTGGTTTAGAGTTAAGCTGTTCTGTGGACTTTTGGTGTCTCATCATCATTCTTACTTTTCAGACACAAGAAAATGTTTGAGACTCCTGTAGTTTTTCCTTTTCCCAGCCCTGGAACCAGCAGTTGCTCCAGAGAGGGGTTCTTTTCAGTGGAGAATGGTGTCCAGAAACAGGTTTCATGTCAGGATGTGCTCATTGTCCTTGCTCTCATTGAGAATGCACACATGCATACATGCACGCATGCACACACACACACACACACACACACACCAAAGATCATAAATTCTCACTGAGACATATCATTCTAATCCAAACTGCACAAGATTCAGTCTAGTTTTCTACTTCTCCATGTTTGTTACTTCTCCATTCACAGTGACAACACCAGCATCTATTATCTTTAATATATTTGCTGATCAGTCCTCCTTCTCATGTAACCAATCTCTCATCCCACTGCCTGCCCAGCACGATGCCCGCCTTCCCCTCTCAGACTCTGACACCCCACTCTAGGTTATGTCTCCCTGCACTGATGCTCCTTTCACCCCTGTGGGCTCCCACACAGTGCGCCAGGCCACTGCGGAAGGTGGAGACGCCTTACTCACTGCTGTAGCTGGCACCTGTGCAGTATGTCCTCCTTTGCTGATGTTTTCCTCACCCCACATGAGCTCTAACATACCCCACTGGAGGTGCTTCCCACCCCACCCTCTGTGTGGTCACCTCCTCCCTGGTCAGACTCTGACACCTGCTGTGGGCTTTGGTACTTCCTCCACCCTGGTGAAGATGCCCTCAAAATGGATTTAGGACTGAATTGTTATGAAAAGGAAGAGAAGAGAAAGAAGAAGGAGAAAAGGAAGCAATAAGTATTTCTTGAATAAATAAATGCCAAAAAATCCCATACTGCTGAACTATTGCTCCCTATAGGATGCCTAACCATATTGTACAGGGAGTGTGTTACATTGTTCACGACAGGAGGGATCAATTTCTAACTGAAATCGAAGCTGGAAGTCATACCCATCTTCAAAGAGATTTTAGCGTAGACTTCTATAGTCACAGTTCTCCATAGATTGGTGGCTAACCCACATGTTTGAGCCTAAATCTCTCCAGCTTCTGAATTTTCTCTCCATGCCAGTGGCAGGGCAATAGCAGGAGATTAAACACGAAAACTACCAAGACCCCACTATTGGGATGGGGAAAGTTTAAAGATACTGCACAGGAAGTATCACTTGTCGTGGTACTCGGGAGGGATCCATTTTGAGCTCATATTTTAAGCAGGAAGTGCTTTTTCCTGCCAAAAGAATTTCTAAATTTGTCTTCTATTGCTATAGTATATGTGACATCAATGAGAAGAGACAGAAAACAGGGTCATTCATGGTCATTAAGGGGGTGGGTCACTGCACAGCTTTTCTGGTTAGTAAGTGAAGTGTGCGGCAAGCAGTGTGCAGGACTCAAAGAAGGCCACAAAAACTTCTATGGAGATCACCAATGAGTGTGGAGAGGCTCATCTGAGCAATGAGTAATCAATATTTATCTGGGCACCGTGGCTCATGCCTGTCATCCCAGCACTTTAGGAGGCCAAGGTGGGTGTATCACCTGAGGTCAGGAGTTTAAGACTAGCCTGGCCAACATGGTGAAACCCCATCTCTACTAAAAAAAAAAATAAAAATCAGCCAGGTATGGTGGTGGGCACCTGTAATCCCAGCTACTCGGGAGGCTGAGGCAGGAGAATCGCTTGAACCCAGGAGGCAGAGGTTGCAGTGAGCCGAGATAGTGCCATTGCACTCTAGCCTGGGCGACAGAGCAAGACTCTGTCTCAAAAAAAAAAAAAATTCAAAATTAGAAACAAAAACTAGTAACTTTATTATGTAATCAAAAATTTAGTAAAATATAGCCAACCCTGCTCAGATGGAGTAATCCAGAACACACTAGAGCTATTTCTTTAGCCACAGTAAATGATGACTATCACCCATTTGTGGCTCAGTGTGCTGGATTGTGTCTTGGGAACTCAGCACTATTTTTTCTCTTTCCATGCTCTCTCTTCCAGTAGTCTGAAGCCTGGGAACTATGTTTTCAAAATTTCTGCCAGCAAATTCTAGATTAGGTTTCTTCAATGGGAAGCACTTTATTAAAATGTAGGTTTTTAAAGTTATTCAAGTATGGTGAGGCCAGCAGACAAGGATACAATTGCCATTGAAAAGCTAGCTCTGTTTACAGATCCCAAGAGAGGGGATATGTTGTACCACTGGGGGACAGCACATGGGAGAAGCTCCAGAGTTGCTCAGGAGGCAGGGTGGGTGGTGAGGGTGAAATGTGAACAAGAACCTTTATTGTGGTTTCCACTGGAAAGAACAGGTGGGGTAGGGTATACCGGTTTAGGATTGGCTAGTTTGAAAAATTTCAGTGGGCTCTGGGATGTAGGGGCTGTCCTTAGTTGTCTGGTATCTGGGCCTGGAGTGATTAGGGCAGATGGATAGTGACCCAGAGTAGTAGACTCCCATAAAGGAGGTGGTTGAGGTATGGAGTCCGGATGGGCTAGCTTGTTTCTAAAAGGTATGCTCAGAGGATATTTATTTGCTATCTCTAGGAATTAGCTAACCTTGGGAGGGGCAGTGCCTCTTGGGTAAACAAGGTCCCAAGATGTCAAAGCATCAGAAAATAAAGACATGGGTAATGTAGGCACTCACATGAGATTTGGAAGGCTGAGCAGAAGCAGAAGTTGTATTATTGTTTTTCCAGCACCAGTAGGCAGGCATGAGATTTTGCGTCAACCCCAGAGACATTTCCTGCTAAACACCCAGCTCAGAGCTGTGAGTACTGCCAGCAGTTTCTTGTTGCTGTAATTTCTTGACTTCCTTAAAGCTAGCAGTGGTCTTCTCTGATCTCCCTTGTGCCAGTTCTATGCACAGTTTTGTTAGTACCCCCAGTTCCCTGTATTAAAATCTTCTTGCTTGAAATATCTAGAATTATTTCTGATTTTCTGATCAAACCCTTACCGATACACTCAGGAAATTGTGGGGATTACTGTGTACCTTTTATAGTTCATTGTTGATAAGTATGCTTGTGCTAATTTGGCTTCTCCCAGGGCAAAATTTTTGTACAACTGGTTTTTTTTTTGGAATTCTAACTTAACAGCTCTTGTGAGCTGCATGCTACAGTCTTATCTCTTCTATTCCCAAAGCACTGTATCTTCCTTTCTGCCACTGCATGATAACTTAGTGTCATAATAATTTGTACACACACTTGTCTCTTCTGAAGGATCCAAGGGTTCCTTTAAGATAGGGACCTTGTATATATCACTGTTATAGTGTCAGGATTTTGCACAGTTCTTGGCATACTGAAAATGAATGAATATATACTTCCCAGAAAGTGGGCATGCCCAGCCTTGGCTATAAGCAAGGTGTGTACAAAAATAATCATAAAATGGCCAGTGTTTATTGGTTGTACTATATGTTAGGTGCTTTTTAATTGTTATCCCATTTCATCCTCATAGAAACCTTGTAAGGTAATAGTATTTGAAATTGAGGCTTAGAGAGGTTTGGTCTTGCTTAAAGTCACACAGCTAAGAAATGCTATAGCCAAGAAGTAAACCCAGTTCTATCTGCAAAGCCTCATTCTATCCACTATGCTGTTAGCTCTCCCTGAGAACAAGGAAGGTACCTAGTTCTAGGAAAGAGGCAGTAAAATATAAAGTCAGAGAAATTTGAATGCCAGGATGAGGCTGAAAGTCTGTAATACGTTTTCATCTATAAGCAGAATGAGGGAGTAGAGACTAGCAGAGCCACTGACCTACTGTATGAGGAAACAAACTTGGAGACCAGGAGCTGAGGGGTTAGTGAGTGTGGAAAGGATCGAGAAGAAACAGTTGAGAGGAATCAGACTAGTTAGAGCAAGACTTGATAGCTGAAACAGTTTGCTGCTATAGCTCTGATTGCCTTTTTTGTCTCTTTACCCGATAAGTGATTGCGGAGCTGCATGGGTATTGAAGGCCGGGTAAGCAGAGTGTAGGCAGTGAGTGGTTCTGCTCACAGGCAGGTAACATTCCTGAAAGAGATGCAGTCCTGTCCTCCCCCCACCTCCTCTCAGCATTAAAGAAACAAAACAAAACACTGAGGTTTACTTAAAACCAGTTGAAATACCAGCACTTTGAAGAGGGGTTTGGGGCAGAGCAAACTCAACGTTAACTGCTCTTGGAATGAGAACAAGAAAGAAAATGAAGAACTTGGCTTTCAAAGATTTAGCCAAGAAGATTTAGAAAGTTGCACAGAGGAACAAATTCCCAGTTGAGTGGGGATCTGTTTTCTCCACTTATCTGAGATCAGAGCCAACTGTCCTAGTGGTTCTGAAGGGCTCTAAATGTTTCTTTCCACTTGGGTGGAGCTGTTTTGGCCTATTTAGAACTGGATGCAAGTGGTTGCCCACCGACTTGCCTAAGAATTCTTTGAAGGAAAATGGGTTATTCATCTTTACATTTTCACCACTTAACACAGTTCCTAACTTGGGTTAGTTGAAGGAATAAATGATAAAAAAAAAAAAGGCAAATAAACAAATAGATACATGGAAATGAATTAATTTACCCTGAGATATATCTTATTTTCTGTTGTATATAAAAAGACATAAACAAAATATTTGTCTTAAATTTATGTAAAATAATGGTAAATTTGTACAGGCTTTGGAAAATATTCTTGGCAAGCAAGGTTTGTGGACTGGTAGCTTCAAAAACTTGATCTGCGAGACTATTTCCTGTTTGGTGGTCTAGCTATTAAGATCTTGAGATTGTCACAGGCAGGTGAGCTGATAGAACTAACGTGAAGTTTTCCCATCCAGTATTAAAGTGCAAATGAAATCCAATCTTAGAAAGATGATGAGCACTGAGCCTTGGAAAAAAGAAAAATTGTGCTTGCAGTGACCTTATTATTTTCCTTTATAACTACAAGTATTATTTCTTCACTTTACTTTTTCTGCCAATTTCTCACAGAGCAGTATGCACACATTATCAAGTTGTACAATAATGTGTATTGGTTTTCCAGGGCAGGGTATCAAAGGCCCTCATGAGGAAAGAAAAGGTTTTTGTAGAATGACACTAGATACTCTAAATGTTCTCATGTTCTTTGCCTTCTTAAACTGGACCTCTTTTTTGATCTGATTTTACATTTGAATATTTTGAATATAAGACATCTAGGACAGAAGAACAGTGTCCTCATTCTGCTAACATTTTGACATATTTTAAGAAGAAGAAGGAAAACAAGATAGCCTTAAGGGACAAAATTAAATCTTCCAGGAAAATCAGTAATGGTTTTCTTATTTTAAATTCTATTACAAATATAAAATTGGATATGTCAGTAAGTGATCCTGCCTTTATTCTGCTCACCATCTGCAGTATTCCAGATCAAAACTCTGATGATGGCCCATCTTACTGTATTTAAAGTTATCCAAGTAATTTACAGTTGAATCATCTCCACCTGTCCTTTGGGAACTTAGAAGAAAACTAACATTAGGCTTAATTTTCTTAGGACTTATTTTTAAGATGACTAGGCAAAAATGTTAAATTTAAAGCATTTGTGGTTATTCACATTGACCAGTGAATTCCTTCCCTGAAGTTCAGTCTCACAAATTGTTTATGAAGAATGTATACTAAGGCTTCAATTTCCAACAGCTCCCAAGAATGAGATTGTTTTATTGATATGATTACTCTCTTGCTCTATGGGGCTAGCAATACTCTCCTTGTTGCCTCCCTTCCACTAACCTCCCAGAACAGTCTAATGAGAAGAGAATAGTCCCTGAAATGTGGTCCTAATAGATCACGGCATTCTGTAGGACACTTGTTCTCAAAGGAAACATTCCAGATGTGAATTGAGAACAGTAAAAAGAATGCAAATGTCTCCTTAATTAATAAATGTTGTTGGATGCTAAAATCAAACAGTTTGAAATTGAGGCCAGCATGTTTCTGTTTTCCAGTTAAATCTATAAATAACCTTTTCCCACTCACCTGAATTTGTTTTAGATATGCTTCAGCTTCCAGAGGAATTTAAGGACATGAGCCTTGAAAATGAGATGACTTCAGAATACCAAGTCTTAGCACCTTTTTCAGCAAGCAGGCTAACAAATGCCAACTTTTAAAAGTATTCTATGCATCTGCCGATACTTTTACCAGTCCACATTTTTAAAAAGTCTATCTTCCTAGCTCTGTCAGTGCTCTAGCATACCCTCCTCCCCACCAGCCAAAGTGGTCCAACACATAAATGAAATGAAACCTTTCATAGACAGAAAAACTGTTTATTTTGAATGATTCTCAACTTTTTTTCTATCTCTTATTCATAAGGAGCATTTGCTAAAATAGGAATGCACAATAAAACATCTTTCGAGTTTTCTATCACAAAGATAATACTAACTAAAGAGACTCCTTAAACTGGGAAAGTGGCATAAGTATCATCTCTGGTCTTTGCTCTCTAAGAACTTATAGTCTAGCACCCACAAACAGTGAAGATGTACTACCAGGCTGCATGTGGTAAGAAGCAGTGAATGGAGGGGAAAATGTGAGCTACTGGTGCTATTGTGGAGATCCTGGTGTCAGTGGGGCAGTACTCAATAGAGAGAGAGGTTCACAGAGAAAATGAAATCTAAGTTGGACCTCCAATGACAGTGTATGTGGCTCCCGTTGCTGCCGCAACAAAAGTATCTTAAACCGAGTGGCTTAAAACTAGGAAGCTAGAAATCCAATATCCACATGTTGGTAGGGCCATGCTCTCTCTGAAGGTTCTAGGGAAGAATCCATCCTTGCTTCTCCCTAGCTTCTTGTGGTTGCTGGCAATCCCTGATGGTCCCATTTATGGCAACACAACTCTAATCTCAGCTCCCATTGAAACATGATAGTCTTCCCTCTGTGTGTGTCTGTCTGTGTCTGTCCTCCTACAAGGACACAAGTTGTTGGATTAGGAACTATCCCAAGCCAATATGGCCTCATTTTAACTTGATTACATTTTAAAAAACCCTATTTCCAAATAAGTTCACATGCATGACTACCAGGGGTTGGCACTTGAACATATCTTTTTGGGGGACACAATTTAACCCAAAACAGATAGTATCTTAGATCAGGTTTGCTAGAAACAGAGCCCCAAAATGGGGAATCTTGAGAAGATAAATGTTGGACAAGATGTTCTCAGGAGACAGAGAGTGAGGTGAGCAGGCTAAGAGAGGGTCAAGAAGCCAGCCAAGGAAGTGAGTTCAACTGGAGTCCAGTTTCAGCCTGGTCTCACGAGGGGCTCCGGATCACAAACAGCACCACAGAGTTGCCCCACCTTGAGGAAAAGGGGCCAGGCTGTATCCCTATGTCTGTTCACTCCCTGTCACTGGCTGTGGTTCCCCAGCCCCTGAGGAAGGGAGATGCATTACTTCATGGTAAGGCAGTTTTCTGGAGAAAGAGGTGCTATGAGCAGGTAGCAGCCAACAAACACAGCAGCTGGGGATGGGGACATCAGCCTGGTGAATAGGATCTGGTGGGACTCCAACCGCATTTACCGCATTTCACCCCTGGTCCTGTTCAGATCTGCTTGCCTTTCACACTAAGTTCCCTTCATTCTGGCACAATTTCTTTCAGCTTTTGGCTGTCACATTTTACAGAAAAGCTTAGGAGTAATGGCTAGTGGCTGCTACAGTTGGTCCTGAGGCTGTAGCTGACTCTCAGGAGTCCCTTTCCTTCTACATTTTCCTTATCTCTTGGCCAAACTTCTGCTAGTCTAAGTGGTTTGCATGGGGTGGGGTAGGTGTAAGTTTCTCTCTATCATTCTCTTATTAGGCCTCATTTGCTCTACTTGACAATTTCTAGTGAAATCCTGAGTGACCCAGTTGACCATGAGTGCCCAACATATTTCTTCCCACCTCCATTAGGTCACTGCAGTCCTACCTCCTCATGATGAGTAGGTATAATTATTCAAGCTGGTATCATCATTCCCTTCTGCTCCTGCTGGTCTGCTGGCAGAAGTAGCCCAAAGGGCTCAGGCAGAAGCCTTGGCTCTAAGTTCAGTGGAACTCTTACTGTATCACCCGATTGAATCTTTCTATCCAGGACTTGGGACTTCTAGACCCACACAACCTGAAGTTGTGGTTATGGGAAGCACGAATTCCTCAAGGAGGTCCCTGGGAGTGATGGTCAGTGGGGCCACCCCTACTTCCATGTCTTGGTTCTCAGACCTATGTATTCTTCCTTCTGGGGGCAGGGCACCATATGATGGTAATTGGTTTAAGATATATAGCACATCCTGAAGAATGACACCCCATCATTGCAGGGTCATCTCTAAGCAGAAGCCTTAGCTTCCCCTTCAAGAGGCCATTCCAGTGCTGATAGCTTCTAGATGGTGCCATATGTGGTGGGGTCAGTAGGACCCACTGTCATATACCCACTGTCATCCCTCCTTTGTTTTAAGTAGGTGCCTTGCTCTGAGGCAGTATTATGAGGGATCTCATGCCAATAGATCAGAGCCCCCAAGGAATGGTGCTGGCTAAGGCAGTGTGGCAGGAAAGGCAAACACACATCTAGAACACATGTCCCTCTCTGTTGAGATAAAACGTTTGTTCCCCTTTGAAGATGCAAGGATTCTGATATAATCAATTTGTCACCGAGTGACTGTTGAATCTCCTCAGGTGATGTTACCATATCAAGGGGCAGCATTAGTTTCTGTTCTTGGCATGTTGGACATTCAGCTGTGGCAGTAATTAGATAATCCAGCCTTGGTGAGAGGAATATCTTCCAAGACCAGCATGCCAGAGAGCCATCTTGGGAATATTGCTTCAGGCAAGGACAACTGAAAACTTTTGAACAGCAGTGAAAAAGAGGAACTGATGAAATTGGTATTTTAGAAAGACTTATCTAGATAATTATTATTTATGTGTTAGTTACTTACCCAAATAGCCAGTTTCTTTTCTTTATTACTAAGCAAATTCCAGTTTTGTTCAGAGCCACCCTGTTGCCTTTTTCCAGGGCTTGAATTATGATAGTGCAACCCAGCCATGACAATCCTGACTTACATTCCTAGCCTCCCCTCAGATCTGGCCAAAGAGAAATAATAAGAAATCTAGTGGGGAAGTTCCTGGAAATGTTTTTGTTTTGATAGTGATTTAAAGATGCAGCTGGTCACACCCCTATTCATACTCCCAACCTGAGCATGGATGTGATGGCTCTAAGGGTTGCAGCTGCTTTGCTATTACATAGGAAAGCTCAAGAAATCGAAATGTAGATGTCAGTTCTATCATTCATTGTCTGTTAAATCAAAGCTGGCAATTGCCTGACTCCAAACTTCTTCTATAAGAAAAATAAACCTGTATCCATTCAAGTCACTATGATCAATTTGAAGCCAAATTTATTCTTAAATATGTTTGGTTTAAAGGAGAAGTTAAATGAGGTCAATAAAGGCACTATTTAAAGGGCGATTGGGGTCAAGATTATGGTGCTGGAAAGCTGTTGATGGATGCAAGAGAAAATCCAAAGCAAATATTCAGAGAATTGGTTCATGTTGATGTACAGTTATAACTGATAATGAACTTACTTTTTATCACCACTATGCCATAATAAAACTACAGTAATTCTTCAGTATCACATAATAGTTTTCCCATATTCAAATTTCTACAATTGTTTAAAGGTTTTTTTTCTCTAACTAGTTTGTTTGAATCAGGATTCAAAGTCCACACATAATATACAATTCTTATTCTAGAACAATTTCTTTCTCACCTTTTTTTCTAGTTGATTTGTTGGAGAAACCAGGCTACTTGTCGTGTTGACACTCCTATATCCTGGGATGGGCTTATTACTTCCTGGTCGTTTAATTTGATTCCTCTATCTCCTGTATTTCCTCTAAATCAATAGTTAGATGTAAAGGCCTTATTGGATTCAGTTTTAACTTTTTAGGCAATAATATTGCACAGGTAGTGCTGCATATTTCTTACTGCAGCCCATTATGATGTATATTATTTTTAGTAATGCTGACTCAGCCTGATCCTTCCATTACCAAGTTCCACCTAATGGTTTTAACATCCAATGGGAATCTGCCTAGAGCCATTATTTCATTAGTAGTGGTACAAGTGCAGTTCTCTAATTCCATTATTCTTTATTGGCTGGAATTCCTCTTTAAAGAACATTACCTTGGCATTCTATTTGGCAACTCTAAGATACAGCTTGTACAGGAAAGGCAAAATAAATGCTTAATTCTTTTCCTTTATAAGGTTTCAGAGTAAATAGTTGATACTCTAGCAATCGGAATAATGACCAATTAGGTATTTTTTGTTCTTTGTGTAAAGTAGCATTGCAAGCTTATGGAATTTTATATTAACCCAGGCTGTGCATTAATCAGGGATGTTATCTCCATGACATGAAATGAGCATAGGCTGAGTACACACGACTTGCAGTCAGAGAGAAAAAGGTTTTCATTTATTGAATAAATTTTATTTTCCATGAGCTTGTAATGTAAAATTCACTGCAGTCCTCATTCTTTGCTAATTCTTTTGTTACTGAAAATCCCTTCACATTGTCCTTTTGACAGGACCCAGCTAGTCTTTGATAGCTTTCTTGATTTCTGGCACAAAACAATGCCACAAACTAGGAGTTATTAATTTCTTTAAAGATCTCTTGTTCCTCTTTGTTGGAAATGCTATTACAGGCCATTTAATTGGCTGCTAAAGATGCTCATTGCTACTAGGTCATCATTGCTTTAGAGTCTTTTCAGGGCATAGCACTAAAAATATGCATTTTCAAAAAGACACAAAATTGTGCAGTCATTTTAATATTTCCAACTCAAATTTAATTAAACATACAGCACATCTTTAGAACAGGATTGGAACACCTACTATGTATTGGGAAGAGTCAGATGACCCACTGGAAAAAATAGTGATCTGTCATAAAATCTGACTTTCTGCTCTGATGTAGCAGACTTCCAGCTAAGACAGTCAGTTATGCTCTGTGGACCTGGATTTCTCCCTATGCAAAATAAGAGTGTCGAACATGATGATCCTTATATTCCCCCTCAGCTCTAACATTTTCTGTATCTATGAACACAAACTCCGTAAATAGAATATGTGTTTTTATCTGCTTAACAAGCATTTGTTGAAGGAGTGACTGAATGGACGAAGTGCTTAGAAACAGTACTCTTACTAAATATTTACTTTTGGTGTTTTGTGACTAATAAACATTAGTTAAATGATTTCATTGAATTATTATTTAATGCACAGCATTATTTTAGGTACTCTGAGTGATTCAAACAAAAATAAAGTTAGATCCCTGTCTCATGAAAATTTGGGCCTACGTTAGGAAATAAGACATGTTCATGGGCAGTCCTTCATAAAAGCCCACTGAACCCAGGCTGTGCATTATTCAGGGATGTTACCTCCATGATGTGAGGTGAGCATAGGCTGAGCGCACAGAATTTGCAGTCAGAGAGAAAAAGGTTTCCAATTTTTAATAGCTATTGGTTTGGGGATGCTCAATAGGTGCTACATATTATGCTTAATACTTTTCAAGTAATATCTGATTTAACTTCATTTGCTAATATGAGATTTCAGCATACTAGATTAGAGGTGGCTACAAGTTCTTTGATGCTCCTCCCAACAAGAGGTAATGTCTACATCCCTCCTCTTGAATATGGGCTGGACATTGACTGCTTTGACCAATAGAAGTGATTCTATTGGGAGATCACACAGGAGGGGCCTGCGGTTCCATGGAGATGGATAGGGGCCCAGCTGATTTCATTCTGAAGACATCTCTACAAAGGTGCCAGCTATGTAAATTCAGTCACATTGGACCCTCCAACCCAGCCACAAGCTGTGACCCTAGTCAATGCCAGGTGGAGCAGAAGAACTGAGTAGCTGAGTCCAGCCCAAACTCCTGACACACAAAACCATGAACTAGAATAAAATAATTGTTATTTAAAGCAACTAAAATTTTGAGTAGTTAATTATGCAGCAGCAGGTAACCTGAACACTTGGGTAAATAATCTCTCTGGAGCTCAGTTTCCTCATCTGTATGATGAAGATACCATCAGCATCATTTTTACTTAAAATTTATTGGAAATTTACTATGTGCCAGGCATTCTTCTAAATACTTCCCATTTGCTGTAGTCTGAATGCTTGTGTTCTCCCCATATTCATATGTTAAAATGCTAACCCCCAAAGTAATAGTATTAGGAGGTGGGGCCTTTAGGAGGTAGACATGAGGCAGAGCCCTCATGAATGGAATTAGTGCCCTTAGAAAAGAGGTCTGAGGGGGCTTGTCAGCCTCTTGCACCATGTGATCATGCAGCCAGAGAAGCCACCGTCTATGAGAAACAATCCTTCATTAGATGCTGAGTCTGCTGGTGCCTTGACAGTGGATTTCTAATCATCTCAAACTGTAAGAAATAAATTTCTGTTGTTTATAAGCCACCCAGTTATATTTGTTATAGCAGCCAAATGGATTAAGACATTTAATCCTCATATAATTCCTATGAAATAAGTACTATGGATATTCCCAATTTCCAGATAAGGTAATTGAGTCATTGAGAATCTGAATGACTTAAACAAGGTCACACAGGCTAGAAAGTGACAGAGCTAAGATTCAGACTCAGGCAGGCTGGCTGTGAGATAACAGGTTTATAAAACATGTAATATAGTGCTAGCCACACAGCAGGGGCTCAGTTCGCGGTGGTGGTGGTGACGGTGGGGGCAGTAGTACAGTAGTTGTAACAATTGTTACCATTATCATCACACAGGAAAACCTTTTCAGGGAATCTGAGTACTGAACAAAGATCTTGATGAAAGAAGATGTTGTGTTTGGGATGATAGGAAAAATATCTTTGACTAGAAAGTGGAAGCAAAATGTAGTAGAGGAGCATGCAAGCATGGCGGGAGATGCTGCTGGGTGAGGGTGAGGGTGGGGATTAGAGTGGAGCTAAATGGAAGCTGAGGCAAGTAATTCAAAGCCGTGGCTCAAAGAAATTGACAGCGCCAGGCTGTGGGTGATTTACTGTGGCATCCAATCAGGCTGCACATTCATGAAATGCATGACTTGCTGCTGCTCCGCATTACCTTGTTTCCTCTCCCCAATTAAGGGAAATACCTTTTCATTTATGAAGTGGTGCGTGGGCATCCGCGTGGTCCCAAGTGGAGGAGACCTGATGGGGGTCATATCAACATGACCAAGGTCAAGTGGTCAAAAGTCATTTACAGCCCATTAGGCACCATTTATGTCAGCCAGGCATATCCTGTGCAGCCTTCTTAAATGAAGTAAATATGCAAGATCCTTGGCTTTTAGCAGGGCTGCATGGCCATGGACATTTGTAAGGTAGCTGTGAAGTGCAAAAAGCAAGAGCCAAAGGGCTGGATGACCATGCTGCAGATGGGTGCTCAGGAGGCACCTATCTTATCCTCACATAAGGGTCACTGTTTTTCACAGAATCATCAAATGTTAATTCTGGAAAAGACCTTAGTCTAATTCACTTGTTTTAGAGATGCATAAACTGATGTCTGTCAAACCAAAGGGACTTGTCCAAGGTCACACAGCCCTTTATTGTCAGAGGCTAGGCAGTGGAACTACTACATTTTGTTACTCTTTCACTAGTTTTCCCTTAGAATATGTGGAGACCCAAGATTACTTAATAAATGCCTTTGCATAACAATATCAAGTTGAGATAAATCATCTTGTATAGCCACACAAAACAAACTCCTAATTACAAAAAATGTCATGCCCCCTAAATAATAGAAAATACATTTATTTTGTTAATAGAGGCATAATATAATTATGTCAGATTAAAGCAATAAGATAATTTAAAATATTTGAACACATAGAAAAGGTCAAACTGTTCAGTAAAATAACAAACATACAATCAAAAGAAATATCATAAATTTGAAAGCCCTTCAATGACATAATAAGATTTAATAGATAACTGGAAAGATAACTGGAAAGAAATGTAAATAGACGAATTGGCCAAATGTGATATAATTATTAAACACATGGTGACATGTTAAACCTCATTGACAATCAAAGACATAACAATTAAAACAAGGTAAAATTATATACACTTATTAAATAAGCAAAAGTTTAGTTTTTTGGATGATAGCAACCATGCTAACAATTGTAGTGATATAGTTTTCTGGTGGCACTCATATATTGATATAGTTGTTTCGGGAAATGATATGTCAATATTTATTAAGAACCGTGTAATATTTTTATAACTTTGGCTTGGTAATCCCACTTGAGACTGTATCTAAAGTAATGTCTCAACTAATCAATGACACCCAAATCTAATGCTCAATTTCTGATCCTTGAGAAGCATTCTAGTTTCCTATTTCTATTCTCCAACTCTTCCTGGTACCTTAAACTCTTCCTGTCCAAAGTGAAGCTCATCCCCTTTCCTCTAAACTGTGCAGCATGTCACTTTTAATCTCTGCATCACTGAAAACTAGCCCAGGGTTGGGCACATAGTAGGCTCATCATAAGGTTTGTTGAACAAATGAACTACTCCCGTGTTTTTATCTTGCAAACTAAACTAGGAAATTTGGAGTTATACTTGACTGTCCCTTTCCTTCATCTTGATATAAAACCTGTCACAAAATTTTGTTATTTCAAAATGTCTCCTTCTGGTCTCTCCTTTCTTCTCATACTCTTCTTCTGTCCAGGTCCCTATGGCTTTGTACTTTGTTAACTGGAGTAGCCTCCTGGTTCATCTTTTGCTTCTCACATTTCTCTCTTTCCAAAATCATCCCATGGGAGTGTAACCTCCAGTTTATCAGTATCAATTAGATATCATTGGTGCAAGCAACAGAAAGCAATTCTGGCCAGCTTAAACAATAAAAAGAGATTTATTAGATTTCTGTGGAGCTCATAGAATGGGAGGAGGAGCTGATCAATCAAGTATCAGAAAGCTCAGAAACCGGGCTAGTCTCTGGATTTCAGCAATATGAATTTCTATACTGTGTCTTTTGGGTACTGCCATTAGATGATTAGCTCCAAGTGATTTTTAGTGCAGCAATGATTTTCCTAATGTTTAACATGTTACGCTTTCCTGCTGTATTGTAAGTCCAACAAGAAGGATCCTATAAGCTACTTTTCAGCCCAATAGTATTGAGCATATGGTACATATTTGATTAATAAAGACCAATGAGAGGACAGAAAAATGAGCCTGGCTTGTGGCAGTGTGTGGGGTGGATCACTGGGGAAAAGTGGCTCAGATGGAAAGCCTTATCTGGGATACCTCTTTACCTGTGAAAGCAGATACATCTGTTCCTTCTGGAGTAATATGTTCATCTGGTAGCCCTAGAGATCCTTGGCAACTTAAAGAGGAAAAAGATAATTGAGAAAGCAAATATCATGCCATCTACCAAACCAAGAGCATGCAGGCAACCCTGCCCTGACTCTAGAACTGAGCTCTTATTAATGCCAAGACGAGATGCCTGATGATTTCTGTGATTTGTCATGCAATAGTCCAAGCAGTTGCACTTATACCTAGAGAATTCTGAGGATCCTGTTAATAGTAGACTCCATTTTTTTCTCTTTTATTTTTAGTTGACATGTAATAATCATACATATTTATGGAATACAGAGTGATATTTTGTTACCTACATATCTGCAAATTTTCAGCCAACCACGTTCTATGAGTTTCAAAGGAAATGTACAAAGAATACTGGACAGACAAATGAACATTTTCTATGGTAGCTCATATTAACCTGGTGACTCACGTAGTTCAGTCTCAAAACATTGTGTCCGGAAATAAATTTAAAGCCAAGAGTAAACGAAAAAGGGATTCTGGTCTTTGTGCTGCAATGAACATTAAAGGGGATCCACAGGAACACTTGCTGGAGCCCCTTTCCTCTCCCATCCATTTTTCTTATACCTACAGCTGCTACAGGGCCTCCCCTCCAGCCACTCTTCTCCTTGCCTTCATTCCTGCCTCTGCCCTGGAATGTACCTCATTAAGTAGGTCAACTTAGCCTTGCTCCCAAAGAGAAAGAAGCCTCCCTCTTTAAGAGTAGACAGGAGGCTTTGGACATTCAACTGACAAGTAAAAAATTTTCTCAACCTTTTTATGATTGGGGGTTGAGTCTCAGAATTCTGCTATCTCAATATTTATCTTATCACATATTACTAATCGGAATTTTTTTGTGAAATACCTATCTGATCCCCTTTTTTCATTACCTAGTTATTTGAGCTGGGAGGATTTATTTTGCTTAGGTGACCATAGTAGTTACATGGGCAGAAAGAAAAAGAAAAAAGTGAAGCAGTTTTTCAAAACGGTTTCTCTAAGAAAGCTAAGAGGATAAGGGGGATCTTGAAAGGAGGAGCCTCTGATGGGTTCTCCAAAAAGAGCAAGAGCTCTGAACCTTGTTGCTCCTCCTACCAAATGCCCCACCACTGACACCTTAGTCCCATTTGTTAACCCATACAACACAACAGAACCCTTCCTCTTCAGGGCTTGGGGGTTTGAACTCCCTCTAGAGGCTGAAGTGTGCCAGTAAGAACAAATCATTACCATATATGTATATATATTTATTGCACTTCAAACAGGTTGAAAGGTAGCCAAGTGTGAGGAACTTTGAGACTAATGAGGGACAGTGACTTGGTCCAACTCAAAAAAACTCAAAAAAGGCTTCATAGAAAAGGCAACAGAAAGAATGAGTGAGTGTATGAATGTGTATAGGAGTGTCACCTTGCTCTAGTTTATACTTGATTGCTCAAATTTTTCATTCTACATCCTTGAAAAATGCATGTAAATTACAGGCTGCATTCTATTTGGGGTGGGTGGGGGTGAGGCATTTCTTGGTTCTCTTTCTGGAATTTCTCTAGGTTTCTCCTTGCCATTCTACTTCCCAGCTGGCTGGCTTCAGGACAGGAATTCTTGGCTCTTTCTGAGATATGGTGGATGATAGCAGTCCCTTGGGGTAAGTATAGCTTCGATTTATGTCTGTGATCTTCCAAAGGGTTTGAAGCCACCAAATGCTCTAAAACCGGGGCCAGATATTTTGAAACAGAATAACGAGACAGGGACAAACAGATCTATCCCCCGCCTGCACTTCCTCTACATTGGCTTTAAATGGGGTGATGGTGTTTAGAAAAGAGGAGCCACCCAACTAGAAACACAGAGTGGTTATTTTCTTCCCTGCTGTAGGAAATAATGGATCTGCTTTGAATGCCGTGTGCTGAGGGTGGGTGATAGCCAAGGAGTTAAACCACTTCCCAAGTTGTTTTTAACTAAACTCTTGCCGCAGGGTTTAGAAATCTCCCTCTCTAATTGATGTCTTTGGTCAGTGGCTGCTTATAATCAAGAAGATTGCACTTAAAAGGTATAGAGGCTGGTCTTGTTATTGGCATTAGAGGATTTTGCTTTGTAATTACAAGCCAGGATCTAGAACCAGTGCACAGGCTGTTAAGTTTCAGATCTCATACAGAGAAAATGGCAGGCATTTTAGTGCAAACTCTGCCTATTGATCAAGAAAAACTTTTGATCAATAGGCACAATTTGATCAATAGGCACAGTGCTGTGCTGTTTCTAACAAGAAGTACCACTGGTTTTTCATCTTCAGAGTGTCTGTTATTCTATTTGTCTTATAATAAAATTACTGGTTATATTTATTCATTAAGCATTGTGAAGAATTTGGTATGTGCCAGGCATTATACGGAAAGGTTTATAAACAATGAACTACAAAAAGACTATATTTGAATTTAAGGCAATATGATCAGGAAGATTTGGGGAGGACATACATCAGAAGTTAGCAAATTTTTCTGTTAAGGGTGAGACAAAATATTTTAGGCTTTGTTGGCCAATACAGTCTCTGTTACCATTGCTTGACTCTGTTCTTGTAATGTGAAATCAGCCACAGACAACACATAAATGGATGTTGTCCAAGAAAACTATATTTTATTTATGGGTATTAAAATTTGAATTTCATGTAATTTTCACATGTCACAAAAAAAATCTTTCTTTGATCGTTTTTCAACCATTAACAAATGTCTAAGAACCATTCTTAGCTCACAAGGC
Source organism: Gorilla gorilla gorilla (assembly GCF_029281585.2). Lineage (NCBI taxonomy): Eukaryota > Metazoa > Chordata > Mammalia > Primates > Hominidae > Gorilla > Gorilla gorilla. The sequence continues at coordinate 101,684,992 of NC_073231.2, read as the reverse complement.
TTTACAAAAACAGGCAATACAATATATTTGGCCCATAGGCCATAGTTTGCTGACCCCTGAGATGGACTAATTTCTGGGACCATCCTGTTGTTATTTGAGAGGTATCTGACGTAATGAAGGAAAGGACAGCTAGTACATTCCTTTGTTTCAGGCATGGCCATATGCAGCACTGTCACAGAGGCATTAGAATTGGTAAAATGTTGAAAGGTATTTGGAGGACATTCTTCACACTCCACTCCTCCCCATAGTAACTGTTCCAATGTGTAGAAACCTTCATATGAGGAAAATTCTTCCCAAGGTCTAAATTGAATCCATTGTGCTAGAGGTAAAGCATTATCACCAAAATGAGGCCAAACACTAACGCCTCTGAATTGTTCCTCCATAAAACCTGATAGCATGGGAAGAGCTTGGCTGTAGATGTGAATTATAAATAGGTGTGGGTTCAGGTGAGCACAGGCTTCAGACATCAACGCATCAACCTTATTGCTGTCACCTGGAAAGAACCTTTGTCAAATTTAGAGTCTATCCTATACTAAATTCTGAAGCTGGAATGAGTGACTTTCAGAGGCAGTAAGTTACCCCTACTGAAATTATGTAAGGAGGGGTTATAGATCACTTACTGATAATGGGAAGACAGTGAAACGGGATCTGCAATTTGAAGTTATAAATTTGAAGAACATCAAATATATTGGCTTTGTGTTGGATGTCATCTTGTCTCAATTGGAGAAACAGCATGAAAAAAGAGAGATTAAAATGCAGCATTTCATCATGCACCATATTTTACATTTCCAATCACATAGGCACAGCCTCACAACTCAGCGGACATAATTATCAAGACCCACAGTTCCCTTAGTCCCTGGGATGAGTAAATGATCACCAACTAGGTGAGCATTTTACATCCAGTTTGGATTTTTCTCAGCCTCATGAGCAAAGCACCAGGCATTTGAGTAACCGAGGATGAAAAAGTGGAGGCGTTTCATTTTATTTTATAACCCAGATGAACGTCCTCTCCCCTGCTGATTTCTGATCTTAGAAACTAAATATCTGCTAAGGGGGACAAATTCTGAAAAGGGGAAAATTAAGCTGAGTTTTAGTTAAGTGTGTCCCAGTGGTGAGCATTTAAATCAGAGCTCAAGAAAAAACAAACAAACAAACAAAAAAAACTCTTATAAACCAAGTGGTGAAGCCTCCCCGCCCTGGGCTCTTAGGGTCCAGCCCTACGAGAAAGGGCAGGTCCCTAAGGCAGCTCTCTCTTGCACTGGCTGGATGAACTGCTGTGTCAGCAGCTCCATGCATCATTAGCCGACCTGGAAAAACTCCAGCTGCTTTCCTCTTACACTCTCTCTGTACCTCTCACTTTAAAAAAGCTTTCATCAACATCATCCCAAACATCTTTTGTTTTCCCAGCTGGAGTAGCCTTTCTTTCTGTTTGTATCCCATCTTTAGCCAACTAAGTTCTTTTGCCCTTAAGAACGGCAACCATGAATCAAAGGGAATCATCACCTGTAAACTCTAAAGTGAGTCTGAGCGCTTTGGGATTCCCCCTCTCATCTATCTTCTTGGAGCTGCCATATTTAGTTACATTTTCCTATTCACTGTTGGTGGTCATTATCTCCCTCCTTTTTCCATCCTCTGTATTAGAAACAAAAGTATGAAGATCCTCCCAGCAATATTTTCTTCTGAGATTTAGCTCCAATACAACATAATCCTCTCTTTGCTTGGTGGGTTTCCCAATTCCTCTGTCAGGCAGGGGTGAGCTACGTGTCTAGTCTTTGGCTGGAGTTATTTATTACATAAAATGATCTCTTCTTCCAGGGTTTCCCCCAAATTCCTCTGCAAATGGTTTTACAATAAATCCAGGAAAGAAAATCAGACCTTTTTTTTTCATTTGTTTTTTAAAGAACTGACACCTATTCCTTGCCTACAAAGCCTCACACATAATTTTTGGCTTTTACTGTCTTCAGTACTTTAATCCTCATCATACAAAACTGGATCGAACATTTAAAAGTCATCTTTTCATCCTGCTGTCTCCAGAGAAGAATCTCTGCTTTGATTTTAAACATTGTAAAAGCACAAAATTCTGCTGTTTCACTCAGGAATTCTGGTACCTCAGGAATACTTCTTTATAATTGTTTCTTATGCCCATTTCTTGCTATTTTAGATTATGGCAGAAATGGTGAACAGTCTATCATTATTTTCTGGGTGACACAACTTGAAATGATGAAAATATTTTCTAGGTGAGCTGCTTCCAAGCTGGGGGTTGCTGAACTTTCACCATAGCTCAATCAATTCCGCTAGCCTTTAATACCATGCCCCATGTATTGTCTGTCACTTGCTTCATCTTTTTGAATTTGGAAAATCCAATACCCAGATCACAAGATGAAAAAATCCAGGGAATTGAGAACAGTTCAAGTACATACAAAAGTATTAATTTACAATTTGTTGCTTACTAAAAGATTTTAATAGTTCCATGTAAGTAGATCCGTTCTCTTGGATGAGGTTGAAAATCCTCCCTGGCCCATGGAAAGCTTTCTGGATTTTTATTCTCAAAGTGTCAACTGGTTACTTTCAAAAGCTAAGTTCATCATGTCAAGCTAAAAGTATTGACTGATTATGTGAGAGAGACCTCTGTTACCCTTCTAGATAATTCCTGAGTGACAGAAAGGGGAATGGAAAAGGAAAGAAAGTAAAGGAAATGGGTACCCTTGGAAGGTGGGGCTTTTGTGCCAGTCAATAAACTTAAGGAAAAACTGTTAACATGGCAATGACCATACCTTGAACTTCAAGTACCTGAGCCTAGTAAACATGTAGCTTTCACACAAACTAGAAAACTAAAGCCCGAAGAGGTGGTGTTATTAGACAAAACCGTATACCTAGGAACTGGTAAGACGCAACTCTCTTGGACTATTTGCTAAAATATTGACATATTTCTGTGTGGTTAGTAAATAGCTATTTCCTTGATCCCCAAGTAACCCCTGCTGCCCTAATTCTTCCAGCATTCACCCAGCAGGCCTTATTCATTATCCTGCAACTGAAGGTCAGCCCTAGACACAGCAGGAAGCCTCCCGCACCCTGCTGTAGCTCAATGGCTGATATTCCTACCAATTTGTCAGGACCTGTAACGTCTCAGTTAAATATTGAAACATGGTTCCCATTCTTAATTGTGAAACTTGGCTCCATCTGCTGTGCTGGCATGTGACCACAGCCTCCAGTGACCTCTACCTGGGAAGTCTGAGAATCTCAGAATCTGGGAATCCTTGATCTTTGTATTGTGTTTGTTTTTGTTTGTTTGTTTTTAAGGGCCCAGCCATTTTTGGATACACAAACTGCTTTTACAAAACTCTGGTCTTTGTTGGAATCAGTACCTGTTATGGGCTGAGTTGTGTCCCCTCCAAATCCATATTTTGATATCCCAACCCCCAGTACCCCAGAATGTGACTGTATTTGGAGATAGGGTCTTTAAAGAGGCAATTAATTGTTTCTCAGACTTTTGGCTAAGATGAAGTGTAAAGAGGTAATTAAGCTAAATGGAGGGTGGATTAGGGCAGGCCCTAAATCCAATATGACTAGTGTCCTTACAAAAAGAGGAGATCAAGCCACAGGCATATCCAGAGGGAAAACCATGTGAAAACAAATGCTGAAGATGGTCACCTGCAATCCAAGGAGAGAGGCCTCGGAAGAAACCAACCTTGCCCACACCTTGATCTCGGACCTCTGTCCTGCAGAACTGTGAGAAAATACATTTTTGTTGTTTAAACCACCAAGTCTGTGGCATTTTGTTATGGCAGCTCTAAAATTCTAACACAATACCTCTTCCTGACCTTGTCATTTATTCATGCGATTCATAGATACACTTTCTTTGTAGTATTTAAGTTCCTTTGCTAAAGAACATTATGCTTAGGATGCCTATACCTCGTTGGACAGGATAGTTCCAGTTTATGCCTGCTGTCCTGGTATAATGTTTATAGTGCTTCCTTTATCTTTCAAAGATATCTCAGCCTGGACAATAAGTTGCATGGCTATCCTAAGTTTGTTTAACCCTTGGTTCTTTTATTTGTAATCTTCTCACATATTCTCAATCTCTTCCTTGTTATGTACTTGTCACTTCTTTCTTCAAAGCCTAATATTTGCTATGTCCCCAGGGTGCCCATAAAGTAGCCTCATTCATGATTCGGCCCACAAGGCAATGTCATTATTCAGTGAATGGACACTATGGGCGGGATATTGAATACATTTTCATGGAGAATTGTATGGAGTAAAGACTTCACTCCTTCCTCTGAAGAGCAGTGACCTGGCAAGCAACACACATAAATCAGAGTCATCTTGTGTCATCTTATTTCTGTCCTACACAAACTATTATTTTATCCTCAAGTAATTTTTTGGAAAATGTCCTTAAATGCTGTTTAATCTTCCCATCCAGATTCACTGCAGCGAATTTATGGCAAGCTTCAGAATACAATTAATGCACACTTCTATCCCATCCCATTTTGTCACTGGCTGTGGCAATATAAAGCTTTTGGCAAGCTGACAAGGGAAGGAGAGGAGAGGCTCTGTTCTTAGGAAACATGTTAGCGATAAGTGAATTGGCGGTGTTTCAAATGGTACTGGGTAGCTAGTTTATGGCCCTACAACGGTGGCCTTACCCAAACACTTCCACAGAATCACTGTAGTAAATGCTTTCTCTTCCTTGCCTCCCATGTTAAATTTAAAAATATATATATATTAGCAGCTCAAGAAAACATGAATTTATCATATCAAAACCAGCATCATATGTAAAGCTTGAAAGTAATGATTGCAACAAGGACTAGAAGACAAGAAGCCACAAAATTCTTCCTTCTCTTTCTCTATATTTGTTCTTTTTCTGCGGTTGAATAGCTGTGTGAGGTACGGGGTGGTAGGCAGGGCTCAGAAGGCTCTACTCTAAATCAAGTTCAAGATTCTGAACACAGCAGTCCTCTGGAGGAAAGCCAGGTAGTGATCTTATCCAAAGATCCATTTGGCTGATGAGGACACAGCCCAGCACTGAGTCTTCTCAGCTCCATTTCTAAATGGCTTGTATGAACTTGGATACATGACCTCACCTTCTTGGCCTTATGTCTTATGGTCAGTGCAGTGGGCACAGTGGCACCTGATGGCCCATTTAATAGGTGTGTAGGCCGGGTCCCACTGAGGTTGGCTGTGCACAAGTACATGGGCCAGGAGCCCTGGACAGTCCTGCAGACGTGCATTGATTACTCTCCTGGCCAGTTTCTCACTCATATGGAAAGCCATCCCATGTATCCATATATGGATTTGGAAAACTGTCCTGGAGAAATAAGAATTTGTTTTTCCATAAAGACTGGTTTCCAGTCTTTATGTCCTACATTTTTTCATGAGATATTCAGGCAAGCTTGCTTTTCTGTATCATCTCTATTAAAGAATTGAAGAAATCTATGTCTCTGTGCTTCAAATGCATTTGAAAGGGAATGCTGTGATTGGATGTTATTGCTGTAAATCATCTTGGGTGTAAAAGTGGGAGGTGGACCATTAGAACAGGGAAAGGAATGACCAGATCATGTTTGTGAAGAAAGCTCTTTTGGTATGCCCAATCTAAGTCTTGATGACATGCATGGTAGAACCAAGAGAGCATTTCTCAAATCTTTGCCCACAGCTTGGAAACACTTCAGAGCACCACTGGAGGCCCGAGAACCCAATATGGTCAAATACTGTTATTACTCAACACTACTATAAGTTTGAAAAAAAAGGAAGAGATGAAAGAGTTATTTGGTTGAAAAATCCTCTAGACTTATATATGTTCTTAGAGCCTTGTATCTTTTACTTACAGATGTATAAACAACAAAATTACTTTAAAAAAATCTACCTATAACTTGGACGACTTGGTAGGAAAGAAAAAGTCTTCACTAATTATTTTCCCCACGCATACCCTGAAACCACTTTTTGATTGTCAGTGCAGATGTCCAGAAACCCCACTTTTACAAAGCATATATGTTAGTCATTTGCTAGCCCCATTTGTCTTTGAAGAAGGAGGATCCATTTTTTGTAAGGTGATTCATTTTATTTTTTCAACCAATGAAAGGCTTATATGCTGTAAGAATCCTCAACCCACAACTTTAGGAGCTTAAAGTTAAGCTAAGGATGGACGTGCCATGACCTTCCCTAGTGCCATCAGGATGCATCCATTCCCCACTCTTCATATCCTTGAGGGGAGCATGAGGTTCTGCCTGCTCTGCTTCTGCCTGGTCTCTTGGGGTACCAGGGGTTTCTATGTCACCAGGCAGGTGTGGGAAGACATTCTTGTCTTCATTCCAGCTGAACTTGTTCTGCTCTTCCTTGCCTTGTTTCAGAAATGAACTGACAGTGTAATTGGCACTAATAATAATTCCAATATATTCATTCAAAAATTGTATTCTCTCCCTTTTCTCTGGGCCAGTTTCCCCCTTAGTTCTCAATGACCACCCTGGAATTGGATTGATGTAGTCCCACTCTTCATCTTGGGTTTAGGACTCTCTCCCTGAGGACGTTCTTGATGCTAGATACCATGGGAGAAATGAGAAAGGCCTTGGGACACTGGAATTAAGGCTTTTGGCCAAAACAAGGAGACATGAACTGCCTGTGGCTCTTAAGGATGAAGGGATAGTGGCCCAAGGAGAGTACGGTGATGGTTCAAGGAGATTGTTAGGATGTAGATTCAGGGTACTGGCACTCAAAGCCTTCCAGGCCACTCTCTGGGAATCCCAGTAAGCTGATAAAAAAAAAAAAAAAGCTGGAAAGAGGATGCAAAGAGCTTGTCTTAAATCCTAAAAGACTAGCAGTTTCCGACTGTAGGAGTCAGGATAACATCTCTGGAATTCTGGATTCTTAGAGTAGATATACAATCTAATTCCTGCTACTACAATCCTGTAGCATTACCATTCCGTGACTTCTTTTTTAAAACTGCAGATCCCAAGAGTTTCCTAGAAACAGAGGAGTGAAGTGGAAACTGAGAGCTTACCTGAAGGTGGAGGCTACCCAAATCTGAATAGAAGTGTAATTATTAATATCTCTGCATATTAGTCAGGGTTCTCCAGAGAAACACAACTAACATGATGTTTATTTGTGTGTGTGTATACACACACACATATTGTGTATATATATATGTATGTACACATATTGTGTGTGTATATATGTATATACACACATATATACACTATATATATGAAAACAAATGTGTTACAATCAATTGGTACATACAATTATGGAGACTTGCACATCCAAATCTTTAGCATGGACAGGCAGCCTGGAGACCCAGGAGAACTCATGGTGTAGATGGAGTCTGAAGGCAGTCTGCTGGAGAATTCTCTCTTGCTTCAGAGAGGCTTCTCTTTTTGTTCTATTTAAGCCTCCAATGGATTGGATGGAGCCCACCCAAATTATGGAAGGCAACCTGCTGGCTCACAGTTCACTACTTTAAATGTTAATCTCATCCAAAAACACCCTTCCAGTTGACAGTTAAAACTGGCCATCATACCTTTGGCAGTTCCAGACAAAAAGAGCATCCCAGAGGGAAGTAAGTGTCAGCCAGAGATGGCTGTGGTGTCTAGCTGGCTTTGGCAGGTATCCAGGGTGGAGTGGGAGAGTGAGGCATGGAGACAGAACAATGTGTGCAAGTACACACATGCTCAAGGCCACTGTAGTACTGTGGACATCCTTAGCTTCAACCTTGCAGGCAGACCTGGAAACTAGTCATTGAGTAGCCCAAACACCACAGCTTCTTCCCGATTAAGAAAATGAGGCTGCATTTGGCTACTGCTTTGTTTTGGGTTCCTGAGGAGTTTGTGAGGATATTAGACATAGATCTCAGTTTAACACTGCCTGGCCGAATTCTTGATTTCAGTCACCTCAGGTCACCTTTGCAGTAGCCCAGAGGAAATATTCAATTTAAGCAAATATATCAGACATGGGTTTTCCTTTATCAATCCATGCTGACTGATCTTTAATGAATTAGAGAGAAATCCATTCCACATTGCCTGCATAAAGATGTAAAGCTGATGCATAAATCTTAACTTTAAGAAGAAGTAAATTCAAACCAGAGTTAGGAGCTCGTGCCTTTTGAGGCCATAGCAGGAATATTAATGACTCACAGTTATGTAATTATTTGAGCCTATTTATATCTCAGGAACACCAAATGCCATTTCTCTTCTTCTCGAGGTATCCATTCAGACTCTGCGAGTTTGGAGTATTAGTGAAACCCACTGCCTGCCATGGCCGTCCTGTTCAGAGTTCACTGCATTTCTTTGTTGGACAGAAGTCTTTGGCTTCTTTTCTCTTTTGTTTATTTGTGTTCATTTGGTGGAAGAATAACTTATTCATCCCTGAGCTGGTTTGATTGAAAAAAAGAAATTCAGAACTTGTTTTCAGTCTGTTCCTTTTAAAACTGTCCCCTTCATCCCAATTTTGCTCTCAAGAGATATGACCATTGTGGAAATTAAATTATAATTAGGGTTAAGGACTTTGAAATAATGACCCCCAGACTGACCTCTCTGTCTGTACTCTTAAACGTCTCCTGTCAGTGCACCCAGTGTTGGGTTCTGGGCCATTTTAAACCTGTTTCCAGAATTGCCACCTGACACTTAACCATCACACAATGCCTTGCCTTAGCAAATGCATCTGTTATATGGTACAGCACTAAACGCTTTTCTGAAATCCAGATAAATTATGTCTGCTGATTTGGTAATGTGGCCCAAGAATTCAATTTAGGCAAATGTATCAGACTTAGCCTCTCCTTTATCAATCCATGCTGACCGACCTTTAATAAATTAGAGATAAATCTATTCCGTATTGGTAGATGCACAATCTGAGTGGAAGAGTAATCAGCACCGGATCTACAAACACACTCCTGCCCTAATTTCCTGCCCTTAATGTGCTCCAGTCTGTGACAGGGCATAGAGAGGCTCACTGGAATTACTTTAGACTCTTGAAGAGCCAAATGGGATATGAGGTTGAAGGAAATGTGAGGTTCTTTATGCCTCAGAAGTGCAGGGAGGGGGAGCATAGTGTAGTCAACTGGGTGGGCTTTGCAAGGCTTGGCTTCTAGGAAAAGCTGGTGTGTGGCTTTTAGGCCAGTTGCTTCCCATCTCCCGGCCTCAGTTTCCTTGGCTGTTGCTGGGACAGGTGACCTCTCAGGCTCCTTTCAGGTCTAATAACTTTCAGCTCCAGGGAAACAAAGCAGGGAACAATTACTTGTACTCCAAGGTCAAATGAGACTGGCATGGAGGCTTGCCTGATGCTCGTCTGGGATCCTGACGAGCCTGAATTGGGTCAAACTCACTGATCAGAGGCATTCAGAAGCAAGGAACATTAGAGTTTTCTTTTATCCCAGAGATCCTATTAGAAGCAATAATATTTGAAAAAGGCGCCAGAGGTGTTTTCTGTGATTATTATTCTTGTAATATTCCATTTGAATTTCAATGTACTTAAGATACGGATATCTGCCGAGTTAAAGGGAAAATCCTAGGCCAACCAGTACCTGAATTTGGTGAAATCGTCAACAGGAAAACGGTCTTACGGGTGATTTAACTCTAAAATGGTACAATAGTAAATTCCACTCCACGTACAAACTCTGTGTTTCACAATCCCATTTAAATTCCCATTCAGATCCGAGAAAGGATCTGAAAACTGCTACAATAAAGGAATCTGTTTAACTTTGGGTAACCCGGCATTTTGTGAACTTACTTGATACTGGGACCCATTTTGTTTGATTTGTTTTCTGCAATGGCTATTAAAATAATTCAGAATTAAGATTCCACAGAACATACTTTGGAAAATGCCAGTCTAACGTTTTCAGGGATCCTCCTGTCTGTTTGCATGTCATGGTCTTTAAGATAGTTTTCGTTCTTTCTTTGGAGAAGTGTTCATTTCCAGTTATCTTCAGGCTGCGCTCATCCCCAAATCTTTTGAAAATATGTTTTTCCATTTGGCTGCACATTCCTGTCTTAGTTAGATCTACAAAAACTTGCCAAATATGGGGCCGGGCGCGGTGGCTCACGCCTGTAATCCCAGCACTTTGGGAGGCCGAGGCGGGCGGATCACGAGGTCAGGAGATCAAGACCATTCTGGCTAACACAGAAACTCCGTCTCTACTAAAAATACAAAAAAATTAGCCGGGCGTGGTGGCGGGCGCCTGTAGTCCCAGCTACTCGGGAGGCTGAGGCAGGAAAATGGCGTGAACCTGCGGGGGCGGAGGTTGCAGTGAGCCAAGATCGCGCCACTGCACTCCAGCCTGGGCGACAAAGCGAGACCCCGTCTCAGAAAAAAAAAAAAAAAAAACAACTTGCCAAATGTGAAATTCTTTACTTAAGCTACTTTTGAGTTGCTCCTGGAAACTTCAATATTTAAAAGTATCAATTTAGCACAAAAATGAATGAATAGATGAATCAAGGGCTCTTTAATTAAAAAAAAAGTTTTCCATTACACTAGGTTTTTGGAGAACAAGAAAGTGGCAGATACATCCATGTTTGGACTGATGGCATGTAGAGGAACCCTGGACACATTGTGTTTTGAACTAGCTGAGTGGCAGAAACACCAACTGTGCCCTGGGGATGCCATGCTTGTGGGCGCTGCAGGGAGGCAGAAACACAACTCAGCCTGGTGCATTGAGAAGGTGAGAGTGACTCCTTAAAGCTGCCCCTGGCATTCGCAATAATTGCTACCAGACCACATTTTTTTTCTCTGCTTTTCACTCCCTCCTTCAATTCCTAGCGTGCTAACAGCACACTTTATTTCTGAGTTATTAAAAATTACATCTTTCTTATATTGATTCTTGACAGTTGCCAGCTGACCTCTAATTGTTTCCAGGTCTGAGGTTTCAAATTTACTGATTTCCTTTTTGATATTTTAATCTTTCTTCTGTACCCTGCTCATTCCCTCGCCTCCCCTGCTGGTTTGCCTTGTCTTCAGAATTTCTCAAAGCAGCTGTGAGGACCCTAGCTCCATTTCTTGTTAATTATTTCTTTACATTGCAAAGGAAAATGGCCAACCACATAGATGGGCATTGCTGTTGCTACATTTCTCTGACTTGCTTTGAACAACTGCTGTTTACAGCACAGCAACAGGCCCAGAAACTCCCTCTAGGACATAACTGTGTTCAGCCTCCTCTTCTGAACACAACTCTGCCACCCTCCCCAGAATGTTTGTGAGCCTGGCCTCTCCTCTCATTCTTAGGTGATGTTTGGGCAATATTAAGAACTTGGCATTGAACCCCAAACAGGTCATAAGCTAATGCTAAATTATGGAAATGGAGACTGCAATGAATTCATTTTGCATGACTTAGGAAGGATGGAACTGGGACTGATGTGAGCTAAATGAACCCAACTCAGTAAAATGGTGAGATTTGAGATGACAGCAAGCTTTAAGAGATCAGAGAATGTCTGTTTGCTTAGTACTGTGTATCCCGTGCCTGGCACAGCATATGGCTAATACTAGGCACTGAACGATTATTTGCCAAGTTTGTTGTTGTTGTTTTGTTTTGTTTTGTTTTGTTTGAGACGGAGTTTCACTCTTGTCACCCAGGCTGGAGTGCAATGGCGTGATCTCAGCTCACTACAACCTCCGCTTCCCAGGTTGAAGCGAGTCTCTTGCCTCAGCCTCCCAAGTAGCTGGGATTACAGGCATGCATCACCACACCCAGCTAATTTTGTATTTTTAGTAGAGACGGGGTTTCACCATGTTGGTCAGACTGGTCTTGAACTCCTGACCTCAGGTGATCCACCCACCTCGGCCTCCCAAAATGCTGGGATTACAGGTGTGAACCACTGCGCCTGGCCATTTGGCAAGTTAAGTATGAGTTTTCTTCTCCCTCTTCATGGTTCTACCCAATTATTAGAGTTTGGGACAAATTCATAATTGGCGTTCGCAATAATTGCTACCAGACCACATTTTTTTCCTCTGCTTTTCACTCCCTCCTTCAATTCTTAGCATGCTAAAAGCACACTTTTTTTCTGAGTTATTAAAAATTACATCTTTCTTATATTGATTCTTTCCTGTTAAGATCTAACAGGAAACTTTCTTGTTTCTGCTGAACAACTTTCCCACTCTTAACATCATTTAGGAGTTTGGCTCAAGAATATATCCTAGAAATGATCTCACAGTACCTCCCTGGAAAGCATAGGCTGAATATATAGATCCATAGAATGTTTGAGAATGGAAGGAATCTTAGGGGCGCTCTGGTTCTACACTTTAATTTTGCAGCGCCACATTGAAGCCGTTGGAGGTGAAATGATTTCCTCAAGGGAGTCCTGGTCTGTCTGGAGTGCTCGGTGGGCACTTTATTCATAGAAGACACATTTGCTGAGAATTTTTTGTGAATTCCCTGGCACCTCTGGCTTACTGCACATGCAGGAAGAGTCATCTTTCCCAGTTCTGGGGGAAAAAAAATCTTCCAACCACAGAGATGCAGATATTGGTAGTGGAAGTTATCTGGAGGAGAGTGAAATATGTACGAAACATGAGGGGTGGGGGCTGACAGCATCTGCTACACTTAGTTTGGTGTGGGAACAATAAGCAAGCCTTCTTCAGAACATGACAAGGAAGATGACAGCGTATTGGAGGGCAACATGTAGCTCTGTTTCTTTGACTCATAGTGGAACTTACAGGGAATGCATTGCCTTTTTGAAATGCTGAGGTTTAGGGTTTGAGAGCACTGGGAAGCTGTCACAGGAGCCCTGGTAATACTGGTGCTGATGAGGCTCCCTCTCTTGGGCGATTCACAGACATTGACGTCAGTATCAGTATCTGCAAGGGGGTGCCAGGGCAGAAGGATATGAAGGCAGTCTTTGTGAGATCTTGTCAGATACTCCTAGGGAGTCCCAGATTTAACTGGGGAAGTTTTTGAAGTGGGTCTTACATTACACCAATAGGAGCACAACTAGTGAAGTTGGAGTTGTCATGATTTTTGTAACTTCATCAGTACATAAGGGCTAGTAAGACCCAGGAAAACTCCAAATTTAAGAGCAGATGAAGTAGAAAGTGAGGAAATGAACATAATCCCCTATGGGGCTCCATATTCTCTCTGTCTTCTCTTTCCACTGTTATTGAGGATCAACACTGGGACCAGGACTTGGAGAAGAGGGCCGTAATAGATTGGCTCATTGGTTTTCAACTCTTCACACATCCCTATGTTAGTATTGTACATCTGTACCCTTGGCCATGTGACTTTCCTTATTCCCGCTAGGGAGGAAGTGTGTTTCCCTGTCCTTTACTTTTGGTTTGGCCATGTGACTTGCTGTGGCCAATGGGATGTTAGAGGAAGTGACATGGGTAGGGGCCTGAAATGTGGTTGGTTTTCCCTCTTGAGCTTCTTCCATTTTCCATGAGGACAGGCACCAGGTAGCTGCTGGTCCCAGTAGGATGGAGGCCATATGGAGCACACCTGAATCCAAACTAAAGCCTGGAGCCAACCTAATAAACCTGCACCCTAAAGCACAGCCTCTCAGCTGAACCCAGAATAAATAAGCCAAACCATAGCTGACGTATAACCCACAAGGCCCTGAGATTTTTGAGGTTGTTTTAGATACACCGTAAGCTGGCTACTACAGTGGCAACGTGTGTGGAAAAAGTCCTGCAAATGCATGGAAAAGGGAGAATTCTAGACCATATGGATTTTCAGGGTAACCAAACTTTACCACTCAATATCTTTGACCACATGATTAACAGAGGCTTTGCGAGGAATCAAAACTTGGATAGAAGCTTCAATGAACCAGCAATATGGGTAGACGTGGGCCAGAAATGTGAAAGAAAGGCGATGGAGCTTTGCAACACTTAAAGCAATCAAAATAAACAGTTGTGAAACCAGGAAAAGGCAATCCCCAGCACCGGGGTCTGCTGCTGGCCTGCCGCAGCTTTGGTACGTTTAATCTATCGCATTAACACAGCTTTTAGAGTTACAGTCCCTCCAAAAGATTTGGGCTCCACTTCAATTGCAGTTGCCAGGGCCTAACACTGTCAATTAGAAAACCATTTACCCAAGTAAACCCCTCCACTGGCTGTCAGGTGAAAACTATTACTCCAACCTTCATTTTGGCCCTTTCTTTACATGCAGATCCAAACTCTTCAAAACTGCTTCCCTGTCCAAATCACATTCCCAGAGAGTGTTACAGAAAGGAATGCACTTTGAAACAGTTTGCAACTATGCAAAAGTTAGTCCTCACGGCTTTGTCTCAGAGTAGGTGTGATGCTGTGGTTTGATTTGGCATAGAGTGAGCTGAGCTAACCTTTTCCATGACGGCTTTTCTTGATTTTTTCGGTCACTCTCAGTTCTAGCTTATTGTTGATTGAATAAGGTAGATTGAAATGAACTGCCTTGTCCCCTGGTCCCATTACCTTCACGCTTCTTATGGAAGAGTAATAAAAACAAGAGTTGTTTCTAAACATGATCTATTCTGGTCTGAGATGCATAGGACAGGAGTAGCTTCTTGCACCCACATTTCTGAAAGCTACCACCCTCTCATTTAATCCCTGACCTCAATTAACCTCCTGAGACGAGGGCCCAGTAGTCCCACTTTACAAAGAAAAAAAACGAAGGCTAGAGAGGTGACATGATAGAGCTGGGATTCCGGCACAAGTCTCTTATTTAAAAGCCAGTTTCCCTCCTCTTTATACAGAGCTGTTTGGAGAGAGAAATTTTATAGGAAAAGACTCTGAGTTCTCTTCCCAGGCATCCTGAGGTAGGCTAAGTCTCTTGCTGTGTAGACCTGTGTTTGGGTATGGGAAACCCTGCATATTTTTCCTTATCTGAAAACAGTCAAGGTATTGAGCTTCAGAGATGCCATGTGTTGTCTAATAGCTGCTGGTCTCCTTACCTCTACTCTTTCTTCCCTAATGTTCACTCTCCATAAAGTAGTGCAGCAACCAGCAGGGTGCTTTTTGTGTGTCTGTTTATTTTTATTAAAGACTTATTTTTTAGAGACGTTCTAGATTCACAGCAAAATTGAGAGGAAGGTACAGAGATTTCCCATCTGCCCCCTTCTCCCACACATGCATAGTATTCCCCGTTATCAACATTCTCCATCAAAGTGGTGCATGTGTTACAACTGATGAGCCTACATTGGCACGTCATAATCACCCAAACTCCATAGTTTACATTAGGGTGTACTCTTGGTGTTGCACATTCCATGGGTTTGGACAAATGTATAATAACATGTATCTACCATTATAGTATCATACAAAATATTTTCACTGCCCTAAAAATCCTCTGTGCTCTGCCTATTTATTTCTCCCTCCTCCCTCACCCTGGCAACCACCGATCTTTTTACTATCTCCATGGTTTTGACTTTTCAGAATGACATATACTTGGAATCATACAGTATGTATCCCTGTAATATTGGCTTTTTTCACCTAGTAATATGCTTCATAATAAGTTTTCTCCATGCATTTTTATGTCTTTATAGCTCAATTCTTTTTATCATGGAATAATATTTTGTTTTCTGGATGTACCACAGTTTATCCATTCATCTACTGAAGAACACCTTGGTTGCTTCCAAGTTTTGGCAATTATAAATAAAGATGTTATAAACATTTATGTGCAAGTTTTTGTGTGGCCACAAATTTCAACTCCTTTGGGTCAATATCAAGAAATACGATAACTGAATCACAAGATAATGTTTATTATAAGAAGTGGCCAAACTGTTTTCCAAAGTGGCTGTACCATTTTATATTTCTGCCAGCATTGAATGAGAGTTCCTGTTATTCCATATTCTCACCAGGATTTGGTGTTTTCAGTGTTCTGGATTCTGTCCATTCTCGTAGGTATGAAGTGTTATTGCATTCTTTTAAATTTGTATTTTTCTGATGATATACAATGTGGAACATCTTTTCATGTTTATGTGCCATCTGTATATCTCCTTTAGTGAGATGTTTGTTAAGATACTGATGTATTTTTAATCAGGTTGTTAGCTATCTCATTGTTGAGTTTTAAGAGTTCTTTGTACATTTTAAATAACAGTCTATTATCAGATGTGTCTTTTGCAAATATTTTATCCCAGTCTATGGCTTGTCTTCTCACTCTCTTGACATTTCCTTTCTCAGAAGTTTTTAAGTTTATCAATTCTTTATTTCATGGATTGTGCCTTTGGTTTTGTATATAAAAAGCCATCACCATACCCAAGGTTATCTAGGTTTTCTTCTATGTTATCTTCTAGAAGTTTTACAGGTTTGCATTTTACATATAGGGCAAAGATCCATGAGTTACTTTTTGTGAAAAGTATAAAATCTATGTCTAGCTTTATTGTTTTGCAAGTGGATGCCCAGTTGTTTCAATATTATTTATGAAAAGGCTATCTTTGTTTCATTATATTGCCTTTGCTCATTTGTCAAAGACCAGTTGACTGTATTAAGCGAGTCTATTTCTAGGCTCTCTATTTTGTTCCATTGACTCATTTGTCTATTCTTTGCCAATACCATGCAGTCTTGATTAGTGTAGCTTCAAGGGTAAGTCTTGATGTCAGGTTGTGTCATTTCTCCAACTTTGTTCTTCTCCTTCAATATTGTGGTGGCTGTTCTGGGCCCTTTGCCTTCCCATGTAAACTTTAGAATCAGTTTGTTGATATCCACAAAGTAACTTGCTAGGATTTTGATTAAGAATTCATTAAATCTCTTTATCATGTCTGAAAGAACTGACATTTTGATAGTATTGAGTTTTCCTGTCCATGAACATGGGCTATCTTTTTATTTGTTTAATTCTTCTTTAATTTTATTCATCAGAATTTTGTAATTTTCCCTATATCCATCTTGTATATATTTTGTTATCTAAGTATTTCATTTTTGGGGATGCTATAGTAAATAATATTGTGTTTTTAACTTCAAATTATACTTTTTTATTGCTGATATAAAGGAAAGTTGTTAACTTTTATATTTTAACCTTTTATCATGCAATCTTACTATACTCACTTATTAGTTCCAGGAGGTTTTTTTTTAATTCTTTCAGATTTTCTATATAGACAATTATATTTTTTGAATAGACAATTATATCACCTTGGAGCAAAGACAGTTTTATTTCTTCCTTCCAAATTTGTATACTTTTTATTTCACTTTCTTGTCTTATTTCATTGCTAGGACTTCCAGTATGCTGTTGAAAAGCAATAGTGGGAGGGAACATCCTAGCCTTGTTCCTGATCTTTGTAGGAAAGCTTTGAATTTCTCACTATTAAGTATATGATATTAGCTGTAGTGTTTTTTGTAGATATTCTTTATCAAGTTGAAAAAGTTCCCCTCTATTCTTAGTTTTCTGAACATTTTTGTCATGAATGAGTGTTGGATTTTGTCAAATGTTTTTTCTGCATCTATTGATGTAATCATATATTTTTTTCTTTTTTAGCCTGTTGATTTGATGGATTACCTTAATTGAGTTTTAAATGTTGAACCAGTCTTGCAAATCTGAAATAGACCATACTTGGTCATGGTGTTTTATTCTTTTTCTACATTGTTGAGTTTCATTTGTTAATATTTTGTTGAGGATTTTTGCAGCTATATTCCTGAGAGGCATTGGTCTGTAGTTTTCTTATAATGCTTTTGTCTGGTTTTGCCATTAGGGTAATGTTGGTCTCATTCAATGAATTAGGAAGTATTCCCTCTGCTTCTGTCTCCTGAAAGAGATTGTAGAGAATTTATATAGTTACTTTCTTAAATGTTTGGTAGAATTCTCCAGTGAACCCATCTGGGCCTGGTACTTTCTATTTTGGATGGTTATTACTTATTGATTTGATTTTTTAACTGGATATAGGCTTATTTAGTTTTCTATTAGCAAGATGTTTTTGATTTGTATATAAGATCACCTTTCCAAATTTTTTCCATCTCACTTAGGGTGAAATCTGAAGTCCAGACCTTGGTTCACCAGATCGTACATGGTCCAGCTCCCATCATCCCCTAAATTCATCTTTCACTGCTTACCCATCATTCATTAAACGTTGGTCACTATCTAGGCACCTTCTCTTCCTGCAACATGCCAAGCTCATCTCTGACTCAAGGCCTTTACCATTGTTTTTTCCTATGTCCAATACATTCTTACCCCAGATCTTTGTATGGGAGGGCTTTTTCACCTTCTCCTCAGAGAGAACTTCCTCCACAATCCTGGCCAAAGTAGACCTTCCTGCTTGCTCTATCTTAGTCATTCTCAGTCTCACAGTACAATTGTATCTCTTTCATAGCCCGTATAACTCTCTGAATTTATTATATTTATTCATTTACTTGTGTACTTTTATATTATCTATCTCTTTACACCAAAGTATAGGCTATTGATGGCTGAACCTTTGTGAAACTTATTCATTGCTATATCCTCAGTGCATATGACAGTTCTTGGAGCAATGAAAGGTATTCATAAAAATGTATTGAGTGGAAAGAAATGTTTGTGCTTTGTACCTAGCTTATTCTGTTATTGTTTATTTTAGATTTTAAAAGCTTATTCTACTACTTTCTGAGTTAGACACATGATAATCATATTTTTCAGGCTATTAAGGAGAATATAGATAAATGCAGAACAACTCTGTGACCTCTAAGCTTTTCTCCTCCCTCACCATGGAGTAGCTTGTAGTCTTGTGCAGGCTTGACCTCTGCTGCCATGTCCATCATTGTATCCCTATGCCCACCATAGTGCCTGGCACATACATGGTAAGAGAATGAGGAAGACATTCAAAGACTGCAGAGTTCTTAGGGGACCCAAATGTCAGCCAGGAGTGGAATTTTAGGAGAAGGAATAAAAGGACTATAAGTGGAAATGAATGCAAGCATTTTCTCCCTTTTATCTTTCTTCTCTCAGTGCTCTCTTCTCTCTTTTATTTTAAAATGTTGTGATGATGCTGTAACAGGGAGATGCTCTCAGCTTAGAAGTCCAGGCAAAACCAGTGAAGAACCCAAGAATAGGGTATCTGGAGCAAACCTCTTTGTTCTGCCTCTGACCTAGGGCAAGTGCTAAAGAAGCAAGAGAGGTTTTTGAGAATTCTACTTCGTGAGAAACCAGAGAGAGCTTGGGAATGAAGCTCCCATTTGGTGTGCATTTTCCTGGGATGTCTTTGAACAGACAGTTTCAGAAGGCTGGTAGGTGAGTTGGAAATTATATGGGAATTTAGGGTTTTGAGATATAGACCATAGCTCTTCCCTCTTTCCATTGGCAACAATGGTTCTTGAAAGCCATCAATGTGAACTAGCTGAAATATGTGCCTTCCTAAAGAATGGAACTATCTATTGGCTTAAGAAATAGCATAGGAAGATAAATAAAACCTAGAAATATAAATGGGAAGTTGAGTGAATTTGTGACCTTTTAAGAGAAAAGTTGTTCCAAGGAGAGAATATTAAGTAAGATTTTGGGATCTATTGTTTTAACTTTAAAGAAAAGCAGATCAAAACTTATAAGTAGACGAATTTAAGAACTCAGAAATAAATCCTTTATTTCTTAATTTTTCTACTGTTAAAAAAGCATGTTTTGTGAGGAAGCTCTAGATAGATTTCTACTGGAATAACTTTGTCAAAGTCTGGGTGAATAACATAAAGGGGATAGGATGGTCTCCTTATGAACACAACATCCATTTTGTTGTACTTGTATCTTAGGAGTGAGATCAAGTAGACCTAAATTAACAATATTTTCATTTAATATAACAGATATGACAGAGTGAGCAACTAGAATAAATTGTCAGCAAGTAAAACAGAGTGGGTTTATTTAGAAGATATATTAACAGAAGATAAACTATTCATATGAAAAACCAGAGGTACTTGAGCAACATCAGCCACTAAAAAAAAATAGGGTTAGCAGAATATGCCAATTTTTCCTAGATATTAAAATAGATTCTTTCCAATATTGGGATGGTTTTCTCTCTTAACAATTCCATACTACAAGTGTATATTCAAACTGAAACATATTATAGTCGTTGACTCTTTCTGGGTTGCATTGTTAGCCATTTGGGAGTGAATCTCTCAAGTGTTCATGATGGCCCAACTGAAGTAGTGGACTGAGAAGTGAGATGAAGGAAGATTTTCTATGACTGTGGATCAAGGTGAAAAATGGACCACAGTCATCTTCTGCTAAAGGCAAGATGAACTCCTGGAGGTATATTTCCACCAGTGGAAGATCTGATCTCTACTACAAGTTTGTTAGTAATGCATTATCTTGACTGTTTACACTATAATGTTGTTTATTAGCCAAACATGATATTGGTATCAATATCTAGAACTATATCCTAGTTTTAAACTCCAATTTATTCATTCTTTTCAATGTAGGCCAGACAAAACAATATTGAAAAAGAAGGAAAAAGTTGGAGGACTCACATTCTTGATTTCAAAACTTACCAAAAAGCTATATTAATCAAGGGAGTATAGTACTGGCATAATAATAGACATATAGACCAATGTAATAAAATTAAGTGGCCAGAAAAAAAAATCTCATACATCATCAATTGTCAATTGATTTTTTTTATGAGGGTGGCAAGTTCAATAAAAGAGGAGCTAATAGTCTGTTGAAAAGATGGTTCTGGGCAACTGGATTTCCACATGCAAAAGAATGAACTTGAACCCCTACCCCACATCATATACAACATTTTTACTCAAAATGGATCAACAGCATAAATATAAGGACTAAACCTATAAACCTCTTAGAAGAAAACATAGAGGTAAACCTTTATGACTTAGATTTGGCAATAGATTCTTATATATGACACCAAAAGCATGAGCAACAAAAGAAAAAATAGGGAAATTGAACTTCATCAAAATTAAAAACCTTTGTGCATCAAAGGAATATTATCAAGAAAGTGAAAAGACAACCTACAGAATGGGAGAAAATATTTTCATATCATATATACGATAAGGTTCTAGTATTCAGAATATATGAAGAACTCTTACAACTCAAAAACAAGACAACCCAAATTTAAAAAATGGGTGAAGGAGATAAATAGACATTTCTTGAAATAAAATATACAAATGGCCAACAAGAATTAGTCATTAGGGAAATGCTATTCAAAACCACAATGAGATACCACTTCACAGTCAGTAAGATACCAATAATAGTAATAATAATACTAAAACAGAAAATAACAAGTGGGGGTGAGGATGTTGAGAAATTAAACCCGTCATACATTGCTGCTGGAAAATGTTAAATGGTTCAGCCATTATGAAAAACATTCTTGTGGTTCCTCGAAAAGTTAAACATAGAATTACCATATAGTCCCACAATTTCACTCCTAGATATGTATCTACAAATAACTGAAAACAGGTATTCAAACAAATTGTTGTATATAAATGTTTATAACAGCACTATTCACAAGAGACAACGGGTAGAAACAACCCAAATATCCATCAAGGGATGAAATCAGAAATGAAATGAGGTATATACGTGCACTGGAATATTATTCATCTATAAAAAAGGAAGTACTGATATATGTTAAAATATGGATGAACCTCAAAAGCATTATGCTGTGGAAGAAGCCAGACATAAAGAGTCAAATGTTGTATGGTTCCAATTTACATGCACACCTTGTTTTATTACACGTCTTTTTATTGTGCTTCTCAGACACTGCATTTTTTACAAATTGAAAGTTTGTGGCAACCCTGAGTCAAGTCTATTGGTGCCATATTTCTAACAGTATGTGCTCACTTTGTGTCTCTGTGTCACATTTTGGTCAATGCAGAATGGCTAACAGAGATTAAAAATTAGAAGGCAATTTAGTTGTTTGACATTGAGTTGCATATATTCCTATTTAATTCTATCTTATTTTCCTTTCTTACATATTTATTATTTATACCTCTCCTACTTAAAACAAAAAAAAAGGACTCAGCGTTTCTTGTACTTCCTTCCTATGGGGATTACTCTGAACTGGACTGTACATCCAGACGTTTGTCTAACCAGTTGGCCCATTATCTTTTGCAAAAGGAATTAGATTAATTATAATATTTAAGAGTGTGTTAAAGTGAATACATTCTTTCAAATTTGGCTACTTTTTTGTAATTTATATATTAACCAATCAGGAACATTACATTTACAATTATAAACATTACTAGGAATCACGAATATAAAAATACCTAATCTGACACTTGAGTGTTCTACTTCTGCCTACTTTCCAGCCACAAAACTGTCCTTCCACTTGCTGTTTTGAGCCTGATTTCTAATAAGTTACTTTAGCCACAGTCCGAGATCTGAGCTAATAATCTCTGCGATGTTACTAAAACCTTTTTAGAATTCCAAGTATATAATGCCAGTCTTTCCAAGGTCACTATGGAAACTATATCCTAGAAAAATCCAGTGACTTATTTCAGGATGACCTATTCCTTATAAAACTAAATTGGCCATTTCTAATAAACTTAAGCTTTTAAAATTGTTCCCTTACTAAATAGTTGGTAATTGTATTCATAAATATTCCTACCATGACCAATAATACAATTAATATGAAACCAAGTCAGAATATCAAGATAGCTTTGGTATACTGGGAAAACCATTGGATTTGAAACTAGGGTGTAAAATAGACTCTACCACTTAGTCTCAGTCTTTGTGCGAGTCACATTGCCTTTCCAAGCCTCATTTTCTTCAAATTTACTATATAACATGGGGTAATAGTGTGTCCGGAATTGGTGGGTTCTTGGTCTCACTGACTTCAAGAATGAAGCCGCAGACCCTTGCGGTGAGTGTTACAGCTCTTAAGGCGGCGCATCTGGAGTTGTTCGTTCCTCCCTGCGGGCTCGTGGTCGAGGTCTCGCTGGCTTCAGGAGTGAAGCTGCAGACCTTCGCAGTGAGAGTTACAGCTCTTAAGGCGGCGCGTCTGGAGTTGTTCCTTCTGATGTTCGGATGTGTTCGGAGTTTCTTCCTTCTGGTGGGTTCGTGGTCTCGCTGGCTTCAGGAGTGAAGCTGCAGACTTTCGCGGTGAGTGTTACAGCTCATAAAAGCAGTGTGGACCCAAAAAGTGAGCAGTATTAAGATTTATTGCAAAGAGCAAAAGAACAAAGCTTCCACAGTGTGGAAAGGGACCCGAATGGGTTGCCACTGCTGGCTCCGGCAGCCTGCTTTTATTCTCCTATCTGGCCCCACCCACATCCTGCTGATTGGTAGAGCCGAGTGGTCTGTTTTGACAGGGCGCTGATTGGTGCGTTTATAATCCCTGAGCTAGACACAAAGGTTCTCCACCTCCCTACTAGATTAACTAGATACAGAGTGTTGACACAAAGGTTCTCCAAGGCCCCACCAGAGTAGCCAGATACAGAGTGTCGATTGGTGCACTCACAAACCCTGAGCTAGACACAGGGTGCTGATTGGTGTGTTTACAAACCTTGAGCTAGATATAAAGTGCTGATTGGTGTATTTACAATCCCTGAGCTAGACATAAAGGTTCTCCAAGGCCCCACCAGAGTAGCTAGATACAGAGTGTCTATTGGTGCATTCACAGACCCTGAGCTAGACACAGGGTGCTGATTGGTGTATTTACAATCCCTGAGCTAGACATAAAGGTTCTCCACCTCTCCACCAGAGTAGCTAGATACAGAGTGTCCATTGGTGCATTCACAGACCCCGAGCTAGACACAGGGTGCTGATTGGTGTATTTACAATCCCTGAGCTAGACATAAAGGTTCTCCACTTCTCCCCCAGACTCAGGAGCCCAGCTGGCTTCACCCAGTGGATCCCGCACCGGGGCTGCAGGTGGAGCTGCCTGCCAGTCCCGGTGCTGTGTGCCCGCACTCCTCAGCCCTTGGGTGGTCAATGGGACTGGGCGCCGTGGAGCAGGGGGTGGCGCTCGTTGGGGAGGCTCGGGCCACACAAGAGCCCATGGAGGGGGTGGGAGGCTCAGGCATGGCGGGCTGCAGGTCCCGAGCCCTGCCCCGCGGGAAGGCAGCTAAGGCTCGGTGAGAAATCGAGCGCAGCGCTGGTGGGCTGGCACTGCTGGGGGACCCAGTACACCCTCCGCAGCCGCTGGCCCGGGTGCTAAGCCCCTCATTGCCCGGGGCCAGCAGGGCCGGCCGGCTGCTCCGAGTGCGGGGCCCGCCAAGCCCACACCCACCCGGAACTCCAGCTGGCCCGCAAGCGCCACGCGCGGCCCTGGTTCCCACTCGCGCCTCTCCCTCCACACCTCCCTGCAAGCTGAGGGAGCCGGCTCTGGCCTTGGCCAGCCCAGAAAGGGGCTCCCACAGTGCAGCGGTGGACTGAAGCACTCCTCAAGTACCGCCAAAGTGGGAGCCCAGGCAGAGGAGGCGCCGAGAGCGAGCGAGGGCTGTGAGGACTGCTAGCAAGCTGTCACCTCTCAATAGCACCTACCTCAACAAGGCCCTTGTTAAGATTTGATGAAATTAAAAATAATCAGCCCAAGGAAGCTAAAAAACACATATTCTTTATTGTAATTATGTCTTCTACCAATTTTCTGCTGTTATTAGTGATTCATATTGAGGTAGAATACAGTTAGGTAAAGAAAATCAACAGATAACTTCTTAAAACTCAATATAACTGTAATTTTTAAACTCTTCCTCCCACCAAACATTTATCAGAGCTGATAAATTGCTACAATACAAAGGTGAATTTGAATTTGTCTTTCTTCTTTCGGAACAAGTTTCCTCTTTGGAACTGATTGGTGGCAGGTATGTACAGACAGAGACAAAGGATGTAGAGAGAATTCACAAACTGGATTCTCAGTCCCAGATATTTACAAATTGAGTGGATTTGACTTTCCTATTTTCATTTATTCACTACAAATCCAGAAAAATCAAATGAGCATTTGCAGCAATCTATTGTGGGATAATTACAGCACAGATCTGTCCAGGAATCAGAGGGTACACCCTCTGGGGAAAGCAGTTCAGCTCACTGCGTCATCCATCAAACCTCCTCTCAGTAAATACTCATCTCTCAAAACCCCTTTCAGATTATTCATGAAATATTTTAAGATTCTAGTTAACTTGGATCACCCTGAATTACAGATGGTTAGGGCTCTGAATCACTAGGTTTATTCCTCTTCAATCATATAAGACATCTCAACTGCTTTGGCATAAAAATGAGATTTATTTTTCCCCAAAAATGGCCACCAATCAACATGTTAGTCATATTAACTTTTCTATAATTTCAGCTGATAAAGCAGCTTCATTCTGGCATTAAAGGCTTGGTTGCATCCATTGTAAATATTATAGCACTGCTCCTGGCCTGAGGGCAGTTCAGACATTTGGCTCCAGCAGTTTAGAGGTGGTGAAACAGAGGAGTGGCTATTTTCTTATGCTTACCCTACTTCTTTAGGGTGATTATCCTGATGGTAGGTTGGGAAGTAGTGAGAAGAAAAAAACCCTTGCATTCCTCATTGGGTGAGATGCTGGACCAGACTAAGCCCCAAGCAATGCCCAGGCATTGGTGGTCATTTAGGTGATTCACTGACCCTCATCTGGAGGCTCCCTGACATTACAGAGTGCACAGGGCTACATAACAGAACAGCAGCCCCATATCCCCTGCAGTCTCAACTCTGTTGCCTGCAGGCAGTAATGTGATGAAAAGTATTTAACAGCTTGCTCTCCAGAAGAAAAAAAAAACCACAACTTGTAGCGAATGTCAATTTCTGTGGTGTAAATACTGCTACTCACCAGAAGTAATTGAAAGTGGAGTTGGAAAGAGTCACACACCTTAGTAAGGCTGGGGAAAAAATAATGCGTTAGTAATTTTATAATAAACCCTTGTACTTAAGTGCAGTTCTCATTTGGAAAGATTGTAAGTAGTGTATATAACACAAAAGATACAGATGAGATTGTGTCACTTAGCTGTTGAAAATTTGTCAGATGGCTCCCCTTCTTTGCCATAAATATTTCATAGCAGATGAGTGATTTTGGGATCTAAACTTCTTCCATCATCTCTACCCCCTTTCCAGCCTCTTCTATTGCTCTTCCACCCTCAGCCTCTGGTAAAATTGTACTGATACATTCACAATATCTTAAATGCTCCATATATTTTCATGACTCCCTGGTCTTTCATTGGCACCTCCCAGTGTTTGTAATGCCTTCTTTGACTGGTGAATGACTGAACTTCAGAACTAAGACTTTAGATTTTCTTGCGATATCTTGTTCATAACTACTCACCCATATATCCCACTTCACTAACTTTTGAGCTTCTGTCACATCAAAAACTGACTTTCCTGCTGCCAAGGAGTTTTTGTTTCTAGCAGAACAATTAAGCCCAAAATAAATACAAAGCCCCAGCTTTTACTGGTACACACTGAGATGAGATAAAGATAACATAATGTACATGTTGGCATAAAATAACTTATTTTTCTTTTCTTTGGAAATATTTTTCTCTATTCTGAGATCATGCCCTTAATATTTTCATTGCTAAAGGTATTTTCTTGCTGCTAATTCCAGAAAGCATGTAGATTATGGCAGTTCAACAATCAGAAAATTACAGATATATTCTGAAAATCATACCTTAGCCTGTGAGAGCTGGGGAAGTAAGAACTAGAAGAACTGAAATGCAAGAATAGAAGACATTTCCTAGATAGTCTGGGAATTGTGAAATGAGTGTGTGATTGATCTTTGCCAAGGGAGCAAACCTCTGCTGGGGGGAAAGAAACTAGCAACGATTTTAGTGCTCTTACAAGACTGGAATAAAAAATTGAAAATCGTTATCTTTCAAATATTTGTAAAAAATAGACATTTGTTTCTGTAGTGAATGTGTACAGACTTTTTTCTTGTCATTAGTCCCCAAACAATAGAGTATAACGACAATTTACATAGCATTTACATTGCATGAGATATTATAAGTAATCTAGAGATGATTTAAATAATACAGGAGGATACATATTGGTTATATGCAAATACTATACCATTTTACATAAGGGACTTGAGCGAGCATCCATGGATTTTGGTGTCTCAGGAGGCAAGGCAAGGTGTCCTGGAGCCAATTCCTCATGGATAATGAGGAACAAGTCTGTGTGTGTGTGTGTGTGTGTGTGTATAAAATGATACCTTGTTCATAACTATTCATCTATACTTACAGAGAGAGATAGAGAGGGAACAATATCAAGGGATTGGCTCATGTGACTCTGGGCACTAGAAAGTCTGACATTTTAAAGGTAAGCCAGTAGGCTGGAAACTCAGGCAAGGGTCAATGCTGCAGTCTTGAGGCAGATTTTTTTCCTCTGGAAAACCTGTTTTTGCTTTTTTGGCTTTTCAACTGATTGAGTGAGGCCTACCCACATTACTGAGAGCATTCTCCTTTATTTAAAGTCATCTGATTATAGATGTCAATCACAGCTACAAAATACCTTCATAACAATACCTAGATTAGTGTTTGATTAAATAACTGGGTGCTATAGACTAGTGAAGTTGTCACATAAAAATAACCATCCTATGTGGGGACTGAGGTCAAGAGCTTCAAAAAGGCAGAGTGCAATCCCTCTCCATTGCTCGGTGCTTAGAAAAAAAAAAAGAGTTTCTGGGAAAATTGACCAGTCTAAAGCACATGTCCAGCCTCCCCCTCAATACATCTGCTATCTTTTGAAGTCCTGAGGCAGGAGGCTGGAGAGTTGGTCTGGGAACCTCTGAAACATAAAGCTCTATATTCCATGGCATCCCAAGGATGAGACAATTTATACCTGCAGGCTTTTAATCAAGAGCCTGCAGGGCCATACAAGGAATCAGAAGTCAACTGAATCTACACCTGCAACCAGCACCATCCCCGCTCAATTCTCAATTAGATGGAAGTAATCCGCCTCTCATCCTTCTTATCTAACAAAGGAAAGAAAGAGCCATCTTTGGCAGAAGATAATATCATCTGGAGCCTCTATAGTTTGTTTGTTTGTTTTACACAAAGTCTGGCATACTTTAAAATACATTGTGAACAAATAAGAAAACATGGATGATAATCAGGAGAAAAGACAAATAATAGAAACAAATCCACATATATTCTAGCTATTGGAATGAGCAGATGAAGACTAAAGATTAATACATTAAAGAAAACAGAAGATGGGCAAATTAAATGAAAAGACAGAATTTAACAGAAAATTTGAATTCATAAAATAATGCTTTTAGACAGTTTCTAATAATTCCCGAAAATAAATGGTTCAATCCTTCTCAAAGGTATATCCCTAAATCTGATCGCACCCATAAATCTTCAAAATATTTTAAGAAAAATTTGGCAAGATATAAAAAATAGATAGGTACCTAATCATGGTAGAAGATTTTAACATAGTCAATAGCTGATACAACAACCAGTCAAAAAATTCAGAACAAAATATAAAATCTGAATAACACAATTAACAAACTTGGCTTACTTGATAAATATGGAACATTGCACCAAAAATGTCATTCTATTCATGCACATAAAATATTTACTAAAATTGACCAGATGCTAGGCCATTAAGCAAGTCTAAACACAGTTTAAAAGATTGATATATAGAATATGCTCTTTGACTACAGTGGAATCAAGAAAAAGAAAATCAGTAACAAAAAGATGATCAGATATTTTAGGGGAAAATGGTGGACAGGAGACAGGACTAAATTGTAGCTCCCATTTGGACAGACAGAGCAGTGTGTGGAGACTCACCTCGTGAACTTTTGCTCCAAGAACTACTGCATGAACATACCAGGAAAGCTGAGAGAACCCACAGACCCTCTGAAGAAAGTGGATTGCTCCTGCAGGACCCAGGAGACAGCCCAAATACTGTGAGTGCCCAAAGCATAAAAGTGGGAAAGGGGATCATTCACCCTCAAGCACACACCCTCATGGGGGAACGTGAAGGTACAGATCATGGGAAAAGCGTTTGACCTTACCTGGACCTAAGATAATTTAGAGAGCCGGGAGAAATACAGGAGTAGAGGAAGCAGCGGGAAGAGCCCTGTCAGCTCTTTCGGTCCCCAGGGAAGCCATTTCTGACTTTGTCTCACAGGGAAAGTGCCACCTCTTGGCAGGAGGCCAACCAGCACAAAATTAGTGCAATAAACAACAGTAATACAACTAATGACCGTCACAGAGTCCATTTCACTCCCCTGCCACCTCCACTAGAGCAGGTATTGCTATCTATGGCTTAGAGACCAGAAGACACCCCCCAGTACCAGCCCAGAACCCAGTAGCCCCACTGGGTGGCTAGTCCAGAAGAGAAATAACAATCACTACAGTTTGGCTCTCAGGAAGCCACATCCCTAGGAAAAAATGGAGAGTACTACATCAAGGGAGCACCCCGTGGGATAAAAGAATCTGAACAGCAGTCTTTGAGCTCCAGATCTTCCCTATGACATAGCCTACCCAAATGAGAAAGAACCAGAAAACCAATTCTGGTAATATAACAAAACAAGGTTCTTTAATACCCTGAAAAAAATTACACTAGCTCACCAGCAATGGATCCAAACCAAGAAGAAATCCTCGATTTTCCAGAAAGAGAATTCAGAAATTTGATAATTATGCTAATCAAAGAGGCACCAGAGAAAGGTGAAGTCCAATTTAATGAAATTAAAAAAAGAAAAAAAGATAAAAGTATGAGTGGAGAAATCTTCAGTGAAATAGATAGCATAAATAAAAACAATCACAACTTCAGGAAATCAAGGCGCACACAGAAATGCAAAATGCACTGGAAAATCTCAGCAATAGAATCGAACAAGCAGAAGAAAGAACTTCAGAGCTCGAAGACAAGGTTTTTGAAATAATCCATCCAACAAAGACAAAGAAAAAAAGAATTTTAGAAAATGAACAAAGCCTCCAAGAAGTTTGGGATTATGTTAAATGACCAAACTTAAAAATAATTGTCATTCTTGAGGAAGAAGAGAAAAGTTTGGAAAACATATTTGGGGGAATAATCAAGTAAAACTTCCCTGGTCTTGCTAGAGATCTAGACATCCAAATACAAGACGCTCAAAGAACACCTGGGAAATTCATCACAAAAAGATAATCACCTAGGCACATAGTCATTAGGTTATCTAAAGTCAAGACAAAGAAAAAAAATATTAAGAGCTATGAGGCAAAAGCATGAGGTAATCTATTAAAAAAACCTATCAGATTAACAGGAGATTTCTCAGCAGCAGCCTGACAAGCTAGAAGGGACTGGGGCCCTATCTTCAGCCTCCTTAAACAAAACAATTATCAGCCAAGAATTTTGTATCCAGTGAAACTAAGCTTCATAAATGAAGGAAAGATTGTCTTTTTCAGACAAAACAAACGCTGAGGGAATATGTCACTACCAAGCCAGCACTACAAGAACTGCTAAAAGTGGCTCTAAATCTGGAAACAACTCCTCAAAATACATCAAAACAGAACCTTCTTAAAGCATAAATCTAAATTACCTGTAAAACAACAACACAATAAATATTAAAATAAAAAACAAGGTATTCAGGCAACAAATAGCATGATGAATAGAATAGTACCTCACATCTCAATACTAACCTTGAATGTAAATGGCCTAAATGCTCCACTTAAAAGTATCTGCTGCCTTCAAGAGATTTACCTACATAAGGATTACATAAACTTAAGGCAAAGGGGTGGAAAAAAGACACTCCATGCAAATAGAAACCAAAAGTAAGCAGGAGTAGCTATTCTTATATCAGACAAAACAAACTTTAAAGCAACAGCAGTTAAAAAAGATAAAGAGGGACATTATATAATGATAAAAGGCCTTGTCCAACAGGAAAGTATCACAATCCCAAGTATATGTGCACCTAACACTGGAGCCCCCAAATTTATAAAACAATTACTACTAGACCTAAGAAATGAGATAGACAGCAACACAATAATAGTGGGGACTTCAGTGCTCCACTGATGGCACTAGACAGGTCATCAAGACAGAGAGTCAACAAAGAAACAATGGATTTAAACTATACCCTAGAGCAAATAGACTTAACAGGTATTTACAGAACATTCCACCCAACAAATGCAGAATATACATTCTTTTCATCAGCATGTGTAACATTCTGCAAGATCGACCCATATGATAGGCCACAAAACAAGTCTCAATAAATTTAAGAAAATTGAAATCATATCAAGTACTCTCTCTGACCACAGTGGAATAAAATTGGAAATCAACTCCAAAAATAACCTTCAAAACCATGCAAATACATGGAAATTAAATAATATGCTCCTGAATGATCACTGGGTCAACAATGATATCAAGATGGAAATTAAAAAATTCTTTGAACTGCATGGTAATAGTGACACAACATATCAAAACCTCTAGGATACCGCAAAGACAGTGCTAAAAGGAAAGTTCATAGCGTTAAATGCCTACATCCCCAAGTCTGAAAGAGCACAAATAGGCAATCTAAGGTCATACCTCAAGGAACTAGAGAAACAAGAACAAACCAAACCCAAACCCAAACCCAGCAGAAGAAAAGAGATAACCAACATCAGACCAGAACTAAATGAAATTGAAACAACAACAACAACAAAAACCAACAAAAAATAAACAAAACAGAAAGCTGGTTCTTTGAAAAGATAAATAAGATTGATAGAACATTAGCAAGATTAACCAATAAAAGAGAGAAGATCCAAATAAGCTCAATTAGAAACAAAACAGGAGATATTACAACTGACACCACAGAAACACAGAAGATCACTCAAGGCTAGTATGAGCACCTTTATGCACATAAACTAGAAAACCTAGAGGAGATGGATAAATTCCTGGAAATATACAACTCTCCTAGCTTAAGACAGGAAGAATCAGAAACCCTGAACAGACTAATACAAACAGTGAGATCGAAATGGTAATTAAACAAAATTGCCAACAAACAAAAGTCCAGGAGCAACCAGAATCACAGCTGTGAATTCTATCAGATATTCAAAGAAGAATTGGTACAAATTCTATTGACACTATTCCACAATATAGAGAAAGAAGGAATCCTCCCTAAATCATTCTATGAAGCCAGCATCACCCTAATACCCAAACCAGGAAAGGACATAAGAAAAAAAGAAAACTACAGACCAATATCCCTGACGAACATAGATGCAAAAATCTTTAACAAAATACTAGCTAACCAAATCCAACAGCATATCAAAAAGATAATTCACCATGATCAAGTGGATTTCATATTAGGGACATAGGGATGGTTTAACATATGCAAGTCAATAAAGGTGATACACCACATAAACAGAACTAAAAACAGAAATCACATGATCATCCCAATAGATGCAGAAGAAGCATTTGACAAAATTCAGCATCCCTGTATGATTAAAACCCTCAGCAAAATTGGCATACAGGGACATACCTTAATGTAATAAAGGCCATCTATGAAAAACCCACAGCTAACATAATACTGAATGGGGAAAAGTTGAAATCATTCCCTCTGAGAACTGTAATAAGACAAGGATGCCCACTCTCACCCCTTCTTTTCAACGTAGTATTGGAAGTCCTAGCCACAGCAATCAGACAAGAGAAAGAAATAAAGGGCATCCAAATCAGTAAAGAGGAAGTCAAACTGTTACTCTTTGCTGATGATATGATTGTATATCTAGAAAACCATAAAGCCTCCTCCAAAAAGCTCCTAGAACTGATAAATGAATTCAGCAAAGTTTCAGGACAGAAAATTAATGTACACAAATTAGTAGTTCTGCTACACACCAACACCGAGCAGTTCTTTGATTTCAGAATCAAAGAAAAAACTCAACCCCTTTTAAAATAACTGCAAAAAAAAAAAAAACAAAACAACAAACCTTAGGAATATACCTGCCCAAGGAGGTGAAAGACCTCTACAAGGAAAACTACAAAACACTGTTGAAAGAAATCATAAACAACACAAACAAATGGAAACATATCCCATGCTCATGGATGGGTAGAATCAATATTGTGAAAATGACCATACTGACAAAAGCAATCTACAAATTCAATGCAGTTCTCATCAAAATACCACCATCATTCTTCACAGAACTAGAAAAGACAATCCTAAAATTCATCTGGAACCAAAAAAGAGCCCTCATAGCCAAAGCAAGGCTAAGCAAAAAGAACAAATCTGGAGGCATCACATTATCTGGCTTTAAACTAGACTATAAGGCCATGGTCACCAAAACAGCATGTACTGGTATAAAAATAGGCATATAGATCAATGGAACAGAATTAAGAACTCAGAAATAAAGACAAATACTTACAGCCAACTGTTCTTTGACAAAGCAAACAAAAACATAAAGTGGGGAAAGGACACCCTAGTCAACAAATGGTGCTGGGATAATTGGCAAGCCACATGTAGAAGAATAAAACCGGATCCTCATCTCTCACCTTATACAAAAATCAACTCAAGATCAATCAAGGACTTAAATCTAAGACCCAAAACCATAAAAATTCTAGAAGATAACATTGGAAAAACCCTCTAGACATTGGTTTAGGCAAAGACTTCATGACCGAGAACCCAAAAGCAAATGCAACAAAAACAATAATAAATAGGTGGGACTTAATTAAGCTAAAAAGTTTCTGCACAGCAAAAGAAACAATCAGCAAAGTAAACACACAACTCACAGAGCAAGAGAAAATCTTCACAATCTATATATCTGACAAAGGACTAATATCCAGAATCTACAGGGAACTCAAACAAATAAGCAAGAAATAAAACAAACAATCCCACCAAAAAAATGGGCTAAGGACATGAAGAGACAATTCTCAAAAGAAGATATACAAATGGCCAACAAACATATAAAAAAATGCTCAACATCACTAATTATCAGGGAAATGCAAATGAAAACCACAATGCCATACCACCTTACTCCTGCAAGAATGGTGGCCATAATCAAAAAATAAAAAAATAGTAGACGTTGGTGGGGATGTGGTGAGCATTACACTGCTGGTGGGAATGTAGACTAGTGCAAACACTATGGAAATCAGTGTGGAGATTCCTTAAAGAACTAAAAATAGAACTACCATTTGATCCAGCAGTCTCACTACTGGCTATCTACCCAGAGGAAAATAAGTCATTATATGAAAAATATACTTGCACATGTATATTTATAGCAGCACAATCACAACTGCAAAAATGTGGAACCAGCCCAAATGCCCATCAGTCAATGAGTGGATAAAGAAATTGTGAGATATATATATATATACACCATGGAATCATGGAATACTATTCAGCCATAAAAAGGAATGAAATAATGGCATTTGCAGCAACCTGGATGGAATTGGAGACCATTATTCTAAAGTGAAGTAACTCAGGAATGGAAAACCAAACATCATATATTCTTATTCATAATTGAAAGCTAAGCTATGATTATGCAAAGGCATAAGAATGATACAGTGGAGTTTGGGGACTTGGGGGAAAGGGTGGGCAGGAGTGAGGGACAAAAGACTACAAATTGGGCACAGTATATACAGCTCTGGTGATTGGTGCACCAAAATCTCACAAATCATCTCTAAAGAACCTGCTAATGTAATCAAACACCACCTGTTCCCCAAAAACCTATGGAAATAAAAAACATAAAATCAAATAAAAAGATGATTAGAAAAATGTTAACTACCTGGAAATGATAGATTTATAAATAATTCAGGTATTGTAGAATAAATCAAATTGAAATTAAATATTTTGAACTACATTGTGATAGATATGACACATTAAACCTTGTAGCATGCAGCTAATATGCTACTTAACGTGTGATTTATAACTCTAAATGAAGATAAATGAACAAATTCAGGAAATCAATGATTTAAACTTCCTTCTCAAGAAATGAGTAAAAAGCCCATCAAATCAAACTTAAGGAGATTAAGTGAAATAAACAATAAAGGTAAGAGCACATATCAATAAGATTAAGAAAACTCACAAACATACAATAGAAAAAAATCATCAAAACCAAAAAGTTAGGTCCTTAAGAAAATTATAAAATTGATAAATCCCTAGCAAAATTGATTGGGAACTAAAAGTAAATTATCAATATCGGGATTGAAAAGGAGAACATTACTACAGATCCTATAGATCAAATTATAATAAGAAGGTATTATTAAAAACTTCACATGAACATACTTGTTAATTTAGATAAAAATATTACTTATCCCAACTGACAAAAGAAACTTTGGTACAAGATCTATTTAAATAATAAAATTTACTATTAAAATGACAGATCAACTCTCTTATAAACATAAATGCAAATTTTTAAACAAAATTTTGGAAAGTGCAAACAAGTGTTATATAAAAAGGAAAATACAATATGACCAATATATTTTATTCTAGGTATGAAATGTTGATTCAACATTAGAAAAATGAATCAATGTGATTCACCATATTAACAGAAGAAAACAGCAGATTATCTCAATAAAATAAAGCATTTGACAAAATTCAACATATATTCAGATGAAAATTTGTAACAAACTAGAAATAGAAGGGAACTTTCTAAATTCGATTTTAAAAATCTACCAAAAAATTACATGTTATTGTATTTAATATTAAAATGCTAAAAACTTCTTCCTTGAGATCAGTACTGTATATGGTATGACTTTATTTGCATAAACTACAAAACAGGCAAAGTTAACTTATCTGTATTACAATCCAGAATAGTAGTTGCCCTATTCTGGATTCAGGAAGGAAATAGTAGAAAGACTCCTGGGGTGCTGGTAATGTCTGTTTCTTGATCTGATGTGGCTATAAAGTTATATTCACTTTTTGAAAATTCATTGATCTGTTCACTTATAATGCATGTAATTTTCTGTATGTTTAAATTAACAAAAGATTAATTTAAAAACATGCTGATAGAAATTTTAAAATCCAACTTGTATTTCAAATAACTAGCTTTCTCTCAGGAGATAATAGATTGGAGGATTTTTCAATGTTCAGACAGTTCTTTGCCAGCATGTTGACCCAGCCTTGGCAAGGGCTAAATGATGGATACCTTGGGGGCCCATTTAGAGAATTTGAGCTCCCCAGACAATGCTCAGAAACCAGACAGGTCTTTCATCGGCTTTCCCATAGCTAAGTGAGCTTTTCCAACACATTTTCCAGGCCTCAGATAATGCAGTTCTATTTCAGGAAACTTTCTTAGTGTGTGCAGCTGCCCAGCATCTCTCCAAAGGAAAGGTCTGCGGAGCCATTGTAGATCTGTTTCTCACTGTGCTGTCCCTATTGGGGTGGAAGGCAAAGTAAAAAGGCCAAGCCTCTTAGGACTCAAACTATACATTGGGTAGAGGCAGCAGTAGAAGTGAACAATAACCTGCAAGATCCTCTGATCAAGAAACATTACTCCATGAACCTCCACACCAAGAGCAACAGCCATATGCTACTAGGAACAGCTCTTGAAGCTTTATCTGAAACATATTCTCCAAAGAAGTTGCACATCTGCTCTCTAGACCTAGGTACTAGATTTCTTCTCCAAATTTCATTGCACTTCGTTATCTGTTCAGGAGCTCCCCCAACTTCATAAATGAGACAGGTGGAGAGGTAGCACATTTACAATGGATGCTGTTGACCCCTTGCTTTCTTTGTTTAATTTTATTTTTTAAATTGAATTATAATAATTGCACATATTCATGGGGTACATAATGATGTTTCAATACATATTATGTATAGCAATCAGATAAGGACTATGAATATATCCATCATTTCAAACATTTATCACTTCTTTGTGTTGGGAACATTCAGTATTCTCCTTCTAGCTATTTAAAACTATACATTGTTGTAATTTTCTTAGAATGGAAATCTACCCAGACAGTTTTAGCAAAAGAAACTGCCTGGCTTTTTACTTCTTTTCTAGAAAGCAACATAATTTTGATCAGCTAACTTCCCCTTCTTCCAAGAAGTTCTTAGGGCTTATTCCAGTACCTGGTCCTCTCTCTTTTCTCTTCTCTCTGAAAGCATGTGGGAGTCATGTTCAGCTTACAAACTGGCTGGCTTTACAGACACACACACACACACACACACACACACACACACAATGTGATATATACATCTATGGCTTGGAGCCCTGCATTTTGTATAGATGTAATATTTTTGTGGTGCCTACTTTCTTAGGAGGGTCCACGAAGTCTGCTCAATATAAGTGGATCCAAAAGATTGCATCTGTAGTATATGAAAGCTCTTGTCTTTTTATAGCAGCATTTAGCAGCAGACGTAGCCTTTTCAGTTCTACCCTGATAGAGAATGGTCTTCTCCCTAACCTACTCTAAATGCCTTACTGTGATGATCAGGCTCCTCTCTAGTTCTTTAATGTCCTTGTTTATTCCATTCATTCCCTTTTTTATTATTCTTCAAACTGGCTTTTCCCCCATCAAATATGTCATACTAGTTTCTTTCTCAACCTGTGGTCCTTGCTCTTCCCTCTGCCTACAATACTCTCATCTAGGTCTTCAGTTGACCAGCCCCTTCTTCTCATTCAGGTGTCAGCTTAAGTGTCATCTCCTCAGAAGACCTTCCCTGATTACCAATCAATTTATAACAAGTCATTCTCTAGTTTTTAAATTTATCTTATCTATTTATTCTCTTGCTTATGGAATATTTACCCCCACTATGATGCAAGCACCATGAATGAAGGGCTCTTGTCTGTTTTATCCATTTTTAGGTCTCCAGCACCTAGCACAGTGCCTGATACATAGTGGGCAGATATGTTAGTTTGAGTCTTCTGAGAAGCAGATTCCCAGATGGGATGAGACATACAAGAAATTTATTAGGAGAAACACCTGTGAAGCATAAAGGGGAGGGTGCCAGGAGAGCTTCACAGTATGCCAGGAGAGCTTCAGACTGTGTCACAGCTCTTAAACCTGTGAAAGAAGAGAGAAAAGGGAGGTTTAATTAAGAAGAACCTCAGACCACAGTGTAGTTCTGAGAAAGTCTTGGTCAGGCTGAAAAGGAGAGCCCATTCAAAGGTTGCCCATTAAAAAAGCCCCATGTTGGACAGGAATGGCCTGGTTCCAGGCCCCCCACCATGCTCAGATAGTAGCTGAGAGTGAGCCTGAGAAAGCTGGGTGCATAGTGGACCCAAAGGGGCAGCTTCTGGGGCTGTAGTCACAAGGCTCCCCATGTAGATTAACTTGAAGAGGTACCTGAATGGTGAACCCAAGGTCTCCACAGCAGTTCCTAGACATTTGTTAAAAGAAAAAATGAGTGGATAAATGCATGATAAATCTCTGAACTCCATGGTAGAGGAACCCACATGGCCTAACTAGACAAATTCTTTTTGAACTCTTCAACTGGTCTCATGAATGGACCTGCAAACTGGCTGTTCCTGGCCATCACTTCTATGGATGAGCCAGGTACTAGTGGTATTGTAAGTGATATCATTTGGATATTTGTTCTCTCTGAATCTCATGTTGAAACATAATCCCCAGTGTTGGAGGTGAGATTTGGTAGGTATTTTGTATCATGGAGGCAGATTACTCATGCATGTCTTAGTGCTATGCCCTTGGTGATGAGTGAGTTCTTGTTCTGAGGTCATGCAAGATGTGTTTGTTTAAAAGTATGTGGCACCTCCCCCACTCTCTCTTGCTGCAGCTCTTGCCATGTGATGCATTGGCTACCTTCACTTTCCAGCATGATTGTAAGTTTCCTGAGGCCCTCACCAGAAGCAGATGCTGGCACTATGCTTCCAGTACAGTCTGAAGAGCCATGAGCCAATTAAACCTCTTTTATTTATAAATTACTCAGCTTCAGGTATTCCTTTATAGCCACACAAACAGACTAACACAGTAGGTCAGGACCACTTCTGTGCTTGATACCTCACAATGAAGACCTTAATTGACCCATAAATTAGCTTTATTACTATTATTGTTTATTGTTGTATCATTGTTTTCTCTAACCAGAGGATAACCCAGGAAGACTTACAAATGCTTTATCCTTTTCCTGTTTTTCCCTACACTTCTTAGCACAGTGTAGTTCTAAAGTAAAGATCCCAACTTCAAAGGCTTACCAAAGCCAGGCATTTTATGGAGACAAGTGAAGCAGGCCTGGTGGAGAATGGTAGGGATGAGAACTGGAGTTAGCTTGCCCCATCTAGATGGGGCAACTGCCCTCTAGCTGCAAGCAGATGATTGCCAGGTGGGAATGCAGACTCCATGTGACTAGGTCAAGTAATGCCAGAAATCTGGATTTTTTACGTGAAGTCTCCCGATTTTTCAATGTTGGGAATTAATTAAGTACGTTTTAAGCACTCCACAAGCCAACCCTAGTGTGGCCAAACAAAACATGCCTGTGGGATGATTTGGCCATCAGTTTATGGTCTCCATTCTAGACCAGTTGATGGACAACACTCTAGATCTTTAAAACTCAGTTTTGCTAAAAGTTTTGTAGCAGTTTTTCTTGGAAGTCTTCTCAGAACAGCTGATGACTAACCATTTATGTCACTCCCCAGTATCCTGGACCCAGACAGCATGGAAGAGAATAGACCATAAATGTCTGAGTCACAAAGTCCATGGGACTCCATGAAATGCAAGGTGACAGGCATCTCTTTACCAGTGTGTGAGTGGGTCTGCCAGTGAGGACAAGGCTGAAGATAAACAGATGGATCTTACTGCCTGCCCAGAGGGAGTACAAAGTGGCTTCAGGGAGTGAGGACTAAATTCCAAGGCAAAGTTCACTTTCAGCAAATATTATGCCCTACAGCTGGAAAACCCAGATGCATTATTTGTTTATTTACTTATTTTTGGTAGTAAGCCACATAATTAGAAATCCTAAGAGGTAAAGGTAAGAAAAATGGAATAACTCACTGGTGATTCAAAATTATGAAAGACTTAAAACAGTAACAACAATAATAATTTTTAAAAGTCCCTCCCAATAACAAACTTGTTTTGTTTTGTTTTTTGAGATA
This sequence comes from Gorilla gorilla gorilla, assembly GCF_029281585.2. Lineage (NCBI taxonomy): Eukaryota > Metazoa > Chordata > Mammalia > Primates > Hominidae > Gorilla > Gorilla gorilla. The sequence continues at coordinate 101,645,349 of NC_073231.2, read as the reverse complement.
GGGTCTTGTTCTGTGTCCCAGGCTGGAGTGCAGTGGCACCATCATGGCTCACTGCAGCCTCGACCTCCTGGGCTCAAGGAATCCTCCCACCTCAGCCTTCCAAGTAGCCAGGAGTTTCAGTGTTACCCAGGCTGGTCCTGAACTCCTGAGCTCAAGCAATATGCCCGCCTCGGCCTCCCAAAGTGCTGGGATTACAGGATTGAGCAACTGCACCCAGCCCCCAAATAACAAGTTTTAATCAATTTTATTACTGCATGCATACAGCATATGTGCCGAATTATATATTTGATTCATTTTGAGCACATTGATGAGAATGTTGATGTTTAACATAATGAATAATTTCTAATATTTAATTGGGACCCACATCCTGATTCAGACTCCAGGTTTGTAGCATCAATGGTGACTCACTGCTTGGATTTTCAGAAGCATAAAAATCACAATCCATTTTAACAGACCCAGGGGAATCTAAACATTTTCCAGAATTTGACACATAGTAGGGATATCAGTTACTGGATTCATGTACTTATCAACAAAGCTGTTGGTGGAAGTTGCATTGCTTTTAGGTCTATGGGAGGCTCTTAAATAGTGCTACTTTTTCAAAGTAAATCCTTGTTCATTCTTTGAACTTGTGATTCCAATCCAACAAAGACTATAATTTGCTTCTGGAATTGATGAAAATTCTGTTTTCATCAATACTTCTATAATCCTTTAAAATTTTTATTGCATGATGGTTGCCTTCTTCAAAAGGTATCTATCCAGTTTGAACACAGACAGCTGCACTTCTGAAATTATCAGTGATGCTCTGCACTTTGCTTTTCTCTTGAAATTTTGAATTCAGTATACATCCATGTTTTGTCACAACTATGAGAAAGCATCGTCATGTGAACAAAAAGCACTCCAACAATGTGGGTTTCTCAGTCCTTCATCCCCAAAGTTCTTGATCTGAGGAGGCAGCTCAGTGAATCTCATGAGGTTTCCCCATCTGAGGGCTTAAAAATAAACAGCATCTGCCTACACTGGTTTATGTGCTTCAAAATATCTAATAAACTGATGATGGCTGTGGGGACTGGCTTGAAGAACCATCACAGTTGGAATCATTTGCTGCATTGCATCACACATGGACCTCCCCACAGAGGTCACAGTCCCAACTTTTTCAGGAAGAGGCAATGGCAGCCTCCATGCAACCTATGCTACTGACTGCAGTCACCTGTCAAAGCCACCTTGTCCTCTTTCATACCAAAGGTGTCCCATTGGCAAGTGAACTCATCTTTTCCATGTTTTGACCAAACTTCTCAAATTCCTTATTGGCATGAGTTAGGACTTCCCAGCTCAGGTATGCCAGGTAATTTCACATGTATATGTACAGGATTGTGTAAGAATCTATGCTTATGCTCTTGAAAAGCATTTATAGCTCCCTATATATGGCACAGTCCAGAACACTGTCCTACAGCCTAAACTTCTAGGTTCTCTCTATCTTTTCATTAATTCAACAAATATTTGGTGAAAACATACTATGCCCAGATGCCTAAATTTACATCTTACTTGTTGAGCTTTTAATTGTCAACTCCAGTCTTTTTTCCAGAAACAGCACAAAAAGGACAGAGGGGTTTATTTTCAAATGGTGTTGGCAGAAATTGATGTAGCAATTAGCCTCTCTAGAAGAATCCCCTGCTATTTCATCAGTTTACTAACTTCTGTGCACTGGAATTGAGAGAGCTGCCAAGTGCAGGCTTCTTTTTGGAAAAAAAAATAGTAAATCCTAGTTTAAAATCCTCTACATAATCATATTCTGCTTCACTTGGCAAAACTTTTAACTTCTATGATTGAGACATCAACTGTGCTTTTTTTTAACTCTCCAGTAGTAAATCTTGTATATTTCTAAATCCTTCTTGAAATATTATATTTACTATATATGTTCTACCATGGGTAGTGTTTTTATAATCCTTTATCAAAATGCTTTGTGACCTGCCTGCATTTAGCTATCTGCAAACTATCTTTTACTTAGTCCACATCTGCTTACTGCTGAACAGCTTGCCTTTGCTGTAACTTTGTGTTAAACATGACAAGTTATTATTGCATTTGCTATTTGCTGCCATTTGCAATTGTCATCTTTTAAGACATGCTGTCTCCCTAGACCACTTTTGATCATTTGCATGACATGAAAAGAAATGACTGCAAATAAAAATTGCTCAAATGCTATGCCTGGTTGTGGTTTTAAGTGGAACATCTGGGCTCATTCAAATCACCCTTCCTTCTGATGTGACTTTCTTTGCCATGACTCACAAAGGCAGGAGGTTTGGTCAGGTGGCTTTTCCCAGGAGTTACTGGGAAAAAAGGGAATTCTTACTCCAGAGACTATGTTTCTGGGCTCTTCAAAGCTTTCAGGAAGAAACAGGGCACTTCATGTTATTCTTTTCAACCTGTTCTGGGCTACTGATAGCTTTGACAAGAAAAGTCTCTGGAACTTCTTTTGACAAGGGAGCCCAGAGGATGGTCACCCAGGAACCGAGGTGGAGTGGATAGAAATGTGGAAGCCTGGGGAAGACCTGGTTGGATCTTTGAAACTGTGCAAGGGAAACAGGCTCAATCTGACTGGCTGCTGAGTGTGGAATAGAGAGTATCAGAATGGAGGGGGAGAATTCACTTCAGCAAAGTTGATGGACAGTCCCTACTTCAGGTCTCAGCTCAAAGATCACTTCCTTGGAGAGACTTTCTCTGCCACCCAAGTAGATCTCCCTCCCTTGATTTGCCTAATCATGTTACTCTGCTTATTTCCTCAAAACAGTTCTGAGACCATGAGGTTTCTTGTTTATTTATTTTTATTGTTCTCCCCAGTGGAAAGTAAGCTCCATGGTGACAGGGACTCTGTCTGCTTTGTTCACCCACTCCTCTCCAGGTCAGGGCTGGCTACACAATTTGTGGGGCCCAGTGCAAAATAAAAATGTAGGGTGCCTTGTTCAAAAAAAGAAGGGGAAAAAGCACTGCTAAGGGCACTAAAGTGTGATATTTTCCTTTCTTGAATGGTCTCTCAACTTGCCATTGTGTTTCTTTATTTGCTATTTAATGATATTCTAAGTTAAAAGTGGAAATTTAAAATTATTAGCATGGTTTACTGTTTATCTTTACAATGTGTAATGTCAGTTTTAAGTGCAAATATAACAGCATTTAACTCTTACACAGAAATCATGAAAATTTCTCTGCAACCTCACCAACATCTGTTGCTTTTTGACTTTTTAATAATAGCCATTCTGACTGGTGTGAGAAGGTATCTCATTGTGGTTTTGATTTGCATTTCTCTAATGGTTAGTGATTATGAGTATTTTTTCATATATTTGTTGGCCACATGTATTTCTTCTTTTGAGAAGTTTCTGTTTATGCCCTTTGCCCATTTTTAAAATTGGGTCCTGGAGAAGAGGGAACACTTACACACTGCTCGTGGGAATCTAAATTACTTCAGCCACTGTGGAAAGCAGTGTGGAGATTCGTCAAATAACTTAAAAACTAACATTTGACCCAGCAATCCAACTACTGGGTATATACCCAAAGGAAAATAGATCGTTTTACCAAAATGACACATACACTCATATGTTCATTGCAACAATATTCACAATAGCAAAGACATGAAGTCAACCTAGATGCCCATCAATGGTGGACTGGATAAAGAAAATATGGTTCATGTACAGCATGGAATGCTACACAGCCATAAAAAGGCATGAAATTATGTCCTTTGCAGCAACATGGATGCATCTGGAGGCCATTATCCTAACTGAACTAATGCAGAAATATAAAACCAAATACTGCATGTTCTCTCTTATAAGTAGGAGCTAAACATATCTATCAGGTGCTATGCTATCTGCCTGGGTGATGGGATCATTTGTACACCAAACCTCAGCGACATTCAATTTATCCATGTAACAAACCTGCACATGTACTCCCTGAATCTAAAAAAAGTTGAGAGAAAAAACAAAATAAAACAAAACAAAACAATTACCAAAATTACACAATTAATATTTGTAGCTCAAAAATGCATATCTATTTCACTCTTACCAGAACAGTGGAAATGCTACATGAAACTCAACAGTTTTTAATTCACATCATGAAACATTCTACCAACACTCTTTACCTTCAGTTTACTTATGAGTAAGGAAAAATTAAAAGGAAAAGAAACTATTGTCTTAACATTTTCTCTCCTAGCATTTCAGCATTAAAGTAGTTGGCTAATACAGGGAAACAACATGAATAAGAAAGAATGCAGTAGGGTCCCTTGGTTCTTGTTCTCTTTCAAACAAAAAAGCATGGCCTCTAGGATGTCAGCACCTGCCTCCTCCCCACCTTTCTCAGTAGTAGCCCTAACACAATTGCCTTGTACTTGCTTTTAGTTTCACTGAATGCTTGAATATTGTAGGCCGCCAACTTCTGTGCTCATGTGGTGTCATCACAAATGCTATATGTGAATGGGAAGGCACTGTGGACATTTCCTCTGCTCATGTGCATGCTCCCTCATCCCATTAGACTTTCTTACAAAACACAAGTTTCATGAAATTATTCAGAATTGCAAGATAGTGGTAGCAGTGCGTTAAACCAAACGTGGGACCATTTGACTGTGCAAGTCTCTGCCCATGAAACCAGCCCTGATCCATTTTCCATCACAATGTAGTTAATAAAGAGCACACCGAGCACAGAGGATGGGCACATGCATTCTTGCTGAATGATGAATGACTGAACAATTCAGAACTGTCGACCAGTGAACTGAGCTGCAGCCATAAGTGACCTCATGGCCCAGAAAGAGGAAGACAAAGACAAAGGTAGAGAGCTTCAGTTTCCAATACTGTTCCTGTTCCTCAGCCTACTTGTACCTCCTAGCCTTGAGTTCAATGAAATATTATTATTCCCTATAACAAATCTCCCCTGATTTATCTGTGTAGGTTTTTATAGTGTCTTGACAAGAAATTGATTTTGTGCCGTGGCCTGCCCATGACCCTCTCCAGACATACCCAGCTATACGATCTTCTGAATGTGTCATGATTTTCACACTGGCATGCCTTTGACCACAGAGCCATTGTTCTCTCAATGACTATACCCTCTTCTTTTCTTTTCTTTTCTTTTTTCTTTTCGTTTCTCTCTTTTTTTTTTTTTTTCTTGAGATGGAGTTTTGCTCTTGTCACCCAGGCTGGAGTGCAATGGTGTGATCTTGGCTAACTGCAACCTCAGCCTCATGAGTTCAATCACTTCTCCTGTCTCAGCCTCCCGAGTAGCTGGGATTACAGGCACCCGCGACCAGGCTCTCTTTTCTAATAAGCCAACTCCTCTTCTTTCTCCAAGATCAGCTCTCCTGTGATACATTCTTCAGTTCTCACTTGAGATAGTCACTCAGCTGTCATTGTATTGAGGTAGATGCTGACATTTCTGTCCCTGAGAGCTCCTTGGGGGCAGGGTAAAGCAGTGTTCTCTTTTGTATTTCTCTTGCCCAGTACCTCATCTAGTGCTTATACTTAGATTCTCACTGTTGCATAAGACTTCATTGTTGATTTACCAAATTACCATATATGGCTACATCTGGGGGACATTATGTTAGGACTATTTTCAGAATACCTCAGTTGCAAGTTGTTTACCACTTCCCAGTCCTTATTTCTTGTGTTCAAAGATGAGTTTTCATTGAAAACTCTTCTAGCTGATTATACGAATTATTTAAGTTAGTGGTAGTAGAAAGAAGTGTGGACAATAAAAAGAGGCATATTGAAATGGGCTTGGATTAAAACCATCCAAAGACTATCTGTGCTCAGTTGTGCCTAAAGTACTTTTGGAACAATCTATTTATGAAATGATAGACCACAGATCACTGACGATGACACCCACATTCATTCTTGAAAAATATGACTCAGTCGTACTTCGTGCACATACACAGGAGCAGGAATAGATCACAGATCATTGACTGTGACACCCACATTCATTCTTGAAAAGTATGACTCAGCTGTAAGTCGTGCACATACACAGGAGCAGGAATCTGAGGGGAAGAAATATCTATCCAGTGCAGATGCCATTCACAGAGATCCCCAGACAGTCTCCTAAGCAGCCTGAATTGTTCTTGTCTGGTCTGCATCCCACTGGGAAACAGTCCAAGGTGTTAAATATTTTCACTGAATATGGTGGTCTCCCTCCTTTGGCATGATGTTTTGGAGGGGTCTCTTCCAGTGGGACATTGTTTATCATTTATTTCTCATCCAAACTGAGAATTATAGAATGAATCCTGCTTTCATTCAGATTACAGATTTGTTAAAACAATATCTGAAATATAGCAGATATTGTCATGATTTTGCCAAAACAAAACAAAAACGAAAAAGTCTTACAAGATAGAAATGCTTAATGAATACATAACACATTTATCAGGACTTGTTTTCTCATTGTTATCAAGAGTTGGCCATGAGGAATAGGATATTAGGTCATATGCAGACTAGGAAGTGGAAAAGGCCAAAAGATAAAAATTCTACAAGAGACAGAGAAAGCCCTGACACATCTGTCTTTTTTGCTTGCTTCACACATGAAGTGATTCCCTGCTGAATGGAAAGACAGACAGGTGAGACTGGCTTTCATTCAAATGATGGGTGGAAGTGCCCCTGCCATGTTTGAAGGTTTAAAAAGTTCTAATGTTCAGATGAAGAGGGAAGAGAGAATAACGTTCTCCTCCCCTCATATGAAATGCATTGGGAAAATCAGTCCCATTCTTTTATTTATGTGGTCAAAATGTAAGTATAAAAATTATTACCCAGATTGCAAGTCAATCTAATCACTGCATCATCTTTCATTAGCTCTGGACATTTAGCTGTCTGTGATACAACCGTGTTTCTCTGACCGAATAAGTCTGTGTCAAATAATTGTTAAAATTTCCACTGATCCCCAAAAGTCTGAGCACCAGCTGGATGTAGATGTTTGCCAACACCAGCAGTCATATGGAACTCACTAATTGGGTATGTGCATCCTGGGCATACAGACATGCCATGCCAAAGGGGTGGCCGTACCTCACGATGCCTTTGGAACATGCAATAACTTAATTGTTTTACAAAAAAAACAAAAAAAAGGAAAAGACAAGACTTGGCTGAAAGCAAGATTGCTTTTCGGAAGGGAAACTCTTTTCCCAGGGTGCACTGTGCAGACAAAACTTACTGCATCCCCTCTGAAAATGTGTCTGGAGCAGTCTTCCAAGATGATTAATAGAGCAAGTATTTCTCACAAGGGTCTGACCTTTGAAAGCACAGACAGACAAAGGCATAAATGGTCAGAGAGGGATGGAGAGCGTCAGGCTCACGAGACACCCGTGCCCACACACTCACCTCTTGTCAGGGCCTGGAACACACTGTGCTGTCCCTTGGGGAAAGCCCTTTAGGACCATGATACCTTTGAAAGGTTTTTGTGTCATTGTAAATGTCTTTACCTTGAAGATTTTCTTTCAAATGATGGAACTGCCAGTTGGTGTATTGTAGGGTGCAGAGACTGCAAAGACAAAAAAAATTAGTCACATGATTTCCTGCACCAACTGTTCAGCTCAGAGCCATGGGCCACACATTTAGACACAAGTTCTTTATTTTTTTTATTTTAAGTTCCGAGGTACATGTGCAGGACGTGCAGCCTTGTTACATAGGTAAATATGTGCCATAGTGGTTTCCTGCACCTATCAACCCATCAGCTAGGTATTAAGCCAGGCATGAATTAGTTATTTTTCCTGATGCTCTCTCTCCCCACAACCACCCCCCGTTCACAGGCCTGTGTGAACTGTTCCCCTTCCTGTGCCCATGTGGTCTCATTGTAGAAACGAATTCTTAAATGTAATGTGTGTGTTTCACTGAAGAGGGGAGGAAAGGAAAGTAGATATTTTGGGAAAAGAAAACCAGTATTTTTAAGGACCTAATGTTAAATCTTTATAGCAACTCTATAAAACAAATGTTTATGTTCCCATTTGACAGACAGATGAACTAGAACTTGAAGAACTCGGTAAGGTCATGTGGGGATTCATGTGTATGAAGTGTTTACTATGAGGAGGACAGTCAGCTACACAGAAGAATGTGACCCTTATGAGGCTAATCAGATATTATCTCCATGGGTCTCGCTGGGACCTTTAAGAAAAGTACTTTCTCTGTTCCTGTGTTAGTTTGCTAAGGATAATGGCCTTCAGCTCCATCCATGTTCCTGCAAAGGACATGATCTCATTCTTTTTTTATGACTGCATAGTATTCCATGATGTATATTACCACATTTTCTTTATCCAGTCTATCCTTGATGGGCATTTAGGTTGATTCCATGTCTTTACTGTTGTGAATAGTGCTGCAGTGAACATACATATGCATGTGTCTGTCTTTACAGTAAAATGACTTATATTCCTTTGAGCATATACCAAGTAATGGGATTGCTGGGCTGAATGGTACTTCTGTCTTCAAGTCTTTGAGGAACTGCATGCTCGTACTTATAAGTGCAAGCTAAATGATGAAAACACATGGACAAATAGAGGGGAACAACACACACTGGGTTCTTTTGGAGGGTGAAGGGTGAGAGGAAGAAGAGGATCATGAAAAATAACTGATGTGTACTATGTACAAGGCTTAATACTTGGGTGATTAAATAATCTGTACAACAAATCTCCATGACACAAGTTTACCTGTGTAACAAACCTGCACTTTTACCCCAAACTTAATCAACCCAACGAGCAAAATAACCAGCTAACATCATACTGACAGGATCAAATTCACACATAACAATATTAACTTTAAATGTAAATGGACTAAATGCTCCAATTAAAAGACACAGACTGGAAAATTGGATAAAGAGTCAAGACCCATCAGTGTGCTGTATTCAGGAAACCCATCTCATGTGCAGAGACACACATAGGCTCAAAATAAAAGGATGGAGGAAGATCTACCAAGAAAATGGAAAACAAAAAAAGGCAGGAGTTGCAATCCTAGTCTCTGATAAAACGGACTTTAAACCAACAAAGATCAAAAGAGACAAAGAAGGCCATTACATAATGGTAAAGGGATCAATTCAACAAGAAGAGCTAACTATCCTAAATATATATGCACCCAATACAGGAGCACCCAGATTCATAAAGCAAGTCCTGAGTGACCTACAAAGAGACTTAGACTCCCACACAATAATGGGAGAATTTAACACCCCACTGTCAACATTAGACAGATCAACGAGACAGAAAGTTAACAAGGATACCCAGGAATTGAACTCAGCTCTGCACCAAGCGGACCTAATAGACATCTACAGAACTCTCCACCCCAAATCAACAGAATATACATTTTTTTCAGCACCACACCTCACCTATTCCAAAATTGAGCACATACTTGGAAGTAAAGCTCTCCTCAGCAAATGTAAAAGAACAGAAATTATAACAAACTGTCTCTCAGACCACAGTGCAATCAAACTAGAACTCAGGATTAAGAAACTCACTCAAAACCGCTCAACTACATGGAAACTGAACAACCTGCTCCTGAATGACTACTGGGTACATAATGAAATGAAGGCAGAAATAAAGATGTTCTTTGAAACCAACGAGAACAAAAACACAACATACCAGAATCTCTGGGACACATTCAAAGCAGTGTGTAGAGGGAAATTTATAGCACTAAATGCCCACAAGAGAAAGCAGGAAAGATCCAAAATTGACACCCTAATATCACAATTAAAAGATTTAGAAAAGCAAGAGCAAACACATTCAAAAGCTAGCAGAAGGCAAGAAATAACTAAAATCAGAGCAGAACTGAAGGAAATAGAGACATAAAAAACCCTTCAAAAAATTAATGAATCCAGGAGCTGGTTTTTTGAAAGGATCAACAAAATTGATAGACCACTAGCAAGACTAATAAAGAAAAAAAGAGAGAAGAATCAAATAGACGCAATAAAAAATGACAAAGGGGATATCACCACCGATCCCACAGAAATACAAACTACCATCAGAGAATACTACAAACACCTCTACGCAAATAAACTAGAAAATCTAGAAGAAATGGATAAATTCCTCGACACATACACCCTCCCAAGACTAAACCAGGAAGAAGTGGAATCTCTCAATAGACCAATAACAGATCTGAAATTGTGGCAATAATCAATAGCTTACCAACCAAAACGAGTCCAGGACCAGATGGATTCAGAGCCGAATTCTACCAGAGGTACAAGGAGGAACTGGTACCATTCCTTCTGAAACTATTCCAATCAATAGAAAAAGAGGGAATCCTCCCTAACTCATTTTATGAGGCCAGCATCATCCTGATACCAAAGCCGGGCAGAGACAAAACCAAAAAAGAGAATTTTAGACCAATATCCTTGATGAACATTGATGCAAAAATCCTCAATAAAATACTGGCAAAACGAATCCAGCAGCACATCAAAAAGCTTATCCACCATGATCAAGTGGGCTTCATCCCTGGGATACAAGGCTGGTTCAATATACGCAAATCAATAAATGTAATCCAGCATATAAACAGAGCCAAAGACAAAAACCACATGATTATCTCAATAGATGCAGAAAAGGCCTTTGACAAAATTCAACAACGCTTCATGCTAAAAACTCTCAATAAATTAGGTATTGATGGGACGTATCTCAAAATCATAAAAGCTATCTATGACAAACCCACAGCCAATATCATACTGAATGGGCAACAACTGGAAGCATACCCTTTGAAAACTGGCACAAGACAGGGATGCCCTCTCTCACCACTCCTATTCAACATAGCGTTGGAAGTTCTGGCCAGGGCAATTAGGCAGGAGAAGGAAATAAAGGGTATTCAATTAGGAAAAGAGGAAGTCAAATTGTCCCTGTTTGCAGATGACATGATTGTATATCTAGAAAACCCCATGGTCTCAGCCCAAAATCTCCTTAAGCTGATAAGCAACTTCAGCAAAGTCTCAGGATACAAAATCAATGTACAAAAATCACAAGCATTCTTATACACCAATAACAGACAAACAGAGAGCCAAATCATGAGTGAACTCCCATTCACAATTGCTTCAAAGAGAATAAAATACCTAGGAATCCAACTTACAAGGGACGTGAAGGACCTCTTCAAGGAGAACTACAAACCACTGCTCAATGAAATAAAAGAGGATACAAACAAATGGAAGGACATTCCATGCTCATGGGTAGGAAGAATCAATATCATGAAAATGGCCATAGTGCCCAAGGTAATTTATAGATTCAATGCCGTCCCCATCAAGCTACCAATGACTTTCTTCACAGAATTGGAAAAAAACTACTTTAAAGTTCATATGGAACCAAAATAGAGCCTGCATCGCCAAGTCAATCCTAAGCCAAAAGAACAAAGCTGGAGACATCATGCTACCTGACTTCAAACTATACTACAAGGCTACAGTAACCAAAACAGCATGGTACTGGTACCAAAACAGAGATATAGATCAATGGAACAGAACAGAGCCCTCAGAAATAACGCCACATATCTACAACTATCTGATCTTTCACAAACCTGAGAAAAACAAGTAATGGGGAAAGGATTCCCTATTTAATAAATGGTGCTGGGAAAACTCGCTAGCCATATATAGAAAGCTGAAACTGGATCCCTTCCTTACACCTTATACAAAAATTAATTCTAGATGGATTAAAGACTTAAACGTTAGACCTAAAACCATAAAAACCCTAGAAGAAAACCTAGGCATTACCATTCAGGACATAGGCATGGGCAAGGACTTCATGTTTAAAACACCAAAAGCAATGCCAACAAAAGCCAAAAATTGACAAATGGGATCTAATTAAACTAAAGAGCTTCTGCACAGCAAAAGAAACTACCATCAGAGTGAACAGGCAACCTACAAAATGGGAGAAAATTTTCGCAGCCTACTCATCTGACAAAGGGCTAATATCCAGAATCTACAATGAACTCAAACAAATTTACAAGAAAAAAACAAACAACCCCATCAAAAAGTGGGCAAAGGACATGAGCAGACACTTCTCAAAAGAAGACATTTATGCAGCCAAAAAACAACACATGAAAAAATGCTCACCATCACTGGCCATCAGAGAAATGCAAATCAAAACCACAATGAGATACCATCTCACACCAGTTAGAATGGCAATCATTAAAAAGTCAGGAAACAACAGGTGCTGGAGAGGATGCGGAGAAATAGGAACACTTTTACACTGTTAGTGGGACTGTAAACTAGTTCAACCATTGTGGAAGTCATTGTGGCGAGTCCTCAGGGATCTAGAACTAGAAATACCATTTGACCCAGCCATCACATTACTGGGTATATACCCAAATGACTATAAATCATGCTGCTATAAAGACACATGCACACGTATGTTTATTGTGGCACTATTCACAATAGCAAAGACTTGGAACCAACCCAAATGTCCAACAATGATAGACTGGATTAAGAAAATGTGGCACATACACACCATGGAATACTATGCAGCCATAAAAAATGATGAGTTCATGTCCTTTGTAGGTACATGGATGAAATTGGAAATCATCATTCTCAGTAAACTATCGCAAGAACAAAAAACCAAACACCGCATATTCTCATTCATAGGTGGGAGCTGAACAATGAGAACACATGGACACAGGAAGGGGAACATCACACTCTGGGGACTATTGTGGGGTGGGGGGAGGGGGGAGGGATAGCATTAGGAGATACACCTAATGCTAAATGACGAGTTAATGGGTGCAGCACACCAGCATGGCACATGTATACGTATGTAACTAACCTGCACATTGTGCACATGTACCCTAAAACTTAAAGTGTAATAATAATAAAATAAAATAAAAATAAAAGTTAAATAAAAAAGAGATAGAGTGGAAAAAAAGTACTTTATCTTTCTCGTTGATCTCAATCTGTGAGGAAAGTAGGCTTAGATATGTCAGTGCTCTCTTGCTGAGAGAGAGGGAGACAGAGGAGAGATTTTGAGACCTGAAGTCAATAGCTGAAACTCTGGAACAGTAGATATCAACTGAGGGTTCCTGAAAACTATATGGTGTTCTTTGTTCATTGTGTTTCAGCAAGAATGCACTTTTAGTTCAAACAGGTACAGTACCTTCCACATGGAGCAAGAATCACACTTATTTGTGTTTTTGTCTCTTGCAACTGAGGTGTTCTAGCAACTATATGGTGTTCTTTTTTCACTGCATTTCAGTAAGAATGCAGGGTACTCTTGATACCATGGGAAAGACTTTCTTATGTTATGAAACCTTTGCAGCCACAAAAAAATCATGTTTTTGGCATATGCTTAACGACATGGGAAAATGCTCATGATAAAACAATTAACTGTTTATAGCGCAAGATCTAGTTTTTTTTTGTGTGTGAGAGATATATTTATATAATTCAATACAAAGTAGACTGGAAAGAAATATACCAGAATTTTGGAAGTGGTTATCTATGTAGGTAGAATTAAAAATTTTAGTTTTAATTTTCTTCTTTATAGTTTTCTTTGTTTTCCAGATTTTCCATACTACACATAAACTGTGTTTATAATCTTGAATAAACAGTATATTATTAAAGTCTGAAAATTCATACTTATGAGTTAATTTAAGATAGCTTCCTTTAGCCCACAGTGCACCTCCAAACATATCAAAGGTGGTGTTTCAAAACACCTGAACAATTGAGTATTTAACTTCCAAATGCAATCCCTTTGGTGTTTGTGTATCTCATTACAGTGGATCCTTACCTACTGGATCTAGCCCTGTTGCACATTTAGTTCAAACTGGTAATGAAAACGGTACCTTCCACATGGGGCAGGAGACCAGTTATTACTACAGATATTAAGATAAAGGGCAAGTTCATGAACCCTGTGTTGATAGGGCAGTTGTGTCATCTGGAGGACATTTCTTTTCAATTTCATCTGACAAAAAGGCTCGATGTCAAATTCTTAAACAAACAATACCAACTTCCTGTGGGGGAAGAGCAAGTCAAATAGGAGATACTTGTTCTTGGCATAAAAGTCTATATTTAAGAATTAACTTATCACGTTTCACAGCTCACTGTAAACTAAGAGGGGTAGGGAAGAAAGGGTCAAAGGCTGCTCTAATTACTCTCATTTTAGCAAGCAGAATGAAATGAAGTTTCCTGGGGTAATTAATCAAGTCGTGATGAAAAGCTAACACACACTGGACACTTTTTTTTGGGTCAGGGATTTGCTGGAAATTGCCACTGCCTCATGAAGGACACTGTCATTAGTCTGGCAGAAGGTTCTCACTTAGGAAAGAATGTATAGTAATGCAAGGTCCAGCATTCAAAATAAAGGCTTAAGGAAAACAGCAGCAATTATCTGGCATTGCTCTTGCTGAGTTTTGGCTTCAATTCTTGCTGGTAACAGGAGGCTTGTGAGTTTCTACGGTGTGTTGGGTGGAAACAGTCTATGCCTGGTGATTTTCACAAACAGATGAATATACTCTTATTTCCAAGCATGCGATTCAGCCACTTGGACTCCAGCAATAACTGCCACCCGTTTCAAAGGAACTGCTGTAATGCAGTCCTTACTATCTGAGCTCATATCTATTACGAAAATCAAGCTGCATGTTTTTCCAGGTGCTACCATCTTGGAAATAAGACACAAGGGGACCAAAAAATGTGTGTCAGAACCTAATGTGAAAGCCTCCAATTAGGCTTTTTTTTTTTTTAAATCTAGTTATTGCAAGCTGTTTTGGCTAAAACCCGAATGTACTTAAATGTCTTCCAATGGTGGATATTTGCTGCTGTTATGATTGATATTTTATTTGAAAATATTCAAAAATTACCATCAAATTAAATGTATATTTTACATTGTAATCTACTTTGGTCTTTTTTTTTTTTCATTTGAGTGTCAAATTAGGCAATGCCTGTTGATTGTCAGTAAAATGAGTACAGTAGAATGACTAAATAGCAAATAGTCCAACTGTCAGAGGATTTCTGAAACCAGACCAGGAAAAACAGCAACATGGAAATTAAATGCCATTCAGGGACTTTGATTCTCTATCTGTCTCTTTATGGTGTTCCGTGTTTCAGGCCAATCCTATTCTGTCCTTTTCCTAAGCTCCCCAAATAACATGGAAAGCAAAGAACAACTGTCCTGCTGAACACTGTTATTCTGAATTTTATTCTTTAAACTTTTTGCCCAGTTAGTCATACGTCTGAAAATGCATAGAGTATCCTCTTAAGCAAGAGTGTGACTCAAACTCTCACTACATACTTGCGAAAGAACTTTGGCATGCCCCATCTCTGAGAAGGCTGGTGGGGTTGAGGCTGGACCAAATAGTGGCCGAATGCCTTCATGAACATGGAGGTCACTCTTGAGATCAAGGCTGGGTGGATCTGAAGGGTGGGGCAGCCCACTGGGCACCACATAAAGTCAGAGGGGCTGGAATGTTGGGGAAAAATTGAACAGACACTGAAGGAGTCAATCTGTGGTTGCTGCCAAGTGTCTCCTCCTCTTCTTCTACCATAAATTTGGAATCTGCGTTTATCTCTTTCACCTCCCCCACTCCAGTCCTTACCGGAGTCTCTATTTGTTCTCTGTTTGCAGTCACATTTCATTCCATCTCCTGCACTTTAAGCCAGTGTCTTTATCATAAATTTGGCCACTTCCATCATACTACAAACCTTCCAGCTTGTACAGTACCCCTTATAATCCTACAATAATTTCCAATTGCTTTCCCAAGTGTTTCATGAAGCTTCTCTGTAAGGCTTTCTCTTGTATTTTCAAACCTGGATACCTTACCTATTCTTTCCACAATACTCATCAAAATTGTCAATCCCAAATAAACAGACCATCTGTAGGTTTGCTGTGAAATAATGGATTGGATCCTTTAAAAAAGACTAAAAATTACTATAAGATGCAAAAGCAATGGAGTTGATGGCACTGGGATCAAAAACCAATGTAATAGCTGTCACTATAGAATGACTGAAGATGAACTAATAGATTCCTCTCAGTGGCTGTTCAAAATGGTACTTTTAAGAGTACCTTTAAAAATTTACTTTTCATGTTTAATGGTTCATAAGAAATACATGATCATTGTAGAAAATTAGAGGACATAGATAAAAAATTATCTATGACTCTATCATGAGACTGTTGATGTTTCTGATGTATATATATCCTTCAAGACTTAATAGTAATATTTAATATATTTATGTATATGTATATAATATACACACAAACACATGTGACAAGATATTCTGAGTAGGGCAGAGCTAAGATTCAGATACATTTGGTATATGTTATTTGGTGTCACCTTCTACCTATTTCCTGCTCTTCTCAAATACCTGTTTGTTCCACATGATCTACATGGAGCCTGAGGAGTCTTATGGGAAAGGAATTCAAAACATGTCCAAATTTGAGGTTCTAACATGTATAGTTATGTTTGGAAAACTTAGTGTGTATATGTTTGGAGTGATGTTCACTCCATAGAAGCCAGTATTAAAGAGGATCTATGAAGTCCCTGAGAAAGAATCCATCCTAAAAGTCAAGCTAATTGGGGCAAACTCAGAAACAGGGACTGAAGGAGAAAGTCATGATTCTGGATTCAGGGTGTAGTTATAATGTCAACCCCTGTCCATCCCACTCCCAATGCCCTAGCCTCCTAGGTTAGTACACTCTGAAGATGAAGACACAGTGAGCAAAAGTGAGAGCTTAAAATCTAGGATTCCAAACAACCTTGCAGTAGTTTTTCCTTACCTCAGCATAAAAAGAGAATTAAGAAGCTGGTAAAACTCAGGCATCAATGATAGTTGTCCTTAATGGGAACTTCACAGACTGTTGTCATGTCCTCCCTAACATACACATACAAATGCTGTGTCATACTCTATAACCTACTTTTAAGAATTGAGTATATTATGATTTTCTGTTGACTCCAGTAAATATATTTCTGTAATAGCATTTAAAGTGGTTTCAGCATATACATTTTCTCACAATTTATTTATAAACAGTGGGTCAGTGAACATCCTTATAGCTAAATCCTTGGGTAAATGCTAAATCATTTAATTGGGATGAATTATTAGAAGTAGGATTGTGGGTCACATGGTATGCATATGTTTAAACCTCTGACATGTACCAAACACATATATGTTATATACCCTTTAGGGAGGCTGAACCAACTTCCTCCTATCAGCACTGAATGAAAGTGACAGATATAATGTTATCCTTTTAATTCCGTTGACCTCTAGCTAACAGATAGAACAGGTCTTCCCTTTCTAAAACCACCACCCACTGTAGATAATATAGAGGTATTAAACCAAGTGGATTTGTCCACAGTTTGCAGAACCCAGTCACATCTTAGAGCAATATGGCAGGCACAGCCCCATGCTCAAACCATTAATCTTGGCTGATCTCAGTCCTCTCACTCTGCAAGAGTCGCTACTCCCCAGTATATTTTGTTGATTACTGCATTTTTCTCCAACTTAGTATCATGTTTTTGGAATAATTTTCTTCCCTGATGCATTATTTTATATTTTTCCAGATCTTCTCTTCCTTGGTATTTCCATACTGCTTTAGCAGCCTCCCTGAGCAGGCTGACTTACAGTGTGAATTCACTCACATCTTAGCCACTTTAAATTAATGAGCCACATAAAAACCCATGAGGCACTACTATTATCAACTGTGCCTCAGTATACTGCATCTGTTCCTTCCTTGCTCTCTGTTTCTTTTTGTGAGCTCATTTCTAGTTTCATCAATATTCTCTATTCTTGTGATCCCTGTTCTATTCAACATTAGATATGCATTTTTAAGCTACCCAATTGTTTAAAAGGGAACTAAAGAAACATAAAAGGGCTGAAGAATACATTATAAATGCAAACTTTATTACTTGGCAAAGGTTGTAAAAAATGGTGGTTATATGAAAATAAAAAAATTAGCACTCATACACTGGTGGGTGTAAATTGATATAGTGTTTCTAGAAGGTAATCGGGAAACAAATATCAAAAGCCTTAAAAAGCATTTTATGCATACAATTGTAGCTCTGTGAATTTATATGGAGAAAATAACTGAACAAGTACACAAAGGTTAATTTAAAAGTGTGTTTATTGCAGCATTATTTATAAGTAGAAATGGAAACAAACAGAAAGTTACATAATAGAGAATTAAGTAAAATAGGGTTCTATGTGCATATGGAAATATATGCAGCTATTAAAATGATGACATGAGTTTGTGTTTACAGTAATGGAAGAACCTTGATGATATAATGTTAAATAAAAACAGCAGGTTGCAGAGTAATTGGTATAGTATGATCCCATCTCAGTAATAAAGGCATTTGCATGTCTCTAACCAGAGTAGAAAAGCTGGATCTCATTTCTATTGGCATGCATGCTAAGCATGGGAGAAAAGGACACCAGAGAGAAGTGTTAGGGACACTTGTGCCCAGGGGAGGAAAAGGAGAAAGCAGGAGGGAAGACCGTGGCTGGCCTAGGTAATGGTTTGATCCCTATAAAGATGGGGGCATTCTCTCCAGTTTCAACCGAAAGTAGCACATGGCTCTGGAACCCTGAGCATGCTGAGAGTGGAGGTGCTGTGTTCAGCCTAGGAGAGACTGCTCTGGGAGCCCCAGGAGAGAATATCTCCGACAGGAGACTGGCTTCCAAGAGCAGTGGCAGCAGGCAGTGTGTTGCAGAAACATAAAAACCCTCTTAAGAAACTGGCATACAGGCATTCCTCCCTAAAGCAAGTCACATGGCCATTGCAACGTCAGGAGGAGAGGAAATACACTCTACCTCTTTAGCAGCACTGGGACATGTAGTCATATGGCAAAAGGCATGGATTTAGGAAAGGGTAAAGAATTGAGATCATTATTGCAATCTATCACACCTGCATTTTCTCATATTTTGGACAATAATCCCATAACACATGTATTTATGCCCATTAAAATAGGTGACATGTTAGATTGTTACACTAATGGTTCCCAAAGAACCATGTTGCCCAGTGTTTGGGCCTGTATTGGTTTCCTAAGGCTGTTGTAACTAAGTACCACAAACTAGGTAGCTTCAAACAAAAATGTATTCTTTCTTAGTTCTGGAGCTCAGAAGTCTGAAATCAAGGTGTTGGTAGGGCCATGCTCCCTTTGAAGCCTCTAGGGGAAGGATCCTTCCTTGCCTCTTCCAGCTTCTGGTAGTTCCACGTGTTTCTTGGCTTGTGGCAGTATAACTCCTATGTCTGCCACCTTCACTTGTCTGTCTTCCTTCTGTGTCTGTGAGTCTTTCCCTGTTCTTATAAAGACACTTGTCATTTTGATTTCAGGACCCATTTTACTCCAGTACAGTGTCATCTTAACTTTATTATATCTGCAAATACCCTATTTCTACCCTATAGGGTCACATTCTGAGGTATTAGGGGTCAGGACTTCAACTTCTGTTTTTGAAGGACACGATTTAGCTCATAACAATGGCCTTGTGTTGTTCCCTCCCTCAATGATTCTGGGTCATATGACTTGCTTTTGCCAACAAGACAGCAATAAATTTGACATAGAAAAGGCTGGGCTGGGCTGGGTATGGTAGCTCATGCCTGTAATCCCATCACTTTGGGAGGCCAAGATGGGTGGATAGCTTGAGTTCAGGTGTTCGAGACCAGCCCAGGCAACATAGTGAAACTCTGTATCTACCAAAAATACAAAAAAATAAGCTGGGCATGGTGGCTTGCAGCTGTGGTCCCAGCTACTCAGGAGGCTAAGGTGGGAAGATCGCTTGGGCCTGCGAGGCGGAGGTTACAGTGAGCCAAAATCGTGCCACTGCACTCCAGCCTGGGTAACAGAGTGGGACCCCATGAAAGAAATAAAGAAAAGAAAGGGAGAAAAGAAAGAAAGAAAGAAGAAAGAAAAAGAAAGAGAAGGAAAGAAAGGAAAGAGGAAGGAAGGGAGGAAGGAAGGAAGGAAGGAAGGATTGATGAGCACTCGAGCACTGAGGCTTGCTCTCTTGGAGTGCTGCCCCCACTATATGAGGAAGCCTGGTGTAGCCTTTTTGAGGATGAAAGGACTACAGGCCAGCAAGGCCCAGCTATCTCACATAGCTAAGCTCATTGCCCTGCCAAGCCTCAGCTTGAGGGTGAGCTGGGCACTGAGGTGAAGCCATAGAACTGCCCAAGCAAGTCACAAAATTGTAAGAAATCGTAAATTACCATTTCACAGAAGTCACTGAGTTTTGGAGTGGCAGTAATAGAAAACTGAAACAAATAGTTGTTGGTTTTCCTAAAATCTAAGCCCCAAGCAGATTTGATATTCCCCAGCCCACCAATTCTAAAACCATTGGTTTTATTGGAATTGAAAAGAACTTTAGAGATAATCCAGTCTGACTTCCTCATCTCACAGATGAGAAAACTGAGACTCAGGATCTTAAACCATGCCCCTCTCAAGGCAGGCATCAGTCTACTGACTTTTGGTTCTGTGCTTCTTCGACATTACCAAGAGGTCACATGCTCTAATATGAAACTACTACTCTAAGGGTGGGGCTGGCTCATGGTCACACAGCTATTCAGTGTCAATATCAGTTCTAGAAATCAGATTTTCTAACTCCTCATCTAGAATTCTCTTCCTTTTCAGGGAGAGTGAGGAGTATACGGTGTGTGTCTTTTACTCACACATTTAGCTGAGTATTGTCCTGCAAAGTGTTATCTTTGTCCCAGAGTGGGGTTCAAGGGGAAAGGGATACCACTGCTTATCTTTCCTACCTCTGAAACCTCTTTCTCTTCCTTTTTTACTCTCCCTTCCTAAATCCCCCAGCCCTGGAAATATGAGTAAGAAGTCCTACCCCTCCCCATCAGCCACCACTTCAAGCAGGATGGATTAATGAGGTTATGTCTCCAAAGAACTTTGAGTTCCTTGGAAGAAAGGCATCAACATGCAAAGTGGCGGTTGTTATTGCGATTACTTCACTGAGTAGGGTTTCACAGCTGTCCTGATGGAAAAGGGGCCAACAAAACAGAATGCCAGTTTCCCCCAGCAGAGGAGCAGCTGGAATGGATTATAAATGAGACCTGTGTGCCCGGTTCTCTTTTTCGTTAAAGTCCATCAGCCTGTCTCAATGCCCAGCTCTCCCCTTGACAGCCCAGCAGGGTCTCTGAGCCAGACAGGTGTGGGCAAGGCACCATCTAAGCCCCACGTGCATAAGCCTGCTTGGCAGGGGCAGCAAAACCCTATATTCTGAACCAGGGCCAACCCATTACCAGTGCTCAGTAATGCAATGGATTTCTCCAGTGGCGATTCGGGGTAAGTAAAACATTCTCATTGCTCAAACTTCCCTCCACTTTATAGGGCAGGAGGGACAGAGCAGGGAGAGAAGAGGCCGTGCAGACTCAGACAAATGTCACATTGCCAGGACCAGAGCACCTCTACCCACCCTTCCTGCCTTCTTTCTCTTTTCCTTCTTCCTCCCTTTCTCTCTTTCTCCCTCCCTCCCTCCCTTCCTTCCTTCCTTCCTCTTTGCTCCCTCCCTCCCTTCCTTGAAACATATATGTATTTAACATTATGTCGGGCATCACATTAGGTCCTGGAGAAATAACAAAAAACAAGATGCAGCCCTTGGCCTTTGTGGGCAGTAATGGTGGTAGTGAGTGAGGCAGAAACAGACAAATGAATAGAAAATCACATCTATAACACATTCTAAAAGCCACATTGCTGTGGCAAGACTACATATACGGTACCCCAGGGACACACAGAAGAGCCGCTCACCCTGGTTTTGAAGGGGTCTTGAAAGGCTCCTAAAGAACCAATCGAGACTAGTCAGGTCAAGTGGATGGCAAAGAGAAGGGATATTCCAAGCAGCCTCAGTTCCACTGGTTCTGAGATAGTATAAAATTTATCAGTGTTTTGTGTATATGGAAAACAGATTATGAACATTATAATAGTATTACTTAGGCTGTAATCATGATATTATTCCTTCATTTATTGAATATTTTCTATCTGCCAAGCACTATTAAAAACTTTACATACAATGCCTTATTTAATCCTCATGGCAATTTTACAAAGCAGGTTCCATTACTATGCTTACTTTGCTGAAGATGAAACTGAGGCCCAGAGAGATTAAGTTAATTGCTCAGTCACAGAATAAGTGAGTAGAAGCACACACTCGCTCTCACACAGCCTCACTGCAGAGGCCATGTCTGGAACCAGACAAAACAGCCCCTTCGTACAGAAACCCACCACTTCCACATGTAGGTTAGTTCTGTTCTGATTGGACTTAAGAAAAAAAAAAAGCAGGTCTGTAATATTAAGGTGCAATACACGTAGTGGGTTCTCAATACCTATTTGCTAAATAAAATATTTCCTCAAGTAGAGGACATAGGTTTTCTGGTGTTTTGGGAAGAATAGGTATGCAAAATGATATTTTCTTCTGATCCAATAACTCATGCATGAAATAGCTTTTTAATTTTTTTAAAGAATAAAATCTTCCTGTATCTCATTTTTCCCAGCTTTATTGAGGTATAATTGACAAATAAAATTGTATATATTTACAGTATTCAATGTGATGTTTTGATAATACATAGACATTATGAAATGATTACTACGATCAAGCTAATTAACATATCCATCACATCACATCATTAAAAATGAAAAAGCATTTTTAATCAACACAACATTGTATGCAAAAATATGTTCTCTGGGACAACTTGGCCCCTTTTAGTCACAACTTGTCTTTAAGTTGTTAGTCCTTTCCTAACCCTTTTGTCTTGTCTCTATAGCCAGACCGTAAATCTCTGGAGGTCGGAGATTTGTCTGTCATCTTTTTCCATCCTTACCAGTACCCAATTCCACCCCCTCCATTATGCTCCAAGGGTGATCTTGCTGGGTCTTCATTAAAGAATTTATCACAGCATTCCTCTTAGTTGAGTTAGTTGTGTGCAAATTTAGTGAATTCTTGAAGGCATTTATTGGGGCACATGATACATTTCCAGTAAGGGCTTTTGATCTGAAAACAGAAGGCTGTTTTCAGGGCTGGTAGATAAACCAAACCCAAGCCAAAAACTTTCAACCAACTTGTGGACTTTCTTCAATATCCTATGCTTTTCAATCCCTTCAGCCCTCAATATCCCTTTCTTCACTCCCCGTCTCTGTGCAGAATTCCTCAGCTGTACATCAAAACCATGTTTTTATTTTCTTGATTATCACGCTGAGTTATATATTTTGTCTGGGAAATCACCCAGTTTTAGGACTTTTCTTTTTCTTAATATGATGACCATTTCAAATACCAATGAAAATGTTTTGTTTTGTTTTTAGATTTTGTGTGTGTGTGTGTTTATTAATGCCAAGTGATCTGTTTAATGCATTCTAATCATCTGGCTTGCTTCTCTTCTGCGGTGCTTCCTACTTAAACAAGAGTTCTTTGCTGATATAGAGAATAAAGATGACTTATTTAATCAAAAAAGTAAATGATTACTGATTCCTTATTTCTAGAATGGCGTTGGGCTTAGCATTTTTAATGCATTATCTCATTTGAACTTGATAATGCCCCTCACAGGTGAACATTATTATCATGTCCGTACTATAGATGAGGAATCAGTGGCTTGGGGGTTATAAGTGATTTGCAAATGAAACACTGGAATTCAAATAGATCTGATTCCCTGGTGTTCCTAAAGACTCAACTCTCATGCTGCCTCTTATTTACCTAGAATCAAGAATTTCTCCAAGCACCCCAGGGTTGATCTCATTTGCCTCCCACAAAAAGAGGGAAACTGAGGGGCACATTAGGTGATATGCCTGAGATCCCAGAGACTGCTAACCATTGATTCTGGTTTGTGGGTGACACTCCACTATTTCTGTCTGTTTTGAATAATGAGACCTAAGAGAGTAGGTATCAAATTATTCCTGCTTGCTTTGTGCAGACACAGGTTACATTTGAGTGACAGATGGAAACAGGTATTTAAGTGTGTCTGGGCTCTGTAAAAATTAGCTGCAAAAACCACTTCTGCCTTTCTTGGCTCACCAGGACAGCCATAGCGAGAGTGAGGCAGGACGGGAGCCACAGAGCTCCACATCGTTCTGTGGTTACTTTATATTGTCCCCCAGGCATATGTAACCAAATTGTCAATTCCCGAACGTTTCTTCCATGTGTGGCATTTCCTCTGAAGCAAGTTGAGCTGGAAGAGGACAGGGACCTGGCAGGCTGCCTGTGGGCTAATCAACCCCACAAAAATAAAGAAATACAGAGCTAAGACTTGGCATCTGGTTGGATCCCATCCATCATAAACTAAAATTATTGCAGAAGGAATCTTCCTTTTTCATT
Organism: Gorilla gorilla gorilla; assembly: GCF_029281585.2. Lineage (NCBI taxonomy): Eukaryota > Metazoa > Chordata > Mammalia > Primates > Hominidae > Gorilla > Gorilla gorilla. The sequence continues at coordinate 101,621,175 of NC_073231.2, read as the reverse complement.
CGTTCTCCCCATTGTTTACCTAAAATCTGATAGGGGCTGTGTGGGATATTTGGCATCTCTCTGCACTCCACACTGTGTGCAGGTAGCATGCAGTGGGCACGCTGTAGAGTGACACTTGAGGAGGACGTCCAAGCCACCACTCCCAGGCACCCTCTTGGCAGCGACCTCACCATTTCATGCAGACCCAGGCTGTTGTGAGCGTTCAGTGTGGCAACCACTCTAAAGCAGTGGCCCCCAACCTTTTTGGCACCAGGGACTGGTTTCATGGAAGACAAGTTTTTCCATGGATGGGGTGTGGCGGGGGGCAGGAGGATGGTTTCAGAATGAAACTCTTCCACTTCAGATCATCAGGCATTAGGTAGATTCTTAAAAGGAGCTTGCAACCTAGATCCCTCGCATGCACAGTTCAGAGTAGGGTTCCCACTCCTATGAGAATCTAATGCCCCCACTGATCTGACTGGAGGTGGAGCTCAGGCTGTAATGCTTGCTCACTGACACCTCACCTCCTGCTCTGTGGCTCAGTTCTTAACAGGCCACCGACCAGTACCAGTCCATGGCCTGGGGGTTGGGGACCCCTGCTCTAAAGCATCTAGCATAGGCCTCAGTTCATGGAAGTCACTTAACAAATGTTAACTTTAATTCCCTGTTTGTTCATAATATTTTTGATGAGTTGGATAAATTATTTTGTCCCAGATTTGAGATAGATAGATAAACAATTTTTCTTCCCTGTGACTACCCAGCTCTCTGCTCATGGGCATATCCCTGGCCTAAGTGGCCCACAAGAGTGTGGACTCCAGGCCAGGTGCAGTGGCTCACGCCTGTAATCCCAACACTTTGGGAGGCCAAGATGGGTGGATCATGAGGTCAGGAGTTCAAGACCAGCCTGGCCAAGATGGTGAAAACCCATCTCTACTAAAAAATACAAAAATTAGCTGGGCACAGTGGTGGGCGCCTGTAATCCCAACTACTTGGGAGGCTGAGGCAGGAGAATGGCTTGAACCCGGGAGGTGGAGGTTGCAGTGAGCTGAGATCCTGCCACTGCACTCTAGCCTGGGTGACAGAGCAAGACTCCATCTCAAATAAATAAATAAATAAATAAATGAGTGTGGACTTAAGCAGGCTGCCTACATTTGAATGTCTACCTTGTCACTACCTAGCTGTGTGACGTTGCAAGAGTCACTTAAACGTTCTGTGACTCAGTTTCCTCATCTGTAAAATATGTATAATAACAATAGCACCCATCTCACAAAATTATCTTGAGGATTTGAAGAGTTAATCCACATATCTGCTAAGAATATTGCCTGGCACACACAAGTGCTTAATAATCATTAGCTATTTCTGTTCTGTAACTAGTCCTTCCTTGCCCTCTGCTTTTGCATGTTATATCTGTAAAAACAGGAAAATTGATAGTTGCTGCATTTATCTCATTTAGCACTTGTGAAATACACAGTGCAGAGGACCTACTATGTGCAGGCCCGAGCAGCTTATGAGGATAAAAATGAAAGAAATTTAAAATGAGGAGCGAAATTGGGTGAATTTTTAAAAAGTCATATGATTCAAGTTGACATCTTAAATGATTGGGGATATTTCCAGAGTACTGGAAACTGTTGCCTGTCACTCCAGGGAGATGGTTGTGTTGAAATTTCTGGGTACTGGGGATATGGAATCAGTGATGTAACAAAAGGAGCAGGTGCCACTGGTAGATTTTTCCAAATTATGAGACCAGATTGTCCACAACAAGAGTATCAGTTCTCCCTTCTCTCCAGCCCTTTGCATGTGGCCTTCCTTTTAAGTGCTGGTTAGTGATTGACTTTATAAGCTGATGGTTTTCTCTGGGGTTGTATTAGTTCATTTTTACGTTGCTGACAAAGATATACCTGAAACTGGGAACAAAAAGAGGTTTAATTGGACTTCAGTTCCACATGGCTGGGGAGGCCTCAGAATCATGGTGGGAGGTGAAAGGCACTTCTTACATGGTGGCAACAAGAGCAAAATGAGGAAGAAGCAAAAGCGGAAACCCATGATAAACCCATCAGATCTCATGAGCCTTATTCACTATCAGGAGGCTAGCACAGGAAAGACCGGCTCCAACCCCACATTTCCTTTCTGTACTGACCTAGCAGAGGTTCTCCATGAACTCCCTGCCCCTGCAGCAAACTTCTGCCTGGGCATCCAGGTGTTTCTATACATCTTCTGAAATCTAGGCAGAGGTTCCCAAACCTCAATTCTTGATTTCTGTGCACCCGCAGGCTCAATACCATGTGGAAGCTGCCAAGGCTTGGGGCTTCTATCCTCTGAAGCCACAGCCTGAGCTGTACATTGGCCCCTTTCAGCCATGCCTGGAGCATCTGGGACACAGGGCACCAAGTCCCTAGGTTGCACACAGCACAGGGACCCTGGGCCTGGCCCAAAAAAACACTTTTTCCTCCTTGGCCTCTGGACTTGTGATGAGAGGGGCTGCCGTGAAGGTCTCTAACATGGTCTGGAGACATTTTCCCCATGGTCTTGGGGATTAACATTAGGCTCCTTGTTACTTATGCAAATTTCTGCAGCTGGCTTGAATTTCTCCTCAAAAAATGGGCTTTTCTTTTCTACTGTATCATCAGGCTGCAAAGTTTCTGAACTTTTATGCTCTGTTTCCCTTTTAAAATGGAATGCTTTTAACAGCACCGAAGTCACCTTTTGAATGCTTTACTGCTTAGAAATTTCTTCCACCAGATACCCTAAGTCATCTCTCTCAAGTTCAAAGTTCCACAAATCTCTAGGGCAGGGGCAAAATGCCACCAGTCTCTTTGCTAAAATATAACAAGAGTCACCTTTGCTCCAATTCCCAGCAAGTTCTTCATCTTCATCTGAGACTACCTCATCGTGGATTTCACAGTCCATATCATCATCAGCATTTTGGCCAAAGCCATTCAACAAGTCTCTAGGAGGTTCAAAACTTTCCCACATTTGGGCTGGGCGCGGTGGCTCATGCCTGTAATCCCAGCACTTTGGGAGGCTGAGACAGGTGGATCACAAGGTCAGGAGTTCGAGACCAGCCTGGCCAATATGGTGAAACCCTGTTTCTACTAAAAATACAAAAAAATTAGCTGGGTGTGGTGGCGCATGCCTGTAATCCCAGCTACTAGGGAGGCTGAGGCAGGAGAACTGCTTGAACCCGGGAGGCGGAGGTTGCAGTGAGCCGAGATGGTGCCACTGCACTCCAGTCTGGGCGACAGAGCAAGACTCCATTAAAAAAAAAAAAAAAACTTTCCCACATTTTTCTGTCTTTTTCTGAGCCCTACAAACGTTTCAACCTCTCCCTGTTACCCACTTCCAAAGTTGCTTCCACATTTTTGGGCATCTTTTCAGCAATGACCCACTCTACTGGTACCAATTTACTATATTAGTTCATTTTTACGCTGCTGACAAAGACACACCCGAGACTGGGAACAAAAAGGGGTTTAACTGGACTTATAGTTCCACGTGGCTGGGGAGGCCTCAGAATCATGGCAGGAGGCGAAAGGCACTTCTTACTTGGTGAAGGCAAGAGAAAAATGAGGAAGAAGCAAAAACGGAAATGCCTGATAAACCCATCAGATCTTGTGAGACTTATTCACTATCATGAGAATAGCACAGGAAAGACCAGCCCTCATAATTCAATTACCTCCCACAACACGTGAGAATTCTGGGAGCTACAAGTCAAGTTGAGATTTGGGTGGGGACACAGCCAAACCATATCAGGGGTATGATGTGAAAAGAACCAGGAAAGTTTCCACCCAGAAATGGCCCCTGTCCCCACTGTCTGGCATGTGCAAAAGGAGCTGGTCTCCACCTCTTTCTGTCCCCTGCCTCCTTCTATACTCATTCCATCTGCTTGTAGCTTCCTGGACACTTTATGCACTGATCACCTTCAGGCCTTTGCTCTTGCTCTTCACTCTGCCTAGAAATCTTTCCTTGCTTATATGAGAACAACAAACAGAAAAAGAATACACTGTGAATGTTGGAAGTCTCAATTAAGTCATCATCTTCTTCATTTAGCCTTCCTGAGCACCTTCCCCTTCAACCAAAAATCGATTGACCATGCCTTTCCTGGTGCTCACTACAGGTGGTTTAATGAACCTGTGCACAGTCCACCAACAAAGGGTAAAGGGAACAGATGTAACACTGCATTACTCTTGCCAGTAAAATGCCCATATTCCTTATGAACTAGAACTTCTTGAGTAAGAAGATATATTTTAATCATCTCAGCTTCCCTAGAACCTAGCAAAGCACCTGACATATAACGGATAATCAATAACCATATCTTGAAAGGAAAGATGAATGAACGAATAAATGAAGAGGCTTAAATAACTCTTGTTATTCAGAAAGCCACGGAGAGGCAACTGAAATCAACTACTTTCACTACTTCAAGCTGCTCAAATTCTTAGCTAAAATATTTTCTGGAAGATTTATTTTATCTCATCTTCTTCATTTCAGTGCCATATAGCATTTGCATCAGTGTATATTACCTAGTAGGTGCTCAAGAAATGTTTGATGAATGGATAGAATATGAAAATGATTGCATTTTTAGTCACAGGATCTTGGCAGCATCCCATGAGAGGGTGGCCCCCATAGCCTAGAGCCTGAAGAAACAGTGACAGACACCTTCTAGGAGATGGAGTAGGAGCTGCTATCTTGAAAGCCCCAGCACCAGTCAGATGCATTAGCCATCCTGAGGCACAACCCACTGAGGGCGGAGCCCAGGGAGGACATCTCTCCCTTCCACTATCCCCCTACTGGTGGTCCAGTTTCTTTCTCAGAACACATGTGATAACATAATATTTTGAATATTTCTGAATGATGTTCATATTATTTATCTTTTCTTTTTAACATTATTTCTCTTTTTTCTCCCATGATCAGCTTCTTAATCAATACAAAATAATGTTGTTGCAAAGTAATGAAAAAATAAAGAAAAATTATTACTGGAGTTTTGACATTCAAAATAGGAACTTACAGCAAGACAGTGGTCTTGAAGGCAAATATTATAGAGTGATGATATTCTAAATTACTCTGGTTCCCTTTAATATATCAATACTGGTCCTACTGGAATACATTATATGGTTTTATGTAAGGGAGAAAAGAAGGGAACATAAAAGAAAAGTTTGCCTCTTCTAGACCTAAGGGATTGTGGAGAGGGAATGATGGAGTGAAGAACCCAGAGAAGTGGGAAAGAATGCAGCCAGCTGAATATCTCCTCTCTGGGTCTTCAAACCCCATGGCGTGAGGAGGGCAGTGGATATGTTAGGACCAGAGTAAGAACACAGGGATTCTTGCCCCACCCCTTGTTTGGATGGAGACAACTATTACAGGAGCCTCCTATAATTCAGAGTGTGGAGTGGGACATACAGATTGAGAAAGGGACAAACGTGTGCACCTGAATTTCCCTGTCCTCCCACAGTATGCCAATCTGAGAAGCCACAGACCTGCCACAGACTGCTGGGATGGAGGCTGAGGTGACCTGCAGCCTCAGTTCCAGGGTTGTCAGCTGGGTCCACAAGTCGCAGATATGGGAGAGACTCAAAAGGGTCTTCACCAGCAAGAGTGGGGTGGGGAATGAGGCAAGGCTTCATGGAGGGGCCCCCATACTCTGAGCAAGCAAAGTAGAAATAGACCACAAGTCCATCAGCCACAGATGTCAGCTGTGGGCACCAGCTGGGGACGCCAGCCATAGGGTGGTGCCAGTCATTCCTCAGCAGACACAAGGCACCTCACACCCAAGCACAAATGCAAATCCATAGCCTCCCTTCCCCCGGAGCCATGGCCTATGGGACCCAGAGAGAAGCAAGAAAGGAAGAAGATAGCTGTGAAGAACTGAGCAGAAAAACTAGTTAATACAGAGTTTCTGCATAAATAATTGGGCCAAACTAACTTTAAACTAAATTGGACTAAATATAGTTGTTTTTTTTTTCTTCCTACCCAAACAGGTGGAAGGCTCATTAAAAAATTAGATCAAGTATAAAGAAATAAAGTAGCTAATTTCCTTTGCATACCTGAATGTTGTGTGAGTAATCTGGGGCCTCTGCTACTCAGAGGCAATTTTGATCCCTGTCAGATTATTCATGGGCTCGGGAAGGATATCATTCACAAGGTAAAGCCAGGAGCAATTCCATTCAATATCATACCAGGAGGAGTTCCAGAGTGTGGGATACTCTGTCTGTCCTGTCTCCATGTCTTTCTTTCTCACCTCTGAGCCTTCTCTTTTCCTCCATCCTCTCCTCTTTCATCTCTTGATCCTTTTGTTTTCAGAGAAAATGCACACAGATGGGCAAGCTGTCTCAGAATGGTTCCTTTGTGAGCCGTACAGATATTCAGAAGTCAAGCTGAACTACATAAGCCCTCAGATAGCCCCTCTCTGGCAAAGTTACAGGTATCCCCAAAGAACGTGACAGTGCTATTATTTATCGAGCCTATATTTTCACTTCAGAGCTGAGGGAGGAATACGAAAGGGAAAGACAAAAGCTCTCTAGAGGATTTCACATTTAGCTGATGAATATGTTAGTGAATTGAAGAAATCCTCAAAAACTTTAGCAAGTGGAACATTCCTGATGTAGTGCGTTAACTGGATTAACCTAATATAATAACCATAAGGAAAAAACAAGTCATGCTCCCCAGAGACTATCTATAGTCATAGAAAGAAGATGTGGAACTTTAAGTAAATAACTAATTGGTATGATCCAAAGTGTTGTTTTGACTACTAGTGGGGTCTCTATTTGGAAATATGAACTGTTTTTGCTTTGAGGTTTTTCACACAAAGAATAATCCTATGCCAGTGAAATTTCCGAGTGTTTAGTAAATGACAAAGTCTTGGAAATTGGGATTAGAACCAAGCAATTTCAAGGCCCATCTGCAAGACAAAGACAAGCAGGTAATAAAATGCCCTGCTCTGTTTCCTCTTTGGCCTCTTTTAGTTTGTGTGAACTTTTAACCTAAGAACATTAAGTTTAAAATCAAATTCAATTTGAAGCAATTTTGAGCCACACAACTGGGTGAGGATAAATGGCTCTATATTAAAATGATCTTTTCCATTAGAAATGACTTCTTGGATATCATTTGGTCTCCATTGGTTGATGACCAGGAAGTAGCATCAGTTGAGCTCCAACTGTTGTCAGGCATAACATTGGTTATTCTATATGGCTTATTTTGTTTAATCCTCACACCATGCCTAGGACTTGAAATGTTATCTCCACTTTGCAGATAAGGGATCATTTGATCCAGCCCCTTGGGGGAATTCCTGAATTACCAGGATATATGTTTGTCCTTTCTTCTCCCAAGGCCTCCAGGAAGAGAAGCCTCTCAACCTCTCAGTGTGGCCCCTTTCTGAAGATTTTGAACATAAATTGTCATTTGCAATCCAAGTCTTCCTTAGCCACTGATTCCTTAGAGATTAGACCACTTCACAACAATGCATGGGTTTCCTTGAACCTAGATAAGATAGCATCAGAAAGAGAAAGGTCAAAGGACAGGAAAGACAATGAGTAGATTTCAGGGCACTGAACTTTGCTCTATAACTATGAAATACAAGTTATGCTCTTATATTACAAAAGAAGTATACACCATTTATTTTTAAAAGTAAAATATTGTGTTGTATTTGATAAAGAGAGTGAAATTCCTCTGAAATCCCACCCTCAGCGTGTTACCATTAGCTGTTGGTCTTTAATAAAGAACTGTCTCAGGAGGGAGTGTGGCTAGGTTCTTGGTCTTTGCTGCTGCAAGTCAAAAACAGGACTTTCGTCAGTTAGAAACAGTGAAAAGAGCACATTGGTTTTGGAGCCAGACAGACCCAGACTTGAATCTCAGCTCTGACCTTGGGCAAGTTACTTACATTCTCTGAATCTCAGTTTCTTAGATGTCAAATGTCATGACAGCACTAATTCATAAGGTTACGGAGAGGCAGAAAGGTTAGGCATGCAAAGGTCTTGGCATGGTGCATGGCACAAAGTAGGCATTTGATAATTGTGTCCAATTGAATATCACAGATGTTCCAGATATTAAGATCCTTTTGCCTGCAGTGTAAAATTACCAGCTGCTAAGACAATTCCCCAACCTCCTCATTATTATTTTTTTGCTGAGTTAATGGCTGGACTTCAGGCACATAATATACAGAACAAGCTCTTGGTTAAAGTTTGTTGACTTTTATCAAAAGGTGCCTATAGGAATTTTCTTCCGTTTGTTTTTTCTTTATTGAATGCTTGAAGCTACTCATAAAGTAAACACCCAAATTAGTAATGATTTTATTATATCATTTTTGGACTCACAAAATAAATTTTACTTCTGTAATGAAAGTCGACCAAGCCTACTTTTGATCAACTGAAACCTTGGGGCTTCCCTTTTCGGTCTTTGGATGAGAGCTGGTGGTATTGATGTCATGAGAGAGTCTTGAAATGGGGAAGGCTGTTTCTTCCTAATGAATGCCCAGCCATTCCCCTTGGTTTGGTTGAAAAGCAAGACGCAAAGTCTCAGATTCTGTCACTGCCAAGATCCTGTCACTCCTAATGTGCTCCTTTCCAGCTGTGGCCCATGATGCCTCTTCAAATAAATTATTCTGCAACGATTGATCGTGTCGCACTCCCTTTAGATGGCCCATAACCACATTTGAGAGTTTAGACAGAAATACTGCCTGACAGATGATCCAAGTTGGAGCCAGAAGGCTTAAAGTACAACATCTCTCAACCAACTTGCCAGTGAGGGACGTGCCCAGGGCCCACACCTAACAACTGTGTCGGTGGTAACAAGGTGGTAACAACTGTGCTGAAACACTGAGCTGCTTCCTGTCTGCATGGCCTCAGGGATTGAGGGCAAGGGCCCATCTGGACTTTTCGTCCTAAGATCCCACGAACCTCCATCAAACAAGCAAATAATGTTGTTAATAATCTGTCTTCATCCAGCTGGATGATTAGCTCCGTAAGAGCAAGAAATTTTTGTCTGTTTTGTTTATTGTTGTATGCCTTGTTCTTAGAAAGGTGCCTGGCCTATAATAGCTGCTCAAATTGTATTTGTTATATGAGTGAATAAGAGGAGATTCCAACAGTAAGGTCTTTCCTCAGTTTTCCTCAAGGGAAGAGACATTTCAACAGAAATACACAGGTAGGGAATATACTGATTACGGGAATTTTCTTCATTAAAACCAAGATACTTTAGGATACCTGTTCATCATTGTAATAGGTGCTCTTAATTCCGAGGTTCAGTTGCAATGCAGCCAATGATGTTCCTTCCAGATTATCAGCTAACATTACAGATGAAGAAAAATGTGCTCATTTTAATTTACTTTTACTATTACTAATAACTAAAGAATCTGAAATGGCCACATGTATCATTTTAATAAGATTGGATTTTAGTAATTGACCTGTCAAAAAAGACCGTGATTTATCCCATCAAATTCAGTGTGAGTTTATTGTTTATATTTGCAGCATGGGAGTAATTTAAAGGATGTTCTAGAAATATTTCATCCTCTGATGAAGTCTGAGAACCAAAACAGTTTAATAATTCTTTCTTCATTTATTTAAAAGGATTTGCTTCTTGTAATATCTAGCTATGGCTGACTCTGACCATGCCAAAAATCTGTCATTTTCCTTTATTGCACTGTCCTCACCTGGCATATGTTCCAACTGTGGCCATTTAACATGAGTTTACTTGTTTACTTGTTTAACATTCATCTCTCTTGGCTAGATTATAAGCCCCTGCTTATAATCTTTTATCAGTTTTGTTTGTGTTACTTCCCTGGTGCCTATAATAGTGCCTGGAATGTGGTAAGCACTTAAAAAACATTTGCCAAATAAGTAAATTAGTTAAAATTTATGTTACAGATCCCCATATCTGTGTAAATGTACCTCAGAGAAGAAGTGATGGCAATACCAAGGATTGGCTTTCAGGACATTCATTGTAGAATAAGGAGGTCTGGACTTGGACAAGTAAGTAATCAAGCCAGCTCCACTCTTCTATATGTGTTGCCATCAAAGCATTTAATCTCCCCAAGGCTCAGTTTTGACATTTTCAAAATGGGAGTAACAATAGCTATTGAATAAGATAGCTATGAAGATGACATGAGATTAAGGATATAAATGTACTTTGCACAAACTGCTAAGACTTACAGAAGCATCAGACTTCATCATGCATTGGATAGACATGTCTGTTGATGGAATGAGAGTTTGAGCTGCACTAACCAATTACTTAGTTCAACCTGTCTGCTGAAGAGTCTATACTAATGGAGGCTCGGTTGTCACAGCAGGTGCATAAAGGAAGATGACTTTTCCAGGAAATAGCAGGGATGAAGGACTCATGAGAATCATCTAGGAAGCTCTTAAAATGATATATTCTTAAGTGTAATTGCTGTATTACTTGTTCACAATCATTTGTCTCCCTGACTACACGAGGAGTTGCCATATGTGCCATGCTTTCCTTTAGGTAGTTTAGTCCTCACCTCATAAACATTGGCATGGCCACAGGTTTGCCTTAGTCAACGAATTATAAGTGGACATGATGCATGCCACACCAATGTAGAAACCCTAGATGTGTTGGCATGGTTTTTCTTGGCATCCCTTTGAGCTTCTTCCCTCAGTTATGAGAATGGCATGCCCTAGTTACTGGATATTCCTTTAGCCTGGCTTCTGGAGTAAGAATACACATGCTTCTAGGTCAAGCCCAGGCAAGCCCAACAGAGCTGCAGCAGACTCACAACTCTCATGAAACATGAGCACACATGTTTGTGTGAGTCACTGAAATGTTCAGGTGGTATGTTACCTTAGCAAAAACTAATCTCTATACTCACTGAAGTACATGCTCTGAGGCTCAGGAATTTGTGTTTTAAAAAGTTCTTTATGTGATTCTGGTAATAAGTCAAGTTTAGGAACCACTCTTCTGGACTACGTACACCCCCTATTCTCCTTCCTGCCACCTGCCCATGTGAGCAGGGCTTGACTAATGCTTCCACCGTTCCTATAACTCAGCTAGTAGCATTCCTGATTGTCAGGCCAGTAGGAAAAGAAAGAACTGCTCCTCTGCTTTTGAGATGGTGATAAAATGTGGAGCTGCAGAGACTGAATTAAATCAGAGACTTTAGGGTCACCTGACCTTTTCTCTCCAGCACTTTATTGGGAATGTGATAGAATAATTTATTACTGAAAAAGCAAGATAAAACCTATGGAAGAACATACTTTGTTATGGGCCAGATGGTTTAGATTTGCGTGTGGTAATTATTCTAGTTTCTGACAATCCCTAATAAGTCTGCCTATGTTAGCTACTAAATTACTATTGGTGAATCGATGCCCAGCAGCTCTGCCTGTTGACAAGGTCTTGAGGCACCCACAAAGGGCAAGAGAACACTGTCAATGGTCACTGGTGGAGATCAAGCCTGTGGTTCTAAGGAAGACTTTTCATTTTACTTACTAGCATCTCAGCCAGAAAACCAGAACCTGCATGTTTGGATTCTGAAGAATAATGACCTTTTTGTTCACTGACCTCTTGTATTTAGGCCATATGAAAGGTCATGGACAAGGATAAAATAACCTTATTTTACATGAGTAAAAAACCCTCCTTCAAATTTGTTGGATAATCCTTCATAATCATGGTTTTCTCTTAATAAGGTTTAGACAAGACTCCCTGGAGGATCAGATCTGCAACAAATAATCCTACTTCTTTCAATGTCAGTGACACTCCAGTAAGGAGGTTACCTGGTTTAATTGTTGTTGTTGTTGTTTGAAGGGGGAACAAAGAGATAAAGAAATGTTTTTATTAACTTTAATGAAACAAAAATGGAGCCTGAGTTTTTGTTCTTATTTTGGCTTGCTGGATCGCTTGCATAAGTTGTAACTAACTGTTCTCTTCATGTTGTAAAAGTAAAATTCCCAAAGCCTTGGGATTATAGTCAATAGGATAGAAAAAGCTATTTTATGTACCTAGCTATGGCCAAAAAGACTTTTTGAAAAGAGTATTATTACAGAGCTTGGGGCTAATCTACTGGAATCCCCTGAGCCTTTCTTTCACTACACAGGTATCTTAGTAGATCTAGAGGGTACAATCACTCATGACAAGCAATGAATATACAACAGGCTTCTAGAACATTCATTTCATCAGCACAAGAAACTTGGGAATATCTATATTCAAATACATTGAAATGGGGATATTTAGAGCCAAAAGCTATGTAAATCCCATTACCCCTTGAAAATGGATGTCTACATTCCTATGAATGTAGCTTTCCTCAGCTCCTATTCCCCATGATTCTCAGAAGTATGAAATTGATAAATATCCAATTACACCTTGTAGAGGAGACTTAGCAACCAGCGTTCATACTGGCCTCACTTATTCTTTTTTAAAAAAAGTGACTATTTTAAGTATTATTTGGATAACAAAATCTCAACCTGAAACACCTAGAGCCAGGGGTCCAGGATGCTCCAGCTGATGATCACGTATGCTTACTAAAGCTCCCTGCTGTGATGCTGGCACACAAGGTGAAAAAGCAGAGTCGGGTGTGCTGCTTTTGGGAATGAAAACTTAGTATGAATTTGTTCACTTGGCATTTGCCATTACTTCCAAAAATGAAGACCAAAAATTCTTGGTAATTAAAGTTTCTGCATATTTAGATTCTGTTATTCTATTTTACAATGTATGTGATTTTTTTTTTTTTTGAGTTAACATGGCATTTGAAAACCTACTGCAAGCAATAGAACTATCCTCCCCAGAAATCTAAGTTTCAGGGGATTCACCTGGGGTTATGGAGCCCTGGTTAAGAGCTCACAAGATAATGAAAACAGTATGATACAAAAACCTACAGTTAACATCACACTGAATGACAAGAAATTTGAAGTTTTCTCACTAAAATCAGTAACAAGGCACAGATTTTTCTCTCACCGTTCCTTTTCAACATTGTACTGGAATTTCTAGCTAACGCAATAATATAAGAAAAGGAAATGAAAGGTATACAGATAGGGAAGAAAAAATAAAACTGTCTTTATTCACAGATGGCATGATTGTCTATGTAAAAACCCAAAAGGACTGACAAAAGACTCTTAGAACTAAAGTCAAATATGGTGGTATGTGTCTGTAGTCCCAGCTACCCAAGAGGGTGAGGTGGAAAGATCACTTGAGGCCAGGAGTTCAAGGCTGTAGTGCAGTATGATTGCATCTGGAAAAAGCCACTGCACATCAGCCTGGGCAACATTGTGAAATCCCATATCTTAAACATGAAAAAAAAATCCTGGAACTAATAAGCAATTATTGCAGAGCTGCAGAATACAAGGTTAACATACATGCAAAAGTCAATTCCTTTCTTATATGCCAGCAAGAAACAAGTGGAATTTGAAATGAAAAACACAATATCATTTACATTAGCACCCTACAAAATGAAATACTTAGGTATAAATCTAACAAAATATATTAAGATATATATGAAAAAACTACATAACTCCAATGAACACAATTAAAGAACTAAGCAAATGAAAAGATATTCCATGTTCATGGACAGGAAGACTCAATATTGTCAAGATGTGAGGCCTTCCCAATTTGATCTGCAGATCCAATGCAATCCCAATCAAAATCCAAGCAAGTTATTTTGTGATTATTTACAAACTGATTCTAAAGTTTATATGAAGAGGTAAAAGACCTAGAATAAACAACACAATATTGAAAGGGAAGAACAAAATTTAGAGGACCAACACTAGCTGATATTAAGACTTACCATAAAGTTACACTAATCAAGACTTACCATAAAGCTACACTAATCAAGGCAGCGTGGTATTGGCAAAAGAATAGACAAATAAATCAATGGAACAGAATAGAGATCCCAAAAATAGACTCTCATAATTAGCCAACTGGTCTTTGACAAAAGAGCAAAAGCAATACAATGAAGCAGAGTCTTTTCACAAATGATGTTGGAACAACTGGACATCCACATGCAAAACAATGAATCTAGAAACAGATCTTACACCTTTCACATAAAGTAACTCATGGATCATAGCCCTATATGTAAAATGCAAACCTATAAAACTAGAAGTTAACATAGGAGAAAACCTATATGACCTTGGATATGGTGATGGATTTCTAGATACAAAACCAAAGGAACAATCTATGAAACAATTGAATAACTTAAAACTTCTCTCCAAAAGGCAATGTCAAGAGAAAGAGAAGACAAGCCACAGATATACACATGGCACATAAGCATATGAAAAGATGCTACACATTATTTGTCATCATAGAAATACAAATTAAAACAACAATATATCATTACACACCTATTAGAATGGCAAAAATCTGGAACAATGACACCAAATGCTGATGAGGATGTGGAAGAGCAGGAACCCTCATTCATTGCTGGTGGGAATGCAACATAATACAGCCACTTTGGAAGGCAGTTTAACAGTTTCTATTTTTTTAATTTTAAAATATTTAATTGACATACAAAATTATATATTCAAGTTGTATAATATGGTGATTTGATATCCATATACATCGTGTATGAGTACCACAATCAATTACTGCATCCATCACCACCCACAGTTACTGTGTGTGTGTGCATGGTGAAGACACTTAAAATCTGCTCTCTTATCAAATTTCAAGTAAATAATATAGTTACTAACCATAGTCACAATGCTGTACATTCGATCCTCAGAACTTATTCCTCTTATAACCAAAAGTTTGTAATCTTTGACGAATATCTCCCCGTTTTTCCCACCTCCAACTTCTGGCAACCACCAGCCCACTCTCTGCTTCTATAAGTTCAACTTTTTTTAGATTTCATAGATAAATGAGATCATACAGTATTTGTCTTTCTGTGTCTGACCTATTTCACTTAGCATAATGTCCTCTAGGTTCATCCATGTCGTTGCAAAAAGCAGATTTTCCTTCTTTTTAAAGACTGACTAGTGTCCTATTGTGTATACATACCACACTTTCTTTATCCATTCACCCATTGATGAGCACTTAGGTTGTTTCCATATCTTGAGTATGGTAACACTGCAATTAATACGGGAGTGCTTGGAATCTCCATGATGTTTTCCATAGTACCAATTTACATTCCCACTAACAGTGTATAAGGGCTCTCTGCTCTCTTTTCTCCATTCTTTTGCCAATACTTATCTACAGGCTTTTTCATAATAGCTATCCTAATACATATGAGGTGATGCCTCATTATGATTTTGATTTGCATTTCCTGATTGATTAGTGATGTTGAGCATCTTTTCATATTCCTTTTGGCTAGATGTATGTCTTCAGAAAAATATCTATTCAGATCCTTTGCCCATTTTTCGCATTGGGCTATTTGTTTTCTTTTTGTTTGCTATGGAGTTGTGTGAGTTCCTTATCTACTTGGACATAACCCCTTATCAGTTTTATGGTTTGCAAATATTTTATTCCAATTGCAGGCTGCTTTTAATTTTGTTGATTGTTTCCTTTGGTGTGCAGAAGCTTTTTAGTTTGATGTAGTCCCCCTTGTTTATGTTTGCTTTTTTTTTTTTTTTGCCTGTGCTTCTGGTGTCATATCCAAAATTTACTGCTGAGACCAATGTCAAGAAGCTTTTCCCCTTTGTTTTCTTCTAGAAATTTGATAGGTTCAGATCTTACATTTAAGTCTCTAATCCATTTTGCATTAATTTTTGTATGGTGTAAGACAAGGATCCAATTTTATTCTTGCACCTATGGATATGGATATCCAATTTTCCCAGTGCTATTTATTGAAGAAACTGTCCTTTCTCCATAGTGTATGCTTGGTGCACTTGTAAAGATTAGTTGACCATATATGTCTGGACTTATTTCTGAGCTCTTTAATCTGTTCTATTGGTTTATGTGTCTGTTTTAATGTCAATACCATACAGTTTTGATTACTATAATTTTGTAATGTAGTATAAAATCAAGAAGTGTGAGGCCTCCAGTTTTTTCTTTCTCATCAGGTTGTGTGTGTGTGTGTGTGTGTGTGTGTGCTTGCATACGCATTTTAGGATTGTTTTATCTATTCCTGTGAAAAGTGTCACCAAAATTTTGATAGGGATTCAATAAATCTGTAGATTGCTTTGGGTAGTGTGAACATTTTAATATTAATTCTTCCAATCCCTGAACACAGAATATATTTCCATTTATTTTGTATCTTCTTCAATTTCTTTAATCAATGTCTTATAGGTTTTAGTATATAAATCTTTCACCTACTTGGTTAAATTTATTTCTAAGTATTTTATTTTTTCCATACTATTGTAAATGGGATTGTTTTCTTAATTTATTTTGAAGGTAGTTTATTGTTGCTGTATAGAAATGCAGCTGATTTTTGTGTCTTAATTTTGTATCGTACAATTTTACTGAATTTGCTTATTACTTCTAACAATTTTTGGTGGAATCTTTAGGGTTTTCTACACGCAGGATCATGTCATCTACAAACAGAAACAATTTAACTTCTTCCTTTTCAATTTAGATGCCTTTTATTTCTTTTTCTGGACTGATTGACCTAGGTAGGACATCCAGTACTATGTTGAATAGTAGTAGCAAGAGTGGCCATACTTGTCTTATTCCTGATCTTAGCAGAAGTCCTTTTAGCTTCTCACTGTTGAGTATGATGTTAGCTATGGCCTTATCATATATGACCTTCATTATGTCGAGGTACATTTCTTCTGTACCTAATTTGTTGAAAGTTTTTTATCATAAAACGATACCAAAATGTGTCAAATGTTTTTTCTGCGTATGTTCAGATGATCATACAGTTTTTATCCTTCATTCTGTTAATGTGGTATGTCAAATATATTGATTTGCATCTGTTGAACCAGACTTGCATCCCAGGGATAAATCACACTGGATCATGCTGTATAATCTTTCTGATGTGCTGTTGAATTCGGTTTCCTAGTACTTTGTTGAGGACTTTTGCATCTATGTTCATCAAGGATATCAGCCTATAATTTTCTTTTCTTATAGTGTTGTAATCTGTCTTTGTAGTAAGTTTAATGCTGGGCTTGTAAAATTAGCTTGAAAGTGTCCCCTCCTCTTCAGTTTTTTGGGAGAGTTTGAGAAAGATTAGCATTAATTCTTCATTAAATTCTTGATAGACCTCACCTGTGAAACCATTAATTTGGGGATTTTCTTTGCTGGCAGGTTTTTGATCACTGATTCTCCTTACATGTCATTTCTCTGCTTAGATATTAGATGTTTTTATTTCTTTATGATTAGGTCTTGCCAGGTGGTGCACTCCTAGGAATTTATCCATTTCTTCAAAGTTATCCAAATTGTTGCAGTATAATTGTTCATAGTAGTCTCTTATGATCCTTTGTATTTTTGTAAGATTGGCAGTTTATTACAAAATTAACAAACTCTTATCATATGATTTAGCAATTGTACTCCTTGCTATTTACTCAAAGGAGGTGAATATGTCTGTCCACACAAAAACCTTCACACAGGTGTTTATAGCAGCTTTATTTGTCAAAACTTAGAAATAACCAAGATGTCCTTCAGTAGGTGAATGAATAAATAAAGTGTGGTACATCCAGAAAAACTGAATTTTATTTAGTGATAAAAAGATATGAGCTATATGTTTTTAAGCCAGAAAAAGATATGGCAGAACCTCAAATGCATGTTACTAAGTGAAAGAAGCCAGCCTGAAATTCACTTATGAAATTCACTGTATGACACTCCAACTATGTGCCATTCTGGAAACAACAAAACGATGGAGATAGTAAAGAGATTAGTAGTGGTCAGGGCTTAGGGTGCGGGGGAGAGAAGCCATGAATGAGCAGAGCACAGGGGATTTTAGGGTAGTGAAAATGCTCTGGATGATACTATAATGGCAGATACATGTTACCATACATTTGCCCAAACCCAAAGAATGCATAACACCACGAGTGAATCCTATGTAAGCTAAGGATTTTGGTTGATGATGATGTGTCATGTGTTCATCAGTCATAACAAATGTACCAGTCTGGAGGGAATGTTGATAATAGGGGGGGTCTCATGCATGTGTGGGGGCAAGAGGTATGTATCCTCAGCAACACCTGTTATTTATGTGTTTTTTTAAAATTTATTATTACCATCCTAGTGGGTGTGAAGTGGTATCTCATTGTGGTTTTCCTTTGCATTTCTCTAATGACTAATGCTTCTTGGCCATTTGTGTATCTTCTTTCAAAAATGTTTATTCAAATCCTTTGCCCATTTTTTAATTGGGTTTGTTTTTGTTTTTGTTGAGTTGTAAGAGTTTTTGTATATTCTAGAGACTAGACCCTTATCATATGTATGACTTGCAAATATTTTCTCCCATTCTGTAGTTTGTCATTTCACTTTCTTGATAATATCCTTTGATACACAAATGTCCTAATTTTGATAAAGGCCAATTTATCTATTTTTTCTTTTGTCATTTAGACTTTTGCTGTCATATCTAAAAATTCTTTTGTCAAGTCCAAAATCATGAAGATTAACTCTTAGGTTTTATTCTGAAAGGTTTATGGGCTTAGTACTTATATTTATGTTGTTGATCCCATTTGAGTAAACTTTTATATATGGCATGAGACAGGGGTCCAATTTCACTCTTTTGCACATGGAAATCACAGTGGTGCCAGTCTCAACTGTTGAAAAGACTATTCCTTCCCCATTGACTGTAATTGGCACTCATCAAAAATTAATTGGCATAGATGTATGGGTTTATTTCTAGACTCTTAATTCTATTTCATTTGTCTATATGCCTGTATTTATGCCAGCACCACACTGTTTTGATTACTATAGCTTTGTAATAAATTTTGAAATTGGGAAGTGTGAGTCTTCCAACTTTGTTCTTCATTTTAAAAGATTGTTTTGGCTATTCAGGGCTCCCTGGAATTTTACATGAATTTGAGGACCAGCTTTTCCATTGCTGCAAACAAAAACAAAAACAACCAATGAAACAAACAAACAAAAATTCCTGGAATTTTGATAGGGATTGTATTAAATCTGTAGAACACTTGGTAGTGTTGCCATCTTAATGATATTAAATCTTCTAATCCATGAACGTAGATGTATTCACATGTATTTAAGTCTTTACTTTCTTTCATCAATGTTTCATCATTTTTAGCATACAAGCTCTTCTCCTCCTTGGTTAAATTATACTAGATATTTTATTCTTACACTATTATAAATGGAATTATTTTCTTAATGTTCTTTTTAGATTGTTCATTGTTGGTATACAGAAACAACTTTTTTTCTATGTGTTGGTATTATATTTTACAGCTTTGTTGAATTTATTAGCTTCAGCAGCTATTTTATAGATCCTTTGGACTTTTCTATATATAGGATTGTCTCATCTGCAAATAAAGATAATTTAACTTCTTTCTTTCCAGTTTGGATGTCTTTTATTTCTTTTTTTGTCTAGTTGCTCTGACTAGAACTTTCAGTACCATACTGAATAATGCTGGTTAAAACAGGCATCCTGATCTTAGAAGGGAGGTTTTTCAGTCTGTCACCATTGAATATGATATTAGCTGTGGGTTTTTAAAAATAAACACTCTTTATTATGTTTCAAAAGTTATCTTCTATTCCTAGTTTTCTGAGAGATTTTAATCACAGAAAGGTGTTGGATTTTGTTGAATATTTTTCTGCAAAAATTGAGATGTTCTTCCCTTTTTTTGTAATGTGTTACATTATTTTTCATATGTTGAACCACTCTTGGATTCCTGGGATAAGTCCCACTTGGTCATCACATATAACCCTTTAAATGTGCTGTTGGCTTGATTTTCTAGTATTTTGTTGAAGAGAGGGTTTTTAAATTTAATTTCTTTATTTTAAAATTTTAGAACTGTAAATAAGGAATTGTGGACTTGTAGTTCCGTACAATGACTAATCATCACAGCAAAAGAAGCTGATTAATGGACCCACGTTAATAAGAAGGAAGTCTTTAACAGTATGTTCCTGTGTCCTGGGGTTCTGACTGGTTCTCTTTAACCATTTACCAATGACTTGAAGACAAAGAAGGCCTGCTTCTCACACTTGCAGCTGACAGAACTGAGAAAGACAACTAATATTTGAGTGAGCAAAATAAAGATTCCAAAAGGTTCTGATGGCCTTCAATAATCAGGCCAAATTAACAAGATAGATTTAAAACCTGGAATCAATATTTTGAGTTCAAGGAAAAGATTGAAGAAAAGGAGGGGTTGCTGGATTAACAGCCATTCCCATGAAGACAGCTGGGATTTAGCTGACCGCAAACCCGGCCTGAGCTGAGAATTTCAAGGCTCCAGAGGAGGAGTGCAGACTGGAGTGGTGCTGACACAATGTTGTATTGACAATGTATATGTGCACGTGTGTGGTGTATGGGGCTTGCTTAGTCCTGCTCTTGGCTCTGCAGGCCCATCCACATCTGGAATATTTATTGCCTTCAGTCTGGGTGCCAATTTTTAAGTGACAAACTGGAGCACATCCAGACAAGAATGACCAGGATGAAGAAAAGGCTCAAAATCATGTTAGGCTGGGAAGTGTTGAAGGAACCAGGCTGTTTAGCCTAGGGAAGAGAAGATTAAATGGGGATTTCATAGTTGTTTTCAAATCACATGAAAAGAGAAACAGGGTCTGTGTGTTTCCAGAGTGGAGTAGAAACCTAGAGGTGGAGGTTGACAGAGGGAGGGATTGGTCTTCTACAAGAAAGACATTTTCAATAGTCAGTGAGATCTGAAAATACAGTGGATTGGACACATGATGGGTGCCAGAACATTTATCTCCTCCACCCCAGCTTCTGGGGAATAGCTTTCCACACCCTCATGGGTATTATAGGAATACACTGTAGATTGCACCTGACCCGAGTCAGGCCAAAGAGCCCTGTCCCTGTGATTATGGGATTTGGGAGTGAAGAACAGTTGGGCTGCCTGTGGCTGAAGCTCTAAGAGGCAAAACTAGAGAAGAGTTTCTCATCAAAAGGAGAAAATGAGGAGAGTGGAGGGGAAGGGAGAAGAGGAGGAGAGAAGAGGAGAAGAGAGAGAGATGGAAAACAGAGAGAAAAGTATTGAGTTCTGAATTCCAGATATTCCTGAATCTCACGATCCTCTTATTCTCCCACAACCCTGTCACTCAGCTCTTTCTTGAAGAGTATGAAATACCTTAGTATCATTCCAAGGGGTGGTCTCTCTTAAATAAACTAGAGTTGGGTTGGTTTTTTTTTTTTTTTTTTTTTTTTTGGTCGTTTTCAGTTCAAAGGACTCTAACTAATAACAGCTGTCTCAGGAGGTAGTGAGGCCTCCAACTTTGAAGGTATTTAAGGGAAACAGGTTTACCATCACCTGTCAAGAATTCTATGAAGTGGGTGGGAATAAAAATGAAATAGGATTGGTCATGAGTCGATAATGGTTGAAGCTAGGTGATGGGTTTATTATCATATTCTCTCCGCTTTTTTGTATCTTTAACATTTTTTCTAAGGAAAAAAATGATACGGAGAGGACACAAGCACTGCGAGAAGGTGAACAAATTCAATGCTTCTAAAACATATCAGAATCCTTTGGGTAGACTTAAACAACAAAAATCTGTGGCCTTACCCCTGGAAATTTGGTTTCAATTGATCTGGGATGAGGCTCTGGATTCTATATCTTTTCAAAGCTCTCCAGATTATTCCATCATCTAGGTAAAATCACTGCCGGATTAAACGATATTTAAGGGCATCTTGAAATGTAAGATCCACAAGCTCAAGGGTATTAAAGGCTGGAAGTGACTAACACCTTCAATTTTAAAATGTGGAAACTAGGCCAGGTGTGGTGGCTCACACCTATAATTCTAGCACTGTGGGAGGCCGAGGTGGATGGATCACTTGAGGTCAGGAGTTCAAGACCAGCCTGGCCAACATGGTGAAACCCTGTCTCTACTAAAAATACAAAAAAATTAGCCGGGCATGGTGGCATGTGCCTGTAATCCCAGCTACTGGAGAGGCTGAGGCAGGAGAATTGCTTGAACCCGGGAGGCGGACATTGCAGTGAGCCGAGATGGCGCCATTGCACTCCAGCCTGGGCAACAAGAGCGAGACTCTGTCTCAAAAAATAAAATATAAAGTAAAATGTGGAAACTGAGATCCAAAGAGGTCAAGTGATTAAGGTTAACAGAGTTAGTAAGTGATAGTGGAGAAGTCTAAAATCCAAGCAATCCCCTGTTCTCTGTCCTGTACACATTGATTTTATAAAATTATGAAAATCTTCTTGATTGATAAGGTTATACGAAGAAAGCTGACTTTGGATCCAGACTGCTTGGTCAAATCTTGGTTTTTCCACTTACTCTCTGTGTCTCAGTTTCCCCATCTGTACCCACTTTATATGGGATTGTTGTAAATTAAATATATATATAAACAATAATTAGCATATGATAAACAAGGGTTTGCTATTGTTGTATTTATTACTTGCATCATACTAGGAAGGAACTGTCACTGAAGGCCTTCAAGACTTTGTATGGCTATTAATTATTGACAGTTGGAGGCAGGGGTGAGCACTGCAGCCCACATCCAGTGTCCGGCTTATTGCTTCATGTCATCCTGTTCAGTATAAGAAGCTATTGCTCAAGTTGCAGAGCTTGAGTCGTAACTTCACTCCTGGTGGGCCATTCTGGCTATAGTGTGAGAAAAGCAAGAGCCAGAATACTAAGGGCAGCTTGACAACTGGAAAAAAAATAGTTAACCTATATATTCCAGAAGTGTTCTTGCTTTATTATTATTACCTCTATACCCAATCACCAAACAAACAAAATAACACCTAATTTTAATTAAAACTAACACCAACAAAAACAAAACAGCTAAGAGGGATATGATGGCTTCTAAGACAGCTGCTAGATATTGTGAATTAGATATGCTAGTGTTTTTAAAGAATAAATACAGGAAACTAAGAGTGGAAGCATCAGGCAGGCAGGGTTTCTGTCTGCTTTGTTCCCTGTTGTATTCCTGGCAGCCAGTATGGGGTCTGGCACATGTTGGGTATTCAATAAATATGTGTTCAATAGATGATCTTTCATGGAATGGCTCATAAATTTCACAGATAATTGAGATAACTTATGGTTCAAAGTGTAAAGCTACAACTTTAGTCATTTCTTTAAAAAATATAAAATGAAAATTTTATGAAGAAATATTTTTAAAAGAAAATTTGAAATTAAACATTAAAAAAAGACTAGATCTTTCCTAAGATCTAAAAGGCTATTTCTAAACAGAGAATGGTTTTCAGGGGCAATCATAGGGGAAAGCAACAGTGTGTGAGAAAAGCATTTCTATCCTCACATGGGTCCAGCTTTCTCCCTTCTCTTTTCATGTTTTGTCCTCTTTATTTATTCTCTTCTACTGACTTTCTTCCATACCTTGTTTTTAAAAGACTGTTGTCTTTCTTTTCCTTTTTCTTCTCTTTCTCTTTGTCCTATTTCTTCTCTAAACCAGTCGCTTTTTTTTTTTTTTAACTGAATCTCGCTCTATCGCCCAGGCTGGAGTGCAGTGGCACGATCTCAGCTCACTGCAACCTCCGCCTCCCGGGTTCAAGCAATTCTCCTGCCTCAGCCTCTTGGGTAGCTGGGATTATAGGCACCTGCCACCACACTCGGCTAATTTTTGCATTTTTCGTAGAGATGGGGTTTCACCATGTTGGTCAGGCTGGTCTTGAACTCCTGATCTCGTGATCCACCACCTTGGCCTCCCAAAGTGCTGGGATTACAGGTGTGAGCCACCGCACCGGGCACCAGTCACTTTTCTTTTGGTGATAATATGAGGCAGAAATATTAGTTAATTCATTCCTTTCATTAATATTTAGAAAGTTCAAACTATGTGCCAGGTACGTTTTTACCCCCCTTATCTGCAGGGAATACATTTCAAGATACCCAGTGGATGCCTGAAAACTTGGATGGTACCAAACCCTATATGTTTTTTCCTATACATACATACCTATGGTAAAGTTTAATTTATAAATTAGGCACAGTAAGAGATTAACAACAATAATAAAATAGAACGATAAAAAAATACTGTAATAAAAGTTATAATGTGATGTCTCTCCCTCCCTCCCACTCTCTTTCTCTCTCTTCCTTTCTCTCAAAATATCTTATTGCACTGTACTCACCTTTCTTCTTCTTCTTGTGATCTGCCTATCTGATAACTGAGATGGCTACCAAGTGACTAAGGATGGCTAGTGTCCACAGCGTGGATACACTGGACAAAGGGATGATTCACATCCCACGCAGGACAGAGCAGGATGTCACTTTCATCACAATACTCAGAAAGGTGTACTGTACAATTTAAAATTTCTGAATTGTTTATTTCTGGAATTTTCCATTTAATATTTTCAGACCAGAGTTGACCTCAGGTAGCTGAAACTATAGAAAGCGAAACTGTGGATAAGCAGGAACTGCTGTATTAATTTGATTTTTTTGTTAAAGCATAATTTACATACATTGAAGTGCACAAATCTTACGTGTACAGCTTGAGGAATTTTCACATATGCACATACCTGCGGAATTAACACCAGGTCAAGACAAAAGACATTTCCATTCTCCCTGCAGGCTCTCTCATGTCCTCTTGCAGTCAATACACCCTTTAATCACTATCCTGACCTCTAACACCAGAGATTAGATTTGAACCTGATATGATTAGAATTTTGCATATATTCTTTGTATCCCTTTCTGTTCAACATTATGTTTGTGGGAATTATTTATGCTGTTACCTGAAACAGGTCCTATTTTTTCCAATGAAGTTTTATGTCCCCCTAAGAAGGAAATTTTTTTATTTCTAAAATTATCAACCAAATTTCGTTGCCTTGTATATAAGGTTGGTTTATGGTGAATATGTTTTCCTTGCCATCCATCCCCAACTCCTATCCTTTAGTCCCATGTGGGTCAGTCCTACTAGATTAGAAAAAAAAAGTTTCTCATGCTAGGATTATACCTCCACCTTCTCAGTGGAGCCAGGATGGTAACATCTGAGGTCCCTGAGACTGGGATTTTTACAGGTTACTCATTGTTGTGTGTCACTAGTTTCCCAGATTAGCTGCCTTTGCAAATGGGCCACATAGGACCCATGGACCACAGGAAACCTCCCTTAGTTAGGAATTCAGATACTATCTCATTGTTCTTCTTGCTAATTCTTTCCCGCCACTAGAGGTCAGGGTTCAGTTATTACTACAGAGGGCCGAACAAGTGTGAAGGGCCAACTGGCAATCAAAAGGACCCCAGGTAGGCTGCCTGGGGGGATGTAGTGCCTTGTGTGTTCAGGTTGAGACCAGGAATGAAAAGGCTGAGCTAGCTGAGCAAACAGACTGTTGTATCATCACATGGAAAATTGACCTCAAACATCCAAAATTCTATTTTTATTTATTTACTAATTTATTTATTTTTTATTTGTATTATACTTTAAGTTCTAGAGTACATGTGCACAACATGCAGGTTAGTTACATATGTATACATGTGCCATGTTGGTGTGCTGCACCCATTAACTCGTCGTTTAACATTAGGTATATCTCCTAATGCTATCCCTCCCCCTTACCCCCACCCCACAACAGGCCCCGGTGTGTGATGTTCCCCTTCCTGTGTCCATGTGTTCTCATTGTTCAATTCCCACCTGTGAGTGAGAATATGCGGTGTTTGGTTTTTTTGTTCTTGCGATAGTTTGCTGAGAATGATGGTTTCCAGCTTCATCCATGTCCCTACAAAGGACATGAACTCATCCTTTTTTATGGCTGCATAGTATTCCATGGTGTATATGTGACACATTTTCTTAATCCAGTCTATCATTGATGGACATTTGGGTTGGTTCCAAGTCTTTGCTATTGTGAATAGTGCCGCAGTAAACATATGTGTGCATGTGTCTTTATAGCAGCATGATTTATAATCCTTTGGGTATATACCCAGTAATGGGATAGCTGGGTCAAATGGTATTTCTAGTTCAAGATCCTTGAAGAATTGCAACACTGACTTCCACAATGGTTGAACTAGTTTACAGTCCCACCAACAGTGTAAAAGTGTTCCTATTTCTCCACATCCTCTCCAGCACCTGTTGTTTCCTGACTTTTTAATGATCACCATTCTAACTGGTATGAGACGGTATCTCAATGTGGTTTTGATTTGCATTTCTCTGATGGCCAGTGATGATGAGCATTTTTTCATGTGTCTGTTGGCTGCATAAATGTCTTCTTTTGAGAAGTGTCTGTTCATATCTTTTGCCCACTTTTTGATGGGGTTGTTTTTTTCTTGTAAATTTGTTTGAGTTCATTGTAGATTCTGGATATTAGCCCTTTGTCAGATGAGTAGATTGCAAAAATTTTCTCCCATCTGATCTTTGACAAACCTGACAAAAACAAGAAATGGGGAAACAATTCCCTATTTAATAAATGGTGCTCGGAAAACTGGCTAGCCATATGTAGAAAGCTGAAACTGGATCCCTTCCTTACACCATATACAAAAATTAATTCAAGATGGATTAAAGACTTAAATGTTAGACCTAAAACCATGAAAACCCTAGAAGAAAACCTAGGCAATACCATTCAGGACATAGGCATGGGCAAGGACTTCATGACTAAAACACCAAAAGCAATGGCAACAAAAGCCAAAATTGACAAATGGGATCTAATTAAACTCAAGAGCTTCTGCACAGCAAAAGAAACTACCATCAGAGTGAACAGGCAACCTACAGAATCGGAGAAAATTTTTGCAATCTATTTATTTATTTTTAATTGGCAGGGGAATTTTGTTTAATACATAATTGACATTTCACTTTATTTCCTTTAGGTAGAAGAATGCTTCAAGCTTCAGACAAATGTAAGCATTCTCACTTGGAAGCACCTTAAATCCTTGGTGTTCAGATCTGACAACTGTAAAAATGTTCGCTAAAGAGGTTTGCGGGGGATTTCTTGAGCAGCACAAGATTATTTTTTTCCCAACAACTAAAAATATTTAGTAGGTAAGCATCACTATTTTATGGACCGAATTTCTTGGAGGATTCTAAAGCCTTGCTGCTTAAAGTCCAGGTCTCCAATGCTTCCTGATTCTCTACTCCATCACCCCAATTCACTCTGACCTTAACAGGGTCTATACCAATGAGGTATAATGGGGACTATAATTTTAATCAGTCTCTTGAAAGCTGAGAGCAAGAATGACAAAATTTGGAGCTGACGTAGGCCAGTGGTTTCCAAAGAAATGGTTAAGCTACAAGCATTTAATTTTATTAAATCTTACTTAGAAACTTCATGTATAAAACACATAAAAAGTAGATTTCCTCTGTGAAGTAGGGATGTGAAGCTATGACTTCTGCTCACTCGGCTCCCCAGATCCCTCTACCCCACACTCTGTAGCCACTGAGGATATGTTTGTGAAATCCTGTAACTCTAGAGACAAAAACCACCCATCTAGTCCAAGCCCCTCATTGTATGAATGAGGAAACTAAGATCCAGTACTTGCCCAGTTATAATCATACATTAACAAAGATAACTGGCAAGAAATATGGCTGGAGACTATTTTTATTAAAATTTTAGGGTGTTTTTGAAAACATACTCTTCACTTCTTATCCCAGGCTACACATACATATGGTATATAATGTACATATAAAACTAAACAACATTAAGTTTGCTCAGTTTTGCCAGATATTTGGATTGGTGAAACAGCAACCCTGTAGGTTAAAATCATGTCCTGATAAATTTGAAATTGCACTAAGAAAGGGGATTTGATCCCTTTGAAGAAGAAAACAGTCTTATATCTTGGTTGTGAAGTAGAAGTTGTTGTTATGGAGACTGCTTGCTAATACAGATCACTGGAGAGCAAGGGAGAAGTTTCCGCAACACATAAGGAGGAGCCACTTCTGCGTGGAACGAAGGTAACCAGGCCATTCATGCTGTTTATGGGAGAAGTGTTGTGCAACTGGTATAAAAGAGAAAGTAGGAAAGAGCTAACCTCAGAGGATTCAGGGAGAATAGTAAGGTCTTCGGTTGCCTTTTTCAGTCATGTAAGGGACTTATTCATATGCTAGTTAGGGAAAGAAAGCAATGAAAATTTGAAAGCAACTTCCAGCAAAGCCTTTTAATAGCAAATTGCTCTCTACTCTTCTGGATCTACCTATATGGCCCAGTAATCATTTACTCAAATGTTAGAGGGTCTAACTGAGATGAGCAATGTCATACTCCAGTTTAGGAGAAACCAGGATGATTAATACCAGACAAGGACTAATGAGTAAGGAACTTGCTTATCCCTGTGTTGGAATTTCTTTTTTCTTAATTTAACTTTTGTTTTAGGTTCAGGAGCACATGTGTAGATTTGTTATATAGATAAACTTGTATCATGGGGGTTTGCTGTATAGATTATTTCATCACCTAGCTATTAAATCTAGTGCCCATTAGTTATTTTTCATGATCCTCTCCCTCCTTTCACCCTTCACCCTCTGATGGGCCCCAGTGTCTGTTGTTCCCCTCTATATGTCCATGTGTTCGCATCATTTAGCTCCCACTCATAAGTAAGAAGATGTGGTATTTGGTTTTCTGTCCTTGTGTTAGTGTGCTAAGAATAATGGCCTTCAGCTCCATCTATGTTCCTGCAAAAAACATGATCTCTTTCTTTTTTATGGCTGCATAGTAGTCCATGGTATATATGTACCACAATTTCATTGATGGGCATTTAGGTTGCTTCCAGGAATTTCTTTAGGTATTGTTCTAAACTGTACCTCATCTTTAACTTAAAAATCATTAGCAATCATGTTTTGTTCTTTTAATAAATAGTTGTGTTTTGAATCTTAAAAAATTATTGGAGTCCTGTGATACTCAAAGCAGAAATAATTTCCTATCATTTTCCTCTTATTTTATTAAATCTGATGAGCAGCTACTTCTTCAGAGTATGTAGGCAACAACAGAGCACTCTGTGGCTATTGGGCCAGGAAAGGAGTAAATATATTCTTGCAAACCTAAACAGTGAGCCAGATTTAGTTTTTCCATTTGTACCAAACATCATATCCCCTCCATTCTATGAGAGTAGAACTGGGAGAAGACTTCAGAGTTTGGATCCTCCTTAAGGTAATATGTTACTTGCATAAGTGTGGGTTTAGAGTTGGTTAGTTATTTGCAGTGGGGTGTGTTGATATGTGTGCACGAGATGAGGGATGGAGATGTTTGCTATGCAATGGAGATATTAGCAACGTGTTGCACCTTCCAACGTTTTGTTGGGGGTGGAAGGCAGAAATAGTCTGAGTGAAGACACACCACCCAATGTGCTCACTAAGCAAATAATGTGAGGTTCTGCTTTTTCACTTTGGCTACCAGCAGTTTTGCAAACTTGGAAGCAAGAAGAGGGCTAGTCAACTAAAAGCCCCCAAAACTGAGGAATGTGGTCCAAAGTGCTGCTTCGAGCAGTCCACATTTCTGATGCTCTGATCATTATTACTATTAGAGTGAGAGGCTTTCCTCAACAGACCAAAACTAAGGATCTTTCATCACTAGGCAGTCAGAATAGAGAACCAAAAGGACAAAGCAAAGCATCAATTAAAATCTCATCCCTCTGTCCAGGGTTTGTGATAAATACATCAATTTCTTGCTCTCTCCTTTGGGATCCAAGTCTTTGAAATAGCTTATGGCTGGGTGGAACTCCCTCTGGTAGGTGGATGAGTGTTCAATACATTTGTGATGCTGAGACATTTATCTTCATTGCCTTAATAATTAAGCATCTAAGTCAAACTTCTGGTTTGACTTCTGACCCCTGTGTTTATTGACATTCCCATTCAAACACTTAGTTTGAGCTCCTGATTAGTTTGAGACCAGCCTGGCCAACATGGTGAAACCCCATCTCTACTAAATATACAAAAATTAGCGTGTCATGGTGACATACACCTGTAATCCTACCTAATCGGGAGGCTGAGGCAGGAGAATTGCTTGAACTCAGGAGGCAAAGGTTGCAGTGAGCCAAGCTTGTGCCACTGTACTCCAGCCTGGGTGACTGAGAGAGACACTGACTCAAAAAAAAAAAAAAAAAGGCTTGAATTAATATGACTAAGTTTGCCTCACATTCACATCTGCAGGCAGAGTTCCCTCCATAGAGAATGGGAAGTTTGTCCTAGAGATCAATTATTCAGATGTACAGCTTGTATTCCGGGGGTATTCTGTCATTCAAAAAATATTTGTTGAGCACCTACTATGTGCTGGGTACTATTCTGGACATAAGCAATACAATGAGGAGCAAAACAGATTCTCTGCTTTCATGAAATTTAAAATCTAGTGTAGTAAATCAATATTAATCAAGTTAATATATCAACATATAATTAAAAACTGTGCAAGGGTCTTGGTGAGCAGAAATTCTTTCAATTTGTATTCTTGCAGAAGGGCCCTCTCTAATCAGATATTCATTATGTCTCTCTTACCTGCCCATGGCAACTTCTTGGAATACCCTTCTGCTTGTCTTTGTCTTCTCAGGAGTTTTTTATTGCTGGTACTTACTTACTTAGATGGTGTTTTTTATCAGACAGTGGCAGGAACCCTCCCTCTAAATACAGTGAAACAAAATCATCATTTGCCTCAGATGAGCATGGGCCAGGAGTTTTCCATTTCCCTTTTAGCCAGAGTACACAAGAGCACCTACTTATGAAGGCACTGAAAAATTGCTCTGCCCTCCTGGCAAGATACAAATGGAGAGACTGAGATGGAGAGACATCATAAGGCTTATTGTATGATGGCCTCAAGAGTTAGTTATTGGTACCAAATTCCAGAAAACTTGGACTGGAGCTTTAACTCAGCTAGACCACAAGAAGTGTTGGCAAGAGATTTCAAGCTTCTCCAGGGAAACAAAGATAACATGGATCGGTTTTAGAGATGGGGTTGTCTCCCAAACAGTAATCAGATTCCTCTCTTGCATCCCACAATCTCGCAGGTGTAAACCACATGAACAAATATGTGCTTGGGGTGAGGGTAGGGGTGGTGGGGGAGGTGATGACAGTTTCGACTTCATAATGCATCATCTCAGGTGGCAGCTGTGCATCTGTTACATATTTTGAAACCTCCCTCTCATACCAGTAGAGCTATTTCAGCAGATAATATCTCGAATTGACTAAAGAAAAATCATATGTTACCCAATGTCCTGAAATGGCTCAAGAAGATGGATAAGGGGAAGGTGTTGGGGTTGAAACTTGTATTTTACCTCCTGACTCTTAAAATCATTGGGATGGCAGCTTTGATTCAGTCTTGGAAACTGGACTTAATTAGTGGGAGCCAGCCCTCTATGGGGGAGCTCTCAGACAGGCACTTTGGGTCCCTGCCTCCCCAAGCTCCCTCTCAAGGATAGGGATTTGAACAGTTGCAGCCCCTGGGCCCCCTACAAAATACTTCCAGCACACATGCGGCTAAAAGCGATAATCCCAACACGTTTTGCAGGAAGAAAAATTGTGCTGGGAACAGCAAGTCAAGCATTTGCTGAGTTTTAGTAGGAGGTGTGAAAAATATGTAACTCTACTCAGGGTCATTCCCCTTGGCCTCACTGCTAGCCACAGCGTGTGTGAGGGGCGGCAGAGGCAGCGCCAAGCTCCCATCCATCTTTCTGTGGCCCCATTAATCTCTTCTCTTCCTGAAAACCAACTTATCTTGCAGTTGGTTTAAAAACCTCCCAGCCCTGCACATAGGGGCTGCTGCAAGTGCTGATGGGCCTCTGTGCTAATTAGAAAAAGACGGTCCCTCTGGGAGGGACCCTTGCAGAAAGACGCCCCCTCTGGGCAGGCCAGTTAGTGAAGAGGCGCCTTCTTTCAGGCGAACTCAGGCCTGTGCTGGGGCTCACGGCTCAGCAATCACAGTACATTCTGGATTTTAGGCCCCCAAAGATTTCCCTCAGCTGGGCCCCACTGTGTCCAGTGGCCGTGGCAACAAAGCATCCTTTGTGGCTCACAAAATCGACACTGACTAGTCTCCATAGTTGGAATGCGCTTGGAATCCTAACCAAGTTCTCTTGCTTACGCCTGTATTCTTAATCCTCTGCATTTAACAAACACTGTGCAGGCAGAGTCCCCTCAGAGATATTGACAAACATCACCATGGGACAGATGAACTGATGGAAACAGGCAACAACATTGGTTTCATTGCACTGTCCTGTTCAAGGAAGTAATTACCGGCTCTTTGGACACAAATCTTGGACACAAACACTGCCTAGGTACTCTTTTCTTTTTTCTTTTCTTTCTTTCTGTCTTTCTTAGAGACAAGGTCTCACTCTGTTGTCCAAGCTGAGTGGAGTGGCACAATCACTGCTCACTGCAGTCTCAACCTCCCGTGCTTAAGCAATTCTTCTGCCTCAGCCTCCTGAGTAGCTTGGGACTACAGGCATGCACCATCACGCCCAGATAATTTTTTATTTTCTGTGGAGATGACATCTCACTATATTGCCTGGGCTGATCTTGAACTCCTGGACTCAAGTGAACCTTCTACTTTGGCCTCCCAAAGTGCTGGGATTACAGGCGTGAGCCACCACACTTGGCCAGCCTAGGTACTCTTTCCTCCATGACTTTTTCTCCAACATTTTCTTTCCCTCTGATGAGTAGGCTGCAGGTTTAGTCTTATATTTCCTCTGATATTGGG
Source organism: Gorilla gorilla gorilla (assembly GCF_029281585.2). Classification (NCBI taxonomy): domain Eukaryota; kingdom Metazoa; phylum Chordata; class Mammalia; order Primates; family Hominidae; genus Gorilla; species Gorilla gorilla. The sequence continues at coordinate 101,588,713 of NC_073231.2, read as the reverse complement.
AACAATTTTCTGTCTTGTTTCTCTTTGTCATTAGTTCAAGGTTGTTTCTGATTTTCGTAAGCCATTTTGTCACATTTTGTCTGTCCTTTACCTATGCAACCTGCCCTATGACTTCACCCATCAATGATAATAGTTACAATAACACTAATAGCAAGAATTGGTTGAGAAGTCCCCATATGCCATGTGCTATTCTATGTGCTTCCTGTGGATTAACTCATTTAACTTGTCATAGAAGTCTTATGAGGATAGTAGTAGTATTATTCCTGTTTTAAGATGTGGTAACTGAGCCAAAAAATAAAAAAGTTAACTAATTTGCCAAGGGAGCAGTGGAGCCAGGATTTGAGCCCAAGCAGTGTGGCTCTAGAGCTCATGTGCTCCACACTGTGCTATGGAGACTCCATCTATTCATTCGTGAGTGCTATGTCCATCTCTCTACTCATCCTCATAGCTATTGCTTCATCTATTCATTTGTCCTACAAACATGTATTGAATAGCCATACCCCAAGCTCATGCTCAGTACTAAGACTGAGACCACAAGCAAAATACAAACTCTAAAATAATGACATTTTTAGAATAGTGAGGTTGATAAGTATTCAGGTAATTTGATTGTACACAGTTTCATAGCAGACTGTCTTGAATGTCTACCTTGCCAATGGCATTCTACTCTGGGAACATTCTTTTCCCATTGCTCCTGCTAAAGGGACAATCCTCAATGCCATATCATAGCACATTGCTGTCCACTGGCCACAGATGATTGGAACAGAGTGGACACATGACCTATGACCTACCAATGCAATGAACATAAAACCACAAATTTACCCTTTTAGGGAATTTGAACTAAGAGACACAGTGGAAGTAGGTCCTTGAACATTAACAGGAAGGATGGAGTTGGCATTTTGGCAGCAGACTCACAAGTTGAGGAAGCTCTGATGTAGCAAAGGCTCTGACATGGGGCAAACCATGGTAGCCTGTGGACAATTAAGGACCTGTCTTGCTGCCAGGGAGACAGCCTCTGGGCTGAGGGTGATAAGATATGAGATGGTTAGATGTAGCTCAGAATTCTAGAAATAATCCCCATGAGCCACAAAAGAATATCAATCTTATTATTGTGTGCCGTAACTAATGACTGTGGAAAAAGGTCCTGAGAAATGGCCTTGGGGACAAATGAAGGTACCTGCACATAATGCAGGAGGCTGGTGGCCTTCAGTTTTTTACAAACTAAATCTCACAGAGTACCCCCATTATAAGGCAGACAAAATAATGGATGTTCTGTTACAAGCAAGGGCCAAGGCCATGGGGCACCTTTTCCTTTCCATACAAGGTGGATGGTGTCCACTGGAGATGTGTTACTCGAAGGATTTGTTGGGAGTTCTTGATCAGAAGAGCATAGGTTAAGAGGAAGGTTTTCACCATAGACTGGCAGGGCCAGAGCTCCTGGGGGCCCAAACTGGGGGCAGCGCAACCTCCAGGACTCCTGCAGCGGCCCCGAGGTGAGGGGCTGAGGGCAGAGCGAAGGGCATGGAAAGGGCAAAGGTGCCTGTTACTTTGAAGAACTGGCCAACGTCCAAGTTTTTTATCTGCATTCAGTTACTCGCGGAGGTTCGTGTGATCTTCCAGTCTTTATCACCCAGTTAGATGGTCTTCTTAGCACACTAGATGGGACAGTTGGTTCTAATCTTGATTTAGCATGATTTGAGCTATGCAATGTCAAATATTGACCTCTAACGCAGTTCCAAGCCTCCGTTTAATTCTGAGTTCCTACACTGGAAAGAGATGTCCAATGTTTATTTAAACATTGAACTAATTTGAAGTAATTATAATGAAGTAATTGATTACATCAGTATCATCATAGAATTAAGATCAAAACGTTGCTAGCTAGTGGGAGAGAAGCTCCATTCCTCTACTACAGGAAATTTTAGGCATGATGTTTATTTAAGTGATGGAATGAGTAAAATATTATATATTTCTTCCACCTCATAATCTGTCAACATAAATACACCAAGGCTTTTGGGGTTAGACAGACATAAGTTCTATGAATTCTGGAATTCTAGCTTACTATGATTGATAACTGCAGGCATGCTATTTAAATCCTCTCAATGTCAGTTTCTAAAATAAAGAGAATAAAATCGACTTCCTAGAATGGTTGTGTAGATCCAAGGAGGTAACATGGGCAAGCAAGCGGTGCGTTCATTGCCTGGCATACAATGAGCACAGATACATGTTCGATTAAAAACGTAAATACAAGTTAGTTCACTTCTTATCTCAGTTTTCTCATTTGAATAATGTATAATGATTATACAGCTTTGATGGGTTTTTGAGGGACAAAATGAAATAATGCACATAGGAACTCTTAGCCTTCATGATAATGACATGAAATAGAATCAGTGTTTTGGAGCTGATAACCCAAAATGTAACAAAATGGACAAAACTGAAATCTGAGAAGTTGTTAAAAGGAACATTTTCTTCCTCTTTGTAAATCTTAAAAACAAAAACAAAACAAAACCACAAAACCATTTTATGGAACAGTCAATTTGTAGGGGAACTTCGGTAGTTAACAACGAAATTGTGGGTGATCCTTTTTTCTTTCAGTTTTGGGGCCACAGCTTTGTCCTCCTGACAGGCAAGCTTCCAGGGACACCAGAGCCCTGGCCCCAATCCATCCAGATGCTTGGGCAGCTACGTCAGTAGGAGCCATCCCTCCCGCGTGAAGCTGACTCTGAATTCTCTCTGTCTCTGTTGGTTCGTCTATTGGGACAACACAGAGTTGATCTGTATAATTTGTTCTCCACAGTAAATATTATTTTAGTGCTGCCTACCAAAGCCAGTTCAAGAGAATTCCTTCCAATATCTGATCATCATGTTTCTCCTTTTCTTTAATGAGGCTGTTAATCATTTATTTGTAGGTTAACTTATTTTGATTAGTGTGGTATAATTAGAATTTGACTTTAAGTATTTGAAGTAGTCTATAATAAAAGACACATATAGGAAGAGACCATTAAAATAAACGTTAAAAAAAGTTGATGAATTTAGGGATAGGTAGAGAATGTAGAGAATTTAATGAATAGTACTAAATAAAGTATGTAAAAGTATCAAATTGTCAGTCACTATGCAAATACTGCTGTGTATCAATATCTGCAATTTTGGATTGTGGTTAGCGTACCATCACATAATTTTTCTTTTTTATTTTATTTTATTTTATTATTATTATACTTTAAGTTTTAGGGTACATGTGCACAATGTGCAGGTTAGTTACATATGTATACATGTGCCATGCTGGTGTGCTGCACCCATTAACTCATCATTTAGCATTAGGTATATCTCTTAAAGCTATCCCTCCCCCCTCCCCCACCCCACAACAGTCCCCAGAGTGTGATGTTCCCCTTCCTGTGTCCATGTGTTCTCATTGTTCAATTCCCACCTGTGAGTGAGACTATGCGGTGTTTGGTTTTTTGTTCTTGCAATAGTTTACTGAGAATGATGATTTCCAATTTCATCCATGTCCCTACAAAGGACATGAACTCATCATTTTTTATGGCTGCATAGTATTCCATGGTGTATATGTGCCACATTTTCTTAATCCAGTCTATCATTGTTGGACATTTGGGTTGGTTCCAAGTCTTTGCTATTGTGAATAGTGCCACAATAAACATACGTGTGCATGTGTCTTTATAGCAGCATGATTTATAGTCCTTTGGGTATATACCCAGTAATGGGATGGCTGGGTCAAATGGTAGTTCTAGTTCTAGATCCCTGAGGAATCGCCACACTGACTTCCACAATGGTTGAACTAGTTTACAGCCCCACCAACAGTGTAAAAGTGTTCCTATTTCTCCACATCCTCTCCAGCACCTGTTGTTTCCTGACTTTTTAATGATCGCCATTCTAACTGGTGTGAGATGGTATCTCATTGTGGTTTTGATTTGCATTTCTCTGATGACCAGTGATGGTGAGCATTTTTTCATGTGTTTTTTGGCTGCATAAATGTCTTCTTTTGAGAAGTGTTTGTTCGTGTCCTTTGCCCACTTTTTGATGGGGTTGTTTTTTTCTTGTAAATTTGTTTGAGTTCACTGTAGAGTCTGGATATTAGCCCTTTGTCAGATGAGTAGGTTGCGAAAATTTTCTCCCATTTTGTAGGTTGCCTGTTCAATCTGATGGTAGTTTCTTTTGCTGTGCAGAAGCTCTTTAGTTTAATTAGATCCCTTTTGTCAATTTTGGCTTTTGTTGCCATTGCTTTTGGTGTTTTAAACATGAAGTCCTTGCCCAAGGCAAAGTTCTTTCAATGACCAAAATGCTCATCCTGATCTGCTGACTCTGGACCTATATGACGACTTCCTCTTCTTCCTCCTTTCTTTTCACTCACTGCCCTCCAGGCACTTTGGCCTTTCCCCTTTCCTCAAATGCTGCACTTGGAATCAAATCTTGTATCAGTTTACCCATGAGAGGGCATCTTTAAATGAAAGAATCCAGTCTCTAGCTGGAACTTCAAGAAGCAGTGAGTAGATATTGGGAATGATTTGGGGGACATGAGCAAAGCTGCTCCTCCTGAGACAATCTCTGATCATGTCTTTTCTCTTTTTCTGACTTCTTTCAGACAAGACATTGCTTAAAATTCCCCTATCTGTTAGAAGGCTAAAACAGTCACTCCTTTGGAGACCAACGCACCTGCAGTTGTTCTGTTTTCTTCTGCCACACCAGCCATTGTGCAACATCTGGATAAGTAGCTACAACACAGCGTCTTTTCCTGTCTTGGGGCTCAGCCTCCCGTGGACCAAAGGGTCAAGTGTTTTGCTTAATTCCATGGCCTCCTCTGCTGTCTCTTCCATCAGTGCTGTCATTTCCCCAGTTGGAGAGATGATGACTAGTCTGGACAATAGGTCTGCTATAAGAGAGTCTTTGCCTGGGGTATAGATTACTCATAAATCATATCTTTATAACAGTAATAACATTCCCTGTCGTCTCGCAGGTGCGTTGCCTGGTGGTTTGTGATCTGTCTGGACAATCAGGCTTCTGCCAAATGCATATTTGTGGAACTCTCGTAGTGCACATATCACTGCCAATATTTTTTTTTTCTTGCTTGCTCAAGCAGACTTTTTTTTTCCCAGCCAAAGCCAGCATTAGAGATGTGCACGTGACTACTGAACAATCCAATTGCTTGCCAAGAATCTCACTATACGTTCTCAATGGCCTTGTGCATTATTAGACAGTGATTTCATTTGTGCCAAAGAACTTTAAATAGAGGAGAAAAGAAACTCACATTCACTAAGCACCTATAAAGTGCCAACCACTGTGCTAGTTGTCTCACCCATGATATTTTATTTAATCTTCCCAACAACCTCATGAGTTACTTTTTTTTTTTTTTTTTTAAGACAATGTCTTGCTCTGTTGTCCAGGTTGGAGTACAGTGGTGCTAACATGGCTCACTGCAGCCTCAACCTTCCAGGTTCAAGCAATCTCCCACCTCAGCCTCCCGAGTAGCTGGGACTACAGGCATGCACTACCACACCCAGGTAATTTTTTATTTTTTATAGTGATAGGGTCTCACTATGTTGCCCTGACTGGTCTTGAACAACAATAGGACAATAGGTTTGCTGTAAGAGTGTTGGCGTGGGCTCAAGCAGTCTTCCCTCCTTAGCCTCCTGATGTGCTGGGATTACAGGTGTGAACAGCCAGGCCTCACTTTAGGTACTATTATATCTTTAAGATCATTTTACAGATGAGGAAACTGAGACTAAAGTTTAATGGAAACACTAACTAGTAGTTTTTGAGCCCTGATGCCAGGCACAGTGATAAAGGACATTATCTCATTTAGTTTATTTTTTTTCTTTTTCTATTTATTTCTTTTTTTTTTTGAGACAGAGTTTTGCTCTTGTCACCCAAGCTGGAATGCAGCGGCGCGATCTCAGCTCACTGCAGCCTCTGCCTCCTGGGTTCAAGCGATTCTCCTGCCTCAGCCGCCTGAGTAGCTGGGATTACAGGCACCTGCCACCAGACCCAGCTAATTTTTGTATTTTTAGTAGAGGTGGGGGTTTCACCATGTTGGCCAGGCTGGTCTCAAACTCCTGACCTCAAGTGATCCACCCGCCTCGGCCTCCCAAAGTGCTGGGATTACAGGTGTGAGCCACCACACCTGGCCTCATTTAGTTTCTAGAGCTGTCCAATAAGATAGGCACTAATCACATGTGGCTAAGTTTAAATGGATTAGATTCAAATGAAATAAAATTTGAAAATTCAGTTTGTGAATCACATTAATCATGTTGCAAGTACTCAATAGCTACATGTGTCTAGTAGCTACTGTGTTGGACTATGCAGGTATAGGACATTACTGTCATTTCCAAAACTTCTATCAATCAGTGCTGCCCCAGAGCAATATTATAAGGTAGGTACAGGCATTACAATATCCACATTAAGGATGAGAAGATGGAGGCTTTGGCTGGTTATGTAAACAGAGCTAGTGAATTGGATCCAGGCCTGAACCCAGTTCCAGAAGCCTTGCTATTGAGCACAAGCATATTTTATACACTCAGTGACTTACTTAAGGTCACCCCACTGGTAAGTGATGGCGTGGGGCTTCTAGACAGTATCCTCTCTGAGAATTCAGGATAGCTGTTGTAGTCTCACTATAGACCCTTTCCCACAAGCTTCTTTCTAGTGCTAGGCATGCAGTCTACATTCCTGGCATTTCCTTGATCTGGTTTCACTGGTGGAGTCAGCAGATGCCCCAGGCTCCTTGCCTCCATGGTTATGTGCATGAGCTTCTCTGAGGGTCTCTTGCCCCTGCAGGAGCCCATCTTGCATTCACTCTCATGGTGTCATTTCTGTCCACATGGGGTTGTGCTTTCCTTCCTCATCTGCCTTGTTCACCTGTCAGGGCTGGTGCACTTACCCTGGAGACTCCCACAGGGTCTTTATTATTCTCTGAATGATCTTAGAGGCTGACTCAATCCCAAATAGTCTGAGTCTGTGACTCTGGCGTGCTCTGGGGAGCACGAAGGGTACAGAGCAAAATGGTCTGTCGTCAGCTAGTGTGCAGTTCTTTTTCTGGCTCAGGACCCAGGACCTCCTCCATGCCCCAGAAGACAGCTGTGGCAGGTAGCCAGGTTTCCTCCTCTAATTCTGGCCTTGGGCCTCTCTTTCTTTCTCAGGACCATTGAACTTACTCCAGTCTCCGAATTTTTCTGAGATTTCTAAAAGTTGCAAAGGATGTACAGCAGGAGCAATGCAGTCTGTTGAGTGACCCTGATATATCAAGGTTCTTTACTAGACAGTTTGGGTAAAACAATAATGCTTCTTCAGCCCTTACAGTGTGTCAGGGACTCTGATAAATACTTCATGTGCATTTTTTCAATGACTTCACAAAATCCTCAAGTGGCATATGCATTATGATCTCCACTGTACAACTAGAAAATCAAGGTGCAGAAACATAATTTGCTTGAGGTCACACAGCAATTTGGGAGTTAATTGGGATTAATACTTTTTTTTTCTTTGAGACAAGGTCTCACTCTGTTGCCCAGGCTGGAGTGTGATGGCGCAATCTCAGCTCACTGCAACCTCCACCTCCCAGGCTCAAGCCGTCCTCCCACTTTAGCCTCCCAAGTAGCTGGGAATTACAGGTGCATGCCACCACACCCAGCTAACTTTTTTACATTTTGTAGAGATGGAGTTTCACCGTGTTGCCCAGGCTGGTCTTGAATTCCTGGGCTCAAGTGATCCACCTACCTCAGCTTCCCAAAGTGCTGGGATTACAGGCATGAGCCACCATGCCCAGCCGACATTCATATTTATCCTGTCAGTGTGTTGTTTTGCGTTCTGTCATTTGCTGTAATTCTATATACATAAGAAATCATTATCCATGATTGACTTATGAAAAAAAACAGTCTGTTAGAAATTAAGAATTGTTGTCTAGGACATAAACAATAAATAGCTAAGCTAGAAATCACCATGGTAACATGAATATATATTTTAGCTATTTTTTTTTTAAGAGATCGGGTCTCCCTCTGTCATCCAGTCTGAAGTGCAGTGGCACAATCATAGCTCATTGCAGTTCAAACTCACTCCTGGGCTTAAGTGACCCTCCTGTATCAGCCTTTCAAGTATCTAGGACTACAGGTGTGTGCCACCAAACTAAACTGATTTTTTTTTTTTTTTGGAGAGATGGAGTCTTGTTATGTTGCCCAGACTGTTCTCAAACTCCTGGCTTCAAGTGATCCTCACCTTGGTTTCCCAAAGTGCTAGGATTACAAGCATGAGCCACTGCACTTGGCCTATATTTTAGCCTTTTTTTTTTTTTTTTTTTTTTTTGAGTCAGAGTCTTATTCTGTTACCCAGGCTGGAGGCTGGAGTACAGTGGCGCGACCTCGGCCCACTGCAACCTCTGCCTCCCGGTTTCAAGTAATTCTCCTGCCTTAGCCTCCTGAGTAGCTGGGATTACAGGAGTGTGCCACCATGCCCAGCTAATTTTTGTATTTTTAGTAGAGACAAGGTCTCACCATGTTGGCTAGGCTGGTCTCGAACTCGTGACCTCATGATCCACCCGCCTCAGCCTCAAAGTGCTGGGATTACAGGTGTGAGTCATGGTGCCCAGCCTATTTTAGCAATTTTTAAAAGTCCTATTTTAAATAATTCAGCTTGAAAGTAAAGATGTATTTTAAGAATAAGGTAAGAAGTGCTTTGTGAAATTTAAATCACTCTGCAAATACAAGGTACTCCTTTTTATGTAACAAACTCCTAATTAACTTTTAGATCATATTCTTTAAGTTACTATAATCAATGGCTTTTGCTGTAATACATGTTGAACACCCAACAAAAGAAAACAAGTTTATCAGTAAGGATTAAGTTGAGATGCATTAATAGAACAATGTGGCTGAAACTTAATAGAAGTTTACTTCTCTCTTGTGTAACAGAAGTTCAGAAGGGAGAAGTCCAGGGCTGATATGGGTATCTCCTCTTTGGCCTTCATTTTCATGGGCCAAGATGGCTACTAGAATTAGGGCCACCATGTCCATGTTGAATGCAGTTGGATGAAAAAAGATGAAAAATTTAAAAAAAGCCTGAACCCGGGAGGCAGAGGTTGCAGTGAGCCGAGGTCATGCCACTGCACACCAGTCTGGGTGACAGAACAAGACTCTGCCTCAAAAAAAAAAAAAAAAAGAAAAGAATGGATACTTTTCCTGTTAATAACAAACACTGTATTTCCTGTTAATAGTACTACATTTCTATACCCATTATACCATTGGGAGCCTGGGAAATGGATTCTTTTGGCCATGTGGGAATATATCCTGCTAAAAACCAGGGTTCTGCTTCTAAGGAGAAAAGCAAAAACAGGAGTGGGGTAGAAAACTACCCTCTCTGCCATAAGAACTAATTTCCAGACTAGAGTAAAAATAATTATGCCAATCTATTAGTTAATTTAGGCTATCATCTCTTTTTGGATCACCTCCCAGTCTGGTTTTTCTCAATAATTCAATATAAAGGTCTTCAGTGCTTCATGGAACAATCTCCTTTGATTATTTGGATCTCAGAAGCAACAAAAATCACATGTTGTTTTTCCTTTTCCTTATTCAACATCCCATCCAGAGCCTTTGCAGGGCGATTTTCCTCTAAAAATGATCTTGGAAAATCATATTATCCTCTTTGTATTTCCTGTTCTGTGAGGTATTTCCCAATTTTGGCTTGAACAGTGTATTTGTTTGGAGGCAGACCTCGTCTCTCACCCACTCTTTGATTCTGAAGTCTGGATTACCACCATTAGATTTGGGTTTGGCAGGATTTGAGTACTAGTGAGATGTCAACTCCAACTCCAGCGCAGGCCTTCACCTTAGGCCATTACCACCTAATAAGGTAGAGCAGCAGTATTGCTGAGTAGAGATCTTGGGAAAGCATTTTAATTACAGTTAAAATATCAATTGTTTGAACATCTTGCCCTCTCTGAGGCTCGGTGTCCTGACCTTTCATATAAGGGAGTTGGGCATTCAATTAGATGATCCATGAGGTTGCTTTCAGCTCTGAGTACTACAGTTCCCTTGGCCCTATATGAATGGGACCCAGGAGAGCCAACAGCTTTCAACAGCCGACACCCTTCTCGTGTAGGGTCCAGAAGTAAAGGGCCTGGCACTAAAAGGGAGGTTGGAAGAGGCCAAACCTCTTTATGATTTCTGCCAATCTGATGGAACATTTCCTACTATGAACTTTAATCAATCATATTTGAATGTAGCACAAAGTTGAATGTAGCACAAAGGTGTAGATATCTCTTCCTTCCTCTAAGAAGAGGCAAGGGCTTGGAGGGCCAGTGTGTGTGAGCATCCCTTTGGGTGAGTGGGATGAGGAACATGCCTCAGAGCTGCCCTTCTGGACCTCCCTCTATGTCTCTGCCTCGCTTCTTCTTAATCTACATCTCTAACACTTCCAGCTCCATCTCTACATCTCAATGTTCCCCAGGGGTCTATAATCCTCTTTTTGGTCTTCTCACTCAATACACTCTCCCTTGTCTGTGTGAGCTGTACACATCTGTATCTCCAGCCCAATTTTTTCTGTTGAGCTCCAGACCCGTAAAGTAAGCTTCACAGATCTTACAAAATAATACATTGACAATGGACTCATCCCCTTCTCCACAAAACATGCTTATTTCCCAATATTCCCAATTTCGAAAAAGTACTTTACCACCCTACCCAGCTGCCAAGTTCTGAAACCTGAGAGTCATTTGAGATTCCTCCCTTTCCTTCCTTCCTACCCCCATTCCTCCCTTGGCCTGTCGGTTAGCAAGCCATCTCACTTCTGTCCTCCCCTCCCCACCACCAAGGGCTCACCATTTTTATCCACATTAATATAATGATTTATTATCCTTCCCCTATAAAAGAAACTTTTATAAATGTCCGTTAATTATAGTAGCAGAAATAATCACCGTCACTTTTTCTGCATTGGGTACAAATGTTTTACACTTACTATCTTCAATACTCACAACAACTTTGCCATGTATTTATTATTTTACCCATGATACAGATGTGGAAACTAAGGTCTAGAGAAGCTAAACAATAGTCACCAATGTCATCACACTCTGCTCTCTAGCTTCAAGTCATGTTCTGAAGGACTTCTTGGTCTACCATGTATCCCTCTCCTGTTGCCTTTCAGAATAGAGTTTCAATCTTCCCGGCATGATGTTCACAGGTCTTGATGATCCAGATGCTTCTCAACTTCCACTCCTGCCATGTCCACTCCCTGTACCACATTCATTCAGAACCACTGTCAGCTTCCAGATTTCTCCTGCATCTTGTGTGTCTACCACTTTAATAAATGCCCCCCTTTGCCTGGGAAGGCTTTCTCCATGGATCACACTGCCTTAGATCCACACATCCAATTCAAATGTCCAAATGTCACCTCCTCATCAAAGCCTGGCTGGCCTGCAGAGTCTGTTGCTTCCACTGCCCCTTGAGTTAACCATAATCATAGCATTTATTATTCCAAGTTTTTATTGCCTCCCCCTCTCCTCCTTATAGCAAGAAATCCTCTTTTTATTAATATTTCTCTTGAGCCTAGAACAATTTTGCCCAGAACATTTTGTGCTCAATAAAAAATAATAGTGATAATGATGATTTTCATTATGATGAAGACAAAATTGATGGCAATATAGCCAGTATACCTGTGACTCTGTCTTGTCCTTCATAAGCTTTTCCTAAGTCAACCTATCCAATCCTATGGCTTTTCATACTGACTTTATATTGATGGCTCCAAAATGTTTGTCTCCAGATCTGACTTCTCCCTTGACTGCCAGATGACTATATCTATCCACTGCTTACTTAACGCCTTCATTTGTTAATCTGATCTGCATCTGAACCTTAACATAGCCAGAATGGAACTTAGGGGTATCTCCTTCCCAAACTGTTACTCTTCCAGTCTTCTCCATGGCATTTGATGGCCCCATCTTTTACTCACTTGCTTTGGCCAACAACTGAAAAAGTAACCATTCTGTGTCTCATACCCTACATCCAATTTATTAGTTAGTCTGTTGCCTTTACTGCCTGCCAAAGTAATAATGAACCCTACATCCTCACCTCTTTCCTTATCACTGCTCTTTCCTTATCACTGCTGCTATCCAAGTCTAAGCTGAAGTCATCTTTTGATAATCTGGTCTTCCTATTTCCATTTTTTTCCCCCACTCTACCATCCATTCTCCACAGAGCAGCCAGAATAAACTTTCAATAACAGAATCAATCGGGTCGTGTCATCACCCTTGCTTCAAATCCCCCCATGATCTCCCATTGCATTTGAAATTAAAAGATACTGTGTCCCTACCAGAATCAACAGGACATTGCTGCCTACTTCCCTGACCTAATCTTCACCACTGCCTCCTTCCACCAAGCTCTGGCTACACTGACATACTTTCCCTCCCTTGAGCCAGATCAGCCAGTTCCTGCCTTGGGCCTGAGCACTTGTTATTTATTGTCCAGAATGCTCTTGCCCCTAGATCATTGCATGATCAGCTCCTTCTCCCTATTTTCTGCTCAGATCTCACCTCTTCAGAGCGGCCTCCCCTGTGCACCCCACCCAAAATAGACCCAATCCCACCATTGCTTTTTTATCCATAACCTTTTTTATTGGCTTCTTAGCAATAATCACTACCTGAAGTGATTGTTATTTGCTAATATATGTAGTCATTCACTTTTTATTGTGTATTTCCAATTAGAATATAAACTCCACGAGACTAGGGACCTTAATCTGCCTTGTTTACTGGTAAATCCACAGTAACTAGAACAATTATCCAGTGGATCAATAAATGTCTGAGGAGTTAATGATTGAAATAATTCATGGGAACTCTAGTCTATGCTAGTTTTCCTTTTTTTATTCTTTTCTTTTTTTTTTTTTTTTTTTTTTTTGAGACAGAGTCTCACTCTGTTGCCTAGGCTGGAGTGCAGCAGTGCAATCTTGGCTTGTGGCAACCTCCACCTCCCGAGTTCAAGTGATTCTCCTGCCTTAGCCTCCCAAGTAGCTCGGATTACAGACATACACCACCATCCCTGGCTATATTTTTGTATTTTTAAAGGAGATCACGTCTCACCACGTTGGCCAGGCTGGTCTCGAACTCCTGGCCTCAGGTGATCCATCTGCCTCAGCCTCCCAAAGTGCTGGGATTACACGTGTGAGTCACTACGCCAGGCCAAATTTTTCAATTCCTGTGAAACTCAGGGTAATAAGACAGTGGTAAAGAGTTTGCAACAACCTAGCTCACAATAAATGTACCCAGAGTAACTTCAAAATTTCATTCAATATATGCTCCTTAGAAGGCTGGGCAGCTCAAGTCCTAATGTTTGATCCTTTCATCTTGATTAGGTCTGAGAGAGATTTTTTCCACATGTAGTCCTATAAAATCTGCTGATTTGTCCTGAATTTGACTTCAGTGGAAAATTACTTGTCTGTGGATGATATTTCATGAAAATGTGAACATATTTTTTTATATGCATATGTACATGTATGTGTACATGTAAATAAATGTATTTTTATATTTTATGCATTAGATATGTAAATCCCCTGAACCTCTTTATGATATTACCACAGTAAGGTCAACAAGAAATACTGGAGTATAAGAAGTAAAATCTCTTTTGCTCCTTACTTTGCTGTTGCCTTGAACACCTCTGTTCAGGAAATCTACTGCACTTAACAATGATTCTACAAAATAGTGTGATATCTGAAAAGATGGTGGTATGATACACGCAACAACAGGGATAAAACTCAAAAACATCATTCTGAGTAAAAGAAGCCAGTCAGGAAAGAGTATGTAGAATATGATTCCATTGACTGACATAAAATTCAAAAACAGACAAAACTGACCTATGGTGACAGAAATTAGAAGAGTGGTTACGTTTGAGGGCTTTGACTGAGAGACGCCTAAGAGAAACTTCTGAGCACTAAACTGTTCTTGTTCTAGGCAGTTACCACTGTAACTGTATGTAACTGTATACTTACATACATGAGTATTACATATGTATATACATATACAAACATTTGTAAACCCCTACACTTAAGATCTGTGAAATTTACTCTTTGCAAATTATGTCTCAGTCAATGAATAAAGCTAATAGTAGCAGCCATTTAGCCACACTGACATTAGAACCTTAAAGCTTTTTGTTATAAATGTTTTAGGCAAAATACAATTTTTAGGTTTCAGTGCAGGCTTCACTCTAGGCAAAAATCCCTTGAAAATATAAGATGATGGTTTCAGCACACCAAGCTGTACCCTTCCTGTTAAAAGGAAAACTCTACTTAAGCCTTTACATTTACTTGCTCCATTCCCTGTAGCTCTCAAGTACAATAGTGAATGTAAGCTACAATAAAAAGGTCATTTTCTTCTTTCAGCAACAGTAACACAAGTGGCTACATTTCCTGATTCTGGATTAAGTTCAAGATTTCAAATACAACTGGACTCGTTTCTGATTAGAAAGTTTGATATTTATCATAGACTTCCCTGTCTTCCATAATCAGTGTGAGAGAGATTGCAAAAAAAGTAAACTGAAAGGGCCCATTCTTTTATTTAACAATTAACCCCATCTGGGTAAATAATACGGTGTGGTGCACTTGAGCCATTGCTGTTAGGCTCTGAGTTCAGAACTCAACACGGCTTCAAAGCAGCGTCCATGAACCGATGACAAGATGCTACAGAAATGGCTTTTTATGTGGACTATAATGCGCATCTAGTGTTACATAGTACAGTAATGAGGAGAAGAGGGTTGTAAAGACAGAGAGGATAGAGTGTCTGGAAGTACTTACCTGAGGGAAACACAATCTTGGTTTAGTTCAGGCCCTTAGGCCTAGAAGCACAGTATATGGTCTAGAAACTTGAATATTCGAAAACAATTTCGCTAAGGTTGTAAGGTTTCCATCACAGGCAAATACAAACAAAATTCCCTGGCAGTCACCAAAGCAGTCAAGAGCTAAGATGCTTCAGAAAACCTGAGCTTCATTCCCTGTTTTATCAGATAATTTCATTATACAAAGGGGCATATGTCTTTTAAAAGTATCAAACAGCACATTAGAACCGTGAAAGCCCGTCAGTCAACAAATCCTTTTGATAAAGATCGATCGCTCCCTGAATAAGGGGAAAACACAGTCCAGGTCAATCTGTCAGCAAACGCATTCAAAAATCTATACTCTGAATTGAGACAAGAAACTCTAATAAACTGAGATTACTTCCCAAGAAAATATTTGGATATCCCTACAAGCCCAGGCCCCACACCTGACTGCATTTGCCATCCTGGGAAGAATAGGCCGAGTGACACACAGAGGTGTGCAGGCATCTTTAGTTACTTCTGAGAAGCAGGCCTCACCTGATTTCCACCCACCTGTATCACTTTTAGTAAATGGTGCAGGGATGGAAATAAGTGGGGGAACCAGCTCAAGACTTGTCAGCTCCAATTTCCCAAGTGGCTTTTCTATTATAATATGGGTAGTCTGAAGACCACATGAGAAACCCAGGGTCTGGGATTGGCTTGAGAGTAAACTGTTTGCAAAGCCCCCCTGGAAGAAAAAGGATTTGTGCATCTAATTTCTGTTGGTTACAGACGTCTCGAGAGAGATCCATGTGGAAAATAAAACATGGAGAAAATAGATATGGATCATTTTTGTGACCTAGGGAAAATGGCTGTTTTTGTCAATTAGTTGAGGCACTGTCTCTGTCTGCCAGGGAGCACCAAGGGGGTGCTCCTACTTATTGAACTCCTACTGTGTGTGCTTTGCAGTTTGCAACCATTATATTACTTAGCCCT
The DNA here is from genome assembly GCF_029281585.2 of Gorilla gorilla gorilla. NCBI lineage: Eukaryota > Metazoa > Chordata > Mammalia > Primates > Hominidae > Gorilla > Gorilla gorilla. The sequence continues at coordinate 101,572,964 of NC_073231.2, read as the reverse complement.
GGGACAAGTCTGAAAGGCAGTATGAGGCCCATCCTATAGGTGGTATAGGAGGCATAGGGAATTAGTGTCTCTTACTGAAGACATTGAGCTAGCATCAACAGTGGCATTTGGACGCATGTGTCCTGTGTATCAGGCCCGCCCAACAGAGTGACTGGCTTTCCCTTAAACTTCATGGTCCAGGGCCACATACCCGGCATTCCAACTGACCTCATTCTCAGGGGTTGAGCTAATCTCTGCGGTGGGGTCGGCGGGGAATTGCCACACAGTAAAAGAGCCCGGCTCAAGATGTCAGCCAGGTAAAGAACTGGAGGAAGAAGCTGCACACTTATAAAACCATAGATCAAAACCCAGATATACTGTTTAGAAGCAGAGGAGCATAATATTCTCCATCAAGGTAGCCAGAGCAGTCCACAGACTGGATGGATGATCCACAGTCAGGGGTGAGGAGAGGGGTAGGAGGCAGGAACTCTGTGATGGGGTCAGGGAGACCGACCACGCCAGCTCGCCATCCAGCTTCCACCTGTCTTGACTTGAAGGAAAAAAGGTGACTTCCATTTTGGAAGGACTGGTTTCAGATAAGAGCTCTCTGCCTTCAAATGCAACTGTGGGACTTGGGGCAAAGGAATTCACCCCACTGAGTGCCAGTTTCATTATTTGAGTATGCAGGATCATAGCACTACCTAATGGGGAAAAAAGGTGAAGATGAAAAGGAGTAACACATAGGAAAACACCTAGCCAAGCGCCTTTAACAATAAGCCCTCAGAGATCTTAGGCTTCCCCATTTCGCTTTCCATCCTCTTCAGAAAGAATCAATTCTACAGTGACATTGGCCCTAAGGCTTAGTATAAGGAAATAAGTGTCAGTCAGCTGGGCTGAGGAATTCAGACACAAGGTGTGATGCAGCCCACAGCGGAGGCAGTTCTGAGCAGCAGCCGCTTGAGGAAATACCCAGCTCCCCCAGTCCCTGCAAAGCATGGGACATTATTGCTTGGAAATAAATAAAATTGGGGCATGTTGCTTCCCTACCACCACTTTGCACAATGACACAGAGAAGTGCTCTGATATTCATCTTGGGCAAGAGTCCCACATGGCATTTCCCTGGGCCCAACCTTGAACCCAGCAGTGGTACCCAGTCACCTGCAGCCATCTCACCCTGAATGACAGCCACCATCCCTGCTCCTCACCCACCAGTCCCTCATCCCCATGCTCTGGGGCATCTCCTGTTGGTTTCAGCCTGCATTCCCATCCGGCTGTTCAATGACACGGTCATGTTTAAGTGCCTGGCTTGAGTCCATGAGTCTAAGCATAAAGAGTGAAGGAGAGGGTAGGGTATGTACACATGGAAGTGGAGGAGAGAACCTCATCTTATAAAGGAAAAACGAGATCATTTTACCCCATTCTCCTCACCTTACCTTAATAATTTTGTAGAAGAGTAATTAAATTTAGAGTCTGGGATCTACCTTTTTTTTTCTTTTTTTGAGATGGAGTCTCACTCTGTCGCCAAAGTTGGAGTGCAGTGGCGTGATCTTGGCTCACTGCAACCTCCGCCTGCCAGGTTCAAGCAATTCTCTTGCCTCAGCCTCCCGAGTAGCCAGACTACAGGCATGTGCCACCATGCCCAATTAATTTTTTTTTTTTTGTATTTTTAGTAGAGACGGGGTTTTACCAAGCTGGCCAGGCTGGTCTCGAACTCCCGACTTCGTGATCTGCCCGCCTTGGCCTCCCAAAGTGCTGGGATTAAAGGTGTGAGCCACCACGCCTGGATGGATCTACCTTTTTTAAGTGACTCAAGGTAAGGACTTCTGGTAAGTCAGAGACTTCAATTTTCTATTAGGAAAATACGGAGTTTCTTCTATTCAAGCATTCCATGAGTCTGTTATTCTGTTTCATCCATCCATTCTTAAAGAGAATGAAGGAGGCAAAAATACAGTTAGGAGGCTGCATAAGATGTGGCACCAGACTTGGAGTCCTTGGTTCAAGACAAGGGTCTGCCTCTAACTCAATATCTTCTTAAGTGAGACACTTCCTCTTTAGTGAGCCTCCCTCTCCCCACCTATAATGGGAGGACTGTTATCAGGTGACTATTGAAGACTCTCCAAACTCTAATATTCTGCAATCGATTCAATAAGCTCTCATTCTAGGGCATAACCCCTACCAGACCCTTTGCCAGATGGAAAAACTTTTGTGGGCAAAGAAGTGTACATTCTAGCAGGGATGAGTTTCCTGAAGCTTCTTAGTATTGTTGGTAGACAACAGAGGGCACTCTTGGCATGTGTGCACCTAAAGGGTCCCCAGAGACCCTTGGTGTAAGCTGCCACTGCAGACAGATTTTTTTTTTGGAGCCACAGTTTTTAAGATATGTTTCTGTAAAGTTCTGTCTGTTCCATCAGCCTGCCTCTTGCTTACCGAGCCATATTTAATCTCCATTTGTCCCTGGGTTCTCATTCATTAATTTACTAAACTCTGATAATTATCAGGAATTAATCTGGGGTCCAATTCCCCTATATTCAAATTCTCATGCAAATATCTACACAGGGCTGATGTCCATCTCTCTTCTTCTCCCTCTGCCCTAAGCATATTCTTACTCCCTCTCTTACTTTTACCAGATTTTTACCAGATTCAGCACTGTTTTACAAATTAAAAGAGAAAATTAAAATCCACAAACACAGTAGAAAATCCCAAGGTTTGTTTTGTTGCAAATTTTCTTCCTCATGTGTTTCTTTAAAGAATAAAATGTGATAATGTGCGTGAAAGAGTTTTTAGGAGGTGGAGGAGCCAAGATGGCCGAATAGGAACAGCTCCGGTCTACAGCTCCCAGCGCGAGCGACACAGAAGACCAGTGATTTCTGCATTTCCATCTGAGGTACTGGGTTCATCTCACTAGGGAGTGCCAGACAGTGGGCGCAGGTCAGTGGGTGCGTGCACCGTGTGCAAGCCGAAGCAGGGCAAGGCATTGCCGCACTTGGGAAGCGCAAGGGGTCAGGGAGTTCCCTTTCCGAGTCAAAGAAAGGGGCGACGGACGCACCTGGAAAATCAGGTCACTCCCACCCGAATATTGCACTTTTCGGACCGGCTTAAAAAACGGCGCACCACGAAATTATATCCCGCACCTGGCTCGGAGGGTCCTACGCCCACGGAGTCTCGCTGATTGCTAGCACAGCAGTCTGAGATCAAACTGCAAGGCGGCAGCGAGGCTGGGGGAGGGGCGCCCGCCATTGCCCAGGCTTGCTTAAGTAAACAAAGCAGCTGGGAAGCTGGAACTGGGTGGAGCCCACCACAGCTCAAGGAGGCCTGCCTGCCTCTATAGGCTCCACCTCTGGGGGCAGGGCACAGACAAACAAAAAGACAGCAGTAACCTCTGCAGACTTAAATGTCCCTGTCTGACAGCTTTGAAGAGAGCAGTGGTTCTCCCAGCACACAGCTGGAGATCTGAGAACGGGCAGACTGCCTCCTCAAGTGGGTCCCTGACCCCTGACCCCCGAGCAGCCTAACTGGGAGGCACCCCCCAGCAGGGGCACACTGACACCTCACACGGCAGGGTATTCCAACAGACCTGCAGCTGAGGGTCCTGTCTGTTAGAAGGAAAACTAACAAACAGAAAGGACATCCACACCAAAAACCCATCTGTACATCACCATCATCAAAGACCAAAAGTAGACAAAACCACAAAGATGGGGAAAAAACAGAACAGAAAAACTGGAAACTCTAAAACGCAGAGCGCCTCTCCTCCTCCAAAGGAACGCAGTTCCTCACCAGCAACGGAACAAAGCTGGATGGAGAATGACTTTGACGAGCTGAGAGAAGAAGGCTTCAGACGATCAAATTACTCTGAGCTACGGGAGGACATTCAAACCAAAGGCAAAGAAGTTGAAAACTTTGAAAAAAATTTAGAAGAATGTATAACTAGAATAACCAATACAGAGAAGTGCTTAAAGGAGCTGATGGAGCTGAAAACCAAGGCTAGAGAACTACGTGAAGAATGCAGAAGCCTCAGGAGCTGATGCGATCAACTGGAAGAAAGGGTATCAGCGATGGAAGATGAAATGAATGAAATGAAGCGAGAAGGGAAGTTTAGAGAAAAAAGAATAAAAAGAAATGAGCAAAGCCTCCAAGAAATATGGGACTATGTGAAAAGACCAAATCTACATCTCATTGGTGTACCTGAAGGTGACGGGGAGAATGGAACCAAGTTGGAAAACACTCTGCAGGATATTATCCAGGAGAACTTCCCCAATCTAGCAAGGCAGGCCAATGTTCAGATTCAGGAAATACAGAGAACGCCACAAAGATACTCCTCGAGAAGAGCAACTCCAAGACACATAATTGTCAGATTCACCAAAGTTGAAATGAAGGAAAAAATGTTAAGTGCAGCCAGAGAGAAAGGTCGGGTTACCCTCAAAGGGAAACCCATCAGACTAACAGCGGATCTCTTGGCAGAAACCCTACAAGCCAGAAGAGAGTGGGGGCCAATATTCAACATGCTTAAAGAAAAGAATTTTCAACCCAGAATTTCATATCCAGCCAAACTAAGCTTCATAAGTGAAGGAGAAATAAAATCCTTTACAGACAAGCAAATGCTGAGAGATTTTGTCACCACCAGGCCTGCCCTAAAAGAGCTCCTGAAGGAAGCGCTAAACATGGAAAGGAACAACCAGTACCAGCCGCTGCAAAATCATGCCAAAATGTAAAGACCATCGAGACTAGGAAGAAACTGCATCAACTAACGAGCAAAATAACCAGCTAACATCATAATGACAGGATCAAATTCACACATAACAATATTAACTTTAAATGTAAATGGACTAAATGCTCCAATTAAAAGACACAGACTGGCAAATTGGATAAAGAGTCAAGACCCATCAGTGTGCTGTATTCAGGAAACCCATCTCACGTGCAGAGACACACATAGGCTCAAAATAAAAGGATGGAGGAAGATCTACCAAGGAAATGGAAAACAAAAAAAGGCAGGGGTTGCAATCCTAGTCTCTGATAAAACAGACTTTAAACCAACAAAGATCAAAAGAGACAAAGAAGGCCATTACATAATGGTAAAGGGATCAATTCAACAAGAAGAGCTAACTATCCTAAATATATATGTACCCAATACAGGAGCACCCAGATTCATAAAGCAAGTCCTGAGTGACCTACAAAGAGACTTAGACTCCCACATATTAATAATGGGAGACTTTAACACCCCACTGTCAACATTAGACAGATCAACGAGACAGAAAGTCAACAAGGATACCCAGGAATTGAACTCAGTTCTGCACCAAGCGGACCTAATAGACATCTACAGAACTCTCCACCCCAAATCAACAGAATATACATTTTTTTCAGCACCACACCACACCTATTCCAAAATTGACCACATACTTGGAAGTAAAGCTCTCCTCAGCAAATGTAAAAGAACAGAAATTATAACAAACTATCTCTCAGACCACAGTGCAATCAAACTAGAACTCAGGATTAAGAATCTCACTCAAAACCGCTCAACTACATGGAAACTGAACAACCTGCTCCTGAATGACTACTGGGTACATAACGAAATGAAGGCAGAAATAAAGATGTTCTTTGAAACCAACGAGAACAAAGGCACAACATACCAGAATCTCTGGGACGCATTCAAAGCAGTGTGTAGAGGGAAATTTATAGCACTAAATGCCCACAAGAGAAAGCAGGAAAGATCCAAAATTGACACCCTAACATCACAATTAAAAGAACTAGAAAAGCAAGAGCAAACACATTCAAAAGCTAGCAGAAGGCAAGAAATAACTAAAATCAGAGCAGAACTGAAGGAAATAGAGACACAAAAAACCCTTCAAAAAATTAATGAATCCAGGAGCTGGTTTTTTGAAAGGATCAACAAAATTGATAGACTGCTAGCAAGACTAATAAAGAAAAAAAGAGAGAAGAATCAAATAGGCGCAATAAAAAATGATAAAGGGGATATCACCACTGATCCCACAGAAATACAAACTACCATCAGAGAATACTACAAACACCTCTACGCAAATAAACTAGAAAATCTAGAAGAAATGGATAAATTCCTCGACACATACACTCTCCCAAGACTAAACCAGGAAGAAGTTGAATCTCTGAATAGACCAAAAACAGGATCTGAAATTGTGGCAATAATCAATAATTTACCAACCAAAAAGAGTCCAGGACCAGATAGATTCACAGCCGAATTCTACCAGAGGTACAAGGAGGAACTGGTACCATTCCTTCTGAAACTATTCCAATCAATAGAAAAAGAGGGAATCCTCCCTAACTCATTTTATGAGGCCAGCATCATTCTGATACCAAAGCTGGGCAGAGACACAACCAAAAAAGAGAATTTTAGACCAATATCCTTGATGAACATTGATGCAAAAATCCTCAATAAAATACTGGCAAAACGAATCCAGCAGCACATCAAAAAGCTTATCCACCATGATCAAGTGGGCTTCATCCCTGGGATGCAAGGCTGGTTCAACATACGCAAATCAATAAATGTAATCCAGCATATAAACAGAGCCAAAGACAAAAACCACATGATTATCTCAATAGATGCAGAAAAGGCCTTTGACAAAATTCAACAACCCTTCATGCTAAAAACTCTCAATAAATTAGGTATTGATGGGACGTATCTCAAAATAATAAGAGCTATCTATGACAAACCCACAGCCAATATCATACTGAATGGGCAAAAACTGGAAGCATTCCCTTTGAAAACTGGCACAAGACAGGGATGCCCTCTCTCACCACTCCTATTCAATATAGTGTTGGAAGTTCTGGCCAGGGCAATTAGGCAGGAGAAGGAAATAAAGGGTATTCAATTAGGAAAAGAGGAAGTCAAATTGTCCCTGTTTGCAGACGACGTGATTGTATATCTAGAAAACCCCATTGTCTCAGCCCCAAATCTCCTTAAGCTGATAAGCAACTTCAGCAAAGTCTCAGGATACAAAATCAATGTACAAAAATCACAAGCATTCTTATACACCAGCAACAGACAAACAGAGAGCCAAATCATGAGTGAACTCCCATTCACAATTGCTTCAAAGAGAATAAAATACCTAGGAATCCAACTTACAAGGGATGTGAAGGACCTCTTCAAGGAGAACTACAAACCACTGCTCAAGGAAATAAAAGAGGATACAAACAAATGGAAGAACATTCCATGCTCATGGGTAGGAAGAATCAATATCGTGAAAATGGCCATACTGCCCAAGGTAATTTACAGATTCAATGCCATCCCCATCAAGCTACCAATGACTTTCTTCACAGAATTGGAAAAAACTACTTTAAAGTTCATATGGAACCAAAAAAGAGCCCGCATGGCCAAGGCAATCCTAAGCCAAAAGAACAAAGCTGGAGGCATCACGCTACCTGACTTCAAACTATACTACAAGGCTACAGTAACCAAAACAGCATGGTACTGGTACCAAAACAGAGATATAGATCAATGGAACAGAACAGAGCCCTCAGAAATAATGCCGCATATCTACAACTATCTGATCTTTGACAAACCTGAGAAAAACAAGCAATGGGGAAAGGATTCCCTATTTAATAAATGGTGCTGGGAAAACTGGCTAGCCATATGTAGAAAGCTGAAACTGGATCCCTTCCTTACACCTTATACAAAAATCAATTCAAGATGGATTAAAGACTTAAACGTTAGACCTAAAACCATAAAAACCCTAGAAGAAAACCTAGGCAGTACCATTCAGGACACAGGCATGGGCAAGGACTTCATGTCTAAAACACCAAAAGCAATGGCAGCAAAAGACAAAATTGACAAATGGGATCTAATTAAACTAAAGAGCTTCTGCACAGCAAAAGAAACTACCATCAGAGTGAACAGGCAGCCTACAAAATGGGAGAAAATTTTCGCAACCTACTCACCTGACAAAGGGCTAATATCCAGAATCTACAATGAACTCAAACAAATTTACAAGAAAAAAACAAACAACCCCATCAAAAAGTGGGCAAAGGACATGAACAGACACTTCTCAAAAGAAGACATTTATGCAGCCAAAAAACACATGAAAAAATGCTCATCATCACTGGCCATCAGAGAAATGCAAATCAAAACCACAATGAGATATCATCTCACACCAGTTAGAATGGCAATCATTAAAAAGTCTGGAAACAACAAGTGCTGGAGAGGATGTGGAGAAATAGGAACACTTTTACACTGTTGGTGGGACTGTAAACTAGTTCAACCATTGTGGAAGTCAGTGTGGCGATTCCTCAGGGATCTAGAACTAGAACTACCATTTGACCCAGCCATCCCATTACTGGGTATATACCCAAATGACTATAAATCATGCTGCTATAAAGACACATGCACACGTATGTTTATTGCGGCATTATTCACAATAGCAAAGACTTGGAACCAACCCAAATGTCCAACAATGATAGACTGGATTAAGAAAATGTGGCACATATACACCATGGAATACTATGCAGCCATAAAAAATGATGAGTTCATGTCCTTTGTAGGGACATGGATGAAATTGGAAATCATCATTCTCCGTAAACTATCGCAAGAACAAAAAACCAAACACCGCATATTCTCACTCATAGGTGGGAATTGAACAATGAGATTACATGGACACAGGATGGGGAATATCACACTCTGGGGACTGTAGTGGGGTGGGGGGAGGGGGGAGGGATAACATTGGGAGATATACCTAATGCTAGATGACGGGTTAGTGGGTGCAGTGCACCAGCATGGCACATGTATACACATGTAACTAACCTCCACAATGTGCACATGTACCCTAAAACTTAACGTATAATAAAAAAAGAGTTTTTAGGAGAGACAAGTAAAGAAGCTTTATAGACTACTTAAAGTCAAGCAGATTACTACATGAATATCACATAAATCATCATGACCATGGTCATATTTTAAAGGAGAACTTTACGACAGACACTTTCTTTCCTCTCAAAAGCCTAATTTCTTAACTATGAATCCTTATGGAAATTCTTGTTGACTGTTAAGTTATCAAATGCATTCAGAAAGGAAATATCAATCCATATGTATATAAGGCAGTTGGGAAATTTCCGCAGTGACAAGATTCAGGAAAGGGTGGTAAGTGAGCACATTTGGGGTTAGCAGGCACAATTCTTAAAACTGTGTTTGTCCTTAAGTGGCACTATCTGCTTAGTGACCAGCAAGGCCAGTTGCATCTGGTCTTAACTTGGCTTTCCTCAAGTGAGTCACTTAACCTCAGATTCCTCGGGTCTAAAATGATGGGCTCAGCTGGGTGTTATCTAAGCATCCGTAGACACCCACAAATAGGAGGGCCAAGAATTGAGTGGCTGCTTGGTTTAGGGAAAGGGTCTGTCTTTGAAGTGGGGCAGAGCTCAATGCAAATCCCTGCTTTGCCACTAACAGCAGGCCTGGGAAATCTTGCCTTCCGTTGCTAATCTCAGTTTTCACATCGTCAGCATGGGGATAGGCACACCTGCCTTTTGAGTGTTTTCTGAGGATATAATGAGATAGGCCATGCAGGGCCAAGCACACATAGAAAATGTCCAGTAGATGTTAGTTATCTTCTCTTGCTCATCTGTTGTAAAGTATATCTAACCTTGGTTTGCACCCATCTGGATGTTCTAGCAGAGCTTACCAGTTATCCTATATTGGATTCATCTGTGTGTAGTCAAGGGTGAGTGTGTAAGTAAAGTAGGTGAGACTTTTAGTCCGAGGGTGCAAAACAATGTCCTGGATTTTTCTAGAGCAGAATCACGTGGGGTTTTGGCAATTTAATTCAGAAGTTTGTGCCTCTGGTTAAACAGCCATGAGACAGCAGTGGAAGTAATTATTCTACAAGCAGCCTTCACTGTTCTGCTTGCCTTTTGGCCAGAGCAACTAAGGACTATCAACCTGTTGCTGTTTAGTCCCTGCTTGGGGTTACTTTGCTTTATGAATCCCTTCGGACTTAAAGGGGGACAGAGATATGGGAAGTGAAACCTGAAGATGGATTCTAGCACAGTTGAGAGCATCCCAACTTGACGTGCAAATAGCCTTTATTTAGGACATTTCACTTGGTCTTTAAAATAATGTATTTAAATTGTGGGCATTAAACAGCAGAAGAAAAAACTAAGAAGGTAAGTCTTTTTTGAGTTGAGCAAGTGGAATCTGCCCAAGCTTCTAGGCCATTTGCTTTGAACTAGTGAAAAAGACAAGAATGTGTGGTGGAAAATAACCTACTACATTTTGAAATATTAGTCTCTGAAGCAGCAACCATGCCCCTTTTAAGTACAGATCACACGACCTAATATACATACCGTATGACATTCAAGGGTGCCTGTAATTGCCCGCGAAGATCTCATTTTTTAATGCATCTTGACCTTTCCCTAGAACTAGAATCAGCTGCCACTTACAGGTTAGAATGTACCTAACATACAAAATATAATGTTGCATTTTTTGACAATTGCAGCTTTGGTTCTACTAGAGTGTTTCACTTTAAGAGAAAAACATTTGGACAAATTCAGCACTACTTTTAGCAAAATAGTGTGGCAACTTCAATCAGGGTTACAAATAATGTCAAAATGCAGCAGCATTGAAAGGAAGTGTGGCCATAGGCTCCAACCAGGTGCCTTAATATACCAGATAGAAATTCAATGATTTTTTTTTGAGTTTGATATGGTCCCTGTATTTTTTTTCTCTGTGATTCCAAGAGGAAATGCTTGTAATTATTGACTATCCATGTAATGATTATCACATTTTTTTATTTCAGCACAAACACCCCTGGAAACACATTCCTTGTGGTAACCTGAAACCTCCCATTTGGGCAAGATTCTGATTGATTTCTGCAGAACAAAGAGACAGTTGCATCTCATTTGAAACCCAGATGAGGAGCTCCATATTTCATTTTAAATTGGGAGTGATAATGGTTGGGTGGTCAATACTTCAAGAGAAGCGGGAAAAAAGCCCAACAATATTGAGTAGTGCTAGTGTACAGTGGCTGTTTTTCTGGGCTGGAACTGGTTAACTAAGAATTGAAAAGTCACCCTCTGGTAGCCTGAACAGGAACCTGCAGTCTGCAAACACTTATTCCCATCAACACTGCTCCAAGGAGGTGCCGAAATGCTGGGTGCCTCATTCTGATCTTGCGTGTGTCCTGGTATGAATTAACAGAGGGGAACAGGAAGTGGATTGACACTGTTCATAAGTAAGGAGGCCGAGCAGGAGTGGGGGTCCTTCTGCTTTCAATCAAGAGAGAGGGCACAATCTGAGGCGTCATCAGTGCATCTCAACCATCGGTAAACCCAGGCTTCTGCAGGGAGCTGGGATTCTTTATGGATGGAATTACACACTTTGTGAGTGAAAATTATTTCTTGTATAGAATACCTATTAGCTTACAGCAAAAATGTGGGTGGAGGGAAACAAATGGGACTGATAAATTTGGCATTGGCCCCAAAAGAGAAATCATTATCATCATCATCATCATTCTTATTATTTAATAGCAATTTTTTTTCCAATTGCCAATTTGGAAGACCCAGAGAAAGATACAAAATCTTTTTCTGGATACAAAACATCTCATGGAAAAAGATACAAAAACATCTCATGGAGATGTTTAGAATCCAGGAACTTAGAAGCAATTTACTCTCTGCCACTGGATTGTTTGTCTTGTAATAAGCGCTGCTAGCCTTGCTTCTAATATTATTGACACTGATCCTTGCTTTGTTGACATCTTGGGTAGCTACTATTAAGGGGTAGGAAATAATTTGCTTAATTTCAATTTACTAATTCAATAAGCTTCCCTGTTTACTTTGCTTGCACAACATGTCTTTGAAAACCAGATGGTTAAGCCACTTCCTACTCCAGGAAAGATTTGTATGTGGGCATTTTGTCTGAATCAGAGAAGATAGATTTGTCCCAGGGTGGATGTGGTTAGAGGCATTGCTGAATAGGAGCAGAAGTAGAAAACTAGAAAACTGCCAACTTCTTCCCGAGTCACATCCTCAAGCATGGCAACAGGATTCCACTGGAAATGAGTTTCATTGGTATCCCCCACCAAAAAACACTCATATATAAATGCAAGCACTAAAGCAGAAGACGTATTACTTCTTGTTATTTACCATTTTATTTAGACACATCTCAGTTTCTCTCCTCTCGTGCAAATCAATGGAAATTGCCTGTATTTTAAGGAGCATGTTGGAGATGAGTTGTATCTTGAAACCTCATGTTTGTTGAGCAGTTTGATATTTTAGCATTAGAGCCACAAAGACACTAAGCCACCTCATTGCTATAAATCAGGTGTATTTGAAGCTGTATTACTATTTATTAAACTATGGCATTTATGAAAAAGACCTAGCTTCTTTCCTCTAAAAAACATAACACAGTCACTTATTTAAAAACACAATGTCTTTTGGGAGGCCAAGACGGGCGGATCACGAGATCAGGAGATCGATACCATCCTAGCTAATATGGTGAAACCCCGTCTCTACTAAAAATACAGAAAATTAGCTGGGCGTGGTGGCGGGCACCTTTAGTCCCAGCTACTAGGGAGGCTGAGGCAGGAGAATGGTGTGAACCCGGGAGGTGGAGCTTGCAGCGAGCCGAGATCGCGCCACTGCACTCCAGCCTGGGCGACAGAGCAAGATTCGTCTCAAAAAAAAAAGAGAAAACCACAATGTCATTGCCCACCGAAATACAGAAGAAGTCTGACTTCATCAAGATAATTCTCCAAGGCCTACCATAACATCCATTTGATGCATATAGGAATTCAATAAATATTTGACAAATAAATTATTTGTGTAGACTGCTGCCACAACGTTCAATTGGCTCTGATACTTCATGTACTCACAAAATATCTAACTCCTATAGCTGTGTCTATATGAGCCAAAACTGCATTTAAAAGTTATTCACACCAATTCTTATGCATTTTTTGTTGTTGTTGTTGTTTTCTGAGACAGAGTCTTGCTCTGTCGTCCAGGCTGGAGTGCAATGGCGCGATCTCAGAGCACTGCAACCTCCGCCTCCCAGATTCAAGCAATTCTCTTGTCTCAGCCTCCAGAGTAGCTGGGATTACAGGCGCTCGCCACCACACGTGGCTAATTTTTGTATTTTTAGTAGAGACTGGGTTTCACCGTGTTGGCCAGGCTGGTCTCGAACTCCTGGCCTCATGATCCGCCCGCCTCGGCCTCCCAAAGTGCTGGGATTACAGGTGTGAGCCACAGCACCCAGCCTTCTTAGGCAATTTTTAAGCAAAACTGATGGACTGTTTGTTCTTCATCCAGCCCTCCGCCCCAGTTTTCAGGGTTTGTCTTTGTGTCTATAAACATAGGCCCGGGGCAGCATTTCCCATTATTCACTTACATTTTGTTTAAATTTTTTTTTTAAAGGAGAATGTTTCTCTTGTAATCCAAATGAAGTCTGGTCATTTCCATTTCAAACTGATCATAACAGTATGATTGGAGAAGAATATCCAGGCAAATTTTATTTTACTTGCCAAAAGATCAGTGCAATGTAAAGAGGAATTTTCTTGATTCTGGGACCACAAAGATGTGGGGGAACTCTTGGATGAAAGTCATAATCCAGCGGATAAGGATGAAGGAATTTAAAGGTGAATTTGGGGACTTTGGAAATTTAATACAGTGATTTTGTATCAGATTTAAATTCTTTCCAAAGCCACTGTGAAATCAAGGTGGGGGAGGGGCTACTTACAGAAAGTTGAATGTTATTAAAACTATATATAAAAGTATTCACCATCCCCTTTTGTTCTCTTAATATAATTTTTTAAATTCTCCATATTCATATTACATACATAAATTCTCCAAAACACATACTGCTATTGTATTTTATTGAGCTACACGTTCTAACAAATTAAAAAACAGTTGTGTCTGGTACTAAAGATAAAAGTACAGGTAAGTGTGTAAATTGCAAGGGTAAAGAGAGATGTACTACAATTTTGTAAATCTACAGATCTTGCACAATTTGAGAAGCTAAAATACCAATAAAACTGAGAATTGAGCCAGTTCTTTCATGGCAAAGAAAAGCCAGATAGATGTACCAGGAAATAAATTCCTAAATGAGCAGCTGAATGGATGGCTTCAACATGCATGTTCTTCCATGGCCTGGAAAGTTCTGTGCTTGGGGGAGTTTTGAAGACATTCTTTTGCACTCCCAATGGGAGAACCCAGAGCCAGAGAAAATAAAGGAATATGGCTGCACAAAGTTACAGATGAAGAGTGCTTCATTTTCCAAGAGCTAAACAATATGGTAATATGTTTTTTCCCCAGCATGTCCAATTGGCAATGGTAATTTGTTCAGTGCTGGAAGACTGGTTGGTTTCCATGAAGAGACCCCCTCAGGATGAAATATGGCCCTAAATAACAATCACTCTGGTTTTCCTATAGCTTCTACCTTCTGGAGTCATCTTTCTTAGCTGTAGCAACTCCAGTTGGAGAGCTAATACAATAATTACCTATTAATATATTAATTCTTATATAATTATAGCTATTAATCTACTAATAGTTACTGTGGTTAAAATTGCATAGACTTCAGAGTCAAATTGAGATTTGAATCCTGGCTCACACTCTCTCAAAGCCTTTATACCTTTATCTTAAAATAAAGATTATAACATTAAATTGACTTGCTTACTGCAAGGGACAAAAGAGAGAAGTGTGGAGAGCTGTTAGTGTAGAAGTTGGTTTAAGTAAGCACTTAAACCAGCCCAGTATCATCATTTTAAATTATAAGGAATGATAAAAATTTGACCTTAATAGTGCATTTCATAATTTCCCAATCAAATGGGTATCCAGTTTATGATAAATTGTGGATGGGAAAGTCAAAAATAAAACAAGCAAACAACAAATGTTTATGTTTTCTATCTTTAAAAAGTTGTATTTGACATTTGCTGCGAGTCCTTTTTGTAAAGATTGATTGAGAGTGATTGAGATTCACATAGTTGCTCAAATGCTTTAATGATTGATTGATTGAGATTCACATAGTTGCTCAAATGCTTTAATAATTCCACCTTGACTGATTCATTTCATAGGATATTTGTGTATTAGCTCAACCCTTTAAAAATATAAAGAGGATCATAATTTTACACTAATCAACAGTAAAATTAGTAATTTTTTTCAAAGCAATATCCTTTGACCAGGAGCTTCAAATTATTTTCTTTCTTTTTCAACTTAAGAAGCTTCCCAGTTGTGAAATTTTGTTTAGCATGACTCCGTAATTATTCCAGTTCCTTCTCTAAGAACAACTGTAAATCTGAGCGCACCACTTTATTTTCTGTCCTCCATATATAGCATGTTCTTTTGAATAATTTCAATCTTTATTCTTTTCTACTTCAGGTTTCTCTCCACAGAATCACCAGTTCACCTTTTCCTTTGGAATAACCATCTTTTATTCCTGTTTTCCCCATTTATCCATATTGCAAATCTACTTATCAATATATGTTTTCCTGAATTGAATTAATTCTAAATTGGAACAGAACACAGATTCAGAAGTATTTTTTGTTAAAGGGATAAGTCTGTGCAAAAAAAAAAAATGAATGAATAAATGAGTAAATAATAAAGCCTAATAAGAGTTTAGGATAAGTAGATACTTTTGTTTTATCTTAAGCGTTACTAAAACCGGGAACGTACCCAGGTTAGCAGTGTTCACGAGGAATGGCAAGTACAGAACACTCATACCAACATTCCCCATGCCTATGCCCATCCTTGCAAGGTATTTTAAATGGGTCACAGCATTCTTTATCATGGATACAGTATCAGACCTCATAGCCCTTCATCATAGCTCTCCCAGCAGCTACTATCAACCAATCGTAATTAGCATATGTCAAGGAATCTATTTTCCACTGCAAACCTGTTAATGCATTTTTTGTTCAACAGTACCAAAATGTATGATAGAAAACTTTTTTTTAAGCTTGCAGTGGAATGTTTGAGGACCTCTGTTCTGAAGCGACTCTATTTGCCAGAACCTAACTCTTACTTTTAACATCTGTTGGGCAGTTTTCCTCGGTTTTATTTCTGAGAGTAGGCAATAACACAGGGTTCTCCCAAATTACTATTCCTGATCGTGTACCCTCAATTGGGATCAATTTATATGTGGCTGCTAATTCTATGCCTATAGAGGTTTTCTAGTTTCATCTTGGGTCTTTTTCCCCTAAATGATTATTCTATGAAGCAACATACAAGAGAATTTGGACACACATAGTTTATTTAGCAACCGATATTAATATGCGGAAAGGTAAAAGACACAGTGGTATAGATAAACACTAGAAGAAAACATTGGACGTGTGAATTTGGCACTTGACAACTCACAAGAGCTATTTATTGTGTTTGTTAATTATGCATCAAACACTTTACCTACCTACCCCATTTTATTTAATATATATGACAACCTTATGAGTTAGATGTAATTTTTTACATAGAGGATATTGAAGCTCAGAACAGCAAAGTAAATTTTCCGAGGTCACACAGCTGTTTGTTAGATATATGAGCCTACATTCAACCTAGATCTGTCTGATTTCAGAATCCATTTTATTAACCACTGTGTTTCCTGCCTAGCATATTAATAAAAATTCTTTAAAAAAATCTCTGAAGATGTTCTTGTAAGGCATCAAGCAAATACTAATATCCTTTTATATAAAAGGTCAACTTCTGCGTGAAAATGATGCATCAGAATGGTGCATATGATAAGACTTTGAAAAAAAAACCCACAGGAAAGGAGGCCCTGCCACTCACAGAACAGAAACATAAAAGATAACAAAGAAAGCCTAGAGCAGGGCGGTTTCATATTTTACATTGAAAACAGACTACAAACGTGTGTGGTCAGGTGACCTGTGTGGCTCCTACCCTTAACTCTTTTGCCTTTTCCACTGAACCAAGAGGGAATTTGGGGAATTCCCCCCCACCTCCACTAAATTCTCAGCCTCAGGAAGGTCAACTCTATGTTTTTTCTAGGTGTTCTCAAGACCTAGCACAATGGCTGGTACACAACAGGCATTAAATAAATGTTTGCTGAAGGCATGAATGCTTAGATGCAAAGGATGAAAGGGGTAACGGAAAAAGGGAGAGAAAGAAGAGAAGGATGGAGAAAGGGAAGGAAGAGAAGGGAGAAGGAATAAATAGATATCCCTTAACATCCTACCCTAGTCCTGTTACATAATGGACCCCTTCTCCCTGTTGTGCTGTGTCTCTGCTGCTGCAGATTTACCTGCTTGGACCTCCATCAATTATGGACTGCCACACTCCTCTGCGCTGACTACTCTGGGCTTTTCAGCTTCTTTCTTACCATCTTGTTTGCAGCTAAGACCTTCCAGTATTCATTGCCACTTTTTGGGGGAGGGAGCAACGTTGGATGCAGGGCAGTGGGGAAGATGGTAAGAAGCAGGGTATCCAGGTTCTGGTCTTTACTAGATTGGCCTCTCTCACCCTTGATCAAGCTGTTGCTAGAACAGTATCTAGAAGCCTGGATACTAAGGACCCTAACCAGGGGACTCTCTCTATCCAGACGCAATAGCCATTAGGGTCTAGTGGTCAATATTGGCTACCTTGGTCAGAGAAAGGTATCTGCTTCATAGTGACACTATCCTACCCAAGATTCCTAGCCTGAATGTGGCTCTCTCCACCATTTCACCTCTGGCCCACATGAGACCTCCTTGATCCTCTATTCTCTATGAAATAGCTCTGCCTTGAAAGCAGGCATTCTCTTCTTCAGATGAACCCTGTAATTTATGCTTGAAACACAGTTTTGGATTTTCCCATCAGCCTCTGAAGCCCCCAAGCTAGCTGCTCCTCCATGGTTTTTCTTCCAGAATGTTCTGTGTAATGGCATCTACTTGCTTAAGTATCATTCTTGACTATCATTCTTTCACATATCCCATATTCAAACCATCCTCAGTCCTTTCACCTCTGTATTTGAAATGCATTCCAAATCAGACCACCTTTTTCTACTCATGGTATCACTACCCTAGGCCACATCACTATTACCCTTACGTGTTCCACTGAAACAGACTCCTAACTAGTCCCATAGCTTCCCCTCTTGACCCTCTTTAATCCACTCTCTACAGGGAACCAGCTGGTCCTTTTTTCAGAAAAAGTCAAACCATAACATTTCTCTGATCAAAACAGTCCATTGGTTTTTCCCATCACACTCAAAATGAAATCCAAAATGTTTAACTTGTCCTGTAGGCCCTGCTCACAGAGGACCCCGCTTATTTTCCCAACCTCAGCCCCTACCACTGTCCTCCTCACTCACTCTGTGCTACCCCATGAGACCGCGTGCTGTCTGTGAACATTCCAGACGCCTCCACCTCAGGGCCTTGGTGCATGTTCCTTCCTCTGACTGGACTGCTCTTCCCCAGATATCTGCATGGTTCAGTCTTCCACTTAATCCACATTTCTACTCACTGTCACCTCGTTAGAGTTGACAGACTTTCTCCTTCCCTTATCCTGCTAAACTTTCCTTCACAGCACTTACTGTCTAATGTGTTGCATATTTATTTATTCGTTTATTGAACATGCATTATCTCTTCATTGAGTAGAAGATTCACAAGAGTGGAGAGTTGGTCCTAGAGCATCTTTGCACAGTGCCTTGAGCAGGGGAGATGTTTGACAAATATTTGCTGAGTGAGTGAAGGAATAACTGAAAGCTTTCCAGACAGCTTAGACAGAAAGCAGGAGGGGTTTCAGAGCATCAGGGCCCAGAAGAGAGTGAGCCCAGTAGCTTTTTTTTTTTTTTTTTTTTTTTTGAGATGGAGCCATTCTGTCACCCAGGCTGGAGTGTAGTGGTGTGATCTCGGCTCACTGTGGCCTCTGCCACCTGGGTTCAAGTAATTCTCCTGCCTCAGCCTACCAAGTAGCTGGGATTACAGGCATCCGCCACCATGCCTGGCTAATTTTGTTATTTTTAGTAGAGACAGGGTTTCACCATGTTGGCCAGGCTGGTCTCAAACTCCTAATCTCAGGTGATCCACCCACCTCAACCTCGCAAAGTGCTGGGATAATAGGCATGAGCCACTGCACCCAGCCACTTTTTTTTTTTATACCAAATATGCATCTCCACATTGCTGTTCTGCACCAGACTTCAGCACCTGCTAGTTACAATGAAGTTTTTGCTGCTGGGCAAAACCAAAGTTTGGAGATTGGAAAGATCTGGCCCCATCTATACCACTGCCCCATAACCCCATTTTTGGGTCCATGATTCCTGCCTGATTACCTAACAGTTCTGAGTAACAGCGAATAAATGAGTCCAATCCCCCAAACAATGAGGCCAGCAGATCCTTGTAAAGTTAAACTGAGGCATTGAGGCATCATGATGAGACAAGGTCACACGGGCAGTTGGGTAAGAAATTAGGATTAAGATCTAGACTGCATCCCTTCTTCTTTTGGGTGTTGGCTCTCAAAAACATTGTGGTTGGAGCTGGTCCATGTTTCATGGACGTTTCGTTCAAACACAAATGAAAGAGAGTCCCTAAAAAAGAAACTGGTTTGTTAGCTTTCCAAAGCTGTGGTCATTGTGTATGATAGGACAGACAAGTTTAAGTGATCAGAACATTAGCAAGCCTCCCTTTGGGTTTCTCTGACTGCTTCCCTCTGTTTGCAGACATAATATTCAGTTTCTCCAAAACATCTCTGGTTACCGAAAGTAAATTTTGTGGGAAAAGTGTGACGATGGTCAAACAAAGAGTTAACGCAATCAAAACAAAAAATCCAGTTTGAAATATTTTTACAACGTTCTTTACACTAGAGAGCAGTGGAGAAAAAACAGCATTTTAAGTGCTGCTCTTTTTCCCATTAGGTTGTCTGCTTTTACAGGTGGCAAGTTTCAGCAAGATCTAAAGGCGAAAGGCTCATGCAGAGATGGTCTGGAGCAGAAAGGCCCGACCCGCCTGACCTCCTGCCCATGCATACAACATAATCACTCACAAAATAGATACTAAAATAATGTTAGCAGCCGCCTGGCCTAAACTAATAAAACCAAGCATGTTGAGAGTTAAGGCAGAAACCCTGTCCTTAACTCACCCCCTCGGGCCTCTGCATTACCTCTTCCCTGGCCTGAATTAACAGAGCTCGAACCAAATGGCTTTTTGCACCTCCTTCTTTTCCTTGTGTCATTCTGTCACAGCTGTTGTTTTTTTTTTTTTTTCCTAACAGGTCCTGACTCAGTGAGTTAAAATGCCCCTCTCTTTCTCACTCACCACATGCAAACTTTAATTAAGTCTGTCTCTATGTAACACCAACATAACTTGTTGAGAAGTGAAACATTTAGTCAAATAGCTGAGTTTGGGGCCATAAGAGGAGGGAGAAGGGAAGGTCACAGAGGATCACACAGAACAGCAAAAAAATACCTCAAGTGTTTAGACAGGTTCCTTTTCTCTACATGCCCTTCTTCTCTGGACTGTAAGCACCAAGCTGCTTGTTTTCATTCTAGAGAACAGATATTTCTTCACTAAAGTAGATCTACATGTCATCAGAGCCAGCCTCTTCCCTTGGTCGCACATAAACTTCCTATACTTTACTATCTTGCCTATCCATGTTAGGAGGGAAATGGTTGGTCTTATCCTCTTTCATAAAACAGAAATCTGAAGTTCAGAAGGTTAACACCAAGCCCACAGTCTCAATAAAAGATTAATTTAGGCCGGGCGCGGTGGCTCATGCCTGTAATCCCAGCACTTTGGGAGGCCGAGGAGGGCGGATCAGGAGGTCAGGAGATCGAGACCATCCTGGCTAACGTGGTAAAACCCCATCTCTACTAAAAATACAAAAAATTAGCCAGGCGTGGTGGCACGCGCCTGTAGTCCCAGCTACTCGGGAGGCTGAAGCGAGGGAATTGCTTTAACCTGGGAGGCGGAAGTTGCCATGAGTGCAGATCGTGCCACTGCACTCCAGCCTGGGCAACAGAGTGAGACTCTGCCAAAAAAAAAAATTAATTAAAAAAAATGTAAAGATTAAAGAAATAAAAGACCAAACAGGGACCTCAATTTACAGTCCTTTTCTTTTTTTTCTTTTTCTTTTTTTTTTTTTTGAGATGGAGTCTCACCCTGTCAAACAAGGCTGGAGTGCAATGGCGCGATCTCGGCTCACTGCAACCTCTGCCTCCCAGGTTGAAGCGATTCTCCTGCCTCAGCCTCCCGAGTAACTGGGACTATAGGCGTACACCACCACGCCCAGCTAATTTTTGTATTTTTAGTAGAGACAGGGTTTCACCACGTTGGCCAGGATGGTCTCGATCTCCTGACCTCGTGATCCGCCCGCCTCAGCCTCCCAAAGTGCTGGGATTACAGGCGTGAGCCACCACGCCTGGCCAACTGAAACTTTTCAAAGGAATGAGGATATTGCTGGATATGCCACTGAGGTGCTAGTAACAAACTAGGTTGTGCACATGTTATAAAAGAACCCCAAGACTCCAATTTTTCTTCTAATCATTTATGTAGCTTATAAAATAGGGATCACGGAATGGGTAAACAGGTGGTGATTCCTTAGCTTTGCAGACTTAAGGGATGTTTATTATAAGTTGGTGCAAAAGTAATTATGATTTTTGCCATTAAAAATAATGGCAAATAAAACCGAACTAAAACCGAATTTAGTTTGAAGATGGGGGAAATCTTCTAAAGTTAACTGAAGTCATGTCACATATACCACAGAGAAATACAGTGCATTGGTCTCTTTTCAAATTGATATTACTTGGCTTGTTGCTACAGGAGGCTAAATTAGAAGCTTCCTGAAGACAGGAATTCTGTGTATCCTTTTGCTCTTTCTACCCCAGTGCTAATTACAGAGAATGACACATTGTGAGCACTCAACTTATTTTTAAATAAACAAGTGCAAAAGTAATTGTGGTTTTTGCCATCAAAAGTAATTGCGGTTTTTGCCATTAAAGGCAACGGCATTTGGTTTTTACTCATTTTACTCATAAAAGGCAATGGTTTTTGCCTTTAATGGCAAAAATCACAATTACTTTTGCACCAACCTAATAGCTTTACATGGGAAGGTTCACTGCCTCCATTATTGCTATCCAGTTACTCATTGCAAGTTGGAGTTGCAAAATTCTCTTTAGGTTGCAATAGGAAAGAGACAAAACCCAGTGACAGTAATCAGGCAGAAAGCCTCACAGCTTTGAAAAGGGCAAGGTAAGTAATTTCCAGCTAATCTGTACTTGGACCAATCATTTTGCTGAATGTACTGGGCCAAGCAACCTCCTTCAGGAGTATGGTTGATGAACACTGGTTTAAAATCTGAGTTTCTGAAATAATTTGAATGGGAAGATTGACAATGGACGACGAAACCAAACAGTTATAATCCAAACTTACTCAGTTTTGTCTAGATGCAAAGTGTTCAGCCCTTGAAATATAAGGGGTATAATGAGAACAACAACTTTTGATTTGCTGTAATAATGATGATGATAATAAAATGATATTTAAGTAGGTTTGTGTATTTTACATGTCCAATTCATACTAATTGTTACATTCCAAATAAACATTTGTTGCTTAAAACACATTTAGAAATTTTTGAGAATTGTTGCTTTGAGAAAGTTGCTGACAATATAAGCTCTCATGGATCGTTGTTTTGAGACGGATGACCTGATAATATCTATAAAAATTACATGTATTTCCTTGAATCAAAAATTCCTAGTTTGGCTATTTTAGGGTATAAATATTCATACAAGTATAATGTAAATTACTGCATTATTTTCAAATGCAAAAACTAGAAGTATCGTAAGTGTTTATCAATAAGCTTCTTTATAAGTGACTTATGGAATATTTATAGTGGAGAAGTAAAAACTATAGGCTTTGGAGTCAGAGACTCAGTTTGGATTTTAGCTCTCCCTAGCTGTGGGAACTTGATCAAGATCCCTCACTTGCATAAACCAATTTTTTTTCACTTGTAAAATAGAGAAAATAATGTAACCTATTTATTGGTGGCTGTGAGTGACACTTTAGTTAGTGTAAAGTACATAATCATTTAGCATGGCATCTAGCAATGCAGTGAGCACTCAATAAGCATTACTATTCTTTTTATTATGATTATTATAACCACACTATGGACTACTATGCAGGTATTAAAAATGATAAAATAGCTTAACTTATGCTGGCATAGAGAGATGCCCATAACCATACAACACATCACCAACGAATGTTCTCTTTCTTGTGAATGCTCATTCTCATGCCCAACCCTGCTTGACTGCAAATTCTGTGAGGGTGTATGCACCAATCCTATCTTATTCTCCATGGTATCGCCGGCACCTAGAAAAATACCAAGCCATTCCATAATATTTTATTGAATGAACAGATGTATACATGAGAGCATTAATTGTTTATCTGTATATTAAAAAGTCAGAAGCAATTACAACAACTGCTGACAGTACTTTCCTCTGAGGAGTAAAATTAGGAAAGTAGATTTTCATCACTTTTATCTTTCTCTATTGTTTGGAATTCTTACATTAAGTAACGACAAAAGATATTCTCATGTCCAGATGATGAAAACGTAACTGAAGCTATAAGCACAACCATGTTTTTTTCTTGTAAATTTGTTTGAGTTCATTGTAGATTCTGGATATTAGCCCTTTGTCAGATGAGTAGGTTGCGAAAATTTTCTCCCATTTTGTAGGTTGCCTGTTCACTCTGATGGTAGTTTCTTTTGCTGTGCAGAAGCTCTTTAGTTTAATTAGATCCCATTTGTCAATTTTGGCTTTTGTTGCCGTTGCTTTTGGTGTTTTAGACATGAAGTCCTTGCCCATGCCTATGTCCTGAATGGTAATGCCTAGGTTTTCTTCTAGGGTTTTTATGGTTTTAGGTCTAACGTTTAAGTCTTTAATCCAACTTGAATTAATTTTTGTATAAGGTGTAAGGAAGGGATCCAGTTTCAGCTTTCTACATATCGCTAGCCAGTTTTCCCAGCACCATTTATTGAACAGGGAATTCTTTCCCCATTGCTTGTTTTTCTCAGGTTTGTCAAAGATCAGATAGTTGTAGATATGCGGCATTATTTCTGAGGGCTCTGTTCTGTTCCATTGATCTATATCTCTGTTTTGGTACCAGTACCATGCTGTTTTGGTTACTGTAGCCTTGTAGTATAGTTTGAAGTCAGGTAGCGTGATTTACAAGAAAAAAACAAACTTTAAAAGAAAAAAACAAACAACCCCATCAAAAAGTGGGCAAAGGACATGAACAGACACTTCTCAAAAGAAGACATTTATGCAGCCAAAAGACACATGAAAAAATGCTTATCATCACTGGCCATCAGAGAAATGCAAATCAAAACCACAATGAGATATCATCTCACACCAGTTAGAATGGCAATCATTAAAGTCAGGAAACAACAGGTGCTGGAGAGGATGTGGAGAAATAGGAACGCTTTTACACTGTTGGTGGGACTGTAAACTAGTTCAACCATTGTGGAAGTCAGTGTGGCGATTCCTCAGGGATCTTGAACTAGAAATACCATTTGACCCAGCCATCCCATTACTGGGTATATACCCAAAGGACTATAAATCATGCTGCTATAAAGACACATGCACACATATGTTTATTGCGGCACTATTCACAATAGCAAAGACTTGGAACCAACCCAAATGTCCAACAATGATAGACTGGATTAAGAAAATGTGGCACATATACACCATGGAATACTATGCAGCCATAAAGAAGGATGAGTTCATGTCCTTTGTAGGGACATGGATGAAATTGGAAATCATCATTCTCAGTAAACTATCACAAGGACAAAAAACCAAACACTGCATGTTCTCACTCATAGATGGGAATTGAACAATGAGAACACATGGACACAGGAAGGGGAACATCACACTCTGGGGACTGTTGTGGGGTGGGGGGAGGGGGGAGGGATAGCATTAGGAGATATACCTAATGCTAAATGACGAGTTAATGGGTGCAGCACACCAGCATGGCACATGTATACATATGTAACTAACCTGCACATTGTGCACATGTACCCTAAAACTTAAAATATAATAATAATAAATAAAGCAAAAAAAAGCACAAACATGTAAAAACGTGTATGCCTACAAACAAGAAATAGGAAGAAATGGGAGATGTAAAAATGAATGATGTTTTCAGCTAGCATTATTGTATTTTCTTTCTTCAATGCCTTTGTTTTTACCCTAATGATGTAGTTTTAAAATATTTTAAGTAGATTATATTCAAATATTGTAAGAAATAAACACTCAAAGAGAGATGAATTAATTTTCTATTATTTTACTGTAAGAAAATTCACTATGGGGTTTAAAATCAGAAATAACTTTATTATAAAAGTTATAGAAGTTTCTTATATAAATTTTGGAAAATACAGAAAATTAATTTTTAAAAACATAGAACATACATTAAACCTAGAAAATATCTTACCACTTAAAGATAATCTCTCAAAGAAAATGCTAATATAATGTTATCTAGACAAAGTCAAAATTGAAATGCAGAGAGCATGTAATCACAGAATTTAGTTCAAAGACTGGAGAAATCTTATAAAGTTAACTAAAATCATGTCAGATCTACCACAGAGAAATATAGTGCACTGATCTCTTTTCAAACTGGTATTAATTGGCTTGTTGCCACAAGGGGGCTAAATTAGAAGCTTCCTGAATACAGGAACTCTGTGTATCCTTTTGCTCCTTTTTTTTTTTAAACTCCAGTGCTAATTACAGAGACTGGCATATTGTGTCAGTCAATAATAACGGTCAACTTATTTTTAAATAAATGAATCATCTTTTGAAATGTAAGAAATAAATGTAAAAGGAGGAACAGGAAGAGATTGGAGCAAAAAAGAAGGAAGGGGAGGGGAGGGGAGGTAAGGGAAAGGAAGAAGGAAGGAGGGAGAGAGGGAAGGAGGGAGGTAGGGAAGGAGAGAAGGGAGAGAGGGAGGGAAGGGAGAGAATGGAGAAAAGAAGAATAAAAGGAAGAAAGGAAATATTAGAGAGTCTGAAAGAAAATGGAGAGATGGAATGAGTCAGAAGTTGCCCTTTCTATCTTTCTATTTCTCCCTTCTGTGCTTACAGCAGTTACGCAAGTCATGCACACTGGGTCTTTTTTCAGAGGCTGACTTCGGTAGCAGCTATGGCAACACTTTCAGAATTTATTAGCTTCTGGAAAAAAAGGATGAGACTTGAGAGAGCCTATAACAACATTTATTCTGGACCTCAGTCTAATCTGAAGCTACACATCTGGGAAGGTAGGAAGTCAAAAAGCCCAATTCAGCCTTTCAGTTGTGGCAAAGGGCAGATGCTTCTTTACAAATAATATGAGCAAAAAAGACAATAGCTAGTTCAACTTGACACCCTATTTGTTAGCAGTTAAGTAAAACACAGAGATAAATCATGCCCAGAGTGAAGAAGAATAAGCAGCAGGTTACTTGGCATAAATCTAATTATGCATTCTAAAAAGAGTCTTACTTTTTATTCTGTTTGGAAGATGGGAGCAGGAGGTAAAGGAGAAGAGGACAGGAAAATAGCGAGCTATACTTCTTTGGGGCTTTTAGTTCTTTGTCCATTTTGATCTCTCTTGAAGATGCTTGTCAAATACATTTTGGAAGGGCAACAGCAAAATTATGAAGCATTTTTAAAGGAAGATTGGTTCTTAAATCCAGCAGAGATAGGAGAATACATACTTTCTTGTCAAGCTATACACTCATTCTTGAGAGGAAAGGCCTGAAAGAACAATAGGGGTGTGTGTGTATGTGTGTGTGTGTGTGTGTGTGTGTGTGTGTGTGTGTGTGTGTGTGTGTGTGTCTATATGTATATCTGAGACATGAAGAGTAGGTGAGGTTTCTCAAAGGACTGGAATAAAATCAGGGTGTAGATTAGAGATTATCATGATAATTCTTCAGGATAAATTCAAATTCTTTCACAGTCTGTCTCTTGCTTGCTTATACAGGCTCATCCTCTATTTTCCATCTCTATGCATTTATACTGACCTTCTCACTTCCCTCCTAAGAAACCGTGTTCATTCCTGCTTTATATTTTTAAACATGCTGCTCCTTCTGTGTGACATGTTCTTCCAATTTCTGTGTATCTCTCTAAGCTCCATTTATAAAACACTTTTGTTATTGTCACCTTCCCCAAAACCCTCAAGTAGGGCGAACTGCCGACTTGGTTGCTTCCTCCTCTGTGATTTTACAGATCTTTGTTCAGGTGTCTACCACAGAGTTTTATCATCTGTCCCTCTCTATATATGGAGACTTCTTTTTTTTTTTTTTTTTTTTTTTTTTTTGAGATGGTGTCTCACTCTGTTGCCCAGGCTGGAGTGCAATGGCATGATCTCAGCTCACTGCAACCTCCACCTCCCGGGTTCAGCGATTCTCCTGCCTCAGCCTCCCGAGTAGCTGGGACTACAGGCACCTGCCACCACGCCTGGCTAATTTTTATATTTTTAATAAAGACAGGGTTTCACCATGTTGGCCAGGATGGTCTCAATCTCTTGACCTCATGATCTATCCGCCTTGGCCTCCCAAAGTCTTGGGATTACAGGCATGAGCCACCGCGCCGGCCTATGTATGTAGATTTCTTTACCAGCAGACCTTGAAATTCTCAAGGCCACCAGTGATAATCTTATTTAATCCCCAATATCTAGGTAATATCTGGCATAATGGATACACTTACTAGAGATATGTTACATAAACCACATTGAGGAGCATTCAGATTCTGACCATTCCAAGGAAGATGGCTTCATGCAACCTTAGCTCCTGAGATGAAGGAGTGAGCCTGGGAGAAACGCCCTGGCATGTCCGACATCTGACAGAATGACCATGCAAACACTGAGGAAGAAAGCATACAAAATCAGAGAGATGGCAGGCCTTGGCATGGGCTGTTTGCACTCTCTACAGATTACAACGGGGGGCAGAGCATTAACAGGACTTGATGGGCAGCAGAGTCCAATAAATGAGAGAGCATAGACCATGGGTTCAGCCTGGCCCCTTGATCTCATGTGAAATAACGTGCTTGGGCGGAATCACACTTGATTGTGATCTTGGGGAAATAACTGAAATCTTTGTGCCCACTTTCTCAACTATAAAATGTGTCTATTGTGAGGATGAAATACATTCATAGGTGTAAATACTAATGGTAGTTCCTGGCATGGAAATAGACAATTTCATAACTCACTGCACCAGTGGAATTCTAAAATCCAAGTGGCCAAGGTAGGAAGCAGAATCCAGCTAAGGCACAACGTTCAACAACTCACTCCCAACCCAGATCCCCTCTGCTTATTTTCTTTGGGATGATATGGACCTAAGCTGTGTGAAAATTCAACTTTTAAAGGTGAATCTATGTTTGGGGCCTAAAGAATAAAAAAGCTATATAGAAAATGAAACAAGTAACATTACCTGCCAGTGCTTTGTGGAACTTACTGAGTGTTGTAAGCATAGAATAAACTGTGGGCGTGTGTTACGTACCTAAGAGGCTTCCATGCTCCAGATGATATTGCTGAGGAAAATGGGGGTGTATACTTCCCAGTCAATAGGAAAATTGCTCTTGTTTCCCCTGCTACACAAATTGAACTCAGGGCAGCCAAGGCTGACATATTGAATGAGGTTCTTCACTACTTCAAAACAGGTCTGTGTTTACACTTCATTGTGTGATTTTTAATGGTTTGAAATGACACAGGGGAAGTTACATAATGTTTATGGAGACACGTGCTGGAAAATAAACCAGGAGCCGCAATGGTAGTGTTAGAGGTAGCTCCTGAGTAATCATTCTCATTTATTTACAAAGTATGTTTTAAATAACAAGCAAGTAATTAGAAGAGTTCTAGTTCTGTTCATGTAGCTTGTATTGGACTAGCCCTCTTGCCAATAACAACTATAAATTCTGAACTTGAAGCCTTGGAAGGCACTGGAGAGAACGTAAAATCAGGAGTACACTGGAGGAGACTTGCTGTGAAAGACAATATACAAATTAGCTGAGATTCACATTTATCCAACTTTTCCCCTAAGGGCATGCCCTAAATTGCATGGAAGTAAGGGATAGAGCTCAGACCAAAAGCATCAGTCTGACTGCACTGGGGAGTCAGAGATTGGATCTTGAGCTGCCAGCACAGCTAGGAATTAAATGATGGTTGGGGGAGGTATTCCAGAAAGGAGTTAGTCATGTATGAAGGAGCACATATCTACATAAAAATTCTTCTTAAATATTTGGCTGACTCTAAACCTATGAATGCCAGGGTAAGCCTCCAAGGAGAAGTCAATCAAATGCACAGCTGGAAGCAAAGAATTGAGCAGAGATGTCAGTAGGCTAAGTGCTGGGGAGACAGAGTTTGGAGTTCAAATCCTACCAGGTTAGAGTGAATTAGTAAACAGCTAAGGCTTCCCAGTAAAACCTCTGAAGGGTCGTGCCTTAGAAGTAAGGACCATATCCCAGAATTAAGAGCTGTGTCTTTACAGAACCAAAATAAACCTTCCCTAATAAAGCCCTAAAACTAAATCTTTTCAGAAATGAGATAGTGTCAGTAATTTAGCATTTACTGAAACAAAAATCAACACTCTAGAGGAAAATAATAAAAGCCAGAATCTCTATGATATGTCTTCTACAAGAAAACATACTGTTCAATTTAAAACAAAAAGTTATTAGACAAACAGAAAAAAAAGACCTGTATTTCAAGAGAAAATATAGTCTACAGGAGGAGACCCACAGATGTTGCAATTAACAGATAAGAACTTTAAAATAATTCTGATAAATATGTTAAGGAATTTAATCAAAAAGATGGATTGCCAATGACTTAAGAGATGGGCAATTTCAAGAGAGACATGGAAACTCTGAAAAGAACCAACTGGAAATCTTAGCACTGAAAGATAAAGTACTAGAAAACAAAATGTTGTTAATAAGATTAGAAGCAGATCAAAAACTGTATCAGAAAGGAGCAGTAAATTTGAAGTCACGTAAATAGATACTATTAAAATCAAAGCACAGAAAGAGGAAAAAGATTGAAAAATGAAGGAAGAAAGCTTCAATGACTTGTAAGACAATCAAACAAACTTTTGTATAACTGGGATCTCAAATGGAGGGCAGAGAGAAAATGGAGCAGAAATGTATTTGAAGATTCTTCAAATTTGATAAAAGCCAAAATCCACTGATCCAGGAAGTTAAGGGAACTCCATGCAGGATAAATACACAGGAAGCCACAACTAGGCATATCATGATAAAATGGTTGGAAATCTAAGATATAGAAAAAAAATCTTAAAAGCAGCCAAAGAAAAAAGACAAATTATAAAGGAACAATGATAAGAACAATGCCTGATTTCTCACTGAAAATCATAGAGGCCAGAAGCAATGGTACAATATCTTTAAAATGCTGAAAGCAAAAAGAAACTGTCACCTTAGAAATTTATAGCCAGTAAAAATATCTTTCGGAAATCAAAATAAATTAATGACAGTTTTAGATTAAAGGAAGCTGAGAAAATTCATTTCCTGTTCTGTAGATAGAAGGGAATAATACCTGGTGGAAATTTTGGATCTACGGGAGGAAATGAAAAGCACTAAAAATAGCATATATGCAAATATAAAAGACCTGTTATTTCTCACGTGGTATTTTTAGAAAGATGACTGGTTAAGGCAAAAATGATGACAGTGTACTGTTGAGGTTATAGAACAGTAATAGCACGAAGGATGGAAGGGTGTTAAATTATATTGTTTTAAGGGTCTTACATTATAAATACAGTGACTTAATTTAATGTAGACTTCATATTAAGGATTCATGTTTTAATCTCTATCTACAGCAATCACACACATACACACACACACATATTCACAGTTATCCTTAAAAAGAAAGTAAAGGAAGTTAAATGATACTAAAATATATTTGATTAATTGAACAGAAGACAAGAAAGAAAGAACCAAGAAATAACAGGAAAGACAAATAAAATGCAAGTAACAAGATCATGGAATTAAACCAAATCATATTAATGATTAATTTAAAAAACATACAATAATGATAAAAGGGTCTATTCAACAAATGGACATAATAATCCTAAGTAGGTAATGCCTAAAACAAAGCTTTGATATATACTAAGCCAAAACAGAACTAAATAGACAAATCCATGATTATCACTGGAAGTTTTAACACTTCTTTCTCAATAATTGATAAAACAAATAGAAAAAATTTAGTGATGATATACAAGATTTGCATTACACTATCAAGCAACTTTATCTATTTTATGTTTATAGAATATTTCATCCAATAATAATATAATACATATACTTCTCAAGTAAACCTAAAATGTTTGTTAAAAATATTGTATATTGGGCCATAAGAGTACTTTCTCTCACCATAACGGAAGTTAATTCGAAATCGATAAGAATAAGATATTCAGGAATTGCCCAACTATTTGGGAATTAAGGAACACAGGTAAATGATACATTTGTAAAGAAGAAATCACAAAATAAATTTGAAAATGTTTTAAACTGAAAGACAATGAAAACACAATAAATCACAATTTGTGACATAAAGTTAAAACAATGCTTGGAAAAAATTGTAACTTTAAAAGCATATATTAGAAAAATAATAAAAACCTATACTTTATTAAGCTGCGGCAGAGGAGAGCAAATTAAACTCAGACTCACTATAAAACAGGGTTGACAATCAATGAATTAGAAAATAGCTTATTCCCCAAATTGAGAAAGTATAGAAGCTAAAGTTACTTCAAAGATAAGATTAATAAACTTGATAAAATCTACCAAGAATAATCTAGATACAGAGAGTGAGATAAAACACAAACTAGCAATATGAAGAATGAAAGTAGGGTTCATCACTATTGATACTATTGATAACTATGTAAATTATAATAAAGTAATAGAGGGATATTATGAACAACTTTTCAATAAATTTGACAATAATATGAAATGAACAAATTCCTAGAAAAACACAACACAAGATATAGAAAATCTAAATAGCCCTGTTCTACTAAAAAATACATTTTATAATTTAAAAATTCCCACAAAAGATAACTCCAGATCCAGATGGCTTCACTGGGGAATTATACTAAAAAAAAGGAGAAATAATAGCAATTTGGCATCAAAAGTAGAAGAAGAGAGAATACTATCTAACTTATCTATGAGTCCAGCATGACTCTGATACAAAAAACCAAAAACCCCAATACAGGGAACAAAACTACAAACCATTATTTCTCATGAGCATACAAGCAAAAATCCTTAATAAAACATTAGTAAATCAGACACTGCAATATATAAATACACACACACACACACACACACACACACAATATAATATTAGTAATATCAAATCCAGCAACATATCAAAAGAATAACAATACATTGACCTTAGAATGCAAGTTGGCTTAACGTTTGAAATCAGACAACTTGCCATATTAACATAATAAAGTAGAAAAGTATAAAGTCAACTTGTTTGAGGCAGAAAATGCATTTGAAAAAAATCAACACACATTCATGGAATAGAAGGAAACTTTCTCAATCTCATAAAGAACATCTATTAAAAATCTATAAATAACATCATATTTAATGGTGAAATATTAACTGTCACCTTTAAACTAGGAGAAGGATAAGAATATCCATCTTTACTACTTCTACTCTCCATTGTCCTGAAAACCCTGGCCTGGCAATAAAGAATAAAAGAGGAAAAAAAGAAAAGGAAGAAAGAACACTGTTGTTATTCACAGATAACATGTCCCAAATAATCTACAAAAATGTAACTAGAACTAATAATATAGCAAAATTATAGGATACTGGATTCACACAAAATTTATCTGTGATAGAAACAAACAGGTAGAAAGTAAAATTTTAAAGATACCATTGATGGCTGAGCGCAGTGGCTCATGCCTGTAATCCCAGCACTTTGGGGGGCCAAGGCCGGCAGATCACCTGAGGTGAGGAGTTCGAGACCAGCCTGGCCAACATGGTGAAACCCAATCTCTACTAAAAATACAAAAATTAGCTGGGCGTGGTGGCGTGTGCCTGTAATCCCAGCTACTCAGGAGGCTGAGGCAGGAGAATCACCTGAACCTGGGAGGTGAAGGTTGCAGTGAGCTGAGATCACGTCATTGTACTCCAGCCTGGGTGACAAGAGTGAAACTCCAAAAAAAAAGAAAAAAAAAACCCACCATTGACAACCATAATGAAAATAAAAAATAATTAGAAATAAATTTAAGGAAACTTTTGCAAAATTTCTACATGGAAAATTATAAGACACAACTGAGAGTTTTTCAAAAAAACACTAAATACTTTGAGAGAGACAAAGTGTATTGATAAAAGGAATCAATATTAGTAAGATGTTAATTTTCTCCAAGTTAATCTGTAGATTCAACCCAATTGTAATCATCACCCAAGCAGGCATTTGGTAGACATTTACAAGCTGGTTTTAAAACTTAAATAGAAATGTTGAGGGCTTAGGATAACCAAAACAATCTTGAAAAAGAACAAAGTTGGAAGACTACTGATTTCAAGAAACACTATAAATCTTCAGTAATGTAAACAATATGAATAGACAGATGGAACAGAATAGATTATCCAGAAACAGACTCCCTCTATTGATTTTTAACAAAGGCACTAAGATAATTAAATAGAGAAGAGATGTATTTTTAACAAATGATGGTGAAAAAAACTGGATATCTGTATGGGAAATAATGAATCTCAATCTTTTCTTCACAACATACACAAAAATTAATTTGAGTTGGAGGATGGATCTAAACATAATAGTTAAAATAATAACATTTCTATATGAAAATATAGGAGAGTTCCTTTGTGACTTTAGGCTAGGCACTGTTTCTTAGACAGGACAAAACATAATAACAATAAAAGAAAAACTGATAGATTAGACTTACTTAAAATTAAAACTCTTATTTACAGGAGACTTGTTAATAAAATGAAAAGGCAGGTACACAAACTGGGAGAAAGTATTTGTAATGCATGTAACTGACAATGTATGTGAATCCAGAAAATGTAAAGAATGTTTACAACTTCTAAAAAACATGAAGGAATTTTGAGTGCATATTACCAAGTGAAAGAATCCAGTCTGAAATGACTACAAACTCTATGATTTCAACTATCTGACATCCTAGCAAAGGCAAAACTAGAGAGACAGTGAAAAGGTCAATGGTCACCAGGCATTTAGGGCGAAGGGGAAAGGGATGGACTGGGATGGACTGGTAGGGCACAAGGCATTTTTAGGGCGGAGTGAAATTCTTCTTCCTGATACTGAAATGGTGGCTACATGACATGGTACATTTGTTAAAATCCATAGAACTGTACAACACAGAGAGTGAACCCTAATGTAAACTATGCACCTTAATGAATAATAATGTATCAATATTGGTTCATGAATTATAACAGATGTACCACAATATGCAAGATGTTAATATTAGAAGAAACTGTGTACTGTGGAAAAGAGAGTAGATGGAAGCTCTTTGTACTTTCAGTGCAATACTTCTGTAAACCTAAAACTGCTACAAAAGAACAGTCTATTTGTTAACAATAGAGAGATCTGTCTTTTGAATAAATCATGTTTGAGAGATGCTAGGTTAAACAAAATTAAACCAGTTTTTTTACTGAAGAGCTTTCCAGAGCCTTTTACTACACTGATCTGTACTGGATTCTCTATAAGGGAAATTGTGAGTGCCGCTTTTCCCATAATTGCTTAACTGAAAAACTTGTCTTTTTAAAGTAGTTAAGGAACTTCTATTCTTCAGAACACATTTTTGGGAGTAATGTAATGTAGCAATGAATTAATAATTTTTAAATACATTTTCTATGTATGCCTGAATAGAAAATTATGCCACATATAAGGCAATCTCTTCTTTTTCCAGTAACAAAAGTCTAAAAAGATTATTATTTTGATCAACTTTAAAACATCAAGTTTTGGAGAATATAATTGAAATAATCAACCCTTGATTTATAATATTTAATTTCTTAATTTACTTATAAGTATTTACATGTGAAAATTGATAAATATATTACCTTATTTCACTCATATTTAATAAAACAACTTTATTCAAATTTTTCACATGCAACTTCAACATTCACCTCTCTGACACTGGGTATCAAGAGGCAAGGTGACCCTAGATGTAACATGTTAAAGATGGTAGAACTTCCCTCAATCTCAGCCTCTGAATGATGCTTGCAAAAGAATCATCCAAACACAAATACCCCTCAGGGCTCTTATGAAAGCAAGTCTCATCCCAGATTCCATAATCTAAATCAGGTCTGTATGCAGTGGGGTCTCCTTGGGTCTACTTCCTCAGGTACAGTTCCTCTCAGTCTGACTATTTGTGAACTAAAGAGTTTTCTGCTCCCTACCCACCAGACAAAAAATGGTACCAATACAATAATCAACACAGTCATCTTGGAAGTAGCGTTAACAGTTTTCTACAATGGAATCGTCATTCTCACTTTCACCTAAGTTGTTTGAGATAGAGGACTAGCACTTTTTTGGATTTATATATAATATTGTCACTGGAAATTTTATCCTAAGCCATATTCTTCCAACCAATTCATATAATAGATATCTATTCTATTTATTCTGCAAGTGCATGCTTTATCTCTACAACATAACCACTTAAGGTATTGATTTTTAAAGAACACTTTAAAATCAAATTTAAAAAAATAAAATTTAACATATACATTGTGAGATTGTACACTAAGAAATAATTATGAAATAATTTGTTTCCTTTTGTTATTAAGACTTTTTAAACCAGTTTTGTTAGGTGACCTCCATACAACATCCCAAACTAGCACTGATTATAGTCATTTCAAGCTAGTGTTTTTCTTCCGAACTGTATCACATTGTCTAATATAAAATGCTTGTTTGAATGTTTTGTAATGTTTGAAGGATTTTACTATAAGGCATGTTCTTCCTTTCTGAGTACTAATCTTGAAGAAAACAGCTTGCTTTTTATTAAGACATTGTATTAGTTTGCTAGAATTGCCATAACAAATACCACAGACTGGGTTGCTTAAGCAACAGAAACTTATTTTCTCACACTCCTGGAGGATGGAAGTCCAAGATCAAAGTGTTGGCAGGTTTGGTATTCTTCTGAGGCCCTTCTCCTTGGCTTGCAGATGGCCTGGAATCTCAGAATGTGACCATATTTGGGAAGAAAAGATCTTTGTAAATGTGATTAAGATAAGAATTTTGAAATGAGATCATCCTGGATTAGGATGGACCATAAATCTAATGACAAGTGTTCATAAAAGGGAAAAGAATGGAAGAAGACACACCAAGAACGTTATGTGAGGACAGAGGCAGAGATTGGAGCAATGCACCTACAAGACAAGGGGCACCAAGAATTGCCAGCAGCCACCAAAGCTGGATCAGAGGCATGGAACAATTCTCCCCCAAGGCCTCCAGAAAGAACTGGCCCTGCCAACACCTTGACTTTGAACTTCTGGACTCCAGAACTGTGAGAGAATGCAATTCTGTTGTTTTAAGCCTCCCCGTTTGTGGTAATTTGTTGCAGTTGCCACAGGAAACTAATATACCTGAACATCATATTCTGGAGTCACCACAATTGATTCCCTTTCTCTTACTTTCCATAAAAATGTGGATGCTCACGATGTTCACTTCAATTCCCCATATGGTCCTAAATCATCCCAAAGAGATGCCACTAAATTCTGTCTACTGAAGCAAAAAATTGGGCCAATTCATTTCATCTTGTGTTATTTTA
Source organism: Gorilla gorilla gorilla (assembly GCF_029281585.2). NCBI lineage: Eukaryota > Metazoa > Chordata > Mammalia > Primates > Hominidae > Gorilla > Gorilla gorilla. The sequence goes on along the minus strand of NC_073231.2, from coordinate 101,536,382 downwards.
ATTGTAAAAGAAACCCATTAGCAATGTAGTAAGGTAGGGATCTGGAGGATGAAAATTGAATCTGTTTTAATGTCACTACAACTTATCACAATAGGTTACTTGTATATTCCCTTCTAGTCATAAACATACAGATGCATATATAATGCAAACGTGTACTCACAGCTGCAATCGTGTCATCATAGATTGCGCTTAAAGAGTACTCCAAGATAGTGTTCTTACCACAAAAAAAATAAGTAGGTGATAACTTAATTAGCTTGATTTAATTATTCTACAATATATACATGTATTAAAACATCACATTGTTCCACACAAATATATACAATGATTATTTGTCAATTAAAAATAAATTTTTAAATACTGAAAATAAAAGAGTACTCCAAGGTAAAGGCTTAACTGAGTTTGTTGCATCTTTTGTATCATAACTAGTGAAGATACTAATTTTACACATTTAATATAAAAAACAGAGCTTGGTCTAGTCCTTTGAGAACATTAGATGTTGGTTACATGAGTACAGTATGTATTTATGAGATGGTTGAACCTTATAAAACAGTTATTAATAAATAGCACATGTCTAAGTTGTCAGGCCCTTTTGTAAAAAGACCCAATTTGAAACAAAATTAGCAGGAAGAGTTGATAACTAGGGCATAATTGTATAAAAATGTGAGTTTTTCTCAACTTAGGAAATAGTCAACATTTTATTTTTGCTGTCATCAGCTAATTGTGATATATGTAAAGAATGTCATAAATTTTCCCATTGGGTAACTGTGAAAGACATCATACATGAAATTATATTTTATGGTTCCTCTAACAATACCAGAACCAGAGATTCATGGGCTACCAATTAGCTGCAAGCCTTGCTATCTGTTGACTATGTTTACTTTTTTGATACCTGGAAGTAGATTAATAAATCCTCATATATGCTTTTCAATCGGCACACTGAAAGAAGTCAGCTGCCTGGCACGCATGCACAATCCATGTGGTCTGATGTGATTATTCTGTGACTCATCCTAGAACTCTCACTTCTGCTGCCATCAGTATGGTCCCGTCCTTCCTGCAGTAGTCATTACCCGTAGCAATGAATCAAAGAATCAACATAAACTATTCTGTAAGCCAGACTCACAGCATTTGGTGTTAGGCAGTTCTTGGCTTTAATAGGCCTTTCTCCTACTTTATAGCTGGGAAGTCTGTGTCTGGGTTCTTCTGGCTCTCCTATGAGTCTTGAAAACATTGACACTGATCCCTGAGAAGACTTGTCAACACTCACTGAAAAATCAGGTTGCATTCTGTGAAATGAATGAAACAAAAGGTGACCCCTTCCTCTCGTCACTCATTCCATAGTACAACAACTAATATTTTGGAATAATGTTTGAATGCTAGGAAACGTGCTAAAGGTTTCATGGTCATGATCTCATTTAATCCTCACAATGACCCTAAGGATTGTCTCCATTTTACAAAAGATGAAAACAGAGTTTAGAGAAGTTAAGAAGTTTGCAGACTTAACAAGAAGTGGAGACAGGCTTCTGACTTGAGTCATTTTTGCTGCAAAGCCTGTGTCCTAGCTGCCACCCCATGTTGCTTCCCCGATGAACCAACTAAAAGACCACCTGAGTATCCACTTGTACTTTTCCAATTTCGTCATCTAATTGTACTAATGATCATTCATATCTTGCTCTGGGAATGAATAGGAGATCAGAGGACTTGCCATAATACATCTTTGGTCTGAAAGGAATTAAAAAGTGTCTCTACTTTTAGATATTGGCAACTATCTCAAAGTCATCAAGAAATAAATGTTTCCATGCAGCTTTGTAATTACTGTCTACATATTCTTAAAGGATTCTTCATGTTCTATTTGGGCAGGTGATGCATTTATCTTCAAACTTCTTCATCTGGCTTTGTTTATTTATTTAGGGACATTTTCTCTTTATTATGAAAATCCTTTAGGTGGCCTACACTGAATAATTAGAGGCTGGCATTTGACACCATGTAAGACTCTACCAACAAGCTATCGATTTCTGGATTTTCCCATGTACAAGGGTATCTTAATCCCAAGCATTAGTCTTTCTTTGCACATTTGTGAGAGCTGTCTGATAGTGAAAGCAAAAATGAAGCCTTCGCTTCCTCTATAAATATTTGTGCAGTGACCTCTGACTATTGGCCAGCCTGACTGCCAACACCCCATTAGAAGTCATCCCTTTTACAATCAACTACTATCATTTGATAACCTCTTGGGGTTAAGAGTACAGATGTGAGATCTCGGAGATTCCTGACGGGAATACCTCATATCCCAAGTATGTTTTCCCTTGAAAATGACATCACCACAGGGATACATTTTTCACATAATTTGGCTACCATGTTATGAAAGCTTCCTTAGAAATATAAAGAAAGAAGTACTCTGCAGCTCAAACCAATTTTTTCAGAATCCAGGAATAAAAGAAAAAAACCTTAGCATATAATTAGGCTTAGATGGTTTTGGTGTGGCGAAGTGACAAGGACAGGCCCAAAATAGGTCATTAAAAAGACTGCATTATATAACTTTTTGTATCAAATTCTAATGTTATAAAAGCTGACAGTAAATAGTTTTTGCTTAGAGGATAGTTTTTAATACTTCTGGGTTGGAGGATAGCATTGATTAGAGTTATGTGAAAACTTGTGCTCCTAAACAGAGCAGTCAAATGGCTGCTGTGGGTTCAGATTTTCATCTCCAAGTTTCTTCCCACCTGTTATTGCTTTATGGATAAATGTCACCGAGGTAGCTCTATAGCTACCTCTTTGATTTAAAGTACTGAATTCCTCCTAAAATGCTGCAGCAGTAAGATTATAGGACTGAGAGACTGGGCTATGAGGACAACCTTCCCCTTTGAGAACTAGAAACAGATGGCTATGATAGAAGAAATATATATGACAGGTAAATTTCTCATCTTCTAGTCCCCAGGGCTGTATGTGTGTGCGTGCATGCGTGTGTTCTAACATAGTTTTCTTGCAAAGTGTAAAGTTGGAAAACATGCATTAAATATTTATTAAGGACCTCCTACATACTATCTTCTTGGTAACACACTCCCCATGCAGAGATAATAGTAGTTACAACAGTAATAATAGATCACTTTTACTATGGAATTACTATCTGTCAGGCTCTGCTCTAAGCACTTTACAGGTGATTCTTCATTTGGTTGTTGTGCAGACAAAGAAACTGAGGATCAAAGCCATAAACAAACCAAAGATGCACAGCTAATAGAAAATAGAGCCAGAATTCAAATCCAGGCCACCTGACTAGAAGTTACATTCTTAACCACGATGTTACACATCTTTGTTCATGTTTCTCAGGAGCTCAAAGCCTGGTGAGAAGAGAGGTGAAGCCGGAAATTATTTTAGAGATCTGCAGAAAAAAAGTGAATGCACAAATAAAGATGCTGTCTCTCTTCCAAGTGCAGGGGCCCAGAAGGACTTACAGGATTGAGGTTAAAGCTAAGGCATGGAGGGGAGAAGCCTTCTCAGGTGGGCGAGCTGAGGAAGGGGCTTTTGGATAAAGGGAAATAGAGAATACAGATGTGGATGTGTGAGACTGAGTAGAGTGCAGAGTCACTACAATGGGTCAGTGTTATTAGAATGTGGGGCATGTAAAAATGTGTAGCTGGTCTGAGATGAGCTGAATGGATGGGCAAGAGGAAAAGAGGGAAGGGCCTCACATCCTATGCCACAGAGTGAGGGGTTTTCTAACCTCTAAGAGTCTATGAAGGACTTGAAGCAGGACATTTATATGACCTGATTTTTATTTTAGAAAAGTAACCCTACGGTCCGTGTGAGCTCAGATTTGAGGGGGCCAAGGCTGAAGGCAGGAGAACAGTTAGGATGTCACAGAACTATTCAGGTACGGGATACAGGGTTCTAAACATAGCAGTGGTAACAGGAATGAAAACATATCTTTTAGAAATGTTTTGTGCTAGGATCCATAGAAATGAGAGGCTGCTGGGTTTAGATGTGAGGGTGCAGGAGAGGGTGAGATCACGGTAGGCTCTCAGGCTACCAGCTTGAGTAACTGAGTGGATGGCGAGGTTGTTCCTTTCTATACAGTATATAGAATGGAGAGCAGGTTTGGGGGTGAGAAGACCCTTGAGTTCTGCTTTTGAACTCACCTCTTCACTTCCTTCTCTTCACCCATCTCACTCTCTTCTGAGCTCCAACGTCACCTCTTGATGTGATTATGTGAATCTTTACCTTCTTATATAATCATTTAGACCTGTCTTCCATACGCGACTATGACCTCCTTGGCAGCAGAAATTATCATGTATTCATCATGCAGTAAATTTCTGTTCAATTAGTGAATGAATAACATAACCTTTTTTAATAAATGATAGTGGAACATTGAAGGGAAACTACCCTGTAATGGCCAACCATTTATCCCTACTCTGACATCAAAATACTTAGAATAAAATGAATTATTCTTTTACAAAATATATTATGGGTTTGAAAGCATTGATTGTACTACCCCTCTGAATCTAATCTGTTATGTTTCAGTTAGAAAATCCCCATTAGCTAAAAATGTTTCACATGCAACATAATTCCCATATACTTTTATCTTGCTATTTGCCCTCCTCTGGGCATGTTCCAATTTCTCTGTGTTCTTCTTAAATTGTGATATTCTGCTAATCTGACCCACACATAAGACAATATGGCCATTACTTCTAAAGAGGGGTGAAAATAAATTATTTTAATCACAATCTACAATTATTTTTTACAAAGAAACTGCATTTAGGAAATTAAATCAGTAAGTGTCTTGTGGTATAAGGTAAGATTTTGAAGGTGTGGGTTAGTGGGAGTTAAGTAGCCAAAAGATGTAACTAAACTGTTTTATCTTGGAAACTCATAGAAATTGTGGATAGAGGAAAAGTAAGGATGGTTAGTCTAAGGAATTATTTTTTGGGAAAATTTAATTGAAATATAACATACCCTAAAGTGCACAAATCCAAATTGTACAGTCAATGAATTTTTACACAATGAAGACACTCAGACTATGAAATAGAAACATTATCAACACACAACCCGTTTTGTCCCCTTCCCACCAAAGGATGTACTAACTGTTATAGGACTTTTTTCTCTGTCCTCTAACAATAAGCCTTCACTAAGGTCCTAGCATGGATTCTCCATTCATGATGTCTCTGATAAGCAAGTTGTCTTAGGGTAAAAGAGTTGTGGCTCACTAATGCTAACTGATTATCAATCTAGGGCTTCAGATTCTCACCAGATGTTAGCAGGTTTCCTCCCTCCGTGGGGCTTTGTCTCCCATGCAATGGGAAGTTTTGCTTTGCAAGGCTTTAGCTTAGTCTTTAGCCTTATGCTGCACCCACCTCTGGAATCCAGGGAAAGATGCTCCTCGGCTTGCCAATATTGTTGCTTCTGTCCCATGTGACCACCAAAATCTCTGCTGATTTATTTGTCCTCCAACCGGGATTCTCTACCCAAGCCAAACCTGGATCCCCACACTCACCTTCACCAAGAATCAAAAAATGCCCCCAGGACCAGCTGTATTTCCTCAACTTTTCTCTGAATATTTCTTCCCTCTCTGAAAGTATATACCTTTTAGTCTTCAACACTTCTGATCTTCTCTGCCTTTAAATATCTGGAATCAGCAAACTTTCCTGTCAAGGCCAGATAGTAAATTTTTTTTTTTGGCTTTGAAGGCCATAACAGCCTCTGTCACAATGGCTCAACTGCGTGCAAAACACAAAACAGCCATCAGACCCACAAAAAATAGGCATGGCTGGAATGGGCCTGTGGGCCATAGTTTGCTAACCCTTCACATATAAAATTATTTTACTTACTAGTTCTAGTTCTTCTCAATGAGATTACTGTCCCCCATGATCTATTCTACCCTAGCTGGGAGAAGAACACTGCCAAAGGACATTTAAGAAGAAGCATGTCTAATATGTAATCTGAAGTTCACATGTGGCTATGATGTAAAACCTTCTCTTTATTTCCCTAAACTTTCAGCAAACTTTTCTGTACATGAAAATACTTCTGTGGGTAGGATTTGTGTGTGTGCTTGTGTGTGTGTTTGGGGGAGGGTGGGCATGTGAAAGTAAAGGGGCTGAATTCAATTTGAGATTCATAAATTTTGGTGCTTTAGGAAGCCAATAAACAATACTTCATTTTTCTCCACCTGGTGTCTAAAATAATTGAGAGGTAGACAAAGGAAACATGAAAATGGAGCTCAAAATATCACTTTCATTAGTGATAAGCTAGTTGTACGAGGTTTTTTGTTTTTTTTGTTGTTGTTGTTGTTTGGTCACGTGTTTTTTTGTGCCTTCTTTTGGATGAATTGAGTGCTCTTTCTGATTCCTACTACTTTATGATCTCTGTTGTTGGTTTATTAACTGTGTGTGTGTGTTGTGTATGTGTGTGCTGTTTTTATAAGTAAACTTTTATTGGAATACCACTACACCCATTTATTTATTTATCGTCAATAGATGCTTTTGTACCACAACAGTAGACCTCAGTGGTGTGACAGTGATCATATTGCCTGCAAAAACAAAAATATTTGCTATCTGGCTCTTGATAGAAAAATTTGCTAATCCTTACTATTAGGTTTACAATTTATACCTTAATTCATCACAGTCTCCCTATGACTATGGATTTTTCCATGGATCCTTTCATTTCTGTCATTTTTTTTGTTTTATGTGTGTTGAAATTATGCAATGGGGTACATACAGATTTAAAAGTGTGATTACCTCATTTTATAATGATTTCCTTATCATTATGAAATGTCCCTGATTATCCCCAATGAAGTTTGTCCCTTTAAAGTCCAAATATTCCGATATAAGTATAGCTACCCAAAATTTTATTCAGTTAGTTCTTACATTATGTGTTTTCATCCTTTTATTCTTAAATTTTCTGATCTTTGCATTTAAAGTACATCTCTTATTAACAGCATATTGTGAAGTTTTACTTTTTATCCAGTTTGACAATCTTATTCTTTTGCTTATTTAGTCCACTTACATTTAATGTAATTACAAATATTGTAGGGCTTGTACCTGCCATCTTGCTAGCTTTCTTCCTCCTTTTTTGGTCATCTATTTTATATTACTTTAGTTTTTGGTTTTTTTGTCTCCTTATAGGTTAATTAAACATTTATTATTCTATATTCTATTTCCCCTTCTCTAATTTGTTAGTTATACACACTCTTGTTTTCTTTTAATAGTTACCCTAGAATTTATGATGTGACTTATTAGAATCTAATACAGATTTCTAACTTTCCCACTTCCCAAATACTTTTAGACCTTTTAAACTCAGTTGATGCCTTTCTCTTTTATTCGTTATTTTATACATATTAGTTGTAAATGTATTTGAAACTTCAAAAAGACATCATTATAATTGTTTTCTACAGCCAATATATACTTGCATACCCACATATATATTTATATATAATATTTGCTTATTTACTCACATACATATCTTTTCTGGTATTCTTTTTTTTTTTTTTTCACTCCTGCCTTTTGAGTTATCCTTCTGGGGTCATTTTCTTTTGCCTGAAGAAGTCCCTTGAGTATTTCCTACAGTAAAGACCTACTGGCAATTAATATTTTGGGTTGCTGCTTTTCTGAAAATATTTTTATTTTGCCTTCATCTTTGAAGAATATTTTCACTTCCCCTCCCCCTCCACCATTTGGGCCTGCAGAGACAATACTCCATTTTCTTCTGGCTTCTATAATTTCCTTTGACAAATCAGATGTAAGTCATTTCTGTTTCTTTGAATTTTTTTTCTTTTCTTTTTTCCCAATGCCTCTAAAATCCTGATCATACGTTTAATTTAAAAGTTTGATAACTATGTGCCTACATGTGGTTATGTATGTGTTTATACAGCTTGGGGCATGCTAAGCTTCTTGAATCTGTGGATTAATGTCTTTCTTCAATTTTGGAAAATGCTTAGTTATTATCTCTGACATTCTCTCTCCCTTTATTCTAGAAGCCATTTATACACATATTTAAGTAGTTCTCACTTCTCTCTTACGCATTTTTTTTATTCTTTTTTTCTCCCTGTGCTTAGGTTTGAGTGTATTTTTATTAACGTGACTTCTAGGCCACTAATTCCTTTCATCGGCTGTGACCCATCTGTTGCTAAACATCCAACAAGTTTTAAAATAATAAAATGGCTTGCGATGGTCATCTCAACTGAGTAGTCCTCCACTCTCTAGAATTTTAGTTCATCTGTTCTTCACAGTTTTCACAGCCCTGCAATGTCTTTAAAACATAATTCTTGTAAGTTACATTTTTTCCATTGTTACAAAAGAAAAATTGACCTACCGCAACCTATTTTATTATACTTGAAGTCAGAAATTTCTTGAAAGACTATTCTTTATTAGTGAGCAAACTGTTGCAATATGTTTAATCCAGTACTCAATAAATATTTACTGCGTATCTTTGTATCTGTAAGGAATCCATCTGGCTGTGGGTAACAGAAAACCTGACTATAGAGGCTTAAAGAAATAAGGGTTTCTCTTGCTCACCTAATACGAACTCTGGAGTTAGGTAGTTACTGATATTGTTTCAGCAGCTCAGTGATGTCAGTGTTGATGTCTTTGAAATTATCCTGGCCTTTTCTTAGTTCATCTCATCTCAAGGTCACCAGATAGCTGCAGCTCTAAATAATATTTCCACATCCTAGTCAATAAATAGGTTTAGAAGGAAGGAACATGACAGTCAGCTGTGTTTGGGTTTTTTGTTTTTCAGGAACACAACAGCTATCCAAAACCTCTGAGCTAAATTTGGATTTTATTTGACTGATCAGGCTGTATCATATAGCCACCACCAGTAGTAAGGGAGGGTGAAAAATTTGGTACCCACCTAGGTAGAAGTTGACTGGGTAAAGAGTAAGTGGGTAGGCAAAGAAAATATAAGTTCAAAGGACAATAGGTGAGGAAACATATCAGGCTTTCAGAAGCAAGAAACAGAAAACCAAGTTAGTATGCTTCAAACAATAAGGTCACTAATTATCTCACATTACAACACACCTGGAGGAAAGGTAGAGTAATTTAATAGTTCCACAAGATATTATTTTATCTTCCCATTCTGCCACTCTCAACAGTGATCAGTTCCACTCATAATCGTAAGTTGGCCCTAGCAGCTCTAGACATCATATCTTTACTCATCAAATTCCAGAGGTAATGATAGGAATCATTCCTGTCTTTGATCCCAAAAACCTTCAACAAACTTCTTCTCAGTCAGTGGTGACACTAATTGTCAGAGTAAAAATTTGTCAAATTAGTGTCACATAATTAATATCACTGATGTGCTTAAATCAGCTATTTTGAAAAGGTAATGAGTTGACTATAATTAAGGTTTATCCCCAGTAACTAGGAAGAGGCCCAGCCTTCTCTGAAGATATATCTGCCGCAGAACAAGTAAATACATTTAGGATTCTTTAACAAGGAAGAACGGGAAAATTACTATACATTCTGCAGTGTTTGCTACAGAGGGCATGAGACACTCAGGAAATTCAAATAATTCAGTATGTTTGAAATATAAAGAAGAAGATTGGAAATGAAGTGAATGGAAAATCAAGGTCAAGCCAGATCTTGATGGGCCTTTAAAGTCACCAGCCTGAGTTTAGACTTTCTCCTGAAGGCAATGGGAAGCTATTGTACTATTGTAAGCAGGGGAATGACACAATTAGACTGGAAATAAAAGTCTGGATTTATTATGAAGAATGAATGGATGGGACAAGATTAAAGACAAGAGGGCATAAGGAAACATAAGGCATGGCTGTCAAGTAATGAGATGGTTTCCACATGACTTGCAAATAATATTATACTAGCTAACATTTACTCGAATTAGCTCATGCAACCTTCATGGTAACCTGGTGAGGAAACTGAGACACAGAGGTTAAGTAACCTGCCCAAAGTTTAAAAGTTATGGCAGAGTTGGGGCTGAAACTCAGGAAGTCTGTCTCCAGAGCCTATAAGCTTAACCGCCATGCTGTAAGCCTTACCGTGTTAGCTTGGAAGTAAGTCTCTAAGAACTCTTGCATAGTCCCTGATTTTAGGCCACTGACTAATACTCCTAAGAAAACAAGATAAACCTAAGGAGGAAGTATGGCTGCATAGGGCTCTGGGTTCAAACCTTGGTTCTGATGCTCATCAGCTGCAGCCTTGAATGAGCTTCCTGAGTCTTCTGAGGCTCAGCTTCCTCACCTATATAGTAAAGGAGGCCATTTCACTTTGAATATTTGTGCAGATTGAATTAAATGGGAAAATGTTTGAAAGCTTTCAGCACATGGAAGACTCTCAAAATTGTTCAACCCTTTCTTGTCTTTTTCAAATAGCAATACCATGGTGAAAGAGACATTCCAGATTATTTGATATTCTAGAAGGCAAGAAGTGATGTGTGATTGCTAATGAGGAACACAGAAGACCAGCACTAGAGCAGGAGTTTAAACCTGGGCATCCATGAGCTTGAGGAAAAAAAAAAAATCACATCTTGTTTTTTATCAGTGTCTAACTGAAATTTAGCCTTTCCTTCATTCTTAACTATAGGCAACAAATCTGAGTGGCACTAGGAATACCTGTGCCTCAGGCCAACAGAAATCAAATAAAGTGCCTTCAAATCACATTTCAGTTATTACAGATGTCAAAACATTTTTGACACTCATCACTACTTTGAAATTACATCAGTTATTAGCTCTGCCATTAAATCTTGTAATTTAACAAATTGATAAGGTATACACACGTTTCTATTGCTCATAAATGAAAAAAGTATTTTGATAATTCATTTTCAATGAAATGGGTTTCCATTGTAATCCTGTGTTTTTTATTTTATGTATCTAAAAACATTATTTTGAGAAGTCCATGGGCTTCACCAAAGGCAAAAGGGAGTCCATGGCACAAAATGAACTTCTGCACACGAGGACCTCAGCCAGTGGTGCGGGCGGACTGCAGAGGGAGGAGGGCAGCATGAATCCTATCAGTCTCGTGCACCAGGAGTTTGGGGGAGGAAAAAATGCCCAACACTATCCCGCCTGTGACCCTTGGTAGAGCTGAGGCAGGATGCAGATGACCCGGCCCTGGCAGCTTCTGAGACTTTTTCCTGAGCATTCTTGTAAAACAGCAACCACATTGCCACATGTGCCTGGAATTTGATTTCCAGGCCAAGTATCAGCTTTTCCATGCTGAGACTCCCTCAGGTTTTGGCCCAGGTCCTCCCGCTGTCAAAGCCCAGCCCTTTCAATACCTCGACCACCTGCCAGAGAGAACAGATTCATGGAATTTTGGCCGGCACTTCTGAGTCACGTCCTCAGCCACAGGATTCCACCTGTGGCCCCTGGAGGCCTGGACTGCAAGGTGCCTGCAGATAAAACTGGCGCTGACCCGGCCCCAGTCAGGGCAGCGTGTCCTTCCCTGATGGGTCAGGAGACTTTACAAATTGGGCCAATTTCCTCCTCTCTGCTCCAAAGAGGCATTTTCTTCTCAGAGAGCGTGTCTGAGTTGTTTTAATCTTATCTAGAAATCTTAGTTTCTACCAAGTTATTCTTTTTTCTAGAATCCAACAACAAATTTACCACAGGAAATGGTAGGGAGAAAGTCTTACGCAATGGGAGGATATTGTTATAAATAGGAGTCCTTGCTGTGACTTTCTTAAATAAACAGGTTGCTAATGTTTTCAGGCAGTGGTAGAGCTACTGTTCAGAGACTGGTAAGAATGTTCTCCTTGTAAAACAGAATCACTCTCCTTCCAAACTACTGCTTCTCCAAAAGTAAAATGAACCCCATTACAAGCTTGGTTCGGGGAAATGGTCCCACTTCACCTGACTAGATGAGGGAAGTAGGCCAACCTTCTAGAGATAATGACATAAGAGGTTTGTGTTGCAAAAGTGAGAAAAAAGCCCCCTGCCTCCCATTCCCTTCCCTCAGCCTTGCAACTAGGACCTGAAATTTTATAGATATAATACCATGACATATATTTACCTATTATTAAAACTTCTAATGTTTCCAAGACAGGAATACATTAAATTGTTCGATTTGTCTTCCCTTTATACTATTTATCTGATCCTTTTCAGTTAAGAATGAACTGACTGATAGCAAGAGAGAAGGACAATTTCATTAGATCCATTAAGAAGTCTTACAAGTCTACATCCAATGAGAAGAAGAGAGACCAAAGCAGACCCCTGGAAGAAATCAGCCATTTTTAAAGGGGTGGATCAAGGAGGAGTCCATAGAGATGAAAGAGGGCCATCCAGGTTCTGGCATCTAGTAAGCAGTCAATAAATATTTATTAAATGAACCAAAATGGAAGAATAAAACCATTGCTCCATCTTATCATTCTTATGTCAATAACTCCCTCCAAGCTCCATTTGAGGAGGAGTCGCGTCTTGGCTAAAATTTAATAGAATCTCTAGAATTGATTGTTTCAAAGCTTTTCCAATCTTTGGGTGACTAAGGGAATATCCATTAACAGGTAACTGACTCAGCAAGGGGTCTACTTTAATAACTTCCAGGCCCAAAGGAGTACACTTTAAAAGTAAAAGGGGGTAAGAATTAAATTTAAAACTAGGAAAAGGAGAGAATGAAGAAAATGAAATCACATTGCTTTTCATAACATGAAGTATTATTAGGTTGGTTGGTGCAAAAGTAATGGCGGGTTTTGCCATTGAAAGCTATATTTGCATTGCAGATAGAGTTGTAAATTATAAGGCAGTTAGAAAACTCTCTATTTGTTTATAGTCTATCATTGCCTCTAAGAATTAAAATCTGTCCATCAGAGTTGTACTTATACAAGGGTTTCAACATGGCAAGTGAAGATCTTTCCAATTATGTTGGATAGCTAGATGAATGGAGAGGGCTAGATGGATGAATGGAGGAAAATATGAAGGAGAGCATATGTTAATTGAATGTCTACCAAGAACACTGTATAATATTAGTATTGATGAGTTTTTATTCATCACAGATTAAATGCAGTATATAATTATGAGGAATTACCTTTGTATTTTAGTATTAGCAGAAAAAAATAAAGTTTCAGTTCTTCTTTTCTAGACTAATCTTATCTTTGGCTTTTACTATACCAATGAGTTATGGTGGAAGATACGGCTTAATACAATATCAAGTGGAGTCAAACAAACCTGACTTTATATTTTAGATCTGTGTACCAAATCTTTAAATCCTCATAACGTAAACACATAAAAACAATTTTTTCACAGAGTGTCTGTGTTTAATCCCATAAAGAATGCCAAAAATATTTTGACCTAACATCACATTTTAATGAGTCCCACATTCTCAACTAAATGGGTTTATCAGCATGATGTCCTCAAATTTTAAAAAAGAAGCATAGTTTTAGCTAATATGTATTAATAAATCCAGATACTCAAACCATAAAGTCACTTGGGAAATGAATGAATTATCCAGTTGGCCTAAATTGATTTAATTAACCTGATCATTGCTAAATCTAAATTTCTTTCTGCCCATTAGAATAATTGCTAATGCAGATTAGAATAAACAATGGAAAAGTCCAAAAGTCTAAAACATGCAGTAGAAATATCACTTCATTAGCAATTCTTGGATACTTTTAGTTGAGAGCTAGGCAGAAATAGTCCCTGTCAAATTTTTGGGTTGCTAACAATTAGGAATTAGAGTTTTCATTTTCCATGCCCTGATAGTTCTACAAATTGAAAATATAATTTCTCTTTCCATGGGTAAATTCTAACTGCTGTTTTTGAAAAGAAAAAAAAAGCAATAAAAGTAGAGAACAAGGGCTTTCTGACTGTGGTGCTCAATGTCCTGCCAATTGTATTGCACATCGTTCTTCAAAATGCAGTTCAGTGTTTAATGCTAACTTAAAGTGATTTCATATGGTGTTACTTGCTCCTATGATTTTCAAAGATTTATAGATAATCTAATATACTCTTATTAGACAATTTAACTTAACAAATTTAAAGGAGGAACTGTTTTTGTAAATTCTTGTAGACCATTAATACCATTCACAACATTTCATCCCCAGATTATTTGAGACTTTGGGAACATGAGATTCTATGCGGGTAAATTTTCTAATTTAGCTTCTAATATTTTATCTATTGTACAAAAGTGAAAATGTGTGATTCAATTAAGGGGTAGCTTCAATTTATATAGCCTTAATAAAATTAGATTTAATGAATTAAAAAGTGGCTTACATCTCAATTTGTTACAATATTTAGCTTGTTACTTTAATATGGACTAAGATGTTCAGAGCTGTGAATTTGTTATTAATTTCCCCAACATCCCAGTGAGGAAAAGTCAGATCATATCCATCTTACTGATGGGGAAATTGGGTCATATAATGCTAAAATGTTTTGTTACGTGTCCTACAACTGTTTAGTATCAAATTTAGGAATAGATTTCTCCACTAACGGGAAGTGAACTCATTGAAAAATGACATTTTTGATTATGTGTTCTGCATGTTCCAATGAGAAAATGCTTGCAATTTAAACTAAAAGTATTTGGCTACGGTATGTGCACAAGGTCAGCGTTGCCCCTTGAATCTCCGCTATTTGATGGTTGCTCCTCATCTGTTCTGGGGATGGCTCAGATGCAACTTGTTGTTACAGGTTCCAGAGAAGAGGGAAAGAATAAATTACTAGTTGCATTCCAGGGATACATCTATTTTCCTCATTCAATTCTTTAGAATTTGTATGGTCCTGGCAAAAATAAAAATTCTACTCTTTTATTTTGGCATGGGAAGAATCAAGAGAAATTCCAATTATTACTAGCAACTTAAAGAAAATCTGCTTGCAAATATCATTGGTATTTTTAATCCAGAAATTTTAGGAAAAACAAATGTAATTTTTTCATCAACTAGGCATCTGGCTCAGTTATTCAAGGTGGCTTTTTGAGTATATGTGGAATGTTGTGGAAAATTCTACAGGGTTACAAACATGTCATAGCTTTACTATAGGCAGAGGCAGGAGAACAGAAATAGAAGCCACAACTTGGATTCCATACCACCCTTACCTTTATGATCCTTGAATATGTTATTTAAGTTTTGAGGGAGCTGATATTTTCATTTGTAAAATGAAGGCATTATGTGAAAATAACTTTAAGTATCATCATCTCTAAAACACTATTATTGTTAATCTAGTTCTGTTTGTTTGTTTGTGTCCTTGATGTGTTCGGTAGGCTTTAATGACAAAAAGACATTTCTGTAATAGTGTGAACATCTTTACGGTAACTCTTATGTTTTATTTCCACAGTTTGAAGCACTCTGTAAGATGGGATGAATTACAAACTTCAGGTCAAAATGAGAATTTTCTGAAAGCTCAAATCAGGCCTTCACCATACTTATTTGAGAAGAAGAAAATGTAAAAATATAATAATATTTCTATTATTAGAACACTAGTAACAAAACCTCCATGGAGTTATAAAAGTCTTTATCAGCAAATATTTTAAAAAGCCACACTTTGGGTAATTACTCCATGAAGATGTCTCTTTGAACCTGCATGAATGGCTCTTTTTGGTGATTTTTAAAAATTTTTTCATTCTTTCTTGCCTTCTCTTTATCTCTCTTCTCCTATAACCTTTTTTTCCCCTCAAATGGAAACCAGCAAATTACTATTGTTCTTATTAGGTTGGTGCAAAAGTAATTGTGGGTTTTGCCATTATTTTCAACTGCAAAAACCATAATAACTTTTGCACCAACCTAATATTTATAGTACTTTTGATAGGCATATGTTTTCTAATCTTACTTTTAAAAGTAGACTAGCCCAAATTTTCTCTTTAAAAAGCCCCTGAAATCACATCACTCTTTACATGTATGGTCCTTGATTGCCTGTGGGTATGTTGTTCACCCCGGCATTTGGCTGTTCTGATTGAGCTTCTCTGCATGGCTACATCTCCTGAAACACATCACAATTCACCATGGAAACAAATGAGTAGTAATGATGGTTATGTTTCAGCCCCAAAATTGCTCCAAACAACCAGGCCATGGCATCTTGTTTTCCTCAGAATTTAAGGAAAATGAATAAAACAGCATTAGTGTTACACTAAGCATGCTGTAGCTTTAAGCATGTCGTGATTCTGTAATGCCTGACAAAAGGCTAATACCTGACTCATTTCACTGGAAAATTCAGTATTTTAGCAAAACAGATTCATCTAAATGTGGCCTGAAACTACAAAGGAACCGAAAAACCAAGAAACAGCCCCTTTCAGTTGCGAAGTACAGATGCCTTTGCTTTTTCATTGGCAAGGGCAATAGTTTTTGCCATTAGATATTTTATTTTCAAGAAACAGCTGTCCAGTTTGGACTTGTCAGTTCTGTGACTATGATTAGTTAGAGATGTTAGAAACAGCAAAGTGACTCAAAGAAGTGGAGCCTACCAAGGCAGCGATCCCATACCCAACTGTAAGTATCTGGGGGGGAGGGGGAAATTACTTAATGGAAACTAAGATAATAATTTTCCTTCTGTGAGGGATTGTCTTGATATTTTCCTTTTCAGAATAAAAGCCTATTATAATTAGTAACTATTTTTAGACATATCATTAATTGCTGTATAAGGGGTGGGGGAGCATTTTGTTAACTCCTTGTTGGTTCAGAAATTCAGAACAAATGTGAAACAAGCAATGGCCTTTATGGCTTATAGATAATAGTGATAATTCCTTCATATTTGTTTTACTTTGCATTTTATGAATCATTCTATGCCTTGTATAATTTTTATCCTACTGGTAGATAATGAGAGTATCTCTATTCTAACTTCACAGATTATTGCTAGCCCAGGAGTGGGGAAAGTCCCACATCCTCAACTACCCAACTATCCTGCCTGCACTAAGGGTCCTGTTTCCACAGCTTCGATGACAGTTAGCATCTGTACATACAAAAAAAAATACTATTTACTCCATCAAATTGTTTCGTCTGTTAGCCTTTGTTCTTTGAGGAATGGGAATCAGTCTTTTATTTCTTTATTTATACCAGCTGTTAACTGAGAACACTGTAAATCCTCAATAACTTCTCCTTGATCATTTGATTCAATTGAGTCTAAGGTTGATGTAGAAGCAGTCAACAGAGGCTGAGTTTCCCAGGAAGTTATAGCCTAGCCTATAGCTGTCACTTCCTTATCTACAAGCCACTTGCTTTGCCCCTGCTGTGGTTTGAATATTTCCCAAAACTCGTGTTGAAACTTAACCCCATTGTGCTGATATTAAGAGATGGGGCCTTTTGGGAAGGGATTAAGTCCTGTGGGTGGCGCCTCATGGATTAGTGCTTTATGAAAGGGCTACCAGGAACTAGCTTAGAACCTTTTTGCTCTTTCATTCTTCTGCCATGTGAGAACACAGTGTTCATATCCTTTTGCTCTTTTCATCGCTCCCATCATGTGATGATACTCACATGGCACCATCCAGGAGGAACAGGCCTTGACCAAACATGCAATCTGCTGGAGCCTTGATCTTGGACTGCCCAGCCTCCAGAAATGTAAAAAAATACATTTCTATTCTTCATAAATTACTCAAAGATATTTTGTTACAGCAGCATAAATGGACTAAGGTAGTTCCATTGTTTACCTGCATTTATTACCAGAGCTCTTTTTTTTAGGTTAACTCTTGCCCAAAATTTATCAGAAACACTGTATCTCAGATGAAGACACAGCCTCTACATTCCAAAAGAGCAGAAATGCATACGCAGACTTCATCAAATGGTTAGGGTAACAAAGCAAATTTTTACAGGGCAAATGGGAAATATGCCCAAGATCAAAGTTTGTTCTGAAGTTAACATATAGTACACACACACACACACAGAGAGAGAGAGAGAGAGAAAGCATTAATTCTGACTGCCAATTGTCTTTTAATATCAATTTTCCCCTTCTCACTCAGAAAACTCTTAGGTTTTAGCTGGGCATAGAAGCCATGGAGAATAAAGACAACATTTCCAAGGTTTCTTTGTAGCTAGGTATGGCCATGTGATTAAGTTCTAACCCACGGGATGTAAACAGTTATGCCACATGCTTCCAGACAGTGTTCTTAAAAGGAGCACCTTCTTAAACCTCTTCTTGCTTTCTGCTGGTTTGAATGCAGGTGTAATGATTGAAGGTTAGCACTGTTTGGAACCATTATGTTGGTTCTTCTTGCTAAGGTTAGATTCTGAGTCCCTCATACCACAAACACCAGATCTTCCATGGACAATGTTTTACTGAGACAAAAATAAACATATCTTGTCCAAGCCACTATTGTTTTGGGTTTTGTGTCACCTGCAGCTACACCTAAACCTAATGGAATCACTAAAACTAGATTAGAAGAGCATTACAAATAAAAGTATGTGTGAACTTTCAGTTTCAGTTTAGACATAAAAAGAACATGGACATTGTCATTCCCATTCTTACAATAACGAAATGTTGGGCGATAAAAAGACTTTTCTTAGACTCATCAAAGAGCTAAGGTCACAGAGAAAATTACCTCCCATTATCCAGACAGAGAAGTACCTCTAGGGAGACAAAGGACCTGAGTATTTGCTTACTTGAAGCAAATGCCTCTGGAATATTAAAATAGAACTTTTGATGAATTCTGGAAGCAAACTGTGAGATAGCATCAAAGTGAGAAGTTTCTGGGGGCCTCCATGTATAACTAAACTTTTCTTTCAGAATCTCATCAGGCTGTTAGGGCAGGTCAAGGAGACAGTCCAAAAAGTTTCCCTTGGTGCTCTGACAGGAGGAGGGGAGAGTAGCCATGGTGAAATCCACTAAATTGTTTCACTCTCAGGCTTAATCTCCATGGAGGACATGTCAGACAGCAACAGTAAAACTCCATTCCAGCTGGGCTTAGGGATCTGTGTTCTACTCTATCCTATTTTACCTAAGAAAGCAAAGGAACAATCTACAGGGGAGAAGTTCTCACAAATGAAGACTGGGAAGACTGGAGAACACCTGCTGAAGGCTGGAAAGGGATACAGAGCAGAAAGAAGAAAGCTCTATTCCTACAGAAGGGACAGAAACACCTGTAAAGGCCACAACCCTAAAACACAGGCCCAATGTGCACTCCAAAGACTGAGGCTTAATCAAAAGATTAGAGAGTGCGTGGCCCCCAATACACACATGCTACCATTATGCTAATAATCCTCCAGTGACAATAGCATTAGTTTACAGCTAAAAGAGCTACAAGAGAAATATTATCTCTCAGGAGCAGCAAGAAAGGGAAGCCCCAAAGCTAAGAGTCAAGACAAAATAAAGTTACTAGAAGAATTTGAACCCTCTGGTATCCATAGCTAAAATAAACAAACTTAGCCCAAATGCAGGTCAGATTGACATAAATCCTCATATAAAAAATCTCTTTACCTTATTATCTATTTCCTTATACAATATGTCCAACTGTCACCAATAATTTAGAAGACATTCCAAAAATGTAGCCTGAAGAGACAAAGTAATCATCAAAACCAAACTCAGATATGACACAGATGTTGGAATTATCAGACAGAGAATTTAAAAATAACTAAGAATTAAAAAGTTAAAGGCTCTAATAGAAAAGGTAGACAACATGTGTAAGGGAAATGGCTGCACCTCAGTCAGGAGTAGGCCAAAGCAGCCTTCCAAGGCAGCATGACTCAGCGGGTTTGGAGTGCAGGCACACAACCCTGCACAGTATGTAACCATGCTATGCAAGGCACATTAGATGACCACTCACATGAGCTCATGCTTGGCTTGGAGCCACTATAGTCTGTAAAAGGTATAACTACCCTGCTGATGCTGTACAGGCAGTTTGGCTCACGACCAGAGAGAGAATAAAGCCATGTCAAGACTGCCTATGATTCCACAAGTGTTTTTCCAGCTACACCCCACCTGCCCACCAACTCCCCTCAGACCTCACTTTGGGCTAGAATCTGACAACATGCAAGACCACATGGGTAATGTCAGCAGAAGTAGGGAAACTATAAGAATCAAAGGATATGCTAGAAATCTGAAGGTGAGTGACAAAGAATGCCTTTGACAGGCTCATCAGTACACTCAATACAGATGTTAGAAGAATCAGTGAACCTGAAGATAAATCAATAGAAATCACCCAAACTGAAATATGAAGAGAAAACAAACAAACAAACACAGAACAGAATATCCAAAGCTATGGGGCAATATGAAATGGTATAGCATATGTATGATTGAGGTACCAGAAGATTAAGGAGGAACAGAAACTAATAATGGCAGAAAATTTTCCAAAATTACTGAGAAATAACAAACAATGGATTAAAAATCTTAGAGAACACCAAGCAGGATAAATACCAAACACACACACACACACACACACACACACACACACACACACACACACACACACAGTCATATAATATTCCAGCTGCAGAAAATCAAAGACAAACAGAAAATCTTGAGGGCAACCTGAGGGGTATAGAAAATTTCTTATTTACAGAGGAATGAGGTTAAGAATTATAAAAATAAAAATGTGATCTAAGGTAAAAGCAGGTGGTTGGTTTGTCCCTAAATATTTGAAGTGCCAAATAATAACTTTGTCACACTTGTAAAGCAAGAGCAGGAAACACCTTATTACATGGTTGATATATTTAATTGAGCAGCAGGACTTAGACACTGAATTACAAGGGTAGGGTAAAGATACATCACTCTGCAAGGTCAAATTGTTCATTTATTTTTAGTGATTCAGTCGATCCTCATCTGTTATAGAATTATCTATCTGCTTTATTTTTTTCTTTTTTTTTTTTTTTTTTTGGAGATGGAGTCTCACGCTGTACCAGGCTGGAGTGCAGTGGCACGATCTTGGCTCATTGCAACCTCCGCCTCCCAGTTTCAAGTGATTCTTCTGCCTCAGCCTCCCAGGTAACTGGGAATACAGGCACCTGCCACCACACCTGGCTAATTTTTGTATTTTTAGTAGAGATGGGGTTTCACCATGTTAGCCAGGCTGGCCTCAAAACTCCTGACCTCAGGTGATCCACCTGCCTCAGCCTCCCAAAGTGCTGGGATTACAGGCGTGTTATTTTTCAACTGCAGTACTGTTCCTGAATCATGGGAGTTGTCACATAGTTTCTAAGTAAAGGTCTAAAGGGAACTTACATTGCAGTACAGAGCTTTTTGTATGCCTGTTACATGACTTGAGGAGGTCTTCAGAAATGTATTCTAATCACAGAATATACCCTCTCCTCTGAAATTAAATAGAATTGTGGTAGAATATGTTTATCAGCAAGCTGGATAGAATTCAGTTCTGATTGCTTATCTACCCCACCCCCAGAAAAACCAGTTAGCTCAGTGTGGCAGGAGCTTAGGACCAGTTTATAGAAGTATATTGACGGGTTTTCTTGAGCTCAGACCTCGCACACAGCTATTGCATCTCTACTTTGTGACTGGAACACCTTCCCTCTTTGAGAGTTTTGTACGTTATCTACAGAATGAATGAGAGCAATGAGCTTGTACCTAAGCAATATCTGTTCCATGAAAAAGGTGCCATCCATGAACTCATCATCAGCCATTTAAGATGGCAATGAACGAAGTGAAAGTTAAACCTTCAGGTGTTATACTTGAAAAGTCTCTCATTAATTTCAAGAAATGAAAAAAAAAGTCTTGGAATAGATAATGGAAAAAGCAATTTCTGAACAATTTATGCACTAGTGTTCACATAATTGGACACATAAGACAAATTAAGCAGTAAAGAAATTCTTCTGACAGATTGATTTTCATCTGAGAAGTGAATGCTGTGCTTTGTCCCAGACTGGATTTATTCACAGGGAACGTTCTCTGCTCCAGTTTATACAAGTTATCTCACTTGACAGGCTCCAGAGAGACTTGGGACAAATACAGAAATCTCAGTGGAACAGTATAGAAAGCAAGAAATATTTCAATATGTAACATGGGCATTTACCTTTACATAAGTAGGCACACTTCTTTTCCAAAGAAATCAGAGGATTAAGGAGTTAATAAACTTGATTCCACAAAATTTAGGTTTACACAACCAAAAGACCTTAAAGCCAACATTTAATGTGCCTATTGTGTTGCAAATGTGTTTACATTTGCTCACTCTCCCAACTTTGTTACTGGCTATGTGTCATGTAATAGGCATACAAATAACTCTGTACTACAACATGAGTTTTTTTGTCTGGTGGACAAAGCCTCATCTGAAAGATAACGGGTTTCGACTAGATCTGGGAGGACAGATAGATATTCTCCTGCATTCCAAGGCTGATCAATTCATAGGAGCTGCCTGGAAAGCTGCAATGAAAAGGATCATAAAGCCATGTCCAGACCAAGAGAAGACAAATAAGTAGATAAGTAATGTCGTTCAAGGCCCCAGGAATAACAGCAAACATAACATATATTTCCAGACCCCAAATTATATGATCTCTAAGGCCAGATGTTATTCAAAGTTTGTAACAACTGGTACAACATAGGACTGGCTAATCAGAACAAACAATTGACCAATCAGATGGACACCACTTTAAAAACTGGCATGACCATAAATAATGTGGCTGTATTGGTGCACACAAGGTGAGATAAAACCTGACTCTACACTAATATTCAACAGCAACATTCTACAGTTATATTAATTCTCAGTGGCTTATTAAAATGTTTAAGAAGGATAGTTGGGATGGTCAAAATCCATTTGTAAGAGGTTGCAATTTCTAAAATTATGAGTAGTTATTTTCTTTCTAAATAGGAGACTGGAATTCGTCTCTGAGGCCTGGTAGTGGCCCCTTGGTTGAAGTTGTTATCTCTATGCAAAGATAAAGCAAGGATTTTATGCTGAGATGGAAAGATTCCAGGGATTATATGGCTATAGTATCTGTGTTATAAGATTAAATATTTTCATCATTATAGACAGAATTGCATCTCTGAAGCTTATAGTCTTTTTATAAAAAAATTGGAGTTTCAATTTCTCCAGGAATCTCAGAGCTGTGATCATTTAGCTTCCAAACAGAGGACATGTGCTACAGGGCAATTTCAGAGAAAAGGAAGGTAGGCTGACCCCTGGAGCATGGCAACTGGCTAAAGCTAATGAATGAAAAGAGAAACTTCTAGGGAAGTGGCCTGTGTGTTAGGGGAGCATAGTGTCTGGTTTTGGTGTCCATGTTACATTACATTGTTGTCACTGATGTTGTTTCCTGCATTGTAACTCCATTTGTTATCTGCAAATTTTCAATAACCTTCTCCTAATAGTTTGCTTATAGCTGTTTTCCTCTGGGAAATTAAGGGTCTGGTTTGCATGCATACTTTGGGCAAACATAAAGGGAGGGGAACAGCAGCAGCATGAGGAAAGCTGGTTTCCGCATAACAAAGACAACATCCAGAGAAGTGAAGCTGTGGTCAGGAGCAAGGCTGAGGGGATCAGACAACCAAGATGGACTTTGAAACTTAGGGAACTGGAAAAAACTGGGCTGCCTGTCATAAAATCAATGGGAAATTACACTATTAATTTTCTATTCAAGGATAGTGTGATTCCTTAAGACTAGAAATGCTAAAGAAGGTATTCGTTTAATATCCTCAGAATATTCTGTGCACAAGGACTGGAATATAGTAGACATTGAATGAAATATGAGAATGATTGCGTGAACACAGAAATGAATGCTGTTAATTCCACTCTTTTGTTTCTCCCCCTAACTCCTGCTCATTCTTCAAAACTTGGTTCAAACAACACATCCTTGATTCCAAGCACTTCCTGACATCCCCACACTGAATGAGTCACATCCTCTCCTGTGGTCCACAACAGGCTGCATATGCCTCCATTTGATTACGTGATGTTGTGGTCATGTTTATGTGTCTGTTTATTCCCTAGACTGTGAGCTTCCCCAGGTTAGTTTCTGTACACTTTCCATCTGTGCATTTCCAGGGCCTAGTGCAAAGTAGTTGCTCAATAAATTTCAAAGGAAGGAAGAAGGGAAGAAAGGAAAGCTATCCTGCTACTGTCTTCTAATAGGATTGTTAATCAATAGCCATATTCCTATCTTCTTCTTACTCACTTTCTGAGAAAATTATGTTTCAAGGAATGTACTCCAGCTCCCAGTTCTTATTTCTGCTCACTGATATTTCAAAGGAAGAGCAAGCTTGATTCTCAGTCTACCTTTTCAAGAGCTGAAAGGCTGTCCCCAGCTCTTGCCAATCTTATAAATGCAAAACCTCCACAATTTTCTTTCCTCATATTTATACCACTCACTGTTGTCACACAGGCAAGCAGAAATACTGATAAATAGGAGGCACAGCATTACCTGGAATGAACCTATCTGGGTTCAAACCCCACCTGTATAATTTCTCACCCTGTGATGTCAGACACAGTTCCTCATCTCTCCATCCCATTTCCTAGATTCTTCAATGAGGACAATCCTAGCATCTACCTTCAAAGTGTTTCATGAGCTTCCAAAAAAAGTCCCGATGTATGGTGCATAGCCTAATTTCTGGAAATTAGTAAATGTTCAATAAATATTAACTATGATCACACATGTATGATTGTAGTAAATATGATAGATGTACATACATATGTGTATATATGTAATTGTGTGTGTGGCGAGATAAACATACATGTGTGTGTGTATATATGTATATATAAACTTGAGTTCTCCTAATAAAAAAATTCCCACAAGTTTTTACCATCCTTAATCATAATCAACATAACCATTCCATTTGTAATTTTTTTTAGAATTGCAAAGATAAAAAGTAGAACTTGCTATACTTTTTCACTTTAAAATTAATTAACAAGTCACCTATTGAGCATGTACCACACTGGAATAACTAGGGACACAACAATGTAGAAGGTAGATAAGGTCACCGTCCTCATGGAATTTATAGCTTACACACAGCATTTTCATTCTCACATTGAACCAGAGGATGAGCCACTGCTAAAAATAGCACAGACTGGTCTTACTTAACATTTCCCTCAAATAAAAATTTAATTAAAAATGACACTTTGAATTAACATTTTAAAACACGGGAAATGAAAGGGCAAAAGGAAAAAGTACATTGTGATCTTTTTTGTTGTTGTTTTGTTTTGGAGGTAGAGAGGTTAGGTCCCTTGTTTGGTGATTCCTTTGCTTTTTATACCACCTATAACTCTGTGCTTAATAAAAGTTATTAACATTAACAACAGTGATAAAAATCAGCAATGGACACAGAGCATTTTGTTCCATGAGAGATGTGGAAAGATTGATGCTGACTTGTAGAGGAAACAAATATAAATTACCCACATAGTTCAAGCTCTGAGAACCTGGATGGTCCCACATACAGCAGCCAGGACAGGTTTAAAGAGGGCTGAGGAGGAGATGTTCCTGGGCACCTTCTTTTATGGCACAGAACTGCCACTGTTAGCTCAGAACAAGCTCAAAGCCAAACTTGGGAGCAATAGCAATAACAGCGCTCATTATGGAGCAAATATTATACATATATTAACTCAATTAATTCTTACAAAAACCCTAGGCTGGTAGCTACTCTTATTGTATCCATTTCACAGATAAGAAAACTGAGGCAGAAAAAAAATTAATAACTTGCCAAGGTTGCACAGCAAGAAGGGATGGAATAGGGATAAGAAATAGGCTGGCGCAGCCAGGCGCAGTGGCTCACGCCTATAATCCCAGAATTTTGGGAGGCCGAGGTGGGTGGATCACCTAAGGTTGGGAGTTCAAGACCAGCCTGGCCAACATGGTGAAACCCCATCTCTACTAAAAATACAAAAATTAGCTGGTCATGGTGGTGCATGCCTGTAATCCCAGTTACTCAGGAGGCTGAGGCAGGAGAATCGCTTGAACTGGGAGGCGGAGGTCGCAGTGAGCCAAGATCATGCCACTGCACTCCAGCCTAAGTGGCAGGGTGAGACTGTGTCAAAGATAAAATAAAAAAGAAATAGGCTGGCGCAAGAATGTGTGTGATTAACCACTAGAGCAAGCTTGTCCAACCTGTGGTCCAGGACAGCTTTGAATTTGGCCCAACACAAATTTGTAAACTTTCTTAAAACACTATTAGACTTTTTTGCAATTTTTTTTTTTTTTAGCTCATCAGCTATTGTTAGTGTTAGTGTATTTTATGTGTGGCCCAAGACAATTCTTCTTCTTCCAATGCAGCCCAGGAAAGCCAAAAGATTGGATACCCCTTCACTAGAGGCACTACTTCTCTTTCCTCACTCCCTCCCTACCAACTGTTACCCTCCCAGTGAAGTAACTTCTCTCAGCACCCTACCAATGGTATCCTGACCCAGTACAGAGAAGTCTCCATATTCTAATATCCCTGTCCCCACTCCTAATCCAAATGGTCTGCAGTGGCCATGACCTAGGGACCCACTTTCTGTTTAAGTTGTAACAATTTTTTTTAATATAAGACTTCTCTAATTGTAAAATAATATTTCTTCATGAAAAAGTCAAAAGAGGTTTTATGGTTTTGATGGCAGTGGCGACCTGTCTGGAGCAGCCACTGCCATGATGCCAGTTGCAGTGGGGGAGGCACGTCCAGGCTGTGTGCTTCACGGATCCAGCGGGAACCAGGAACAGGCAGAAGCCCTGCCCCACTTCTGAGTTGGCAGGGCAAGAGCCTCACATTCCCTGGGCAGAGCTGTGGCTGCCCACCCATGGCTATGGACCTGGGCATCCCCGTGCTCTTGGGGGCTGGGAGCAGGCAGGAGCCCCACCCTCCCAGGTGCAGCTGCAACCACTCAAGCCACAGCTGCGGGCCTGGGCATCTCTGCACTCTCAGGAGCCCAGGAAGTCCCCCTTCCCCCGCAGGCTCAAAGGTATCTGCTCCCACTGCCTGCTGTCGCCCTGCTCCTGGCACCCGCTCTGATCTCAGAATGGAGTTGAGGCCAAGCCTGGGTGCTGTCACAACCTGGCTGGTTGTGCACATGCTTGGGGCAGTGCTGATATGCCAGCCCCATGCCACCTCAGCCAGCTCTGGACTTCTGGTACCAACGAGCATGGGAGTGAGGCCGAGGGGGGTGGTGGTGAGGGCAACTTGGTGTGGGTGTGCAGATTCACCTCAGCAGGAATAGCCTGGGTGCCATGAATAGCAGCAGGAGGCAGACAGGCCCCTGGGCAGAAAGGGTTGGGTCCCAGGTGAATCCCTACCTTCAAGCCAGGGAAGGCCTGAAGCCTGGAGGCCAGGCCGCCAGTCCCATGAACCAGAGTGGGAACTTATGGTGCTTTTCCCAGGCCAGCCCATGGCCACCCATAGACCAATCAGTGCACACTTCCGCTCCTCGGAAGCCCATAAAAGCCTTGGACTCAGCCAGACCCAAAAAGAGACAACAGGGCAACCAGCTGTGGAGAGGAGCTACCCACCCAAGGGTCTCCTCTCTGCTGATGACAGGATGACCTGCCTGTGGAGAGGAGCTACACATTCTAGGGTCTCCTCTCTGCTGAGAGCTGAACACTCACTGGGACACCCTGGCTGTGGAGAGGAGCTACCCACTGTGAGTCTCCTCTGAGCTGTTCTGTCACTCAGTAAAGCACCTCTTCACCTTGCTCACTCTCCACTTGTCCACATACCTTATTCTTCCTGGGTGCAGGACAAGAACTTCAGATCTGCTGAATGGCGGGGCTGAAAAAGCTGTAATACAAACAGGCTGAAATATGCCCCTTGCTCATCATGTTGCAGGAGACAAGAAGGAGAGAAGAGCTGTGGCCCTTCTGAAAGCCCAGACCTAGGAGTTCCCTAAGCCAGGGCTGTGATACCCTCTTTGGGGCTCTGTGGTTCCTGGCATCTCCAAGCTTCCAGGTGTAACCACATTCCCCAGTGCCAGCCGTGGAAACTGCTTGCTGTACACCTGGTCCACCTGCAGCCTTGCAGGGAGCTAGCACCTGGAGGTATCTACCCCACCACAGCTGGTGTGCTTGGCTGTGTGCAGTGGCCAGACCCCACGCTTGCTCACTCACACACCCCTTGCTGCTGCACTCACCCTGGGCAGGCATGGGATCCAGGCTGGCAGTGCAAGCCAAGTGCAGCCAGCCAGGTCGAGTAGACCCAGTGGGCCCAAGCAAAACCTGGGCAAAGGCACCACTAGCCACAGAGGATTCTGGCTGACGAAGCAACACCCCAAGGATCCCTTGACAGTTTCATAACCTAGATATTATTCATATATATATATATACACACACACACACACACATATTTGTACATTTTGTACATTTTTAGTTTACACACAACAATGGTTAAAAACATTACCCATTTTAATAGCTACACTGGAACCACCAGAGGATGTGAATTGGAGCCAGTTAGCATTTTGAGATATATTAGAACAGCAACTGTCATCCTAAGTAACACAGAAAACTAATCTGCACTTATAATTAGCTTACAAGCTGAATTACCCCTTCCAGGTACATAAGCATTTAAGTCAGTGAGGATCACGCAGTTCTTCAGGAAAATCCTTACAATCCAAATGGGGAAGGATTTAGAAAATAAGTATAACTTTCAGGTATCCAAAAACTGTACCACATGAGTGATTTCCTTGTCAGTTTATGGTGGAATCTGAACAAAAGCACACTACCTTTGATCCAGCTGAGCCACTGAGTCCCCAAGTTCATGTGGCTTATGCATATGGGTATAGTTATATATCAGAGTTCAATTAAAAAGATCAGAGCCATTATATATGCATTTTTACAAGAATTTGACCTAACAAAATTGTGGGAACAATTTTCTCCACATCTAATACTGGAGCATTGATGGGCCCCTCAGGTCTCATGGTAATAGGGTGACCCAAGGTCAGTTTCCATTTTTACTAAAACCCAGTAATAATCCAAAAGCTTTTCTCAAAAGAAGAGTAGTTATCTGCAGAGAATGGCATGGCTTTGCTACAAAATCCAAAGAGTACGAACTATGATTCAACCATAGAGAACCACAAGAGGCTCTTACAGCATCCCTCCCTGACACTGACATTTTAAGTACCATCAGATTTGTTGGGTCACACAGTCCAGGTAGTAGAGCAGCTTGCATACAGCCTGGACCAATTCCAATGCCTTTTCTATTCTTATCCCTACTCAAAACAGGCTTCTTTTTGGGTAATGAGGTAAGTGGCTTAAAGTAGCATGCCTGAATAGATTATACGCTGCCTCTGAAATCCAAAAGTATACACTAGGTATTTGTCTCTTTGTTAGTGGTAGGAAAGGTAGGTAGGAGATGCAGTGACTTTTCTTTCACCAATGAAGGAATAACTCAAAGTGCTCCAGCCTACTGAAATCCTAGAAATCTCACCAATATGGCAGATCCTTAAATTTTTGAGGTATTTCTCATTCTGAAGCATACGGTACCTTAACAATGTGTCTAGAGTAGTTTTACTTCCTACTCACCAGATCCAAGCAGCATGATACTATCAATATAATAGGTCAGTATTATGTCCTGTAGAAAGGAAGGCAATCAAGGTCCCTACAGACGGTATGATGCTATAGGGCTGGAGAGTTCATATTGCCCTGAGGTAGGACAGTAAAGGCCTTTCAGCTGGCCTTGCTAACTTCAAAAAAACAAAACAAACAAACAAACAAAAAACCTTCTTCCAATGGTGTTTACTAACAGGCATAGAGAAAAAAACATTTGCATATTAATAGCTGCATATGAATTGCCAGGGGATGTGTTGATTTGCCCAAGAAATAAAACCACATTGGAACACCAGCTGCAATTGCTGTCACTACCTGATTATGTTTACAGCAGTTCACTTGTCTTAGTTTGGGCCACTCTAGCAAAGTACTACAGACTAAGTGGCTTATCAACCACAGAAATTTATTTCTCATAGTTCTAGAAGTTGGGTGTCTGACATCAGGGTGCCAACATGGTCAAGTTCTGGTGGGTGTC
Source organism: Gorilla gorilla gorilla (assembly GCF_029281585.2). Taxonomy (NCBI): domain Eukaryota; kingdom Metazoa; phylum Chordata; class Mammalia; order Primates; family Hominidae; genus Gorilla; species Gorilla gorilla. Next base: position 101,506,684 of record NC_073231.2, on the reverse strand, counting down.
CTCTTCTGGGTGGCAGATGGCTGTACCCTCTCAGGGTAGAAAGAAAGCTAGAGCACTCTCTGGGGTCCCTTTTATAAGGACACAAATCCCATTCATGAGGGCTCCATTTTCATGACATAATTATCTCCCAAAGGCTGCACCTCCTAATACCATCAACTTGGGGGTTAGAATTTCAACATATGAAATCCTAACAACTTTCAGTCCATAACAGCCACTATCATTCTCTAAGATCTGTCTTACACACAGGTCAATTATATGAAATTCACAAAGATAAAGTGGGAATCACTAATTTCTGAAATTATTCAAAGAATTCGGTACTGACTTTGATTTACTATTTTGATAGGTAGAAGCAGTTCTAATAGCTTCCACTTGGCCTTTCCTACCATAATAGTCCCCACTCCACAGGTCAGTTGTGGGTATCTACCAGTTGCTGACTGTGTCTATTCCAATTATTCAAGAACCAAGAAAATAATCACAGAGTGGATTCAGGATCCAATGGTCCCACAGTGAGATGTAGCTAACCAAAATTTCATTGATCACCTGATCTCCATAAATCTCTACTCTGATTGGTGGACCACATTCATTTTTGGCAGTAGAGCAGGCTTCTTCCTCAAGGGGACCCAGTTTCCTCCTTATTCAGGGGCTTCTGGGTCTACAAAGTGGCTGAAATATAAGAACAAATTGTGGGGTTGTTTAATGAAAATGAACTTCCTTGATATGCTGTAGAGGAAGTATGCAAAGGCTTTGAGAAATTGGAATCTCACCATGGATTTTTCATGTAAGATCTGCTCACCCACCCTCACTGTATCTTTGGGAGAGTTCAGAGGATGCTTCCTTTACCAAGGTCTGAATCAAGGCCCAGAGTGGAGCAGCTAGTACATATGCTATGGCTATTAAGTCACATGAAAAGCTGTGAACTCAGCTAGTTCACAAAGATACAGAGCCAGAGAGCAAAGCTGGGAAATAGTCAAGAACCAGAGATGTGAACATTCTCACACAGACTTCCTGTTATGTGTCTGGAGACAGAATTTTTCTACATTATCAGGGTAAGGTAAACACTCCCAGGAGATTTTATTAATAGGCAAATCTAATAAAAATTAGACCTGGGGTACTGAAGTATCTCTACTGTGTTCAATAATTGATTTCAGTGCACCAGATATCAGGCTAAAGGGAGAAAACACGGGATCTACCTGGTAATAAAGTTTTAGTAAAACCCTTCTGGCTGGGTGCAGTGGCTCACGCCTGTAATCCCAGCACTTTGGGAGGCTGAGGCGGGTGGATCACGCGGTCAGGAGATCCAGACCACCCTGGCTAACACAGTGAAACCCTGTCTCTACTAAAAATACAAAAAATTAGCCAGGCGTGGTGGCGGGCACCTGTAGTCCCAGCTACTCGGGAGGCTGATGCAGGAGAATGGCGTGAACCTGGGAGGCGGAGCTTGCAGTGAGCCGAGATCATGCCACTGCACTCCAGCCTGGGCAACAGAGCGAGATTCCATCTCAAAAAAAAAAAAAAAAAAACTTCTTTTGGGCCTTTATAATTAGGAGATGCATATAGTCTTTTCCCTTTCATAGATAACTTCTCTACCAGCAAAATGTGTGATAATTTTGGTAAGTCTGGCCAGGGCAGGGAAGAAGCAACCCTTTAACACAGTGATGAGGAAAGAGGTAAACAGAGTGGGACATAACTATAGCCATCAGAAGACTGTTGAAGGTAAGAGCTGGAGACACAAAAGATTTGGCAATCAAAACTGACACTCCAAAATGCTGTGCAGGTCTTACCTATTCTATATTTTTTCCCTGTGACATCTTTGGATTGTTTCCATGATCCCTCTCCCTCTCTCTCTGTCTCTGTCTCTCTCTGTCTCTCTTCTCATTCCACCATTTAGTCCTCTTTCACAATAATCTTTCTCACATGGTTTCTCAGTTTAATACCATTTCCTGCTATCTGCTTTGAATTTTCAAGTCTGTTTCTGAATACCTATTAATCTTACTATCAATATCAGATGAAAATATTACTGGGGTTCACATTTTTCCCATGAAAGGAATTCATGATCTGAAGTTAAGTTTTCTCGTTCTTTTATATCACCACTTCCCAATTCAAAACAACCTGCTATTCACCAAAATTAATGTAGGCCCATAGTCACCCAGATTGAGTTTGGACTGCAGTGGACTTCAGTGCCCTGCATGATGTTATTTTAAGGCAGATGCTGGCTTCTCGTTGTTCAGATATAAATATTCCCTACAGAATGATTTTTCCTTTGGGGATTAACCTCAGTGTCAGTCACCGAATGTCTTCCAATCCAGCATTTTTCTCTTAGAGTCTGAAATATCATGAGATCTTTCACAATGTCCCAGTCATAGAGCTGCATGAGCTCTTCTTTTGTTGTATGTAACCATTTAAAAACACGAAAGTCACTCTCTTGTGATAATCACTTCTTTACACAAGTTGCTGAGCCTTTAGCTTCAGGTTGTCAATATAGCTAGTGTTGGTTTTCCTCAAATTAAAAATGTTCTCAACCATATTGCTTATCTAGTGATATAAGATTGTAATTGTGACCAACTGTGCAGGCAAAATTCTTGATCCAGATAAAAGCCACAGCCTTCAGAAGAACAAGCTACTCATATGTTTGGGCAATTTGGGGGTTAAGTATAAGTTTTTTACCACACACTGCTTCAGTGTTAAGTTTGGGGATCTCAAAAACAAATCTGAAGTACCTTAGTCACATGTCATGATTCAATTGATTCTGAAATACTTCTAGCCACTTGTCTGCAAAGACATTACATCTTGAAAAGCAATCAAATAGTGTTCTCATTTCTAAAGCTAGTACCTTGACCCCTATATTCTGTGGGAAATATATTCTCAAACAGCCAACTTTTCCACCTCTTTACACAGATAACAACCTAAGCAGCTCTTTAAAACATCTCCTTTCCTAGATGATCTCCTTAGGGTATTAACAATTTTTCTATTGAGAGAATATGACAACATGGCAAATCCTCCTCTCTATAATGATTTCTTTAGGGTATTAACAATTTTTCTATTGAGAGAATATGACATGTATTGTAATGTTCTTGTCAGAGACCCAAGCATTAAATGTCTGTAAAAATGCAAGAGGGTCTTCAGACGCTCATATTTTATTTTATATAACCGGATTTAAAACATAGTTAAAATATTATTCCAAAATGTAAAAATGTATAATTTTTTAAAGAATTGAAATCCATTAATTCTTTAATGCTAGACAAAACATATTGTTACTTGAGAATACATGTACACACATACACAAATCTGAGAGCATTTGTGCATGATAGTTATCAACTAAAAGGGTCAACATCTCTTTATCAAGTGCCTCAACGTAAAAAGCACACTATGTTTTAGTTGAGAGATACAGATATAGAAAGATAATAAAATGTTTTCCAGAAAGTGGACTCATATCATGAACCACAGCAGTTGCTATCATCTTTGCCATTGAATGTCTTGCCCCAAGCTTTTCCAAAAATAAAAATAATTTCCACCTACTTTGACATAGGATAGAACATCTATCAGCTCCTCAATTTCAGCTGCATATTGTAAGGAAACTTTTTACTTTTAGTTCTTCATATATATATATATATATATATATATATATATATATTCCTTTAGTAGATTCATAATACCTGTTTTAAGTTCTTATCTGTTAATATCATCATCTCTGTCATTTCTGAGGATTTTTTTCTTCCTTGTTACATGTCACATTTTCATGCTTCTTCATAGGTCTAGTAATTATTTATTTATTTATTTATTTTTTTGGAGACGACCTTTCACTCTGTCGCCCAGGCAAAGTTACAGTGTGGTGCGATCATGGCTCACTGCAGCCTCAATCTCTTGGACTCAAGCAATCCTCCCACCTTAGCCTCTCAAGTAGCTGGGACCACAGGCGCGTGCCACCATACCTGGCTAATTTTTGTATCCATTGTAGAGAGGGGGTTTTGCCATGTTGTCCAGGCTGGTCTTGAACTCCTGAGCTCAAGCAATCCACCCACCTAAGCCTCCCAAGGTGCTGGGTTTATAGACATGAGCCACCACACCCAGCTGATGTCTGGTAATTTTTGGTAAGATACAGACACTGTATATTTTACATGCTTGAGTAATGGATGCAGTAGCCTTTCTTTAAACATTGGGCTTTGTTCTGGAAGACAGTTAAGTTACTTGTGGATCAGCTTGATATTTTGAGGTTTGTTTTTAAGCTTTCTTAAGGAAGGTACAGACTATCTCTTATGCTAGGGGCTGGTACTAAACTAGCATCTCTAAAGCCTGGCCCATCTGGAGTCTCTGTTGATTTCTCTGAGTATTCACTAACAACTCTCCATTATGGCATGTCACACCTGGATGTCTCCAAACCCTCTGTGAGCTCTAAAAATTTTTCAGTTTACTGCTACTTGGCAGTTTTGCTTAGGCTTGTATTGTTTCTCCTTATACATACGTGGCTTAATATTCAGCAACAGACTGAATTCAAAAGAAATCTTACACAGATTTCTCTATGTAGTTTCCTCCTCTCTGCTGCTCTGTCCTAGACCTTCCGTCTGCTTCAGCTTTCCTGGACTCTTATTTTTATCTCCTTTCCCAGATGAACTCGGCTTCAGATCCCCCTTTCTCCGTGTAGTCAGAAGGTGTCTTCAGGCAGGAAGCTGGGAGATTATAGTGCTCATCTCTTTCATTTCCCTTCTCTCAGAGATCACAGCTTTGTGCTTCCTATTGTTCAATATCTGAAAACTGTCCTATATTTTGTCAAGATTTCTACTTGTTTACATCAAAAGGGAAGATCCAGCTCCAGTTACTACACATCACAGATAGAAGTTTGTGGTACTTCTTAAATACTGCTATGGCCAGGCTCTTCCACAGAGAATCTGACTTTCCTAGTAGAGAAGAGGCCTGGTTTTGGTGTTTTATTGAAAAGCTCCCCAATTTGTCCTAATGTTTACTCTGGACAGAGAGTCACTGAACATAGAAAGTTCCCAAATCAATCTTGTAGATAAGATGAGGTTCACATGGTTAGAGTAAGAAGAGGCTGAAGTCAGAGAGAGGTTATCTTCAGGAGGGAGTCATGCCTTGAGGACAAGAAGTTGTAAGAGGCATAAGGAAGAGCAGTCCTTTGACCTCCTCAATTATAATTTAGTATGAGCTATTCTAGATATTCTTTTTATGTTTTCCTTCACTCCTCTACTTTTCTCTTCTCCTTCTCTCTTCTTCCAAGAGTGACTGGGTCGAGGGAGGCCCAAGTCAGATGTAGATCAGGTATTCTCATTAGCTGCACAGTAGAATCACCTGGTAAGGATTAACTTGTACTTCGCCCCCACCGAAGACATTGAAGTCCTTATTTTCAGCACCTGTGATTTTGACCTTCTTTGAAAATAGGGTCTTTGTAGATGATCAAGTTAAGACAAGGTCATTAAGATGGTCAATCCAACATGACTGGTATCCTTACAAAAACGAGAAATTTGGACATGGAAACATGAATAGAGGGAAGACCATGGGAAGACAGGGGGAGAATATCATCTGTATCCAGGACAATGCCTGAGGCTACCAGAAGCTAGGAGAGAGGCATGGAATACATTCTCTCTCACAGCTTTCAGAGGGTACCAACCCTGCCAACACCTTGATCTTGGACTTCTAGCCTCTGGAACTGTAAAGCAATAAATTTTTGTTGTTTAAGGCACCCAGTCAGTGGTACTTTGTTATGGCAGCCCTACAAAACCAATACACCTAGCGAGCTTTAAAAATACACATATCAGGAGCCAGTCCCAGAGATCCAGATTTAGTTGATCTCCAGAGCAGCCTAAGGAACAGTAATTTTTATATCCTGACCAGGTGATGGGCAGCAAGGTTTGAAAACCACTGTTCAGGGGATATAGGTTGGTGTTGGTAGAGAAAACTCATCACAGTTTATTGGCTTCCTACTTCATTCTTCCCCAGCAGAAACTCAATACCTTCTATTTCTTCAGTATCACCAAAGTTGAAAATCATGAAATATCTGATTATTTCTGGGGTTTCTGGGATTATTTCTGGGGTCTCTTACATAATAAAGCCAGCAAGAATCCACTATTGTGAGGCCCCAGGAATTAATACATGAAATGTAGTCACATTACAGCTGCAGCAATCCCTCCCTCTACTAGCTTTATGTTAATAGAACTTTGTTTTATATGGCCAGGAAACCACTGCCAAATCATTCGCCTCTGTTTCCACTTGAGTGCTGTGTGTACTATTGATGTCCACTGGCTCACACCCAGAGAGGCCTTGGCTCTTCAAGAGCTGTTATTTTTGGGAAGCCCTCCTTGACCCTGAGGTCCTGTTTGTGTCTGGGATTTCCAGCCCTTTTCCATTATGTCCGCTGACCTCATGCACCTGTGTGGGAACTGAGACCAACATTAACTTTCTAAGTTTAGGCAACTGAGATTCCACACCTCATCATGTTTGGATATTACTTCTAGGAAACAGCTTTGCCAAGGATAAAAGGATAACATGAGTTATTATCATTTTTCTTTGATTAATAACTAACTATGGAGACGGATCATCCTAAGACACTAGGAGTGGCATTTCCTTTAGTAAAGATGTCCCAGGAGATGTTGGAAGGTAAGGGACAGCAGGCCAGATAGCTAACGAAGTGTTGTGCTTGTCTAGAAACATTTTGCAATATTTAGATGCTTGTTTTTAAATTTCATATACAGAATGCAACCAAATGTGTACCTCCAAAGGGACAAATCTTCAGATATGGCACAAAAGCAGATAACCTCAATGAAAATGCTTCCCCCTCAATTCCTCCCTACTTCACTTCATGACATCACTATTCCTCATGACAGCCTGGCTTGAACTTCAGTTATCTTTTTCTCTGCCATCTCTCTTCATTTCCACATCTCAACAAGTATTCAGTTCAATCCAACATGTATTAGCTGAGTACCTACTGTGTGCTCATAGTTTCTAGTGCTAGGGATGTAATTTCATGTACTTTAATTCTTGCTAAGGAAGTAAATAATAAATAAATTTACAATATGCTTGGTGGTTGTATCTGCTATGAAAAAATACATTAAGGATAGGAAATAATAGGTGGGTGCTACTTTATTTACAGTGAACAGGGAAGGACTCTCTGATGTGGTAACACATGAACAGAGAAGTGAAGGAAGTGGTGGAGTGAGCCACGTGAATATTTAGGGAAAGAGCCTTCTGGGCAGAGAACATAGTAATTGCAAAAGGCCTTTTAAATCCTATTGAGAACAGACACACAGTTTCCTCAGTACCAAAGCCAGGTTCTTGAACATAATAAATGATCAACATGTATTCATTTATTTAAGTGGAGAAAAAACAATGAAAAATAAGACTCCTTAAAAAGTAAGCAAGTATTCACCTACGATATATACTGTCAGCAATATGACTGTATCAGTTAAGGTCAGCTTCTGATCTGGTTGGCCAGTGTGCAAGCCAAAGCAAATGTCAAGCATCTTGAATATCAATCTATTAGTAAGTGAGCAGTAGTCACACTATACCTGCAGCAAATATCCTCTTGGATCAAGGATAAAGACTGTAGATATTTAAAAATACTTGTTATATGAGAATAAAAGAAAGAAAGGACCAAATTTCTATGAAGTACCTCACGGTAAGAATATGATGGAAATGAACTTGTCAAAATTCAGTTATGAATTGAAGAGTCACTAGAGCATCTAACACGGTGCCTGACACATAGTTTTGGCTGTCAGTATCTGTTGCTTGAATAAGAGGAACTAAGGTGATATTCTTCAAACCATAATGGTGATGCTATATAGGGTAACCATGCTCACTTGATATCCTTTGATTTGCTAAAAGATAGTGACCACTGAACAAACTTAGTTTGATATTGTGGCAGATAGTGTCTTCCAAAGATGGCCACAACCATATATCCTAAGCCACATGTTCTTTAAGACCCTTGCTGTCTCCATCAAAAGGAGGAGTCCATGTCTTCTCTTCTTGAACTTAGGTGAGTTTTTCTTACTTCCTTGACCAATACAGTATGGCAGAAGAGGTGCCATGTGACTTCCAAAGCTAGGTCATAAAAATAACAAGCACTTCTGCTTCCTGCTTGGGTCACGTTCAAAACCAAGATAATATGCTGTAAGGAAATCCAGGCAACTTGCAAGAAGGCTCAGAGGAACTGAGAACCCTTGGCTCAAGTCCTGGTTCAACTCCCAGCAGAGATCCAGCATCAATTTGCCAGCCATGAGTGAACTAGCTTGAAATGGATCTTCCAGCCCCAAGTAGCACTGCCCCAGCTAATGCTGCGTGGAGTAGAGCTGGACCATCCCTGCAAGTCCCACCCAAATTACAGAACTATGAGAAAAATAAATGAATAGTGTGGTTTGGAGACACAAGGTTTGGGATGGTTTGCTGCACCTCAATAGATAACCAGAACTACTGGAAACAGATGGCCATTATGAACCACTTTTAATAAATTTCAATTAGAAACTCATATTAGTGGACCAGACCAAAGGATGTACTAGGGAGTTGTTATGAATATTACTAGATTAACGTGATGATAGAAAATTCCTTCCTCAATGGAACCAGTCTGGAGAAAACCTAACAAGGAGTAAGAAAGCATTTGAAGTGTCTTATAAGTTGATTAACAGACCAGTTAGATATTTAAAGAAGTCAATCTACCTAGATTGTCAGCCCAATCTGCACTGTTTATACTATACCTAATTATTTTCTTCACTTATCATACCTTCATATATCTTAACAGTGCTAAATCTGATTAATTTTGAGCAATTTATTGTTGAAATGGAAATAATAACAATGTAAGAATGTTGTAAGAATCCCTGCCTTAGAGCAGGGATACAGATCAAGGGTCAACTCTGATTGCCTGGTGGTAGATGTAGACCCCCAAGTATTGAGGAAGAATGCAAACCATGGAAAGAGTACCTCGACTGATTAGTGATGCCAGCCATAGGCACAAAACTGAGACATGGAGCTGCCACAATCAGATGTCTGCTATCACAATCATAGACCTTGGGGCCAGCAGACTTCATGAGTACCAGAGAAGAGATAACTCAGCTGTGTGAAATGATACAAAAGTAGTTCCAGGGGGTCAGGCTGTTCTCCAAACCATAATTCTGACTAGGAAATTGCAAGTGATTCCAATGAGGAAGAAATGGGAGAAGCAGCCTAAAACTTAATGGCTACACAGAGAACTTTCCAAGTAGCTTAAAGTCGAAAAGGAATGTACAAAAGATAGAAATAAAGACACATAACCAAGGATCAACAAAAGAATGCAGCAAGAATGGTGTCCAGAAGGTTCATGCTGGGAATAAGCTGAAACTTGCAAATGTAAAAAGAACACTGAAATAACTTTTTAGTGTTGAGGACAAGAATAATAAAGAAAGGATAGAACTGTAATTGTATAGATGACAGAAAGGTAGTAAAAATTATGAGGTATCCATCTCCTCTACCAAAACAATTCGTCTTTCAACTGGAAAGGATGAGACAGATGTTGGATAAAGACAGTGAAACTGAAGCTCAGTGCAAGCCTGGAGCTTGTAAGAACAAAACTAAGTGTTCTAAGTGAGTTCAGGGACCCTAATGAGAATTGCATCCTGGAGACTACAAAGCAATCAGCTAACTTCTATCAGTTATCTCTGTGGCATCACTAACGGGGAGAATTCAAATATTTCAAAGTGATAAAAAAATATTGATTGTACAAAGCATACATCAGTGAGTTTCATGCCAGTATGAGGCAAGGTTTTATAAGACATAATTAAAAGAAGTAGTATGAGTTTTGTTAGGGCAAGTCTTTTTGGAAAAGCCTCACTTCATTTTGTCATAGGGTTTCTAGAGCAACAGATCAAGGAAACAAACAGCATAGTGCCTCTGGATTTTAGTGAGCTTCTCAACAGTGTCTCAAGGCGTCCTTCGAGACAAAACAAGAAATGTGAATGGTTAGATGGATTTATTAACTTGTTTAATGACTGCTTTTGCTATTCCCCTTCAGGGATGCTTCTCATGGCATGCAGTAGGGTCTTTTCCTCAACCATATCCCACTAAATTAATGGCACGCTGATCACAAGTGTAATGAATAGAAGCCAAGAAAACATCTTAACTTTGCATGAATTTTGTAAGTATCACAAAAAAACTAACATGATGAGATAAATGTGGCACAATTTAATAGGCACATGTGTATGGTTCTGTGTTCTGAAAATGTCCACTGAATGAGAGAAATGAGATCATGTGTGGTTGTAAACTCAGTGATGAAGGTTGAAACTACAGTATCTACCTAATTCTATGTGCTTTGAGGTCTAAAGTAAATATACAGTCCAGATTTGAAAATCAAAAGTTGAGCCTTCTGTCATTTATAAATCACTTACTTTATGCCCCTTTTCTCAAGTAGGCAGACAGCCTCCCTTCAGGCTTTTTCACTAAATAGTTCCTTATGACAAAAGGAGAGATGTGTGGATGAAAATAAAGCTTCAGATTGGTCCTGGTTAATTGAGATTTGGATTGATTTTTACCAGTGACTATTTTTTTACTCTTCTTTAATACATTGAGTGAAGCTTCAAAAATTAACTAAGGAGACCAAGGGCAGCAGTAAACAAAGACCCCGATTTCAGAATAATTATATTCCCTTGATACTTAAGAATCACAATAATTAAGTGATATGGTTAGGCCTTGTGTCCCCATCCAAATCTCATTTTGATTTATGCTCCCCATAATCCCCACATGTCAAGGGACAGACCGGGTGGAAGTAATTGGATCATGAGGGCAGTTTCCCCTATGCTGTTCTCATGATAGTGAGTGAGTTCTCATGAGAACTGATAGTTTTATAAAGGGCTCTTCCGCCTTCACTCAGCATTTCTCCTTCCTGCCACCTTGTGAAGAAAGTGCCTTGCTTCCCCTTTGCCTTCCACCATGATTGTAAGTTTCCTGACGCCTCCCCAGCCTTGCTGAACTGTGTCATTTAAACCTCTTTTCTTTATAAAGTAGGCAGTGTTGGGCAGTTCTTCATAGCAGTATGAAAATCCTTATCTAATACACTAAGCAGTATCTAATACACTAAGACAATTGGATTTTACTAAAATTCTCACAACTCTATTTGATGCCCCACCAAAATCAGTGAGAATCATTACATCATTACTAATGAGATCCCTTCCTTTCTTAATTAATTAATTCATTAAAGTAATTGTTACAAGCAGTATGTGTCTTGTAAAAAGTTAGAAAATACTGATCAATAAGAGTAAGAAAATAAAAACACGAGACTTTTACAATAACACTAAGTATTATGTATGTTCCCAGATTTTTCTTGCATTTAATATATATGCATATATGTATATGTGTGTGTTAAAATACATGTGTATTTTAATCCAATTTAGATCATATCACACATGCCATTTTATAATCTACATGTTTCCGTTGCTAATCTCTACCTTTCCATACCCCAAAATGTGTACTTTCCCTAATTCCTAATCTAGTTTTGAGTTTGCCCAATTGTGTCAAAACATCCTTTGGAGATGAGCAGTTCAGACCGGGTCCAATCCAGGATCACATGTGACATCTGCTTGTTCTGTCCATTACCCCTCTTCTAATCTATCACATCCCCCACTCCAACTGGGTTTTATGACATTGACTCATAGGACTGATTTCCTGCAGCTAAAGGCTTAAAGGATTAAAGTTAAACATTTTTGGCTTGAACACATCATAGGTGATATATTGCATCACAACAGAGACATATACTATCTGGTTGCCTAATAAAAATATCAAATTTTTTAAGTAGAGGGGGTTGATGGATAATAAAATGGTTTACACTGAGAAAAAATATAACAAAAGAAATCATTGAAAGATTTGGAAACAAAATTTAGTGATGAAGACAGAAAAGAGAGTGACTGGAGGATTAACAACTCAAAAGTGGGGATATAAAAATAGCTCTTACATTTTTCCTGTGTCTGTGTTCACAGCAATGTATCAGACATCAAACAGAAGAAGCTTCTCAGATTTATCACTGGAAGCAGTGTTTCTTCCTGAAGATGAAATAAGTCTACGAAGGATTAGGAAGACAACGGCTGTCCAAGCCTGTCTACATAATTTATAAAGAAGGATCATTAATTTTTAAAAATAAATTTTCTTTGATAGTGAGAGTTAAGGATCTGGTTAGAATGTAAAATGCTTGCCATGTAAACCTGGGACAGAGTGACCTCAGTAACAGAGAACCCAAAGTGAGGTTTTCTCTTTTACATGCATGCATTTGTTGTCAGGCAGAAATTATGTTCTCTGAAATACCAGATAAGTTCAGAGGATGTTATAAAAGATGATTCCATAATCCTTTCTCCAACCTGTGAGCTTCAGTAAGCTACAGAGTTTCAGCAGTTCCCCAGTGGTCTAGGTCAGGACTTAATGTGTGTAGGAAAATGGGCCCTACATGGCCTGAGCTGAACTGGGACTATTGTCTCTGCTTGGTTAGGCTTTTTGCCTGCAAGGACTTCAGGTGCTGGGTTAATAGGAATAGATCCAGGAAACCAAGAAGGAGGCTGCTGTTTAACCTGAAAGAATAAAATAAAATAAGGTAATAGCTTCAGGGAGGAGGAGGCAAGAAAAGATAAGGTAGCTATGTTTGGAAGAGCAAGGCAAGACTTACACAGCTGCACAGCCAAGCAGCCATTTGTAATAACTCCATGATACACGTGCCAGAGACACACACCTCCCACCTAGGAGAAGAGGAGAGTAATGCCCCTGGAGACTCAGAGATACATGTCTCACGTCAGAATTAAGGAATTAGAAGTTGATTGTACATTAGGTTGGGATAAATGGATGAATGCAACAACAAAGAAGATTTTCCCTTCTTAAAGTTGGGAGCAGAGTTATCACTCATCTTTATTTCCTCCTGACTTTCTCAGTTTGTTTGGAATGCTGTGCCTGGCCCAAAAACATTATCTATCATTCATGAAAAGAGGAAACAGATCTCTGTCCTGACCAGGCTGATAGGTCTATGGACACAGGCCTAGGGATATCAGAGACACCAGGAAACATTTTTAAGAACCCACATGTGCTGAGGGTTGTCCCAAGTTAATGAAATAGATGCTCTTCCTGCCCCTGAGAAGGTTACATCTAGAATCTCATGACAGTGTATAGGTCTTTATGTAGTCTATAGGTCCCTCATACATCTATCTGAAGTTATTTCATGAGTCTGGGAAACAACATTTGAAAATTGTGAGTTAATAGTAAAAGAGTTTTGAAAATATTTTTTAATGCATTGGAATGATATCTTTGAAGATTTAATGGATATCTTTACTCAGAAATTTTCTACTTTATCTTCTTTAACTTCACAAGCAGCTAAGCTATTCCAGGCTCATAGAATCAGGGGAAAGAGGCAACAAGGAAGGAAGCCAAAGAATTCTTCCTGGCTCTGTTTGCAAAAGCCTCATCCCTTGGAAGAATAAAAGCATTTCTAGGGATAGATAAAATGCTTGAGATAAATATAAGAGGAGAGAGAGTAGGACATTTTCTGCCTATCAGACAAAGTGAAATAAACAGGTAGAGGATGCTCCAAATGAAATAAACAGGTAGAGGATGAAATAGATAAGGAATTAAGGAGAACAGAGAGGTGAGGGAGTCATTTGACAGAAATAAGAGTGTTTTAGCAAAGAGCTGTTTTAGGGAGCTTGTCTGAGCACCCAGGAGCCATATGGGAACTGATTCAGCATCCAGGTTAGCCTACCCTTCACTGCAATGAGTATTGCATAGGTGACCCATGCACAGGTATCTGCAGAGGACTGCACTTTGTCCATATCTAACACCTCTCTGGCAATCATCAAAGAGAAGTGATGCCAATCCATGCCTGAAGAAACTACTCCTTTGTAATTTCCTAGGACATCTATAAATCTTGAAGAATTACCGAAGTAGTAGTAACAGTGTTGGGGAAAAATTGTCCCCACGACCCAATCAGGAGCTAAGCAGAGCCAGCTCAAGATCTTTTCTAAGCCATGATGGTGAAGAACACAGCCTCACTACAGTTGGCGCTCATCAGATTAGGAACTTGTAAATCTGGTATGATGTAAATTAGAACATGAGCTGGTAGCTCCCATAGCCTAGAAGCAAGCATTTCTCTCTCATTCTCTTAGCATTATTTGGGACAGGCCTTACATTGCTAGAAGATTAATACAACAGGATAGAAATCAATACATTCTAATGGTAAGGATTCCTATTGGGTTTGATGACGCTAGAAGAAGGTCAGAGACTTTATTGAAACAAATTAGAATGTGCAGTTCTGGGCTAGATGTACCAGAAAAGCAGTGAATCAAATAAAATCTGCTGTGAAGTCTGCTCATCTACTGACCCTAAAATAAACTGGTCCAAGAGAGAAAATATAGCCATCTTGAAATGCTGACTAGGGCACACAATATGGATTGAATTCATAATATTTTATAGCTGGTATGGCATAGACAGAGAGGTGTGTTAGTTTCCTAAGACTGCCAAAACAAATTACCACAAACTGGTTAGCCTAAAACAATGGAAATTTATTCTCTCAGAGTTCTGAAGAGTAGAAGCCCAAAATCAAGGTGCCTGCAGGGCTGTGCTCTCTTTGAAGGCCCTAAGGAAGACTCATTTCTTGCCTCTTCCTAGCTTCTTTGTAGCTGCATCATTCCATTCTCTGCTTTCATGTTCACATGGCCTTCTTCCCTGTATGGCTCTGTCTGTGATCTCCCCTCCCAGGCCATGTAAATATGTTCTTATAAGAACACGTGTCATTGGATTTAGGGCCCACCCTAGTCCAGTGTGACCTCATCTTAACTAATTGCATCTGTTAAGATCCTATTTACTAATAAGATCTTGTTCTGAGGTTACACGTAGACATGAATTTTGGGGGTACACCATTCAACACACTATAAGTAGATAACAGCAATAACACTGGAATAGATCCTTAGGGGCCCTCTTATGTGCCCATTTTACACCTTAGTCATTGTATTGTGGGCCCATGAGCCAGGCATGCAGGAAGCATGTAGAAGCTGGAAAAGGCAAGAAGGACAAATTATCTCCTAGAGCCCTTGGAAGGAACGCAGTCCTGCTGACATCTTGATTTTGGCCCCATGAGACCCATCTCAGACTTCTGAGCTCCAGAGTCATAAGAATAAATCTGGATTATTTTAAGCCACTAAAATTTGTGGTAAATTGTTACACCAGAAATAGTAAACTCACACAATAAAAAAACTTAAGCCAAGTTGAGGTCCATTTTGCTGTCACTAAACTAAAAGAATCTTAACTAATACACTGCTGAAATCACATAATTTACGGGTAACAAATAAACCACCTACTGATTGGTATCTTCTCCACTTCCCTCCCATGATGCTCTTTCAGAGATTTTGGCTAACGAAGGCTCTACAGAATCATGAAGCAAATGAGAAAGATGATAGAGCTACCTTGGCGGTGAAGCGAGATATTGAGAAGGTAAGGGATTTACTGTGTAGAAAAAAGAGTAGTTCATCCAAAGGCAGACAGGAGAAAAGAACAAGAAGCTGGGAAAGAAAGGGTATGTGAGGGATGATAATACATCACTTTGAATGACATAAATGTTACGTCAGCATTGTAGAATAGTTTTAATAATAATCATTTCCCTTAGTGATATCATCACAACATTTTGGCAAAAAAGTCATAACTCCATCACATCAATGAGCATTTTCAGTATCAAAGAGGTTAAGAAACTTGCTCAAGTATATAGATAGCTAACAAGGGACAGCTTAGATTCAATCACAGCCTAACCCCAAAGTCTGTAGACTTAACAACTTGTTATGCTGTCAACATAAACACACGTTCCCAAGCTTTCTAACCTCCAACCACTAGCTTCTCACATATGCACACAGAGTTCAATGATAATGATGTATCTTTCCATGTTCTGTTCACTGAGTTGCGATTAAGGAAGCGCATGTGCTTTAGGGAAGATAAACTTTGGCCAATGGTTTGACCTCTTTCTTGCCTCCGTTCCCAGATTTGCTATGTATAGCTGTGTGGAGCTGTGTGGAGCTGTGTGGAGCTGTGTGGAGTGGCCTTGAACAGGTCACTCTACCTGTCTGGATTTCTACCTGTTGTTCTCTCAGGAGAATGAAATTGGGGATTTTAAAACTCTTGCAAGTTGTCGTATCCTTTGTGTTTTTCATCTAGCAAAGCTGAGGAATTTGAACACCTGGATGAAGTGTTTACATTTCCCAGAGTAGACAGTAGCTCCTGAACAGGGATATGATAAACCATCTGAAAAGATTAATCAGCAGTTGAGCATAAACATGAACAGGTAGATGCCAGAGGCAGGAAGATGACAGAGGAAGTCACTGGATTCCACTCATATTTTCTTCATTGAGATAATCACATGCGACAAAGAAAGCTTTCCACTGTAGCACCTCTGTATACCTGACGGCTCTCTCATTCTAGCAACTCAGAATACAAACGTTTACATGCGCTCAGGTGCTATGAGTATCTGGGAAAGGTTTCATGTTGAAATGCTGGCCTTTAGCCACCTGGGTGAGAAAGACTAAGCTGGCATTAGCACTGCCTATTGGCAGCCAGGATAAGTTCTCAGGTTGAAAGAGTGGGCCACAGGCAGGGTGGAGAAGGAAGGGAAAGTGGAGGGTGCAAAGGTAGATTCCTGGGAGCCATGAACAAAGGCGCCAAGGCAGGGAGCCAGGTATATCACTCCCACCTGTAAGGACATGGCAGGGAGACAGGGACACAGCATGGCAGGCATTCTCTCAGCTGCTGCTTCTGAGCCAAACCCTTCTTCTGTTTCACAGATGAGAATAAAGACAACGTTGAAAACAGTCCAGGAAAATAAAAAGCCTGGACAAATAGGATGGTTTGCTGCTGTCCTTATTACTCTGCCATTGTCTTCATGATAATCAGTTCTTCATGGCTTCTTCATGCCTCTAATCAACAGACTTACTTGTGGACATACAAAACCAAGAATCTAGTCCAGTAAATTTGAGGGGCTTCTTGGTACCTCACCACAACTACCTTCTGTTAATTAATGCGCAAATCTTTGAAGAAATTATTTGAAACGTTTGTAAAAGTTATGATTGGGAAAAACAAACAGTAAAAAAAAGGGAGGGAATTTTGAGTTTATGTTGAAGTCACTAACTACAATGAGATGAAAAAAATAAGTTAACCATTAAATAGGTAGGGGAAGCAGTGGGTATTTGGGTCGCCATGGATCAGCTATCAGCTATTGTCAGTCAAGAACCTCCAAGCTGATGATACGCTGCGTGAGTTGACATTGTAAGTCTACAGAGTTGAGGTACTCTCAAATTGGCCATTCCCTGGGTCAACGAAATCTCTGCAAAAAAATATCTAACAAATATTTATTGAGTCCTTGCACAGTGCATGGCACTGTCATGGGAGCTGTGGGGCAATGCAAAGATTAAAAAAAAAAACAAAAAACTTGTTCGTAGAACTCAAGGGATTTACAACTGTTGGAGATGATCTTTGCTTTCCCTAAGGAATTCACGTGTATTTTCTTTATGGGCATATATAGGAAACAGGTAATTATTATTTGTTTTGCTCTGACCACTAGAAACATTTAAGTTCACCTTTGATAAATGTCAGATCTTCTGGCCTACAAATCTGTTTTAATTTCCCCACCTCTCTCGTAGATTTTTTTTTAATTTCAACTTTTATTTTAGATATAGGAGGTACATGTACAGATTTGTTACATGAGAATAGTGAGTGATGTTGAAGTTTGGAGTATGGATCCCATTACCCAGTTAGTGAGCATAGTACCCAACGGGTAGTTTTGGGTATATACCAACCTGTTTCCCTCCACCCTCTAGTAGGCCGCAGTTTCTAGTGTTCCAATATTTTTGTCTATATGTGCTCACTGTTCAGCTCCCTCTTATCAATGAGAACATGCAATTTTTAGTTTTCTGTTCCTGCATTCATTTGCTTAAGATTATAGCCTCCAGCCCCATCCATGTTACTGCAAAGGACATGATTCCATTATTTTTTATGGTTGTATAATGTTTCATGGTATAAATATCCCATATTTTCTTTATTCAGTCTACCACTGATGGGCACTTGGGTTGATTCCATGTCTTTGCTATTGTGAATAGCCTAGGAATGAACATACAACTTCAGGTGTGTTTCTGGTAGAATGATTTGTTTTCTTTTGGGTATATACCTAGTAATAAGATTGCTGGGTCTAACAGTAGCTCTGTTTTAAGTTCTTTGAGAAATTTCCAGACTGCTTTTCACAGTGGCTGGACTCATTTACATTCCCACCAACAATGTATAAGCATTCCTTTTTCTCAGCAGCCTCACCAGCATTTGCTGTTTTTTGACTTTTTAAAAATAGCCATCCTAAGTGGTGTGAGATGGCATCTCAATGTGGTTTGATTTGCATTTCTCTAACGATTAGTGACACTGAGCATTTTGTCACATGTCAAAGGCTCCTAGAATTGATAAATGACTTTAGTGAAGTTTCGGGATACAAAGTCAATGTACAAAAATCAGTAGCATTTCTATACATCAACAACATCCAGGCTGAGTGTGAAATCAAGAACATAATACCACTTACAGTAGCCACAAAGAAAATGAAATACCTAGGAATATAAGTGAAATACCTAGGAATATAGGTGAAAGATCTCTACAAGGAGAACTACAAAACACTGCTGAAAGAAATCAAAGATGATACAAATAAATGGAAAAATACTCCATGCCCATTGATAGGAAGAATCAATATTATAAAAATTGCCATGCTGTCCAAAGCAACTTACAGATTCAATGCTATTACTATCAAACTACCAACATCATTTCTCACAGAATTAGGAAAAAAAAAAACTATTCTAAAATTCATGTGAAACCAAAAAAGAGCCCAAATAGCCAAAGCAATCCTAAGCAAAAGAACAAAGCAAAAGGCATCACACTACCTGACTTTAAGCTATACTATAAAGCCACAGTAATCAGAACAGCTTGGCGCTGGTACAAAAACAGACACATAGACCAATGGAACAAAATAGAAAACTCACACCTACAACCATCTAATCTTTGACAAAGCCAACAAAAACAAGCAATGGAGAAAGGACTTACTATTTAATACATGGTGCTAGGATAACTGGTTAGCCATATGCAGAAGGTTGAAGCTGGACCCCTGCCTTTCACCATATTAAAAAAAATCAACTCAAAATGGATTAAAGACTTAAATGTAAGACCTCAAACCATAAAAATCCTGGAAAACAACCTAGGAAATACTCTGTCAGCATCGGTTTTGGCAAAGAATTTTTGGCTAAATCCCCAAAAGCAACTGCAACAAAAACAAAAATAGACAAGTGGGACCTAATTAAACTGAAGAGCTTCTACTATGTTGACAGCAAAAGAAACTATCACCAGAGCAAACAGACAACCTACAGAATGGGAAAAATATATTCGCAAACTGTGCATCTGTTAAAGGCTTAATATCCAGAATCTGTAGGGAACTTAAACAAAGTAACAAGCAAAGAACAAATAACCCCATTTAAAAATGGGACATGAACAGATACTTCTCAAAAGAAGATATATATAAGTGGCCAACTCCCAGATCTTGATCCCTATTTTAGCCCTGATTTTCTGCAATTAATTGTTCATCTGCAGTCATGAGAATAGAAAAGCACTTATGCACACAGAAGGCTGAGACATGTTCTTATAGAAAGGTATAAGTGCCACAATAGAGGTTCACATCAGGGAAGGGGAAGGGCTTAGATGAGAAAAGTACTGGGTTAATCGGGATAGAACCAGGGATGTCCTATAGAGGATATGACATTTAGAATAGAGGTTGCAAACTCAGATACCTAGAGGGAACTGGCAAGCAACGTCAATAAAATAATTAGGCATGGAAGAGACGGGGGTGAATGGTAGGGTTCATAAATGCTCTAAAGATGGTGGTCACTCTGCAGCTCCAGCTTTTAAGGCACAAATTGCCCATAGATCAAATTATGCTTGAAAATGCATTAAATCACTTAAAAATTTCAGAACCAGTGCTTGAATCCCAAAAGAATAATGCATATGTAAGCATAGGTGCTGTGACATCAAGTTTGGTTTTCATTACTTTATGTCATATCCTTTTCCCAGTTTTGTGCTAGTTGGTGGAGCTGGGAAATTCAAAAAAATGATTTCATAGTCATTACTCTTGAGAACCAAGGAAGTTGGATCCCTGTGAGTTAAAGTGCATTTTATGCTATTCTTTTGTATATTCCATCACCAAACTACAACTGAGGTAGAGCATCTCCCGCAGAGAAACACCATAGGTCCCATATGGATGCCATCTGCCATTAGCAGATGACTATAGGAGGGCTTCAGGTTTTATCCAAGATTGCTGTGGTGGCGAGTCAGAAATGTATCAAGTCATCATCAGGCAATTTCTAATAAAATAGTGTCCAAAAATAGACGGGAGAGCAAAGAAAGTAAGAAAAGCAGCGGGAGCCCCCAAAAGGATATTGTTGGCTTGCAACAATACCCTGGGATAAACTGAAACAACATTTGGGGTATGGGCAGTAAATTCCATTTTGGCAGCCTGGTCAGGGCCTGAAATGTTGCGTCTAAATATCAAATTAGCAGCAAACCTTGGTCTCTAGTTTCTTCTGAACTTCACTCCCCTAAGTTTCACATCTGACTGTTTCACTGCACCAAGGCGTTTGGGAAACAGAAGCTTCTTGATGGCATTTGAAATCTAACATTTTACTCAAATGTGCACTGTACAATTCAGTCAATTGTTTAACAGAAACCAGGTACAAGGGTCAGCAAACCTGGCTCAGCTATGAGGCTACTGAAAGAGTCCAAGTTTATAGATTAAAAAAAAAAATCTAAAATAAACTGCGATTGGATTTCAAGGGTTTAAATGAACTCCACAATGAAGCAACCTGATAAAACCACCTTGAGAAAGAAAAGCAAGAGAGGAATCAGAATTCTCTAGTGATAACTGAAGTCATTTTGTGCCAGAAAGAATGATCCAGTGAAACTGTTAGAATCTAATCAGGATGAACATTTGCATGTTAAAGGGCTCAAATCCACAGTTCCCTTCTGTAAAGTTAACATTTTCTGTCTTTTAAAGGGAGTACTGGGTCACAAATGGAGTAATAATAAAATAACTGTTCTTTTTTCCCTGACTGATCCCCAACTCTCAGCCCCCACATTGTTTTCATGACAGAGTCCTGTGCAGTAAGAAGTGGGAAGCTTGTGAAAAGACATTCCATGAGAGGAGAAATTTGCCTGCATCTGGTTGTTTAATTTTTTGGCTTCTATTCACCCACTACGATTGTGTGGTCTGTTTTTAGAAAACTGAGGAAGACAAAAAGATTCCCCAAAGTTAGAGCTCTGGTGTCTGAGGGCTGGAGTCTGATTTCTATGGACAAGGGAAGGCAACTTATTGTCATATATGTGTTATGGTCAAGCCGTCTGCAAATAAAGACCACACTGGACTATAAAGAAAACTGTCCCAAATCCAGGGAAATTAATTTGTGGTGCTGGTAGGGGAGGGGGAAGTACTCTATTATACCACTGAGGAAACATCTGTGGCTCATACAAATTGGTTTAGAAGACTGACTGGTGGTAGAGTCCCTTAGGAACAGATTGATCTCACAAGCAATATATTTATTTTAAAAAGAAAATGTTTACTAAAGTTTCCAACTTCTGCCACTTTACAAGGCATAGGCCTAAAGGTGGCAGGTACAAGTGGAACAGACACAAATAGAACAACTCACATAACTTCAAATGGGAGGATAAGCAAAACTCCAAAAGAACAAGGTGTGCTGTGGTTTGGCTGCCTTTCCTAAGAGAGTATTCCCACTCTCCCACTTATTTTCTGATCTGAGCCACTGAAGAGGGAAATGAAATTTTTTGGTGACAAAGGCAGGGAGAAGGAAAAATATAAATATTTCCCAAAAGACTGATAGACTCTATGTGGTCAATGAAATTATGCTGGGTATTGCTTATTCAGGCTCTTGATTTGGCTTTCTCCTCTCCTGCCTGCCCTTGAATCAGATCATTGCTTCTTCTGCCATCACCAGAGAAAAGGCATGAAAAACTGGGAAAATCTGGAAGTGAAACAGAACTAGAAGTGTGGTCCTGTGGAGCAAACCTAAAGTCTAGGTCCTTATGTAGCTCTTAAGTGTTTCATAAGACCTGTGAAAAAATATGAAGAGAAAACAATACTGTCACAAATTAGAGTTATGTAATTGTCAAAAGCAATATTGTCATTTGAAAAAGTTTAAATTGGAGTACAATTTCAAAAGTCTTTAACCAACCAAACAGAGGGATAGTTCACTAGGCATGAAATTCATCGTTAAAAACTTATCAAAATTTTAGGATAGAAAAAGAGTTCCATCTTTTTAATCAATAACATTGCTGTATTCTGGCTCCAGCCCATTTTCTTGTCGGGAAAAAAATGAGAATTAATGATACATTTGGAAAGTGCTTTGTAAACTCTGAAATGATACTGATATAAAATAGGTTTATTATTACTATTATTTTTTTTGAGACAGAGTCTCACTCTGTCACCCAGGCTGGAGTGCAGTGGCTCGATCTTGGCTCACTGCAAGCTCCACCTCCTAGGTTCATGCCATTCTCCTGCCTCAGCCTCCCGAGTAGCTGGGACTACAGGTGCCCACCACCACGCCCGGCTAATTTTTTGTATTTTTTAGTAGAGAGGGAGTTTCACCATGTTAGCCACAATGGTCTTGATCTCCTGACCTCGTGATCCGCCCGCCTCAGCCTCCCAAAGTGATGGGATTACAGGCGTGAGCCACCGCGCCCAACCAAATAGGTTTTTTAAATAAGTTTTGGTCAGGTTGACCACTCTAAATTTAGTTTCTTGTTATCAGCCTTATAAAACATTTCTGGAAGAGGTTGTTCCAGCTTTCTATGATTCTGTGATATTTACTGAGCAGTGACCACATGCCAGCTATTGCTGTTAGTCCTGGGAATAAATAAAACAGGTAAGTCTTCTGCTCTTGTGGAGTTTGCATTTAATGTGTGTAAGGGGGGGGGGGAGAAATACACAAGAAAACCAACACGAATAAGCTGAATTAGAAGAGTGTTAAGTGCAATAGGAACATCAAACAAGGTGATGTGAGAAAGAAGGAGTGGGATGGACTACTTTACTTAGGTGGTCAGGGAAGGCCTCCCTTATAAGACATCATTTGAGCTGAGATTTTAATGCTAACAGGAGTCATCAGTGGTGACAATGAAATTACTGTTTTGAAAGGTATCAAGTCTACTGTAACTAGATTCTAGTAAACACGAGGAAGAGTGGCATGAGAAGAATTCAGAGTTATGCAGTAGTCAGATGGGATAAGATCTGGTAAAGTAGAATAAGGGATTTGGGTTACTAAGAACAATGGCATAGCCACTGAGCATTTTAAGCATAGGATAATACAATTTGATTTATGTTCTTTAAAGATCAGTTTGGACGTACTTTGGCATGGTTAATTAGGTTGTTTAGGATCAGTCTTCCTACTGAGAAGAACTAGAAAAGGAGCAATAAGACTAACCCCTGACTTCTCAACAACAAACACACGAAAGCCAGAAGAAAATGGAATGGTACCTTTAAAATGCCAATACACAAAAATTGTCATCTTTGAATTCTATACCCACTTTTATTCCACTTGTAGGTATATACTCAAAAGAAATGCATACAGCTGTACACATGTGTACACACACATTCATAGCACATTCTTCATAATATCCCAAACGGGAGACAAACAAAAAGGTCCGTTATTAGTGGATTAGATAAATAAATCAAAGTATATGCATATATAAGAACATTATTTAATGATGGAACTAAATAAACTTCTGTTATACACAACATGGTTGAATTTCATACACATAAAATTCATCAAAAATGAAGGAAAAATAAAGACATTTTGAGCAAGCAAATACAGAAATAATTTGTCACCAACCAATGTTAAAAGAAATACTAGAAGGTATCCTTCAGGCAACAACAAAATAATTGCAGAAGGAAGTTCAGAGATGCAAGAAGCCACATAGAGCAATGGAAATGGTAAATATGTTAATAAATTCAATGAACATTTATAGTGTAAAACAGTAATAGAAATGTCTCCTAAGTTCACATATATATAATTAAAATGAATAACACTTACAGTACAAAAGTCTGAAGGGGATAGAGATAAGATGTTCTGAGGATCTCACATTGTTCATGGCCAAAAATGGACAAGATATTCTTGAAGAATAGGAAAAAGAAGGGGGAAAATGAGAAAAAAGGAGGAATGGAGAGAGAGAAGAAAAAAACAGAGTAGGAGAACTTAATTTATTGAATCAAGACTTACTCTACAGGTATAGTAATTGATATAGTGTGGCATAAGTTCAAATATAGACAGATAGACAACAGAGCAGAACAGGGTGTCCAGAAACAGACTGATGGATATAAAGCACTTGATTTTATGATGAAAGTCATGCTGCAGGGTAGTGGGGAAAGAATGATCTCCCTTGGTAAGAATGATGGTTCAACTGATATCTACAGGGAAAAAAAATTGAAATGACCTCTTATTTCACACCATATACGAAAATGAATTCCCATGTGGACTGTTACTCTAGTTTCAAAAATTAAAATTATGAATTTGGAAATAAATAGGATATCTCTACAAATTTGAAACAGGAAAACATTTCTTAAATAGGCATTTAAGAAAAAAGCTCTAACCATCTCACAATGACCCATAGTTAGAAAACATGAAAGCTGAGACTGAAACAAAGACTAAATCTGAAGTCATCACCTTTAACTACTATGTGACACCACCTCCCCAAGAAGAGGAGAGAGAGGCGTTCCGGTTATGTATTGCTGCATAAAAACTTAGTGGATTAAGACAGCAATCATTTTATTATGCACAGGTTTTATGGGTCAGATACACAGAAAGGCTTTTGGCTCAGGATCTTTCATGCCATTGTGGTTGAACAGTGCCTGGAACTGGACAGCTGAGGTGGAACTGGGGGAACTTAAGTAGTTGGAGGTTGGGCAAGCACTTCTATCTCTCTAGGTTGTCTCAGGGCCTCTTTGTGGGATCACACCACATGAACTATGTTGGTCTCCCTTACAGAATGAAAGTTTTGGGATAGTCAGACTGTTTACATGGTAACTGAAAGTTCCAAGAGAACCAGGTGAAAGCAGTGTCACTTTCTGTGACCTAGCCTCAGAAGTCACATAACATCACTTTTGCTGTCATCACAAGCCTACCTATATTCAAGGGGAGGGAACATAGTCTCCTAACTCTTAATGGGAGGTGTGTCACCATAACATCGTAAGAGCATGTGGGACAGGAGATATTGTTGCAGCCATCTTTGAAAAATAAAATGTGCTAAACAAGAAGATACTAAACAGTGAAGAAAAAGGAAGAGATACAAAAGGGGAGTGCAAATTGCATGCAACTAATATAAAAGTCATTCAACAAATAATTGTCAAACACTGCTTGAGTTGAACACTACGAAGAAGTAGGAGTACATTGGTAAGCCCAAAGTGGTCCTAGCCCTAAAAAAGCCAGAATTTTCTAGATGAAAACTTTAGGTATAAAACAGAGAGGAAGGATTTAGGCGCTCTTATACAAGGACAACAAGATTCATGGCATCTTATGGTGTAGAACAAGAGCTGGCATACTACAGTCTGCAAATCATATCTAGTCTACCACTTATTTTTGCAAATACAGTCTTATTGGAACACAACCACACCCCCTCATTTACATATTTCCTCCAGCTGCTGTATGCTACAAAGGCCGTGTTGAGTAATTGGGACAGAGACCTTATGGCCCTCAAAGCCTAAAATATTTACTATTTGGCTCTTTACAAAAAAACATTTCTCCACTTCTCAAGTAGAATATTGTGCATCCACTCCAAAGAGTGGATAAAGAAATAATTCCTTTCTTTATCTGTAAAAGAGTGGATACACAATGTTTTGCTCCAGAAGTGGACAAATGTTCAGAATGGAACTGAAGCCAAAAGGGAAAGTCCCAGATTTGCAGCATAGTATAGAGGAATGCACATGGGTCCCTGATTTAGGATAATGATATTATTGGCCAACCACTGGGTTGCTCCATGACTTTGAGGAAGTTTCTCCCTCTTTCCAAGTCTTTGTTTCCTTTCCTAAGGAAAAATCTTAGTTGTCCTTTTAGTGCCTGGGATTATGTTGTGAATCAAGTAAGACAATGTGTAAATAAATGCTTTGTACACTCTGAAATGCTAATAAGCACATATTCTATCACCTTTTCCACTCTTTTTTTCTCAATAAAGCTTTGTTGATGGTCTTTTATTTCATCTGTATTTTTACAGTCAAGATGTAATTTTCTTCTTTTATAACTTTCAATGAGCACTTTTGTTTCTATTTTTGATAACCAAAATTCTCATTCTCTGATCTTTGGTACTTTCTTGCTTCAAGACACTAGAAACGATTCTTTACAAATCCCGACTTCTACAACTACTCTCATTTCTCTAAATCCTTCTCTAACAGAGACCTCACTCTTCTCTCTTTCAGCCTGAAATGATTTTCCTTGCCCCATTTCAACACTTATTCCCACTTTTCTACATATCGCTCTGCTTATATACTGGAGATAGAGGTGGATACTGGTGGAAAAAGGCCCCTAAATATTCTTATTCTTTTTGATATTCTTCATTTTAAGAAGTCCTGAGAAGATCCTCCCACAGATATCCTTGGGAATCTCTTGCAAGTCTATGAACCCATGACACGTTGATCAGGACAATTCAACTAAACTCATCACATTCCAATGAGTCTAAACCACACTATCATTAATTATACCTTCCTTTGCTACATTCTTTCATGTCATCATATTAGCTGCCAATCCACCTTCATCTAGGGAACATTGGCACCAGTAATCTCCTCCTTCATCTCCCTCTCACTGAGCATCTTCTATGAAATTTATAATCTCCAAAGGATTGGACTAGTCGGGGAAATCTGGCCACATGGAATTTGAGTAGTTATAAAACAATCATATTGAAATTTCTCATTCAAAGGGGTAATAATTTTACCCCTCGGTTCAGTTGAAACTTTCAGCTCTTGCACTTCTGAGCCAGCTGGTCATTTAACACACATTCCACGCACAGACAATGTTCCCATACCAGAAACCTCACTAAATAACTATGACAATAAGCTCAAGAATGTTATGGTCAAGGCACAAATGGAGCAGGAGGATTTCAGGAGTTCTTCCAGGGAGAACCACAATACGATCCCTGGTATTTCATGGTGCAGAATAACTGGAAAAGTAACTGGAGGATAGTACAACAGGAGAATGCCAAAATTTAGACAGCACTACTACCTAGTTGAGTAAGTGAATGATAAATAATAAGACTCTTGTGGACAGAATGTAGTATCAGATTAAGGCCGTTGGGAAATGGGTAGCAATGTATTTATGTGAATAGAGTAAAGAAAAAGGATGTAGGAAGAGTTTAAAGGGGAGCTAGATCAGATGTAGTGTGTTTTTAAATGCCTTAAGTAGGAAAAAGCTTAACTTATGTAATAAACACACTGTGTGGCAAATTCCTCATGAAATTTCTTTAGAAGAAACTCTTTTTGGTTCTGGCCACATTACAGGATTGAGCCACACTTTTAACTTGAAGCAACTTTTATGAAATTGGACATTTATTGGACCTTGAAAATGGCCAATTACACGCTTTGTTGAATGAATGAATTTGTGTCCTGGCAAAAAATAAAATAAAATAAAATTAAAAAATAAAAAAACAAACCTGGGCCAAGAAGGAGAAACACTCATGGAGCAGTGCAATATCTTTATATGTTTTCTATTTTTCACTTGTGTGTGTTATGTTTAGTAATGTCTGTGTGTTTTAGTTCTGTGAGTCATGACTCTGTTGCTTGAGATATTCATGGGGTATGCAAGAAAGAGAATGATATGATGTCAGATTTATTAAATTACAGAATCTTAGACCTCAAGCAGCCCTAGAAATTACCTAGCTCCATGGTTTCAGAACAGTCATAAACTTACCAGTGCTGTCCAAGATTAAATCCTAACAAGCCCACAGCAAAATAAGAAAAATGAGGAGGATATGTGTGTGTGAACATTCGTGTGTGTGTGTGTGTGTGTACATTCGTGTGTGTGTGTGTGTGTCACGTTTGCCAATTCTTGTCTCTTGTAAAAGACTATTATATTAAAATGCCCTTTCTCTTGTGAAGTGGTCATTGTAGCAGATGTTAGTTGTGTGTGTGTGTGTTTGTAACATCTTCATTTGGCAAACTAAAATGATGGCAATACTCTGTTTGCCCTACCCAACCCCCACCAAGTTTTTGAAATGTTACTAGTAAAGTACATGTAATCTGAAAATCCTACTTTCCTTCCTTCCCATATTATTCTGTCTAACTAAAAGCCTGTTGTGCTAATAAAGAAATCTGGAGAGACAATTTGGGAAAGACCCTCCTTTAAAAGTTAGCAGGACAAAAATATATAAAATGTCTCCCCTCCCCATTCCTATTCTCTTCTCCCACAAAGGCTCAGAATCCTTTCCTAAATCTTGAATTTTTTCCTTTGGAGAAACTCTGGGCATGACCGCCCCTCCTTCACATTCCTGGAATCAGCTGCAGTTTTTTGTGTGTGGGTAGGAGACTATGGCCTTCCTGTTGAATCAGCGAAGAGGCAATTGTTAAATGGCACCCAGGCTCCTGGGAGGAAGAAAAGCATGACATATCCAGAGCTATTCCAGGGATCAGGCTCAGCTGGTATCAAAAATTCAACCCTGGTGGGCCGGGTGCGGTGGCTCATGCCTGTAATCCCAGCACTTTGGGAGGCCAAGGTGGGCAGATCACCTGAGGTTCTGAGTTCGAGACCAGCCTGACCAACATGGAGAAACCCCATCTCTACTAAAAATACAAAATTAGCCAGATGTGGTGGCGCATGCCTTTAATCCTAGCTACTCGGTAGGCTGAGGCAGGAGAATTGCTTGAACTTGGGAGGCAGAGGTTGCAGTGAGCCAAGATTGTGCCATTGCACTCCATCCAGCCTGGGTAACAAAAGTGAAACTCCATCTAAAAAAAAAAAAATTCAAACCTAACTGCTTCTGCTGTGCAGCAGGACATTGATGTTGGAGACCAGGTCATCTTTTCTGTCGCTTTCTTTACCTACATTAAGAATGTTTACAAGAAGATAGTATTCAAGAGCACTCTCTCAATGCTAATGAAATGCTGTCATTGCGTCCTGAATGATATGGGGGCAGAGGGCAAGGAAAGAAAATTAGAAGATGTTTTTACCTTGGTTCAATATTTGCCAAGTAACAGTGGACCAATATGTATATTTTAATTTTCACTTGTTGAAAACACGTTCAAAGATGACAGATTGCTAAGGACCCAAAAGAACACATTATGGATAAACTAGTAAAAGTAAATGGGAGGTGATCCACTCTCTGAGAGTAGATTATTAATTGTAATCCTTCCTATTCAAAGACGACCTTATGGTGTTTATCACAAGGTGCAAGTGTGACCAATCAGAAGTTCCTCCACATGGTGCTTCAGAAAGGCAGTTTATAGTTTTGTAGTTGTTAGCACTCAGCACCCAGACTACACAATGTGTTATCTCTGGTTTTGGGACATTAGAGTTTTCAATGTCTCATTTAGTTATTTAGCAATTGTTTATTAAGTAACTATTATATGCCACTATATGGTCCCACAACAATTCATAAGACACAGTCCTTCCACTAAGGATATTAATCTACTTGAAACTTATTGAATATCTACTGTATATTAGCTGTTATGGACTAAATTTTGTCCCCCCAAATTTATATGTTGAAGCTTTAATCCCCAATGTGACTGTATTTGGAAATAGAGTCTTTAAAGGGGTAATTAGGATTAAATGAGGTCATCAGGGTGGGTCCCTATTCTGGTAGAACTGATGTCCTTATAAGAAGAGGGTCAAACATCAGAGCTCTCTCTTTCTCCATTACACACAAAGGGGCCACGTGAGCACACAGCTTGAGGGCAGCCACCCCCAAGCTGAGTAAAGAGGCATCAACCTGAAACCTACCTTGCTGACACCTTGCTCTTGGACTTCTCAGCCTCCAGAACTGTCAGAAAAAAATCCTGTTGCTTAAGCTATCTAGTCTGTGCAATATTTTATAGCAGCTGTAGCAGACTAAGACAACTAGGCAATGTAATAGGCATTTTTTTTAACATTTCCATAGTATGCCCCAAGGTGCTATTGCTTATCTTGTTTAGAACTGTGCTTTAATGTGTTTCCTCAGTTGTAACCCACACTGGTTCTAGTTTGGGGTTTTTTCGTTTTATTTTATTTACAGGGCCCTTTTGTGTATCTCTTCTAGTGCCTGGCTTCCCTCTATAAACCTATTCACAGAGAATTCAGTTCTCTCAAGCTGCTGTCAAGCTGCACTGAAGCTTTTCCTGAGATCCCTCTTCTGAGACAAGATGATTCTCTTTTTATTCTCTCTCCCTTATTTCCATCAAGACCTCCATTCAGAGGATAGTGTAAACAGATACACCCAATTATACAAAAGTGTCCATGAATGAGAACTGTTACTTCTCATCTGAAGATTGAGTACAAGGCTACCTCGCTATTCAAGGTGTGGTCTGCAAACCAGCAGCACTGGCGTCACTTTGGAGCTTGTTAGAACTGCAGAATCTTGGGCCCTTCTCCAGACCAATTTGCATGTGCAGTAGAGTTTGAGGAGCTCTGCTTTACCAATAGTTAAAATAATTAGTTAGGCGTGTGTCTATGAGCCAGGCAGCACCTGACGAGACTGAATTTCCTCACCCTTAAAATGGAAACAACCATTCAAATGATCTTCCACTCCACTCTTCCCTTTCTAGTCATCTTGATATGCTCCTGTGAAGTTCACCTCCTTGCTAAATGTTGCCATCCTCTGCCTCCTTTCAGGAACATAGCAGCACACATGCAATCTCCTAACCCATCTGCCTGGGGCTCTCTCCTTCTATTCTGTGACCTGGTCTCCTCATTCTATTTAAAGAATGAGGAAATTCCTTCCTCACTGGAGATCCAGGCCTGCTGCTATGCTGTCCCTTAGATCCCAAGCCTACTGGTCACCAATTTCTCCCCTTCCACTTTACTCAGCAAATTAACACCAGCAGAAACTTTCTAAGGCAAGAAGACCTAAGCCTTTCAATCCTTTGAAACTTTTCTCAACTAGAGCTAAAATTTAAACATATTCATATGTGCACACACACAACCAATTAAACAAAAAACCAGATACCAAAGTCACAAAGAGAAATAAAGAAAACAGAAAAACTTTCTCAAGGGAATAATATGTATTCAACAGAGCATTGGCTGCAAATATCCTGAGTCAGTACGATTTAATGGTTAATTATTGTGGGATACTAGAGTAAGACTACCTGAGTTCAATCCCAGATACACCACAGAATAATCAGGGAAATATAATGAACTCTTAAAAATGTTCTAAGATTGGCAGTATCTTCTGCAACATCTAGCTATTGAAACTCTCACAGATGCAACTGTTTTTCCTAGCTAATATTGAAGTGCTGTGAAAGTTGGTTTTGCCCCAAGGATAGGAGAATATTACCACTCCAAGAGTATGATAGTGTTATAGTACAAATGTTAAAGCATTGTAGCATAGCGTATGGACCCTGACTACCAGAGTTTGAATCCTGGTGCTGCCATTTACCAGCCATGTAGCTTTAAACAAGGTACTTAACCTCACCATTAAGTTTTCTCAATGCCAAAGAAGAGATAATAATAATGTCTACAGTATAGGGTTGTTATAATGATTAAGTGAGTTATTCCACATAAAAGTACTTACAATAGAGTCAAATAATAATACCAAAAATGTTATTATTTTAATATTATCATCGGTTGAGTACAGATGCTTTTTAAAAATAAAGTCTTTCATTTCCTACAGCAATCACTAAACCCAATTTAAAAAAATGTGACCTTATATGCAGCCCTTATCTGTGGTAGTCAATCTGCCCGGTATTCTTCTATGGTGTCCCTGTATCTTAGAGAAATAAAAACACTGGGTAAAATTGATGAAGGTAATAGATAGGTAAATTCATTTATTCATTCAATGAATGCATATTTTTTCCTGAGTGCCTGCTAGGTGTCATGTATGATGTCTTCTTGGAGCTAGCAGTATAGGAGCAGAGATAAGCATAAACAAGTCGATCCAAAAATAAACATCTAAGTTCAGACTTTGGTAAGTGCTCTGAAGAAAAAAAAAATCTCTCTATTACAGAGAATAATAAGGGGACCTGCTTGGGGAATTAGATCATAGTGGCAATAGAAAATTCTAGAAAAAGAAACTTTTTGTACTTAATGCATTTCCCAATGTGTTTCAAAAGAATACAAGCTCCATGTGGTCAAATCCTTCTCAGAGAAATTCTTTTAAATTCCTCTTGAAGCTTCACAATTCATGTGGTCTTAGTAAATTTAGAGGCCAGGTACAGCAGCTAATGCCTGAAATCCCAGCATTTTGAACGGCTGAAGTGAGAGGATCACATGAGCCTAGGAGTTCAAGATCAGCCTGGATAACATAGTGAGACCCCTACAAAATTTTTGAGATCTCTACCAAAAAAAAAAAAAAAGAAAGAAAAGAAAAGAAAAAAAAATTAGCTGGGCACAGTGGTGCACTCCTGTAGTCCTAGCTGCTTGGGAGGCTGAGGCAGAAGGATCGCTTGAGCCCAGGAGATCGAGCCTGCAGTGAGCTGTAATGGCACCGCAGAACTTCAGCCTAAGTGACAAGAGTAAGACACTGTCTTAAAAAGAAAAAAAAGGTCCTGGAAGAATCTGTAGTAAAGATAACTGTTCTAATTTACAAACTTGGTTTTTCTGATGTGTTTACCCTTTCATCTTCAGCACCTAGGGTAGTGCTAAGTATACTAGAAGAATTTAGTAAACACTTGGTAAATAAATGAATGAGAAAATGAATACATGAACAAACAAATCATGAAACCATTTTTACATAACATCTGTTAAAACTCTTCAGAACTAATGACCTGGAGACCACACGGAGTGGTTGGGGGGGTCACCAAGGAAACACTGTAATGCGGAGAGAAACAAAGGCTCAACCCTCCCCAGTTTGTGCACTTTCACAATTAGCCCAGTAGAAGAGAGGACACAGGATCAGGACTAAGTCTAGAATTGCTAAAGACTTCTTCTGCTTTGATTTTGTACAGAGACATTATAAAATCTCTGGGCTTGGTATTTAGAAATTTTCTGTAGGTTCCTCTCCTCAGTCACCATCCAGTTTTTATGTTTTCCCTGTGTTATTTTGGCATCTTCTTCCATGCTGATGACTAACTTCAGTTAGTCCTTGACAGCTTATTGCTAGATCTTCAGTCAGGGCTGGGAGGAGTTGAATTTTTTTTTTTTTCTCACAGTGTTCAAATTGTCACATGTTAAATCTGGTTCAAGAAGTTTGGGCCATGTCAGATCCAGGTCCAATCCATCATCCACTGCAGAGCACAATGTGTTAGTGCCATCTTGTTGCCAGACAGTTGTGGCTTCGAGACCTTCATCACTCAACCGTGGAAGAAACCACATTCAGAAGTTGTTTGAATGAGTAGTATGGCTGACACTTCCCTCCAAGAAATAGGCCCTTCTTTAGAGACAGAAAGCAGATAAGTGGTTTCCAGGAGAAACCAGGAGATAAGGAGAGAGGGAAATGGGCAATGACTGCTTAATGGGCATGGAGTCTCCTTTAAAGAGTGATGAAAATATTTTGGAAGTAAATGGAGGTGGTGGTTACACAGCACTGTGAATGTACTAAATACCACTGAATTGTACATTTTAAAATGGTTAATTTTATGTTATGTAAATTACACTTCAATTAAAAAAAAATACGTGGTCCTGGGAGATCTTCTGACATTTCAGTCCTTAACATGATGTGAAGAGGAGAATGCTCCATTAACAGAGGATACAAGCTTCTGCACCTAAGATTCTGGGAATGCTCTGAACTATGGAGCTCACTCTGCTCCACTTCAGTGTCAAGAAGGAAGATGGGAAATTGTCTTTGTTAATGCAAGGAAGAGCTGTGGCCACCAGGCATTTGTCAGCAGGACTTTGATATTCACATGACTTTGATACATGTGAATATATCTGTTCAAGTAAGTTTCTGGATTTTGGTATGAAACCACAGTATCAAGACACTTGTGAAACATAAAGAAAGCTTAGTTACAAGATCCAGTATTTTTAAAATTTTTCTTTGAGGTCTGGAACTAAAATATGTATAGGTAATAGGGATAGAAGAGGAATTGCTAGGGTGGGAAAATACAGCTGTGAGGAAGGAAAAAAAAGGGAGAAATGACTGTTTCTTTAAACACATGTATTAATCACAGTTCAAATGCAATTCAAAGTAGGAAGCCACAGCTGTGGAGGGCAGAGGGAGCACATGATTATTATTTTAAATACATTTACATTAAATTATTACTGAAAATGGGGAATAAGACTAGGAATTTGCAGCTGGGAGTAGCGTATGGGGAACTTAGTCCCCATGCTTCGAAATGGATGAGTTAAATGGGTCTCAGCTAGGTCAAAGGGGGCACCCTCTGCAGCTGGAAGTGGGAGGACCACTGGAGAATGCTAGTTTGTCTCCCTGTCACTTTAAAATATGTTCCTTCCCTCTCAGTGTAGGAGCTGCTTACAAAATAGAGAACATAGGAAAGTGGGAGAAAACCAGCTTCCTAACTAGGCTACTTTGATTTCTCAGGTTTAAAAACTCCATGGATTTTGTAAGACACTGTTATTTTTTTATTTCCCTGGGGGAGGAAGTACCAATGTCTTTATACTATGTTTTCATCCTGAGATCCATTCTTGACATTCTTTCAATGTTAGAAAATTTCTTTAGGGCAGAGGCTATTAACCTCCCACATTAATTTATGTATTCCAGAACCTTGCACAGTGTCTGGCACTATTATGGATGGATGGATGGATGGATGGATGGATGGATGGATGGATGGATGGACAAATGCTCTCTAGAAACCAGGGCTAAATATGCATCAAAAAAGGGACATGGGCAACACCTAGGAAGAAAGTAGATTTGGGTTTAGAACTCTGGAGTAAGCTTAGGAAACTTCATAGACAGAATAAGCATGAGAAAATATCTGCATGAACTTGGATGACCCTTCTTGGAAAGGCATAGTGGAGCCAAAGGAAAACAAACCAGAAGAAGGTAATAAGTGAAAATAGCTTATGGAATCACTTGGAAAGAAAATCTCCACTATGTCCACAATTATTCCACCCTCTCTAGGGAAATTGAGTCCATCATACCACTCAGGAAATAGTACAGGCTAATCTGGAAAATCACTGGCTTTGGTAATCTCACAAACCTGATTTCAAATATTGGTTCTGCCACTTGCTGACTATGTGACTTTGACTGAGTAGCTTTATCTTTCTGAATCTCAAGTTTCTTATCTATAAAATTGTAATTCTGGTAATAACATTCGGGCAATATTGTTGTGAAAATTAAACCAAATGGTATAAATAAAGTGCCTAGCATGTACAGATAGTAAAAAAAGTTAATTCTCTCAGCTGGATATAGTGGTGTGCTAAAGCCAGGTTGTACCAGCTCATGAGAGTCAATTATACACATCTCTTCTTAATTCTTGAGTTCAGTGTCATCAAGTTGGGAACTCAAAATTGGCCATAGTGGAAGTGTCTATATCACAGAAATTGGCAAACAAAATGATCAGAAACTTTTTTTCAGAAATATAATCGTTAAACATTTGACAGCCTACCACTGACTAACATTCCAAACGAAAGTGTGGGTGATGGAAAGAATTCTGGTTTGGAAATCAGGAGAATTAAATGCTAATCCAAGTTTTGCAAAGTGCAATTTGCATGGCTTTGAATCATTTACTTTACCTACTTCATCTATTAATATAAAGTGAGAGCTGTTGAAATAGATTGTTTTTTATAATGAAGTATTGCTATTTGGATAATGCTCCCACTATAAACTAGAAATGCTAAATAAATACAAATAATATTTGTATTTATATATACAAAACTATATGCAAATAGATATATAAATATAAACTATGTGGAAAAATATTTTTTAAAGATCAAAGATCTAAGAAGAAAGTAAGGAATTACTAGGACAAAACTGAAGGGAAAAATGGAATCAATGCAGTAAGTAGGAAAGAAAATGTTTTTGCCTTGAGAGCATTTGCCTATTTCAACAAATGTGAATTTTTATTTTGTTGGCCTCACTTAGCATGGGACATAGAAATTTAAAAGCCTAAACCCACATAATTGAGTATATAATAGGGTAATCGCTTCACAGTAAACTAGAACTTTAAAATAAACCTATTCTCTCATGTTCTTTCAAATTCACTTTCTATGGCTCAAGAAATCTGAAAACTTCATCTTGGATAGAGGTGACCCCGGACTTTATTCCCTCATGTACCTGAGAGAAGAAAATAGAATCCCTTAATCTTTGGCCTCAGGTTACTCCTACAAATAAATTTTTCAAGTATAATGAACATATTAGAGTCAAAGATAAGCAGACCTTTAAGAAAAGAAGGCACCGTAAGTAATGAGCAGCAGAAATAACAAGCAACAGAAAACAGATTCACAAAAACTTAGATAATAAAATTAGACAAAATACCACATTATAAAACAATCACACCTAAAAAATAAGCTTGAAAATATACACAGGGAATAAAGTAACTATAAAAAGTAACATAGTAGATTTAGAAAAGAAAACTAAATAGAACACCTAAAACTATAAAATGGAATAACTAAAATTAAGTAAAGGAACTTAAGTCATAAAATGGGAGTCTGAGGGCCAAATCTAGCCTGAACACATATGAGAGATACTGAGAGTTTGGACTACAATGTTCAAGTAAGAGTTGAACCAATCTTTTAAAATAGGAAGATTTCACATAAAATTTAAAATTTGAGTTTCTCTTACAAATGGAGATCTGGCAACATTTATAAGATGGAGCTGACGCTCTCCCATTTGCTACAGTACCACTACTTTCTATCTCCTCATCACTGAGGCTGGGTGAGTTACCATTTTCAGGGAATTGGCAAACTGTTTCTGTAAAAGACCATGTATATTTTAGGCTTTGTGAGCCATCCTGTCTCTGTTGCAAGTACTCAACCCCATCACTGCAGCATGAAAGCAGCCATAGATAATATATAAATAAATGTGTTGTGTTCTAATAAACTTTATTTACAAAAACAGGCAATGGACTAAATTTGACATTGGGCTATAATTTACTGACCTCTGCCATAGATCTTTGCACTTGCACTACTGTTTTTCTCAGAGAAATATTTCTCACTACTTATGTCAACAATGGAGAAAAAATATATATATATACACATATACACACACACACACACACACACACTCTAAGAGGACCTTGTACTTCAAGAAAAATGAATGACATCATAAAATTGGCCTACATCAATCATTTGCATTACCTCTCTGTTCTCTGTAGGCCTTTGTGTTTGTGTCACCAAGTCTAAATAATCTCTATAATTCCTTCCAACCCTATATATTTATTGTTTGATGGTGATTATCAGTGTAGCCAAAAGTCAGAACTCCTGGGCACCGTGTCTTCCCCACTTATCTTATCCACGTTATAACAGATATGTAAGACAGGCATTCACAAAAGGCACAAAGTCCTGTCAATGCAGAAGCAAAAGGATAAATATGCTCATATCTCCTGGTGTTTCCTCTATTATCATCTAGTTTTTATAGGTTTTTGCTTACAAAGTACAAAACAGAGAGAAATATAAAGATAAATCCTACTCAAGTTTTTTGAATGTCAAGTAATTTTTTTTTTTTTTTGAGACAGAGTTTCGCTCTTGTTGCCCAGACTGGAGTGCAATGGCAAAATCTCGGCTCACTGCAACCTCCGCGTCTGGGTTCAAGAGATTCTCCTGCTTCAGCCTCGTGAATAGGTAGGATTACAGGCATGTGCCACCACACCCGACTAATGTTTTATATTTTTAGTAGAGACAGGGTTTCTCCATGTTGGTTAGGCTGGTCTTGAACTCCTGACCTCAGGTGATCCACCCACTTCAGCCTCCCAAAGTGCTGGGATTACAGGCGTGAGCCACTGTATCCGGCTGAAAGTCAGGTAATTTTTTAAAGTATTAATAGTCAACGGCAAAAGTAGATTCACTCCAGTTTAAAGTCAACTTCCAACCTGAAAGCAAGATTTTGAGTCAGTTAATGATAGAATGTCTTTGCCTTTTTCTCCACTCAAATTCTAATAAAATATTTTTTCTTTTTAACAAAATCGTAATCTTAATAAAAATGAATACAGAAGTAAACCAGATTTTCTCTATGACTTTATTTCCTGAATTCATTCTCCAAGATGATGCGAAGTATATAACCCCTTTATAGATGGAGACCTCTTGTTTACTTCAGACTCTGAGCTTCTTGTATAAACTACAGTAAAAATTATCTAATCCCAGATTCTTCTCTAAAGTATACTGGATTATGATATTAACATATTTTATCAATTCTAAGAGGTTAATTTCTTCACATTTTAATATCTTCATATTTGGGATTACTCTCACAATTACTGTTACCTAGTTGATGGTTGTAATGAAATCGGCCATGTAGGTACATGAACAACTTTAGTTGTTAATCCTGATAGAATTTATTGTAACAATGACAACTCCTCAGCAGTTTAGTTAACAAACCGTTTAGGAACTATTTGAATGCTACTGACTTTTGTACATTGATTTCGTATCCTGAAACTTTGCTGAAGTTTTTTATCAGCTCAAAGAGCTTTTGAGCAGAGACTATGGGGTTTTTTAGGTATAGAATCCTATCATCTATAAACAGAGGTAGTTTGACTTCATCTCTTCCTATTTTGATGCCTGTTATTTCTTTCTCTTGCCTGACTGGTCTGGCCAGGTCTTTCAATACTATGCTCAATAGGAGTGGTGAGAGAAGGCATCCTTGTCTTATTCCAGTTTTCAAGAGAAATGCTTCCAGCTTTTGCCCATTCAGTATGATGTTGGCTATGGGTTTATCATAGATGGGTCTTATTATTTTGAAGTATGTTTCTTCAATGCCTAGTTTGTTGATGATTTTTTTTAACATGAAGGGATATTGAATTTTATCAAAAGGCTTTTCTGCATCTATTGAGATAATCATATGGTTTTTGTTTTGTTTTTAGTTCTGTTTATGTGATGATTCACATTTATTGATTTGTGTATGTTGAACCAACCTTGCATCCCAGGAATAAAGCCTACTTGATCATGGTGGATTAGCTTTTTCCTATGCAGTTGGATTCAATTTGCTAATATTTCACTGAGGATTTTTCCATCCATGTACATCAAGGATACTGACCTGAAGTTTTGTTTTTTTATTGTGTCTCTGACAGGTTTTCATATCAGGATGATGCTGGCCTCGTAGAATGAATTAGGAAGGAGTCCTTTCTCCTCAATTTTTTTGGAATAGCTCTTCTTTATATTTCCGGTAGAATTTGGCTGTGAATTCGTATGCTCCTGGGCTTTTTCTGGTTGGTAGGCTTTTTTTACTGATGCGATTTCAGAACTCATTATTGGTCTACTCAGGCATTCAATTTCTTCCTGACTCAATCTTGGGAAGTTGTATATTTTCAGGAATTTATTCATTTATTCGAGTTTTTCTAGTTTGTGTGCATAGAGGTGGTTTACAGTAGTCTCCAAGGGTTTTTTGTATTTTGGGGTCCGTGGTAATGTCCCCTTTGTCATTTCTGATTGTGTTTATTTGCATGTTTTTGTTAGTCTAGCTAGCAGTCTATCAATCTTATTTTTCTTTCAAATAACAATCTCTTGGATTCATTTATCTTTTTATGTTTTTTTGCATCTCAATTTCCTTCAATTCAGCTCTGATCTTGGTTATTTCTTATCTTCTGCTATCTTTAGGATTAGTTTGCTCTTGGTTCTCTAGTTCCTC
Organism: Gorilla gorilla gorilla; assembly: GCF_029281585.2. Taxonomy (NCBI): domain Eukaryota; kingdom Metazoa; phylum Chordata; class Mammalia; order Primates; family Hominidae; genus Gorilla; species Gorilla gorilla. The sequence goes on along the minus strand of NC_073231.2, from coordinate 101,466,847 downwards.
TAATTGTCACGTTAGGTTGTTAATTCGAGATCTTTCTAACTTTTTAATGTGGGCATTTAGTGCTATAAACTTCTCTCTTAACACTGCTTTAGCTGCGTCCTGGAGATTCTGGTGTGTTGTATCTTTGTTCTCATTAGTTTCAAAGAATTTTTTGATTTCTGCCTTAATTTCATTCTCTACCTACAAGTCATTCAGGAGCAGGTTGCTTAATTGCCATGTCATTTTACGGTTTTGAAAGATTTTCTTGGTATTGATTTTTATTGTTCTGTGGTCTGAGAGTGTGGTTGGTATAATTTCAGGTTTTATTTAATTTGCTGAGGATTGTTTTATGTTCTATTGTGATTTAGAGTATGTGGCATTGTAGAGATGAGAAGAATGGATATTCTGTTGTTTTGGGGTGAAGAGTTCTGTAGATGTCTATTGGGACTGTTTAGTCAAGTGTCGAGTTTAGGTCCTGAATATCTTTGTTACTTTTCTGTCTCAATGATCTGTCTAGGCCGGGCGCGGTGGCTCACGCCTGTAATCCCAGCACTTTGGGAGGCCGAGGTGGGCGGATCACGAGGTCAGGAGATCGAGACCACGGTGAAACCCCATCTCTACTAAAAATACAAAAAATTAGCCGGGCGCAGTGGCGGGCGCCTGTAGTCCCAGCTACGCGGGAGGCTGAGGCAGGAGAATGGCGTGAACCCGGGAGGCGGAGCTTGCAGTGAGCCGAGATTGCACCACTGCACTCCAGCCTGGGCGACAGAGCGAGACTCTGTCTCAAAAAAAAAAAAAAAAAAAAAAAAAAGAAATGATCTGTCTAATACTGTCAGTGGAGTGTTGAAGTCTCCCATTATTACTGTTTGGTTATCTAAGTCTTTTCATATTTGGTCCAGCAATCCCATTATTGGGTATATACCCCCAAAGTATACAAATCATTCTTTTGTTTTTTGAGATTGGGTCTCAGTCTGTCACCCATGCTGGAGTGCAGTGGTGTGATCATGGCTCACTACAGCCTCGACCTCTCAGGCTCAAGCAATCCTCCCACCTCAGCCTCCTGAGTATCTGGGACCACAGGCATGCGCCACCACACCCAGCTAATTTTTTGTATTTTTGGTAGAGACAGGGTTTCACCATGTTGCCCAGGCTGGTCTGAAACTCCTGAGCTCAGGCAATCCACCTTCCTTGGCTTCCCGAAGTGCTGAGATTACAGGCATGAGCCACCATGCCCAGGCAAAAAAATATAAATCATTCTACCATTGAGAAAATGAACACGTATGTTCATTGCAACACTATTCACAATAGCAAAGACATGGAATCAACTAAATGTCCATTAACAGTAGACTGGATAAAGAAAATGTGGTACATACACAACATGGACTACTACATGGCCATAAAAATGAATGAGATCATGTTCTTTGCAGCAACGTTGATGGAACTGGAGGCCATTATCCTAAGTGGACCAATGCAATAACAGGAAACCAAATAACGTATGTTCTCACTTATAAGTGGGAGCTAAACATTGAGAACATATGGACACAAAAAAGGGAACAACAGACACCAGGGCCTACCTGAGAGTGAAGGAAGAAGAGGCTGAGGATTGAAAAACTACCTATCAGGTACTATTCTTATTACCTTCGTGATGAAATAATGTGTACACCAAACCCCTGTGACATGTGGTTTACCTATAAAACAAACCTGCACGTGTACCCTTGAACCTAAAATAAAAGTTTTTAAGAAGGAACTATTTGAGGAATATGAGCATGGTTTATTTTCTGATCACCTTTTGTCGATACCCTATGAGCAGATCAAAACATTTTCATAATCAAAACTTGCACAGCAAGCATCAGTAACCAGAAGAAAACACTAGAGATCATACTAGAGCATTCTTTTAATAAATAACATGTTATTAATACTCCCAATGGTACAGAGAATCATATTGCATAGAAAAATATAAATATTAACAACTTTGAATTTAAAAATTATTCAGGATGGTACTTCCAGTTACAGCAACGTGAAGAGGCTGGGAAATCCTCTGCCCCCAAAAAATAAGTTTAAAGTGACAAAATTTTCAAAAACATGCATTTCAGTGCTTTGGATATTGACCAAAAACAAACATTATCTTAAGAAGCACTAATTCATGACAAACTACTATAATTCTGAATAATAACACTGGGAAGCTGCAGATTGCTTGAGTGTGGCTGCTTTCTCTTACCAGGGTGAGTCTGAGGAAACCACCAACTTCCTGCCAGCAGAGGCTATTTCAGAGTGGAGAGTGGAAATTAATGCCCAGCAGTGTATTGTCAGTAAAAGTAAGAGTTGTAGGCAGCTCTACCAGCCTGAGAGTGTGACTTCAGCCAGGAACTTAATGGAAGAACCTGGATATGAGAGAGCTATAGAATGGCTAAACAAGTTCATACTTATCTCTGGTTGATTGGGAAACTATAGGCAGGCATTGGGAAGATCCAAGGGGAGTCAGCAGAAAGTAAAAACTGAGGCAGGACTGAAAATTTTCAGGACTTTAAATGTGCACCTTAACACAAATACAAATTACATGGCAGAGAGTGGAAGTCTTAAGAGCTGAGGGGTTGAAGCATAGCCCCTGCCTGATGACTGACTGACGAAGAAGCTACACAGACACAGGGGCAACTTCTTGAAATCCAGGATAAAAAATATAAATATGATTTTCTAAAAAAAAAAAATTAACAAAAATATCTGTGGCTGTACATCGTGAAGGAGACAGGTCCTGCAGATTAAGCCCAGGCATGTTACTAAAAATTGTAACAACAAATCTTAGGAAAAGAAACTCAGAATCCAGAGTTACTATAATACATTATATAAAATGCTCAATTTTCAACAAAAAATCATGAGATTGCAAAGAACCAAGAAAACATGACCACGCAAGGGAAGAAAAAAATAGCAGTGAATAGAAACCGACTCTGATGGGATCCTGACATTGTATGGATGTTTGCCCCTGCAAATCTCACATTGAAACATTGCCTCTAATGTTGGAGATGGGGCCTAATGGGACGTATTAGATCATGGTGACCGATCCCTCATGAATGGCTCAGTACCAAGGCGTTAGTTATGAGTGAGTTCTCATTCAGTTAGTTCATATGAAATCTGGTTGCTTAGAAGAGCCTGGGACCTCCCCCTTCTCTCTCTTGCATGTGATGCCTACTCCACTTTCACCTTCCACCATGATTGTAATCTTCCTGAAGTCCTCACCAGAAGCAGATGCTGATACTATGCTTCGTGTATAGCCTTCAGAAACGTGAGACAAAATAAAACTTCTTTTCTTTATAAATTACCCACTCTCAGATACTTCTTTATGGCAATGTACAACAAACTAACACAGACTTAGATGTTGCAGGTAACAGACAAAGACTTCAAAGCACCTATTAAAAATATGTTCAAAGAATTAAAGGAAAAACGTCTTCAAAGAATGAAAGGAAAATATGATGACAATGACTCCATTAATAGGGAAGTACAGTAGAGAAATAGAAACTACAAAAAGAACCAAATGGAAAGTCTATGATTAAAAGGTAAAATAACCAATTAAAAGTCACTGGATGGGCTCAACAGCAGATATGAGTTAGCAGAAGAAAGAATTTCTACTGATCCAATCTGAAGACCAGAAAGGAAAGAGATAGAAGAAAAATGAAAAGAGCCTCAGAGACCTGTGGGACAGCATCAAACATATCAATATATGTGTAAAGGGTGTTCTGCAATACAGAGAGAAAGAGACAGAAAAAGTACTTGAAGAAATAAGAGCAAAACACTCTCAAACTTGATGAAAAACAAGTTCAATGAACATAACATAGGTAGACTCAAAGAGATCCACTTTTAGACTTGTCATAGTCAAACCACTAAAAAAGGAAAAGGAAGAAAGTCTTGAAAGCATCAAGAGAAAAATTCATATCCTGCAGGGAAAGAATATGATTAGTAGATGACTTATAATAAAAAATCATGGAGGTCAGAAAATAGTAGGATGACATATCCAAAGAAATAAAAAGAAATTTCAAGCTAAAATTCTGTATACACTAAAACTATTCTTCTAAAATGAAGATGGAATAAAGACATTCTGATATAAACAAACTGAGAGACTGTTTTTAAGAGGCTCATGCTAAGGAATACTAATTAAAGTCTTTCTAACTGAAAGGAAATGATGCTAGATAATGCTAAAGCACAGGAAAAAAATGAAAAGCACCAAAAATGATAAACATGTGGTAAGTATAAAAGTCTGTCTAAATATTTTTATGTTTTTCTCTTATTTTTTTTAGAAACATGAAATTGTATAAAGCAATAACTATATTATAATATTGTTAGATTTATAACATTAATAATTATATACAATAGTAGCACAAAGGTGGGTGATCTTGGAGAGCAATATTAGAGCAAAATTGCTGTCTTTTACCAAAGTAATCCAGTATTAACCTGAAATAGATTGTGATAAGTTAAGATGAGTACTGCAATCTCTGGAGCAACCACTAAGAAAATAACTCAAAAAAATTAAAAACCAATAGAAAAATTAAAATAATATACGAAAGATACTTGTTTAATACAAAAGAGGAAGTAAAGGAGGAAAAGAGGGAAAAATTGAATGAGACATATAGACAACAAAGTGGCAGATATAAATCTCACCATATCAATAATTATATTTAATATGAAAGGACTAAATACTCTAATCAAAAGGCACAAATCATCAGGCTGGATGAAAATACAAGAGTAACTATATGTTACCCAAAAGAAACACACTTAGATGACTTTAAAGAAACTGTCAAATAGATTGTTAATAAAAGGATGTAAAAGGTACAACATGAAAAAATAACTACAAGAAAGCTGGAGGGATGATATTAATATTAGTCAAAATATACCCTAGTACAAAAAATATTGCTAAAGACAAAGAGAGACACTTCAAAATGATCAAATGGTCAATATGTCATGATGGAATATAAATATATATTCATGTATAATACACGAAGTAATAATTGGTAATTGAAAGTAGAAATAAGCAATTCAAAATTGTAGTTGGAGATTTCAATATTGCATTCTGAATAACTAAAATAAATAACTAGAAAGAAAATTATTAAGAGCACAGAGGACTTCAAGAATACTACCAATCAACTTAATCTGACATTTACAGAACACTCCATCCAGTAGCAGGAGCATATATATACATATATACATATATATACACACACGCGTATATACATATATATATATGTTCTTTTCAGTATAGAACATATGCTAGGACATAAGACATGCCTTAATGAATTTAAAATGGTTGAAATCATTCAAAATATGTTTTCCTACCACAATTGAACTAACTCATAAATAATCTACAAAAAGAAATTTGAAAATCCCCCAAATCTTGGAAATTAAATAATATTCTTCTTAATAACCCATAGATTAAAGAAGAAATCACAAGGATACTTAGAAAATATTCTGAAATTGAATAAAAGTAAAAACAATGCTACCTTATTTCAAAACTAACTAGAAAGCTAGAATAATAATCAAGACAATATGGTACTGGTGTGAGGACAGACATATAGATCAATGGAACAAAAAAGAAAGTCAGCAGATACACTCTTACATTTTTGTTCCATTGATTTATTGACAAATTTTCCAAGAAAATTCAAGAAAGGATAGTATTTTCAATAAATTGTGCAGAGACAATTAGATATACAAACACAGAAAAAATAAAATTAGACCAGTACTTCAGATCACACACAAAACATTAATTCAAAATGAATTAGCTAAAGCTTTCTTTGTAGCAAGTATCAATAATTTTTTCCTCTCTATTGTTGAACAGTAAAACAACAAAAATATGATTCTTAAAAGAAAAGGTTGATACTGTAGATTTCATCAAAACTGAAAACATTTGCTCTTCAAACCATTAAGAAAATGGAAAGAAAAGCCACAGACTAGGAGAAAATATTTACAAAGTATACCTCTGAAAAAGACTTGTATACAGAATATATAAATAATTCTTACAACTTAATGATAAGAAAACAGATAACACAATGGACAAAATGTTTGATAGATATTTTACCAAAGACAATATATAAGTAGCCATTATATGCAGAAAAAATGCTCAACATCATTAGTCATTAGTGAAATGCAAATTAAAACCACAATGAGATGCCACTACATAATCACCAGGATGGCTATAATAAAAAAAAAAACTAACAATACCACAAATAGGTGAGGATGTGGAGAAACTAGAATCTTCATACATTGATGATGAAAAAGTAAAAATATACATCCACACTGGAAAATGTTAACAGTTTCTTTAAAATCATATATGTAATTCCCACATGGCCAAGCAATTCCATTTTTAGGTATCTACCCCCCAAAATAAAAATGTGTTCACACCAAGCCTTATACATGAATGTTCATAGCAGCATTATTCATAATAGCTCCAAACTGGAAACAAATATTTTAAAACACAATGTAACATAGCCATATAATGGAATACTACTCAGCAAAAAAAGAAACAAACAACTGATACATGTCACTTATAGATGAATCTCAAAAAATTATGCTAAGTGAAAGAATCAAGCACAACACAACTACACATTGCATGATTCTATTAATATGTAATTTCCTGAAAAAACAAAAAGAAACAGAAATTAGATTACTGTTTGCCTCAGGATCGGGATGGAAGAGACTGAATACAAACAGGCATGAGGCAACTTTTGGGTTGATAAAAATGTTCTAAAACTGGATTACGGTAATCACCATAGGACTCTATGTCTTTTCTGAAGATTATTAAATTGTATACCTGTACAAGGTAAATTTATGTTACATAAATTTTGCTTCAATAAAGCTTCTTTTAAAAATGATTCAGAAAAATTGAAATCTAAATATAAAAAGGCTTTGGAAGTTTTACACTTATATTTTCCTTTTTATATAGACACAAGAAGCTGAAGACCAGGGAGATAAAGTAATTTGCTCAAGATCACAGAGCTAGTTAAGTGAGTGCCAGAATCAGAAATAAGAATTCCTAATCAATGGACTTTTCACTGTGAAGGTTATAGGGGATTACACAGGTTAACTAGAAAAAAAAATTCAATGGAGTAATTGCTTTAAATCATTTTTTCCAAAAATGTGAGCATAAATTGATGATGAATGAATAGAAACAGAGTACTCCTGGTAAGAACTGGAGTCTTCCACAGCTTTCCTTGAAGTCAGCTGCCAATCTATACAGTTTGCTGAAATTACTAATAGCAAATTAGAAATTACCCAAAAGCACTATCTTCAACCTCTTCACTTTTCCTGATTCTAAGGAGATCTCAAGATTTGTCAAGGAAATAAGAATCTCAACATCACACACACACACACACACACACACACACACACACACACACACACACAAATGATAGAAGCTTGTAAGATGCTTTGATTTTTTTTTCCCTTTACCTCCATAAGCGAAATAAAACTGCCCTAGAGACCGAAAAGCAAATATTTTTCTATATATTTTTAAAACCAGAAAAATGGAAACCTACATTTTTGCCTTTAAGCTATGGTCTATGGCTTGGACAGGTGGAATGAGAAAAAAAATGTAGTACCAAGACTCATCTCTTCTTTCTCTCTGGCTACATTCAAGAAAAAAAACGGAGCCCTCTGGTGGTAGAATTACTATATTCACAATTAAGTTTCTAACATAAACCCTTTTCAGTAATCTAGTGGCAAAAACTTAAATTTTATATCCAGAAACTTGGCAACTCTTAATCTTCAAAGAACATTTTATTAAAATGAGTGTAGCTCTTTATATAGTCACTAGTTTTATACAGCTCTTTATTTTATGTAGCTCTTTGTGGTATATGTACGTTTAGGGGAGCAGGGGTGGTCCCTGGCAAGGGGTTTAAAGCTAATAAATATTTAAATTCTAGAAATGGCACTTCTTAAGTTATGTTGATTAGAGGTTAGAAATAAGTTCCAGAATCACTCCAACAATTAGATCATTTTGATAGTCCCTCACCCTCTCAAATATAAAATAGTTTCAAATATCAAAATATTTGGTAACCATTGTGGTTTATTTGGAAGTTTTACCACATCCTATATCTAACATTTAAACTTCTTCATTGGTAGTTACAATTGTTCCTTTGCAAAGCACCATGGAAACATGTAGCTTATAAGACCGATGAGTTTATGAGAGGTAAATTAGGCTATCACTTTTATAAGATGCCTTCTAGTTCATAGGAATTATCTTTTGGAACTTAATCCTGTTGACTTTGGTGGTCGATGGGAGGCAAGAATAACTATTCTTTGGTCCCCACATTTTTCCCCCTCACTGCAGGGAAACAAGAAAACACAGATGCCAGGAATGCAGTCATTAGCAGAAAAAGTTCAACTGCCTGGTAGAATTAAGAAAAAAAAGACAACAATTGCCTAATTTGATTCTGAAAGTTTTTGTTTTATTTTTAATCATCTAGAGTTCAGTTTGAAATAAGTTGATTCATCTAGTACCAGCTAAAAGGTACTGCTTTGCTTCAAAGGCTTTGTTGGGAAATATCATTTAGTGGTGTGAAAGGTCAGAAGTAGGGTAGACACGCGTTTTATATAACTCACCACATAAGCAAACTTTACCTAGCCATTACTTCGTTTATTTCCTTAGAGCTCACTCTGGATAATTCTCAGACTCGTGTTTTATTTTCAGAAAATCGAGTCTCCTCTCTTCTTCAGTCACACAAATTGCATCAGTTCTTAAAGAAAGCCATACCTCAGGACCTCACAAAGAGGTATCTATTACCAGGAGCTCTAAGCAAATGTTCTTTTAATTAGCTACATTTATCTTTAATCCCTGTTTTGACAGAAACTCTAACATAAACATACATTACCAATACATAAAACCCAGCTCAAAGTATGGTTAATTTTTATATTTGACAGAGCCAGTTGGAAAAAATAACTTTGCCCTTTCTCCATCTTTGTGTGATGTCACTACAACCTAGTCTCAGAACTAAAGACAGAAACAGTGGCATCTGCAGCTACAGCACAATCATGACTCTTAAACTGCTCCTTAAAAGTGGCAATAAAAACCCTAATAAGACCTCTGGGCCTTATGTTGAAGCAGCTGCAAAATCAAGTTAAATAATTTTTGCAAAGACTGCAGTAATTATAAAACTGATTAAAGTTTACCTACACTTCATTCCTAGAGGTTTTTCACCAAGGACTTAGAAACCAGATGGTTCAAGACTATGCATGATGGATATATTCCATGAAGTATGTCCGTTGTCATGGAAACAACAGAAATAACATTATCTTTACTGTCTATTCCTTCACAAAACCATGCATTCAAAAGTTGCCGCCAATTTAAGTAAAATTCAAACAAATACTGGATACCAGGTCAAAAACCAGCACCTCTACCCACATTTAATCCTAAGGCCCGACTGCTGGATTCACTTAAATGTCTTTAGTGAATACAGCTACTTTCTACAGGAGTGTTCAAAGATAGTCTTCATAATTTTCAGAATTTTAATACTTTTTGAAGAGAATTGGAAAAACTAAAGATTCTGAGGGATGGGAGCTGGGGCTCAGAGATTACCCCTCTCCAAGACGGGAGAACTGTTAGAGAGAGATCATCTGCCCCTGATGGCCCTGTGGCAAAGCAGCTCTGCTTCTCCCTAAAGCTAGCTCTTCTGGCTACATCCAAAACTTATCCCTACTTTCCTGCTAAGGAATTATTTTATCAAACTTATGCTTTCTTTCTGCAGCATCTTCAATCATAGCAATAACAACAATAAAACATGTATTGAGCACCTAGTATGTGCCTGACATGCATCATGCCATTGCATTCTTACAACTGCTCTACACCATAGGTATCATCATTGTCCCTTGTTTTTGTTTGTTTTTTTTGTTTTGTTTTGTTTTGTTTTGTTTGAGACGGAGTCTCACTCTGCCTCCCAGGCTGGAGTGCAGTGGTGCGATCTCCGCTCACTGCAAGCTCCGCCTCCCCAGTTCACACCATTCTCCTGCCTCAGACTCCCCAGTAGCTGGGACTACAGACGCCTGCCACCACGCCCAGCTAATGTTTTGTATTTTTGGTAGAGAAGGGGTTTCACCGTGTTAGCCAGGATGGTCTCGATCTCCTCACCTTGTGATCCGCCCACCTCGGCCTCCCATAGTGGTGGGATTACAGGCGTGAGCCCCCACGCCTGGCCCATTGTCCCTGTTTTAAAGATGAGGGAACTAGAATGATAATACACACATGAATCCTCCAGGCATCTTTTCAAAATACACAGACCTGAGGCAAAGACCAGGATTCTGCATTTCCAACAGGCTCCGGGTGCTACAAATGAATGTTAGTCCGTAGACCACACTTTGAGTAGCAAGGACTTGGTTGGTTAAGAATCATTCCCCATCTGTACATGTATCCCAGGACTTGAAGTAAAAAAAGAAAAAAAGAAGCATGTCCCAAACACCCACTTCTGTATACTGAGGTCCAGTTCTTAATCACTATGCTCTCTTGTCTCTCAATCCATTATTCTTAGCAGCCTCTACTTAAAAGTAAACAACTGCAGCAACTAAAAGTTCTTAAAAACCCTGACAACTACCAACCCAAACTTTCTCCTCAACCAAGCTTTTCAAACCAAGAGTTTGTACCTGGATCTCTGGTGTTCCTATACTATCTACTTCACTACTGCTCTGAAATCTCACTTCTAAACCTATGACTTCCCCAAATGTGCCATATCTTTCTATCATGAATTACTCTTGAAAAATAACCATGGCCTTATTTATGCCCAAATTGCATACATGCCTTTTTACAGTGCTGTGTATGTTGAGATGTCAATTGGATTCTTACACATGTAAATGTTAAATACGTAACTCAGACAAGCTACTATTAGGAATAGCTCTAAGCAGGGAAATGAACCAAAAAGTAGTTTGGAAAATAGAAGATAAGAATCAAGAGAAAAGTTAGCTCAAAAGGACTTTATAATTAAAGGGACCTGAGTAGACCTGGGACTTCAGGCAGATGAGATGTGACTCTCAACATTTAGGGGGTAGAAGATGGAACGCTCCAGGTATGACTGAAGGTCTGAAAAGAGAAACTAGACTAATCAGAAAAGGCCTGAGCTAGAAAATGAAGTTTTCAGGGAATTAGACCAAGAGGCTATAGTAGCAATACAACCTTTCTCTCAAACTGGACTAAGCAGGCCTCTGTGACTCCACTATGTACCTGGAATTTGCTCACCTGTATTTAGAGTTTGCACCTTCAGAATTTTCAGTCAGTGATAAAATGTTCTGGGCTGAGTTGGGGATAAAAACCACAAAAGGATCTTCCTATGGGGTTAATTTTAAGGAGTTCAAGAATTGTCTCTTAAAATGATTCTTGTCCCTCCAGATGTCTCTCCCACTCTAAAAATTTCCTATAGTCGAAGAGGTTTGGGAGTCAGGTAAATGAGGTCAAATCCCAGGTCTACCACTGAAAAGCTGTGTGATCTTTGGCAGGGAAATGAATCTCTCCTAGCCTCAGTTTCACCAACCATAAGATGTCAGTAACATTTTACATTGCAGGCATGCTGTGAGAATTAAATAGGCTAACATATAAAACATGCCTAGTACCACCTAGAACCTCTGGGAGTAGACTCAGACTCTTAGTTTTTTCAATTTCTTCTTTGAGGCACCTGCATCTCTTATCCCTTGCTTCTGTAATATTGGACCTCTGCGACTGTTGTGGTACACCTCTGATTGCTTGTTGATAGAATTTGGATCTGTGTCCCCAACAAATCTCATGCCTCAAACTGTAATCCCCAATGTTGGAGGTGGGGCCAGGTAGGAGGTAATTGGATCATGGGGGATTTCTCATGAATAGTTTAGTACCATCCTCTTGACGGTGTCCTCATGATAGTGAGTTCTTGTGAGATCTGGTCATTTAAAAGTGTGTGGCACCTCCTCCTCCACTCTCTCTCTCTTTCTTGCTCCTGCTTTTGCCATGTGATGTGCCTTCTCCCCCTTTCCTTTCCCCCTTGAATAAAAGCTCCCTGAGGCCTCCCCAGAAGCCAACCAGATGTTGGCACTGTGCTTCCTGTACAGCCTGCAGAACCATGAGCCAATTAAACCTCTTTTCTTATAAATTACCCAGCCTTGGGTATTTATTTATAGCAATGCAAGAACAACCCAATATGTTTGTTTTCAGTCTCTTTCACTGATTGTTTTTCCTTTCCACTTAAAACTTCTTGATCTCATTTCCTTATCTATAGATAGAGTGAAGTGAATCAAATGATCTCAAAATTCTGATTTTTGTGCCAAAATTCATGTGCAAGTACTCTTCCTCCTTTGGGCCTCACCCAATTCACACACTTTTTTTTTTTTGAGACACACTTTCACTCTTGTTGCCCAGGCTGAAGTGCAATGGTACAATCTCAGCTCACTACAACCTCTGCCTCCCAGGTTCACAAAATTCTCCTGCCTCAGGCTCCCAAGTAGCTGGGATTACAGGTGCCTGCCACCACACCCAGCTAATTTTTTGTATTTTTAGTAGAGACGGGGTTTCACCACGTTGGCCAGGCTGATCTTGAACTCCTGGTGATCACCCGCCTCAGCCTCCCAAAGTGCTGGGATTACAGGCATGAGCCACTGTGACAGCCCCCAGTTCACACACTCTTAAAATGTAAGCAAGCCAATATTCTAGTGACACCTGAAGCCACATGTGCAAACTCAACATTTTTTTTTTTTTGAGACAGGGAGTACAGTGGTACGATCACAGCTCACTGCAACCTCAAACTCCTGTTTCAAGCAATCCTCCTGTCTTAGCCTCCCAAGTAGCTAAGACATCAGGATGTGCCACCATACCTGGTTAATTTTTTAAAAAATACTTTTTAGAGATGGGGCTTTGCTATGTTGCCCAGGCTGGTCTTGAACTCCTGATCTCAAGTTATCCTCTTCCCTTGGCCTCCCAAAATATTGGGATTATGGGTAAGTGAGCCACTGTACCTGGTCAAGCCCAACACTTCAACTGATTCTAGCCCCAATTTCAAATTTCCTAAAGGAAATCTAAAAATAAACCAAAAATTTGCCCCCAAACAGCTCCTTTTCCTAAGTCTCCATTTGGTACCACTACTTTTTGAATAGTCTCTAGGATTCAAACCTTGCAGCTGCCTTGACTCTTTTTAAATCCATTCCCTATGAAAAACTCAGTTACCAGGGTATTCAATTAGGAAAAGAGGAAGTCAAATTGTCCCTGTTTGCAGATGACATGATTTTATATCTAGAAAACCCCATGGTCTCAGCCCAAAATCTCCTTAAGCTGATAAGCAACTTCAGCAAAGTCTCAGGATACAAAATCAATGTGCAAAAATCACAAGCATTCTTATACACCAATAACAGACAAACAGAGAGCCAAATCATGAGTGAACTCCCATTCACAATTGCTTCAAAGAGAATAAAATACCTAGGAATCCAACTTACAAGGGACATGAAGGAACTCTTCAAGGAGAACTACAAACCACTGCTCAAGGAAATAAAAGAGGATACAAACAAATGGAAGAACATTCCATGCTCATGGGTAGGAAGAATCAATATCATGAAAATGGCCATACTGCCCAAGGTAATTTACAGATTCAGTGCCATCCCCATCAAGCTACCAATGACTTTCTTCACAGAATTGGAAAAAACTACTTTAAAGTTCATATGGGACCAAAAAAGAGCCCGCATCGCCAAGTCAATCCTGAGCCAAAAGAACAAAGCTGGAGGCATCATGCTACCTGACTTCAAACTATACTACAAGGCTACAGTTACCAAAAGAGCATGGTACTGGTACCAAAACAGAGATATAGATCAATGGAACAGAACAGAGCCTTCAGAAATAACGCCACATATCTACAACTATCTGATCTTTGACAAACCTGAGAAAAACAAGCAATGGGGAAAGGATTCCCTATTTAATAAATGGTGCTGGGAAAACTGGCTAGCCATATGTAGAAAGCTGAAACTGGATCCCTTCCTTACACCTTATACAAAAATTAATTCAAGATGGATTAAAGACTTAAATGTTAGACCTAAAACCATAAAAACCCTAGAAGAAAACCTAGGCATTACCATTCAGGACATAGGCATGGGCAAGGACTTCATGTCTAAAACACCAAAAGCAATGGCAACAAAACCTGAAATTGACAAATGGGATCTAATTAAACTAAAGAGCTTCTGTACAGCAAAAAAAACTACCATCAGAGTGAAAAGGCAACCTACAAAAAGGCAGAAAATTTTCACAACCTACTCATCTGACAAAGGGCTAATATCCAGAATCTACAATGAACTCAAACAAATTTACAAGAAAAAAACAAACAACCCCATCAAAAAGTGGGCAAAGGACATGAACAGACGCTTCTCAAAAGAAGACATTTATGCAGCCAAAAAACAACACATGAAAAAATGCTCACCATCACTGGCCATCAGAGAAATGCAAATCAAAACCACAATGAGATACCATCTCACACCAGTTAGAATGGCGATCATTAAAAAGTCAGGAAACAACAGGTGCTGGAGAGGATGTGGAGAAATAGGAACACTTTTACACTGTTGGTGGGACTGTAAACTAGTTCAACCATTGTGGAAGTCAGTGTGGCGATTCCTCAGGGATCTAGAACTAGAAATACCATTTGACCCAGCCATTCCATTACTGGATATATACCCAAAGGACTATAAATCATGCTGCTATAAAGACACATGCACACGTATGTTTATTGTGGCACTATTCACAATAGCAAAGACTTGGAACCAACCCAAATGTCCAACAATGATAGACTGGATTAAGAAAATGTGGCACATATACACCATGGAATACTATGCAGCCATAAAAATGATGAGTTCATGTCCTTTGTAGGGACATGGATGAAATTGGAAATCATCATTCTTAGTAAAGTATCGCAAGGACAAAAAAAACCAAACACCACGTGTTCTCACTCATAGGTGAGAACTGAACAGTGAGAACACATGGACACAGGAAGGGGAACATCACACTCTGGGGACTGTCATGGGGTGGGGGGAGGGGGGAGGGATAGCATTAGGAGATATACCTAATGCTAAATGACGAGTTAATGGGTGCAGCACACCAGCATGGCACATGTGTACATATGTAACTAACCTGCACATTGTGCTCATGTACCCTAAAACTTAAAGTATAATAATAATAAAATAAAATAAAATAAAAAAGAACAAACAAACCAATGTTAATCATTTAACAAAATAAAAAAAAAAGAAAAGAAAAACTCAGTTACCAAGCCCTGTGAATCCTTCCTTCACAGAATGTCAGAGGACTGGACTTCACTGCCAGGCTACTCTTTCTCTCTCCTCATGCCTAGCTCCTCATCTACTTCCTGATCATCTACTGAGGTTCCACTGCCTCAATCTTCCCATAGTTTGCACCAGAGTATTTTTTTCCCTTTCACAAGAAGTCTAATAGGACAGTAGTTTTCTGCAATAATCAAACTTGTTGGTTGAGGGCTTAGTGTAGCTTAGCAATAGCAACCACAAACAGACTACCATTTTTTGAGTGTGTACTATGTACTGGGCACTGTGCTATGCTCTTTATCATCATTATTTCTAATGCAGCCTTTCCAGATGAGGTTCTGGAGATATGCCAATAAAACATAGAAAATAGAGGCCCTGCTATCTAACACATTTGGAAACCACTGTATAAAAACTCTTGTAGTCAATAGTATTTGTCAGGTGGTTGGGTAAGCTACCAGCATTAGAACATACTTCTTGTGTTCTCATGAGTCTTAGTGACAGCAGAGCCCATCTCCCCAGTAGAGAAACTGAAAACACACACTCATTTTTCCAGTTTTCCTCTTTGGAGCTTAGACACATAGCCTAGACTGTGCCAATCAGATTTAAGAATCCTGTATTCATCTTCCATGGCTGCTATAACAAATTGCCACAAACAGTGTCTTAAAACAATTCCAGTTTATTTTCTTACCACTCTGTAGGTCAGAAGTGCAAAATGGGTCTAAGATACTCTCACATCTCCTCCATTAAAATACCTGTATCATTATAATTAAAATTACAAACGAAGTAATATATTTCTAAATATTTTAGAATGTCATGACTCTTTTTTAAGTGTCTAGTCCTCTGAGATTTTGTGAAGGAAGAATTCACAGGACTTGGCAACTGACTTTGTCATAGGCAATAGCTTATTACAATTATTTAGTCTTTTCATGTACTTATAAGTCACTGGATTTTCTAATATGGTAGCACTACTGAGAGAATGATAAATGAAGGAGAGATAGACCATTTTGTGATTATCACACACTTTCCATAAAGAAAGACAGATTCAAAAAGGTAATATTTTAGTCAAATCTCTATGTGAGTGGCTCCATTCCTCACTTTCCATCCCCAACCCCCAATTCAAGCAGCAGTAATGTCTTTCAACATGCACTTACCTTAGGGAAGAGACTTGGGGAAGAGAATAAAACATTACATTCTTGGCTGTTTAGTTCTGAAATCAATTTTTTATAAATCTAGAGCAGAGACAACAATCTTAAAAGCTACATCTTTTCAGTTGCAAGAGTCAGACACTTAAAGGAGAAGAGTTTTCTTTTTTTAATTCAAGAGGTTGGATTCAGTATAAAGCACCAAATCCTGGAGGACCCACATGATCTAAACCATGGAGTGGATGAATGCAGGGTAATGTAATACCATCACCCACCCAGAGGAAGAAGAGGGCTCCATCCCTTATCAAAGAGAGGAAAGAGAGCAGCAGCACCAGGATCCCAAGCCAGTCCCCAGGAGCAGCAGGATAACAGAAAGCTCAGAGAAGATCCCCAAGCAGAACAGAAGATTCCCAAGCAGCCCCCTTGAAAGGCTGGGGCATAAACTGAAAGGCTGCAAGCCACATAGGATTCTTCTAGAATCCTCATTTGGCTCATTAATTACCACCCCCTCCCTACTAAGGGACAAAATGTTAGACTAAAAGTCAGTAAATTTTCTGGAACTGACAAGATTAAGTGTTCTATTACCAAGCCAACATGGTACCTAAAACAGTAAAGAAGCAATGACTGAAGAATATTTCTAAGAAGACAGACCTCAAAGAAAACTCCTAGAATCCTGAGCATACCAAAGTGCTGTACGGAAAGCCTTTGGCCTCCATCCTCTCACACTCTTTCCCCCTCCACCCTGCCACTAAGTATGCACACAAGTGGCTGAGGGACTGATAGTCCAGAAGAGGCCTCATGGCTGTTATGAGGGCAGCACAGAGTCAGGAGAGAACAGAATAAGAGAAGCCAACCCCTGGGAGCCATGGAGAAATGGCTGACATCAGCAGTAGGTGATGCAGACTTAGGTAGTACAGCCCAAGGCTTGAAGGGACGAATTCCACCTCAGAAGAGGCAAACCAGCATAGAAGGTAATCAGAAACACATGCCAACCTCCCCACACGACACCCTATGACATATGTGATTTGGATTTGGACCCCAATCCAACCTAGGAGAAAGAGAAAAATCCAGACAGAGTGGAGAACACTCATTTGGCTAATTACCACTCTTTCCCTACTAAGGAACCAAGTGCTAGACTAGAAGTTAGAGAATTTTCCGGAGCTGGCAAATTTTCTACTACCGAGCCAAGGCAGGTTTTTAAATCTAGGCTGAGTTTACTTATTGATAAATAAAACCATGACATTTTGCAAGGTGATTTTGAGTTTGTGACTGAGTTCATACTTGGTTCGCAAGTCTTAAGGAAATGTGGACTTCCTATTGGTATGGTGTGAGGTGGTAGGGCATTTTTTTATTATTCAAATTACTCTGATATGCTTCATTTATAACGTTATGAGTCATAAACTTGAATGAAGGGTTTTTTTTCCCATGGTGGGAGGAGAAACTGCAGAGCAGGTGGGTTTGGGCCCTACCAGTTGCTAGGAAGCATGAGAAGGCCTCATTGGTGACCCACTTTGCTTGTGAAGGCTGGGCGGTGAGCTGACAGGAGACTTATGGGCCACCTGAAACAGCTTTGTGAGCCACTCATGGCTCATGAGTGAACAGGTGGGGAACCACTGGAGTGGGGGAGGAAGCTATAAAAATGCATGACTATAGAAGAGAGTTGGAACTGCAAAAAGAAGAAATCAGCTATAGTTTCATAGAAAAAAATGCAAGCATCAAGAAACATATTCTGTGGATTCATAAGGGACTCTTCAAAGATATAAAAGCAAAAAGAACTCATTCTTTTGCATTAAATAAAAAAAGGAAAGGAAACCAACTGAGAAAATACTGGAATGGGACTTTTAGCAAATGGCTGAAGATCATTCTATATAAATGAATCCTATTCAGATTAAGAGAAATTAAAACCTCCAGAAAACAAACAAGGATAAAAAGGAGAAAGACACAAAATGGGTGGGAAAATAAACAAAACAAAAGTTCTTGTAAGAGAAAGTGCTTCATGTTGCTAATTTTCCCAAGAGAACACAATCATTAATGCAGCAGAAAGAGACTAAGAAGTGACATAAGTCAAATGTACTAAATTGTCATTTAAATTGCTTTACCACTTTAAAGAAATATATAATCAACTTAAATATAAATACTCTATAGGCCCAAATAGTATGAATTTTATTTAATATTAAATAGTACCTTTGATAAATTAAACCTAACCCATCAACTGTCTTAGTAGTCTATTATCGTCTCCATTGCAGAGACATTCCACCTACAACAGTTAAATACCTTCTTTAAGGCCTGAGTGAGGCAGTTATAGACAGACACTTTTCCCTTGGTTTCTCATTTTTAAAAAGGCATTGTATATGTATACAATGTGATGTATGTGATATTGACACAGTGAAGATCCATAGAGTAACAAAACAGAATAGAGAGCCTTAAAATACACTCACCCAAATATTGACTCTTGATCAATGATAAATGCCACATTATGGATCAAGAAAGGACAGATTTTTAAAGATGATGGTAGAAAAATTGGACATCTAAATTAATTAACATGTGAAATCAGCTGCCTAATTCACACCAAAAATAACTACAAATTAAACGTTCGAATGTAAACTGAAAAACTATAAAGCTTTTAGAAAATGATAAAGGAGAATATCATCTATCATCATGATCATGGGATATATGGCAGAGACAGTGCTTTGGGTTCACCAAACCAATGTCCTTTTTATCGTGAGCGCTCTGAGCATATTTCCGAACCTCAGTTGTATTTCCCCGGGACCATATAATTGGCATCTGGCCACTGGAATTTAGGCGGAAGTGACCGATATACAGCACCGATATACAGGCCTGACTCCTGTAAAACTTTCCACATGATCCTCCTCCTCTTACATTATGTCTCTCCTCAGATGCTGGCCAAATGTGGAGGATCTGGTGAAGGATTCCAAGGTTCCAGGAGGTAATAGAACTACTGACTAGAAGAGCCTGGGTTTCTGAATGACTGCATGGAACAGAGCCCTCCTCACTCCCAACGCT
Organism: Gorilla gorilla gorilla; assembly: GCF_029281585.2. NCBI lineage: Eukaryota > Metazoa > Chordata > Mammalia > Primates > Hominidae > Gorilla > Gorilla gorilla. The sequence goes on along the minus strand of NC_073231.2, from coordinate 101,447,465 downwards.
CTGTAATATACAAATCTCACATGAATCAATGGAAAAAAAAGCAGGTACCCAAGGGGAAAATGGACAAACAGCTAACCAAAAGAAGGCATCCAAATGGCACATAAACATGTAGAAAGACATGAAACCTACTTAGTTATCAGTAATACACACATTAAAAGGATAAAAAATATATAAAAGTCTAATAATATCAAACACTGGCAAAAATGCTGAGCAATGGGAACTCACTGCTGGTAGAAGTGTTCATTGATACAACGACTTTGTAAAAGAGTTTGCCATTATCTAGTAAAAATAAAGGTACAAATGCCCAATGATCCAACAAAATTAAGCCTATATATCCAAGAGGGACTCATGCACATATACACCAGGATATATACCTGAAAATATACATCTAGAAGCAACCCAAATTGTATTCCATTAATAGTAAAACAGATAAACAAATTTTAGAAATAATCTACAAATGCATTCAATAACTGGTAAGTCTTTAATATTGAATAAAAACAAGCCACAAAAAATATATACAGCATTTTTCTGTGCATGTAAATTTCAAGAATAGGCAAAACTAAACTATATCATTTAAGTATACATAAATGAATAGTAAAGAAAGCAAGGAAATCTTTTTTTTTAAGTCAGGATAATGGTTACTTCAAGAAGTGACTAGCAGTTACACAAATATTTGTTCTATAATGAGTTTTTAAATGGTATCTGTAAATTTCATGCACTTTTTAGTATGTGTGATATTTGCAATAAAAATGAGGGGAGAAAAAAATAGAGTTAAGTGATAATCTGTAAGGCAACCAAGCTAAAATTATGAAAACTTAGGGGAAGGAAAAGTGAAAAAGAAATCACCACAATGTAAAGAGAAGAAAATCAATACCAGAGAAAAAGAAAGAATCATTATTGAAAAAGAGAAAAAAATTATAGTGTCGTTAATGTCATTCAGAAACAGAGATGGTTTTTAAAAAAATCAACAATAAATAAATTTTGGTTTCGTCACAAATGACAACAATTTCTCTTTGGTTCAACTTTAAAATTCTAACTTTTACAAATCTCTTTTAGAGGCAAAATACCACAATATAAGTTAAGTCAAAGGACAAACAACTCCTGTGAAGGGGAAATATTTAAGCTGAGATCTGAGGGATAAGTAGAAATTCACCCAGCAGAGAGTGTTCCAGGCTCAGCGAACAGCAAATGAGAAGGTGCAGAGGTGCAAAAGACCCTGACCCTTGCCAAAAACTGAAAGGAGACCAGCTTGGCGGAAATGCAATGCCGACCTTCATCTGGAAAGGGCTTCCTGAAGAGGAATGGTGGAAGAAAACCAATTCTGTTGATTGTGAAGATTTTCTCCCATTCTGTGGGTTGTCTGTTTACTCTGCTGACTGTTCCTTTTGCTGTACAGAAGCTCTTTAGTTTAATTAAGTCCTACATATTTACCTTTGTTTTTGATGAGTTTCAAAAGAAGATATACAAATGGACAAAAAACATATGAAAAAATGCTTAACATCACTAATGATCAGGGAAATGCAAATCAAAACCACAATGCCATACCACCTTACTCCCTCAAGAAAGGCCATAATTGAAAACTCAAAAATAATAAATGTTGGTGTGGATGTGGTGAAAAGGGAACACTTCCACACTGTTGGTGGGAATGTAAACTAGTACAACCACTATGGAAAACAGTGTAAAGATTCCTTAAAGAACTAAAAGTAGAACTACCATTTGATCCAGCAATCCCACTACTGGGTATCTACCCAGAGGAAAAGAAGTCATTATATGAAAAAGATACTTGCACATGCATGTTTATAGCAGCACAATTAACAATTACAAAATATGGAACCAGCCCAAATGCCCATCAATCAAAGAGTGGATAAAGAAACTGTGAGAGAGAGAGAGATATATATATATGTGAATTATATATATATAATATATAGAAATATATATAAACAGAGAGATATATATGAATTATATATAATATATAGATATGAGATCTATATACACATATATGTATATATGAGATATATATGTGTATTATATATACATATAATACACATATATCATACACATATATCATACATACATGTATATCAGTTTCTTTATCCATATATACACATATATGTATATATACATATTATCCATATATACATATGTGTATATATATACATGTATATGTATGATATATATGTGTATAATATATATACATACATATATATATGATGGAATACTTCTCCGCCGTAAATAGGAATGAATTAATGGCATTCACAGCAATGTGGATGGGATTAGAGACTATTATTCTAAGTGAGGTAACTCAGGAATGGACAACCAAACATCATATGTTCTCACTCATAAGTGGGAGCTAAGCTATGAGAATGTAAAGGCCTAAGAATGATACAATGGACTTTGGGCACTGGCGGGGAAAAGGGCAGGAAGGGGGTGAGGGAAAAAAAGCTACAAATTGGGTTCATTGTATACTGCTTGGGTGATGGGTGCACCAAAATCTCACAAATCCCCACTAAAGAACTGACTCATGTAACCAAACACCACCTGTTCCCCAAAATCCTATGGAAATAAAAAATGTAAAAATTTTTAAATAAAAATAAATAAATACATAAAAGATTATTATTAAGGATTTTAAAAAAAGAAATTCTAGAAACTTGTGCTTTGCTAAAAGGTTACTGGTTGGGTCTCCATGTTATCACCTCTGATAACTGCTACTTCCTCCCCACAGAGAGTTTTAAGGTGAACAGGAAATTTGCATTCATAGAGAAAAAAGTACAATGCTGGACACTAAATTAATTCTACCAAGATGTTTAATCTCTGATTTCTGTGTTGCTGTAAACTTCATACATACTCAACCAGCACTGAAAAGAAGGAAGAAATTGAAACGAGACAAAGGACATAACAAATTCTTTCCCTTGACTCTGAGTTTAATGCTGAACAACTATAAAAGCTATTGGTAGGACTTGGGTGTTCCCGAACATACAAGCCCTATGACTACTGGGAGAGATAGTGGGTTCCGTCAGAACTGAAGTTACCCCTTTCCAACTGCAATGTGTGTAGTATTTCCAATAAGGTGTTCAGGATTCAAGGCAATTGTTTTCCAAACGGGAGCAGACAGATTTTCGAGGTGTGATCTACTTACCCTCCTTATTGAAGAAGAAAAAAAACAAACAAACCAATAAACAAAAAAAAGCCTGACTCTTTATATTTACCTAAATTAATAAATTGTATTCTTGTTGACAATAGCTTTGAAGTAAATATGCACACTGTGCTTTAAAAGTACACTCTGTCTCCCTGCTTTATTTTCATATACAATACATACATTATTTCAGATATACATTCAAAAGGACAGCTATGTACTGGTACTTGTAAAGAAATTATACATTTTCTGGTGCCAGAGCACACAGATGGTCCATTTACCACTTCAGGGAACTTGCCACTGTTTTTTAAGCAGTAAAAGTTTCATTTTCTCACTTTTTTTTTTTACTTCCTATTCTCTTTCATGATATTCACTAATACTATGAAATTATCCAGACATTTGGAAGCCATTAAAAGTATAGAAAATTTCTGTTCTCTATAGAATGTAGATCTTATATTTGTTTTTAAACCAAACAGGTGTGTTGAAAAAGGAGGCACAGGGATTTACACTTCTACAATAACACGGCCTTCAGTTCAAAGGCAGGCACACCGATGTCTAATCACTTCGTCCAGTCACTTTCACATAGGAGGAAGTCAAGGCCTGTTGGTTAACTGATTCATTAGTTAGTTAATGTAACAACTTCAGCTTGCCTCCTTTCTATAAGCCCCAAAATTTCAATGGAAATTAGAAAAATATAAAGAATCCAGAGACTCTTAGATAGTAGGGACACAATTATCCCATAGAAAATGTAGAATGTCATATTTTGTAAAAATTCTTTGTGAAGTAGTTGAAGATGCTTTTTCAGAACCCCAGGTACTCTCTCAAGTTCATTGTATAAAATGCTTAGCAATGCTTCATCAAGAACTTATATAAAATATAAAATCTGGGGAAATACCATTCTGGTCATAGGCCCTGGCAAAGATTTCATGATGAAGCAATTGCAACAAAAACAAAAATTGACAAATGGGACCTAATTAAACTAAAGCACTTCTGCACAGCAAAAGAAATTATCAACACAGTAAACAGATAACCTCCAGAATGGGAGAAAATATTTGCAAATTATGTATCAAAAGAGGTATAATATCCAGAATCTATAAAGAATTTCAACAAACCAACAAACAGAAAACAAGCAACCCCATTAAATGGTCAAAAAAATGGTCAACCCCCAAAAAATGGTCAAAGATCATGAACAGACACAAGAAGACATACATACAGCCAATGAGCATGTGGAAAAATGCTCCACATTACTAATCATTAAAGAAATGCAAATCAAGACCACAATGAGATATTGTCTCACACCAATCAGAATGGCTATTGTTAAAAAGTCAAAAAGAAACAGCTGCTGGCAAGGTTGAGGAGAAAAGGGAACACATATTCACTGCTGGCGGGAATGTAAATTAGTTCAGTCACTGTTGAAGGGAGTTTGGAGATTTTTCAAATAACTGAAAACAGAACTACCATTCAACCCAACAATCCCATTACTGCATATATACCTAAAGAAATAGAAATCATTCCAACATAAAGATAACGTGCATGCATATGTTCACCGTGCCTCTATTCACAATAGCAAAGACATGGAATCAACACAAATGTCCATCAATGGTGGACTGATAAAGAAAATGTGGCATATATACACCATGGAATACCACACAGCCATTAAAAAGAATGAGATCATGTTCTTTGCAATAGCATGGATGGAACTGAAGACCATTATCCTAAGTGACACATGAACAGAAAACCAAATACTGCATGTTCTCACTTATGAGAGTTAAACATTGAATACACATGGATACGAAGAGAACAATAGGCACCAGGGCCTATTTGAGAGAGGAAGGTGGGAGGAGGATGAGAACTGAAAAACTACCTATTGGGTACTATGCTTATTACCTGGGTGATGAAATAATCTGTACATCAAATCCCCAAAACACACAATTTACCCATGCAACAAACAAATCTGCACATGTACCCCCAACCCAAAAAAAAGTTAGAAAGAAATAATAAAAATAAAATATATATATGTGTGATTGATCCATGTCTACTTATGAATGTATCTACACCCAGATTTCTAGAAATACATACACAACACAACAGTTCCAAAAGATTACAGGAAAACAGGAAGATATTTATGCTTCAGAAAACAAGATTTAATAAACATCTATTTGGTAACTATTGTTTTTCAGTCATGGTCTGGCTAGTGAGGACACTACACTGAATAAGTCAGACATAATACCTGCCTTCATAGAGCAAGAAGCAGATAATAAAAAGTATGAAGAGAGTAACAGAGATGAGAAGGGCTAAAAATGCACCAGGGACAAGCTAGCAAAGGCAGAACAACTTTTCTTGTTTTCAATAACATTGTGTTTCATAAAATGACAGCAAGAATTATAACCATAAATTAGAAATTCATTATGAAAGTAGTTGAGATCTCGTAAGTGGTTGGTGCTTTAAAAAGTGGTAAAATGGAAACTAAGGTTTACCTTACCGCATAATCCTTGAATCCCTCATGGCCATTGTTGCTGAAAAGGAAAACAAGAAAAGAACAGTAATGAGATGAAGGAATGGATGGCTAATTGCTTGAATTGATTGATTGGTTGATCTAGTCAAGGTGGAGTGAACTACACAGATGATATGAAAAACCTTTTGAGTATCTAGTTACCAACTAAAAATAATTACCTCATCCTAGGTCAGCATTTGATTGGGTTCCAACTGGATGGCAATTTAATTATTCTAAGTCTCATCATACAACATCCTGCCAACAAATACTTAGAGATCATCTCTAGATGCTATCCATACTTATACCAAGGCTTTAGTCCAAACATATTTCCCTTTTGTTCCTCTGTGGTCCTTTTACATATGTTGCTTCTTTACTAACATTTTGTTTTATCTAGGCATATCAACTTGCGAATAAATATATGTATATATTTTATTTTGTTTCCGTATTTTTAGGAAACGGGTGGATTTTTGTTACATTGATAAGTTCTTTAGTGTTGATTTCTGAGATTTTGGTGCACCCATCACTCAAGCAGTGTACACTATACCCAATGTGTAGTCTTTCATCCCTCACCCCACTCCCATCCTTCCCCCTAAATCCACAGAGTCCATTATCTCATTCTTATGCCTTTGCATCCTCATAGCTTAGCTCCCACTTATAAGTAAGAAATACCACCAACATGGCACATGTATACATATGTAACAAACCGGCACGTTGTGCACGTGTACCCTAAAACTTAAAGTATAATTAAAAAAAAATACAATATTTGGTTTTCCATTCCTGGGTTACTTCACTTTGAAAAATGGTCTCCTGGGCCAGTCGCGGTGGCTCACACCTGTAATCCCAGCACTTTGGGAGGCCAAGGTGGGCGGATCACCTGAGGTCAGGAGTTCAAGACCAGCCTGGCCAACATGGTTAAACCCTGCATCTACTAAAAATACAAAAATTAGCCAGGCATGGTGGCATGCACCTGTAATCCCAGGTACTCAGGAGGCTGAGGCAGGAGAATCACTTGAACCTGAGAGGCGGAGGTTGCAGTGAGACAAGATCGTGCCATTGCACTCCAGCCTGGGCAACAGAGCAAGACTCCATCAAAGAAAGAGAAGGAAGGAAGGAAGGGAGGGAGGGAGGGAGGGAGGGAGAGAAAGAAAGAAAGAAAGAAGGAAGGAAGGAAAGAAAGAAAGAAAGAAAGAAGGAAAGAAAAGAAAGAAAGAAAGAGAGAGGAAGGAAAAGAAGAAAAGAAAAGGGAAGAAAAGGGAAGAAAGAAGGGAGGAAGGGAGGGAAGGAAGGGGAGAGAGAGAGAAAGAAAGAAAGGAAGGAAAAGAAAGGAAAGAAAGGACGATCTCCAACTCCATCCAAGTTGCTGCAAATGCCATTATTTCATTCCTTTTTTATGGCAATATTTTTAGACAGAAACACTGTTACTTGGATTGTCCAGTGACTAAAGAACATTCTGTCAACAACAAAAATTAATTCATGATCAACGTCAACCATATAACATATTGTAACAAATTTCTAACAAACTGATAGCAAAAAAATATATGTATTATATTCAACAAATTCTAGTCTTTGTAAAATCTGGGCAATTCAGTAGTCATTCAAAGGCCAAAGTAGGAGAAAACTCAGATAGTTCATCTAATTAAGTTTAAAAAGCATGTTCTTTAATTCTCTGCTATAACTTCCCCCTTTCTCTTCCTTCGGCCAATACAGCCAGATTAGGCAAGGGTGGGTTTGGTCTACCATCAGTCCTGAGTACACAAAGGGGAGACAAAGCATGAAATATTTACAACTGGGAAATATTTTCATTAGTGCAAATTGAGGGGCTTAGTATAGTCATAGACTTAGGATAAGAAGTCCTCTCTTAGAAGAATCCTCAAATTTTCTCAAAACTATTCTTTCTTACCGAGGACAAAGCCCATCACTTAATCATGATGTATCTGAAGAGGTAAAGCCTAGCTATGCTATCTAAAATAATAGCCACTAACCACATGTGGCTATTAAAGTTAAAATTAATTAAAATTAAATAAAATTTAGAATTGTTACCCAGACACACTATCCACATTTCAAGTATTCAGTAGCCACATGTCATTAATGACCACAGTCTCAGGCAGCACAGAAGTTCATTTCCAACATCTCAGAACATTCTACAGACAGAATTGCAGAGCCTTCCTAGAAAGTTCTTCTCTTTACTTGGAAAAGAGGAATTGAGTCTTGAACAAATCCCGTTGGATGTAAAAAAAATTATATTTGCTTCTCTGTAATTGTTTTCAGCCCTCAGGATACATCCCCACCCTGGAAACTACTGTGTTAATGTCAGTTATTCCCTTCTCTTTGTCTTTCATTTCAAATTTATCTGCTTGGACTGCCCAGTTCCACTTCTTTGAGTTTTACATCTCAAACACTTTACCACTATCCTTAGGCCAGGCTCAGACCTGCCTCCCAGATTTACCTACACTTTCTATCAGATCAGCCTGGTTCTTGTTATATTTTCTCATCACAACAATACATTTTTACATTTTGAAAGGTTCTTCATATGGAACTCAGTACACACCCATCCAGAGAAAAAGGTAGAAAGCAGACCTTTCTTTAGAGAAATAGAATTAATTAAGCCATTTCAGACCAAGTATTTTTCAGAATTCTCTCCTCTTTATCAACTGTATCTACCCCAAATATCAAGTGAATACTTAGTCATAATATCTCAACCTAATGAGAGATAAATTCATGATTACATGAAAGTCAAACTTTTCCCTTAAGTTTCTTGACCTTGACATAAAGAAAATGTTAGAACTAAATTTCAGATTGTGTTCTTCTGGGCAAAGGTTTCTCTTATTCAAATATACCTTTTGAAGCCAGTCAAAAGGACTTGCTGATAAACATTTCAACACCACGCTTTATTACAACAAGTTATTTCTGTTGTTTACTACGTGGTTCGACCTTGATGAAAAGCAGATCTTCACCAGTGCATTTTTGTGCAAATTCCTTACCTTTCTGTTTACAAAAGAAAGTGAAGACCTTTCAGGGCTATTTGTCACCATGCCCTAGTAGCCAACAATGCACATTGTCAACTGCTTAAGGTTTCACTTCCTAATTAACTTTCCTAGAAGCATAAGAACTGTCTGAAAACACAAAGCTCTCCTATTAACCTTCCTTCATTCCACTCCACTCAGTCCTGGATGGATGATGAGTGTATTGAACAATGAAGTCCTCCAGTGGGGTAGGAACCATCTGCACACAAAGAGAGTAATCTGAGAAAGCTTTCTGCAGAACAAATTAGTTATCTACTTCAGTTAGAACCTTTTTAAAGGATTACGACATTAAGACAGTCCTGCCCCAAACCCATGCGTGAATGTTAAAGTTATTCTCAAACATATTTATTTCCTTCATTCGCAAAATGAGATTCATTTTCACTTAATCACTAACAATATTTCCCAGACCTTAGCTGAGAGATTCCAGATCACACATGCACACAAAATCCCAATGTACTAGTGATGGGGAACTTTAAATACAGTCATTATTAAAATAAGTGGAATTTTATTTTAAATCCTTGTTTGATTAGGCATTTGTAATAAAATGCACTCCACTAAAGAATTAAATAGCTACTTGAGTATCCTACAATTATTGTGCTACCGTTCATATTAATTGAAGAAAATTATTTTGGCAAAATTTTTGGATTATGTTTTAAAAAAATGTAATACTGCAATCATTTTACTTTGTCACAGATGCAGGGATTGTTTTGCCCATTTTATACGAAAAGGAAATAAGGAACAGAAAAGTAAAGTCACAAACCTCACATTGCACAATCTGTCAGCACGGAAATCAAGAGCACACTGACTCAAAATAAGGTACATGTGTTTTAAAGGAAATCTCTTATCCTCACCATGTCAGCATACTCTACCCATCTTAGAGAAGAAACTCAGATAGTTTCCTAAGCAGCAAGTTGTTATTCACCTCAGAATATTCCTAAATCTTTGCAATCCTTTTTTTTTTTTTGAGAGGTAGTCTTGCCCTATCGCCCAGGCTGGAGTGTAGTGGCACCATCTGGGCTCACTGCAACTCTGTCTCATGGGTTCAAGAGATTCTCCTGCCTCAGCCTTCCGAGTACCTGGGATTACAGGCGCCTGCCACTACACCCGGCTAATTTTTGTATTTTAGTAGAGATGGGGTTTCACTACGTAGGTCAAGCTGGTCTCGAACTCCTGACCCCAAATGATCCACTAACCTCGGCCTCCCAAAGCACTGGGATTACAGGCGTGACCGCCACGCCCGGCCAATCTTTGCAATACTTTTATAGCAACTAGAAATAGGGAGAGAAGAGTAACCATGATATATCTGGCATTTCTTAATGCATGATTCTGACTTCTTTCTTGTAAGACCACTCATTTTTACAACTCTGCCTTTTCTCTAGACCATATTCAGTCAACATTATTAAGCAGATAATGTATCTCAGGATACATTTCCAAAGCCATGATATCCCCGACTAAACTGGGCTGGCTACACAAACCACCATTGATTACATAAACATCTGCTTTCCACTACTAAAATTCATTTTGCATAGAAGGTAAAAAATTCGGTAACTTCACTAGTTCTTCCAAATAATCTCTTATATCTACCAAAGAGAAAAGTGGTGAGGGGATCCTGAGTTTGGTAGATGTAAGCAGCTGGAAGACTGAAGGCAATGCATACAAACTCCAGTAGGGAGTGATTGTCACTGGGTCTTATTGCCACGTGGTCATAAGGAAAAGCCCAGCTGAAGTCCAGAAGAGCTAATCTCCCTCCTATGACTCAAATATAAAAAAGAAATGCCTGTCTTAGTAAAGCTCCTGGGGACCGGTGGCTGGGATCAGCACGCAAAGCCTTTTCTGAGACAGCTCTTCTTTGGCAATTACTTATCCACTGAGTAGGAAATTTAAGGGCAAAGGTAAAATGAGTTAAGAAAACCCAGAAAGAACATTCTGATCTTAAAAGCAAATGAACATGGTCTCTTCATTAAAGGACATTTAGAAAGGCTGGCTGCCTCTAAGTGCTGCCTGCTTGCTGCTCAAACATAGCAGCCATTTGTACAGTGGAAGAGTCAATGACACTAATAATTTGTAATTCTTGTACAAGCAATCTGGGCACTTGCCAGGTCAGCGTAAGTTGACTGTGACCAGGTTAAAAAGAAAAAAGGACTTTCAAGGACCATCAAGAACAAACTAGCCTGCTGCATATGAGAATCTGAACCATTATTTATGTAAACATTCTCATGCAGAAGAGTGGCACTGATTTCTTACTTGAGGCCTTGCCTAGCTAAATATATAAGAAAACAGGAAATCCCACCTGAACCTCGTGTTATTCCAACTTACACATATTGCCAAGATGTAAAGAGATAACCATGTGTAAAATTGTTGTGCAGAGCCTTGAACTAACCAAGCAGCAAAGGGAAAGGAAGATGAAATAATTTAGAATCATGTGGCTGATTAAATAATTGTCAAAATAAAGTTTGCTTTCCAACATCAAACTCTTCTTCCCGGTGGAAGTTCAGTTTGGACTGTAAGTTTCACTCTCAGATGTTCTTTTCTGCAGATCTGAAGCAGGTGAAGTAAGTAAGTAAACGAGAGAGAAGGTCCCATGTGCTAAATCTGTGTGCAGCAAGGGGAGGAAGGCAGCCTCTTTTCAGTGACACTGACATATGCTCGGTGTCAGAGACCAGGGACAAACCAGGTTGGCGAATGCGAGGAGGAATCAGAATGCAGATGAGTTGAGGCATGGTGGGCAGGCCACTGAGCCCTCAATAGACCTGCCAATGAGAAGGCCTTGAGAACATTCAGAGGAAGGCAGGAATCCTAAGTGCAAACATAAGGTTAAGTTTGAAGCCAATGGCGATCTGATCTTGTACAACATGAAGGGATCAGGCACCAATTTTCCATGAATGATTTGCTGCTGTGTCCATGAGCTTCTGTGAGCCCAATTTAGAACCCATAGCTCTTTTTAAGAGAAACAAACTAATAACCGATTATCAGTTTACCTGTAGAAACAATGTTGTCCACTACCAAGTAGGAGACAGAAAAGAGGTAGAATCAAAATAGTGATTTCTGAGGTCAAGTAAAAATTTCATGTGCTAGTATACACTGTTAATATACATAACATCTTTTCCCCCCAGGAGCAACATAGATATATATCAGCTCACATAAATTAATAACCACATCCTCACACTTTACGTAAAAATCATGATGGAGAAAGAAAAAGTCAAGGGTATTAGGATATGGGGTTTTGGAATTTTTCAAGGTATGAATATTTGCCCTTCACTATAATTTATAACTGCTTTTTATAAAAAGCACTCTGTGTGACAAAATGTAAGTGGTGATTCTGAAATGTTGAAGAGAAACAACTGCAGGTTTTATGCAGGTGAAAAATAACACAGAACTGTGTTGCTAGAGAGGGAAAGGAGGGGAGAACAAAAAGTAGACAGAACATGATAATGGCGTCAAAGGTCCAAAGAAGAAGGAAAAAATGTAAACATATTATTAGTCACTGCTACTTTAGGCATTCTGCTAAAATCGCTTTGGAACTATTATATTTTAAAAATCACAAACTGTAATATCCCCACTGAAAAGTTTACCCATTTTAGTATTTCCTTCTTGTAACATTGATCACCCTTTATTATATTTGCATGTTTAATGTCTCTATAGCTAGGTACTGTGCTCTCTGAGGTCAGGTTCCTCATTGACTTTGCTCACAATTATATTTCTGAAGTCTGGCACTTTGACACTGGAAGTGCTAAATAAATATTTTAGGGATGGGGAGGGAGGAAGGTAGGGGAAGGAAAAAAGAGAGAGGGAAGGAAAGAAAGGAGGAGGAAATGAAGAAATTACATGTAATTGTAAGTAATAATCAAGGTACTTAATGTCTAAATAGTATAACTTGATCTGAATAGAGTTATTGGTAAATGATTCGAGCGAGCTTCAACAATTTGTATCCCCAGGGTTATGGACACATACATAAGAATTTAGATAGTAGGATGCAAAACACATTGTAAAACTTTTGAAAAATAAGAATTCATGGGGGATGCCAACTTCCCATGAGTAAGATTTATTTATTTGTTTATTTATTTATTTTTGACTTTTAGGTTCAGAGGGTACATGTACAGGTTTGTTTGTTACACGGGTGAACTGCATGTCACTAAGGTTTGGTGTACAAATAATCCCGTCACCCAGGTGGGGAGCATAGTACCTGATAGTTTTTAAACCCACAACTCCTTCTCCCCCTCCTACCTCAAGTGCCTATTGTTTCCACCTTTGTGTCCACGGATATTAAATTTAGCTCCCACTAACAAGAGAAAATATTCAGTATTTGGTTTTCTGTTCCTGCATTAATTTGCTTAGGAAAATGGCTTCCACCTGCATCCATGTTGCTGCAGAGGACATGATCTCATTCTTAACAGCTGTGTAGTATTCCATGTTGTATATGTACCACATGTTCTTCATCCAGTCCACTGTTCATAGGCATCTAGGTTAATTCCATGTCTTTGCTATTGTGAATATGTGCTATGTATTCACTGTGCTATGATGAGCATATGCATGCATGTATCTTCATGGTAGAATGATTTATATTCTTTTTGGTATACACCCAGTAATGGGATTGCTGGGTCTAATGGTAGTTCTGTTTTCAGTTCTTTGAAAAATCTCCAAACTGCCTTCAACAGTGGCTGAACTAATTTACATTCCTACCAGCAGTGTATAAGTGTTCCCTTTTCTCCACAGCCTCACTAGTATCCGTTATTTTTTGACTTTGTAAAAATAGCCATTCTGACTGGTGTAAGATGATATCTCATTGTGGTTTTGATTTACATTTCTTTAGTGATTAGTAATGTGGGGGATTTTTTCACATGCTTGTTGGTTGTGTGTATGTCTTCTTTTGAGAAGTGCCTATTCACATCCTTTGCCCTTTTTTAAATGTGGTGGGTTGTTTTTTGCTTCTCAAATCATTTAAGTTCCTTATAGATTCCGTATATTAGATGTTTGTTGGATGCACAGTTTGTGAATATTTTCTGTCATTCTGCAGGTTGTCTGTTTACTGGGTTGATAGTTTCTTTTGCTGTGCAGAAGCTCTTTAGTTTACATCCTTTTTGTCAATTTTTGGTTTTGTTGCAATTGCTTTTGGGGACTTAGCCATAAATTCTATGCCAAAGCCAATGTCCAGAATAGTATTTCCTAGGTTTTCTTCTAGGGTTTTTATAGTTTTAGGTTTTACATTGCAGTCTTTAATCTATCTTGAGTTGATTTTTGTATATGGTAAAAGAAATGGCTCCAGTTTCAATCTTCTACATATGGCTAGCCAGTTATCCCAGCACCATTTATTGAATAGAGAGTCCCCTTTCCCATTGCTGATTTTTGTCAACTTTGTCAAAGATCAAATGGCTGTAGGTGTGCAGCTTTATTTCTGTGTTCTCTGTTATGTTCCATTGGTCTACGTGCCTGTTTTTGTACCAGTATCATGCTGTTTTGGTTACCATAGCCTTGTAGTATAGTTTGAAATCAGGTAGTGCGATACCACCTGCTTTGTTTTTGTTTTTATGCTTTTGTTTTTTGCTTAGGATTGCTTTGGCTATTTGGGCTCTTTTTTGATTCCATATGAATTTTAGAATAGTTTTTTCTAATTCTGTGAAAAATGTCCTTGGCAGTTTGATAGAAATAGCATTGAATCTGTAAATTGCTTTGGGCAGTGTAGCCATTTTAATAAGATTGACTCTTCCTATCCATGAGCATGGAATGTTTTTCCATTTGTTTGTGTAATTTCTGATTTCTTTCAGCTGTGTTTTATAAGTTTTGTTGTAGATATCTTTCACTTCCTTGGTTAGCTGTATTCCCAGGTATTTTATTCTTTTTGTGGCTATTGTAAATGGGATTGTGTTCTTGATTTGGCTATCAGCTTGTACTTTATTGGTGTATACAAATGCTACTGATTTTTGTACACTGATTTTGTACCCTGAAACTTTTCTAAAGTTGTTTATCAGTTCTAGGAGCTTTTGTTGGCAGAATCTATGGGGTTTTCCAGGTATAGAATCATATTGTCTGTGAAGATAGTATGACTTACTCTCTTCCTATCTGGATGACTTTTATTTCTTTTTCTTGCCCACTTGCTGTAGCTAGGACTTCCAGTACTACGTTGAATAGCAGTGGTAAAAGTGGGCATCCTTATCTTGTTTCCATTCTCAAAGAGAATACTTCCAGCTTTTGCCTATTCCGTATGATGTTGGCTGTGGGTTTGTCATAGATGGTTCTTATTGTTTGGAGGTATGTTTCTTTGATTCCTAGTTTGTTGAGGGTTTTTAACATGAAGGGACATTGAGTTTTATCAAAAGGCTTTTCTGCATCTATTGAGATGATCATGTGGTTTTTGTTTTTAATTCTGTTTATGTGGTGAATCACATTTACTGATTTGTGTATGTTGAACCCAACTTGCATCCCAGAAATAAAGCCTACTTGATCATCATGGTAACTTTTTGATGTGCTGCTGGACATGGTTAGCTAGTATTTCATTGAGCATTTTTGCATTCATGTTCATCACAGATATTGAAGCTTTCTTTTTGTTGTGTCTCTGCAAGGCTATGGTATGAGAATGATGTTGGCTTCATAGAATGAGTTAGGGATGAGAACCCTCTCCTCTTTTTATGGAATAATTTCCATAGAATTGGTACTAGATCTTTGTATGTCTGGTAGAATTTAGCTGTGAATCTGTGTCATCTCAAGGTTTATTTTTTCATTGGTAGAGTTTTTTTATTACTAATTCAATGTCCGAACACATTATTGGTCTGTTCAGGATTTCAATTTCTTCCTGGTTCAATACTGGGAGGCTCTATGGTTCCAGGAATTTATCCACTTCTGCTTTGTTTTCCAGTCTGCATGCATAGAGATGTTCACAATAGTCCCTGAAGGTTTTTATATTTCTGTGGGGTTAGGTGGTAATGTCACCTTTGTCATTTCTGATTGTGCTTAGTTGGATCTTCTCTTTTTAGTAACCTACTTATTGGTCTATAAATCTTGTTTATTCTTTTAAAAAACAAATTTTGGTTTTGTTGATCTTTTGTGTGGATTTTTACATCGAATTTTGTTCAGTTCAGCTCTGATTTCAGTTATTTCTTTTTTTCTCCTGGCTTTGAGGTCGGTTTGCTCTTGTTTTTCTAGTTTCTCTAGGTGTAATGTTAGGTTGCTAATTTGAGATCTAATTTCTTGATGTAAGCATTTAGCACTATAGATTTTCCTCTTAATACTGCTTTACCTGTGTCGCAGAAATTCTGGTATGTTCTACCCAGTAGCAGAATATACATTCTTCTCATCTGCACACAGCATATACTGTAAGATTGATCACATGCTCTGCCATAAAGCAAGTATCAATGAATTAAAAAAGTCAAAATCGTACCAACCACATTGTTTCATTAGTTTCAAAGAGTTTTTTTTTTATCTCTGCCTTAATTTTATTCTTTACCCAAAAGACATTTAGAAGCAGGTTGTTTAATTTCCATGTAATTGTATGGTTTTGCGATATCTTCTTGGTATTGAATTCTATCTTTATTGAGCTGTGGCCTGAGAGTGTGGTTGGTATAGCTTTGCTCTTTTTGAATTTGTTGGTACTTTATGGCTTAGCATGTGGTCAATCTTTGAGTATGTGCTGTATGCAGATGAGAAGAATGTATATTCTGTTGTTGGCTGGAGTGTCTTGTAAATGTCTATTAGGTCTATTTGGACAACTGTGGGTTTTAAGTTCAGAATATCTCTGTTAGTTTTCTGCCTCAATGATCTGTCTAATGCTATTAGTGTGGTGTTGAAATCTCCCACTATTATTGTGTGTTTATCTAAGTTTCTTCATAGGTCTCTAGAACTTATTTTATGGATCTGGGTGCTCCAATGTTGGATGCATATGTATATTTAGGACAGTTATGTCTTCTTGTTGAATTGTACCCTTTATCACTTTGCAATGTCCTTCTTTGTCTTTTTTGATCATTGTCTGTTTTGTCTGATATAAGAATAGCAACCTCTGCTTTTTTTTTATTTCCTGTTTGCCTATAGATCTTTCTCCATCCATTTACTTTGATCTTGTGTGTGTCATTGCATGTGAGATAGATCTCTTGAAGACAGCAGACAGTTGGGTCTTGCTTCTTTATCCAACTGGCCACTGGTAGCAGGTATTGATCTTTTGTTTCCATGTTCAGCACTCACTTAAAGACATTCTGTAAGGCAGGACTAATGGTAAACAGGACTAAATCCTATGGATTTATGTGTTCAATGTCAGAACACATTATTGGTCTGTTCAGGACATTTAGCATTGTCTTCTCTGAAAATAATTTTATTTATCCTTCTCTTATGAAGCTTAATTTGGTGGGGTATGAAATTCTTGGTTGGAATTTCTTTTCTTTAAGGATGCTGAAAATAGGCCTTCAATCTCTTCTGGCTTGTAAGGTTTCTGTCGAAGGGTCCACTATTCACCTGACAGGCTTCCCTTTGTAAAAATAAGGAATGCTTCATGAATTTCTGTGTTATCCTTGTGCAGGAGCCATGCTATCTTCTTTGTATCATTCCAATTTTAGCATGTGTGCTGCAAAAGCAGGCACATGAATAAGATTTAAATTCTGAGTATACTGGGATGAATGAATTAACAGAATAACTTAAATAATGTGAGATTCAATAAGGATAAGGAATGTTTGGGTACTCATTCTCTTCTTGTATGTTTTTATGCTTCTGGAGAGTTCTTGTAAAAGAGTAAATTGATATTAATAATACAGCAGACGTTGGTAAACAATAACTAAAGCATTAAGTCTAGGGAAGTATGGTGTTAGGGTAAAATCACTGATTCAAGAGACATGGGGATTTAACCCTAATAAATCCCATAATCTAACTAGGTTACAGTTTTTCCAACTGTTAAATGAAAGTAGTAAATCAAATTATTTCTGAAGACATTTTGAATTATAAATATCTTTGTCTTTATACGTAAGTTTCATACTTTAGTGAGAGTGCCAGAAAAGCAACAACAATAAATAGTATGTCCTCTTAATACCCAGATATTTTTATGGTACTAATTCTTTGTGGCTGTTAGGCAAAACTGTAAACTTCAGGATTTAAAAAACAAAGTTGTTAAACAAACGTTTAAGCATTTTTTTAGCTCTCAGTTTTATGTAAATGTTCTCACCTGATTATTTTCTCAATATAAGTAATCACATTTTTCTGCTTGAAAAAACTACCCAACTGAGCCAGAAGGCTTAGACAATAGAATTAGATATTTGATGTGTGACTTAAGAAAGCAAAAGCCTCAGGCAAGGTGTCCCCTTGAATGCAGGTGGTCTTTTATAGTCACCATTGTAATATTAGATGTTTGGCAATGTGCTAACATGGTTACACCTTATCTTATCTGTTTATCGCCACAATCCTTAAGAATAGAAATTTTTGTTCTCATTTAAAACATTTAAAAACAGAAATTTAAAGAGCTTCAGTAACTTGATCATGGTTACACAGGTAATAAATGGTAGAACTGGGCTTTGAACCCAGGTCCAAATGGCTTTTCAATCTGTGCTGCGTGCTGCCTCCATGTTCTCTCACACGCTTCAGCTTACTGAAGAGCAAAGAGCCAAAAACAAAAAATGGGATCCAAATTGTTACAGAAAGTCCTTGAATCACTGATGGATATTGCTACCAATAGCTCTAAGTAATATATGTATGGGTGGTAGACATCAAAGCTCACACAGCAATCCCGGTCAATTGTCCCTTCAGAAGAATGTCCATAACCGCTGCTGGAAAATTACCAAGTTGCCACAGCAAAGGAAAATAAGGATCTAATAAATGGTCTCTCTTTTGTGGAAGTGGCACATAAACTTTCACTCACAACTCATTGGTCAGAACTGGTAACATGACTCCTAATGACCAAGGGCCAAGAAGTCAATCCTATCAAGAATAAGGGAAACCAGAACTATTTTGGAAATAACACAAACGGCTACCACAATAACTATAGCACCAAGTGATGTGAGCTGTATGTGTGTAAGAAGTGTTAAACAAGGATGTTGGAGGAGCAGAGAAGGCTGCATAAAGAAGTAACATTTACATAGCCGTTTAAAATATGCTGTAAATATTATCTTTGTAAAGAAAAGTAAGGGCCAGGCACAGTGGCTCATGCCTGTAATCCCAGCACTTTGGGAGGCTGAGGCAGGCAGATCACCTGAGGTCAGGAGTTCAAGACCAGCTTGGCCAACCATAACCAACATGGGGAAACCCCGTGTCTACTAAAAATAAAAAATTACAGGTGGTGGGCACCTGTAATCCCAGCAACTCAGCAGGCTGAGGCAGGAGAATCACTTGAACCCGGGAGGTGGAGGTTGCAGTGAGCCGAGATTGCACCAGTGCACTCCAGCCTGGGCAACAGAGCAAGACTCTGTCAGAAAAGGAAAGAAAGGAAAGGAAAGACAGGAAACGAAAGGAAAGGAGAGGAGAGAAGGAGAGAAAAAGGAGGGGAGGGGAGGGGAGGGGAGGGGAGGGGAGGGGAGGGGAGGGGAGGGGAGGGGAGGGGAGGGGAGGGGAGGGGAGGGGAGGGGAGGGGAGGGAGGGAGGGGAGGGGAGGGGAGGGGAGGGGAGGGGAGGGGAGGGAGGGAAGGGAGGGGAGGGGAGGGAGGGGAGGGAAGGGAAGGGGAGGGAGGGAAGGGAAGGGAGGGAGGGAAGGGAAGGGAAGGGAAGGGAAGGGAAGGGAGGGAGGGAAGGGAAGGGAAGGGGTATTCCAGGAGAGGAAAAAGAACTACCAAACAAAGGCTTCTATGTGACAGCAATTGCATATTCAGGAAAACAATGAAATAGCTGGTGAAGACATGGCAGAAATGCTTAAGTTTTATTAGGCTTAGCTTAAGAATTATCTGAGGAGATCCAGATCTCATCTGCCCCCACAGATATTCTGATGCTGCAGATTTGAGGCAGGTTGTAGGTATATCCATCTCCACCCTCCCTCTCATGCTGTGGTTCCAATGCAGAGGTCCATGGACTACACTGTGAGATATACTAAAATAGGAAGTATGATAAGAAGTGGCCTACGAAGGTCTAGAAAGGAAGAATTGGATCCAGAACCTGAAAGTGTTAGTTTTTCTAGCTAGACAATTGTCCTTAATCTTTAGGGAAGGCAAATGTGGGTACCTTTAATCAGAGAAGGTGATTGGTGGCAGTACGAAGGATAGATTGAAATAAAAAGAGACTACAATGAGAACAAGTGGTCTAGGAAGCTACTGCTACATTGATGTAAGGTATAGCTGGTGAAAACCTGCACTGCAAGTGTTACTTTGAGACTTGCATGTGTATTATTGAAAAACAAATAACAGCAACAATTGTTTTGAATTTAGACTAATGAAAATTTTTTGAGAAAAGTGATGTTCTCACTGACATTGTTTAGAATTGCTAATACATGGGGATAATAAAAATCAGGTTGACTTTTAGTCAGTTTCATTATTATTTTAAAATCTCTGCAGACACTGCATGCCCCTACTCTGTGTAGCTTGGAGTGCCCTGCTCCCACCACCCTACCTTTGCTGTGCCTCTGGTGGGGAATCAGTTTGCAGTTCAAGGAGTTTTGACAAATACATACATCTATGAAACCACCATTACAATAAATATATGAAAATTTCTGTCATCTCCAGTGGTGCTCAGTAACCCCTCCCAGCCAGTTCCCAACCTCCACCCTTGGCCTTAGTAACCATTGATCTACTTTCTATCACTATAGATTTGATTTGTCTTGTCTAGAGTTTTATATAAATTGAATCATTCAATACGTATTTTGCATGTCTGGCTTCTTTTTCTCAGAAGACTGTTCTTGAGATCCATCCAGGTTGTTGCATAAATCAACAGTTCATCTCTTTTATTGCTGAGTAATATTCCATTGTTTAGACGTACTAGAATTATTTATCTGTTAACCTGTTAACAAACACTTGAGTTGTTTTCCATTTCGGGCTATTATGAACAAAGCTAATTCAAACAAATCTTTGTGTAGACATTTTTTTTTTACTTTTTCTGAGCAAATACTTAGGGCTGGTAAAATTTCTATGTCATATGGCAAGTGTGTGCTAAATTTTATAAAAAACATTCAAACTGTTTCCAAAGTGATATCATCCTATATTCCCACCAGCACTGTATGAAAGTTCCAGTCACTTCAGACCTGGTGTTATTACACTTTATAACTGTAGCCATTCCAGTGGATGTAATGATATATCATTACTGACCCTTCCCTTTGGCTGTAAATTTTTTGTAATATTAGTGATTTGTACTAGATCATTCCAATTATTTTCTTAACACTCTCAGACCCCAAATGTAGCTAAAGGAAGAATTCAAGCCATGACTATTTATAAGGATAAATATAAGGATTATATTATAAGGATTACTCTTCAATAATAATAGGTAGACTCAGGGTTTTAATGATGATGGAAAAACAAAGTTCTATACGTCACTTTTTGGTGAGTTCTACATTTTACCTAGTACTCATTCAAAGAAAAGAGGCTATTCCTGAAGTCCTGCAATACTTCCTTTTCCTACCTCATATAGAAATACCCATACAAAGCACTGGCTTCTCTTTATAAGGCTTGTTTCGTTTCCATATTCCAGGTTAAGCATTTTTTTTTCTTTTGAACTAAGATTACATAACAAACAAAAGACACTGCAGAGAAAAATCAAGTGACACATCACATAATTTTTTTTAGGTTAGGAAGAGGTTTCTTATGGAAGATCAGGACCAAACTGCTCCAGGGTGAGAAAGAAAACAGAGCTACAGTTATACAGCTGCAAATCAGCTAAGGACATTTATTTTTTCTTGTAACTAACTTAACACTTCTGAATGGTCATGATTGTTCATGTAATGATGCTATTTTTTTTGAAGGATCACTTCCTCAGCTGAAGATGATTTTGTTCCGAAGGGAAAACGCACATGTACACACAAGCACATGCTCCAATACACACTCAGCTATTGTTGCTAAGGTTTAGGTATGAATTCGCACAATCCTGTATTTAAACATCTGGTTGGGGGTAAAAAGTTATTGATCATAAGCATAAGCAAACTGTGATATTATTTAATAGTAAGTAGTATCCATAAGCAATAAAACTATTCATTTTATTTTACAGCAGAAATTCTGGTAATTCTTGTAATTCTAGTGATTCTATCTGAATATACACCCTTTGTCCTACCTATAAGTGGCTATACATAAACTTAGAAATTTAAAGCTAATGGAGTGGAGGTAAGATGCTATCTCACACCAGTTAGAATGGTGATCATTAAAAAGTCAGGAAACAACAGATGCTGGAGAGGACGTGGAGAAATAGGAACACTTTTATACTGTTGGTGGGAGGAAAAATTAGTTCAAACATTGTCGGAGACAGTGTGGCAATTCCTCAAGGATCTATAATCAGAAATACCATTTGACCCAGCAATCCCATTACTGGATATATACCTAAAGGATTATAAATCATTCTACTATAAAGACACATGCACACATATGTTTCTTGCAACATTATTCACAATAGCAAAGACTTGGAACCAACCCAAATGCCCAACAATGATAGATTGGATAAAGAAAATGTGGCACATATACACCATGGAATGCCATGAAGCCATAAAAAAGGATGAGTTCATGTCCTTTGAAGGGACATGGATGAAGCTGGAAACCATCATTCTCAGCAAACTAACACAGGAACAGAAAACCAAACACCGCAGGTTCTCACTCATGAGTGGGAGTTGAACAATGAGAACATATGGACACAGGGAGGGGAACATCACACACCAGGACCTATCGGGAGTTGGGGACTACAGGAGGGATAGCATTAGGAGAAATACCTAATGTAGATGACGGGTTGATGAGTGAAGCAAACCACCATGGCACATGTATACCTATATAACAAACCTGCATGTTATGCACATGTATCCCAGAACTTAAAGTATAATTTCAAAAAGATTATCTAGTCCAATAACCTCATTTTCCAAATTGAAGAAATTGGGGGCCATATGCCCACACAGCCTTTCTCGCTGCTAGTGCAGCAGTCTGAGATCAAACTGCAAGGCAGCAGCCTGGCTGGGGAAGGGGGGTCTGCCATAACTGAGGCTTGAGTAGGTAAACAATGCAGCCTGGAAGCTCAAACTGGGCGAAGCCCAACGCAGCTCAGCAAGGCCTGCTGCCTCCATAGACTCCACCTCTATGGGCAAGGCATAGCTGAACACAAAGCAGCAGACAACTTCTGCAGACTTAAACATCCCTGTCTGACAGCTCTGAAGAGAGCAGTGGCTCTCCCAACACGGTGTCTGAGCTCTGAGAATGGACAGACTGCCTCCTCAAGTGGGTCCCTGACCCCCATGTAACCTAATTGGGAGACACCTCCCAGTAAGGGCCGACAGACACCTCAACTGGGCAGGTGCCCCTTTTGCATGAAGCTTCCAGAGGAAGGATCAGGCAGCAATATTTGCTGTTCTGCAGCCTTTGCTGGTGATATCCAGGCAAACAGGGTCTGGAGCGGACCTCCAGCAAACTCCAACAGACCTGCAGCTGAGGGACCTGACTGTTAGAAGGAAAACTAACAAACTGAAAGGAATTGCATCAACATCAACAAAAAGGAAATCTAAAACAAAACCCCATCTCTAGGTCACCAACATCAAAGACCAAAGGTAGATAAAACCACAAAGATAGCAAGAGACAAGAGCAGAAAAGCTGAAAATTCTAAAAACCAGAGTGCCTCTTCTCCTCCAAAGGACCGTAGCTCTTCACCAGTAACAGAACAAACCTGGATGGAGAATGACTTTGACAAGTTGACAGAAGTAGGCTTCAGAAGACTGGTAATAACAAACTTCTCCAAGCTAAAGGAGCATGTTCTAACCCAGCGCAAGGAAGCTAAAAACCTTGAAAAAAGGTTAGACGAATGGCTAACTAGAATAAACAGCACGGAGAAGTCCTTAAATGATCTGATGGAGCTTAAAACCATGGTACGAGAACTTCATGACACATGCACAAGCTTCAATAGCCAATTCAATCAAGTAGAAGAAAGGGTATCAGTGATTGAAGATCAAATTAATAAAATAAAGCAAGAAGATAACTGAAGATCAAATTAATGAAATAAAGCGAGAGCAGAAGTTTAGAGAAAAAACAGTAAAAAGAAACAAAAAAGCCTCCAAGAAATATGGGAATATGTGAAAAGACCAAATCTACGTTTGATTTGTGTACCTCAAAGTGATGGGGAGAATGGAAACAAGTTGGAAAACACTTATGCAGGAGAACTTCCCCAACCTAGCAAGGCAGGCAAACATTCAAATTCAGGAAATACAGAGAACAACACAAAGATACTCCTCAAGAAGAGCAACCCCAAGACACATAATTATCAGATTCACCAAGGTTGAAATGAATGAAAAAATGTTAAGGGCAGCCAGAGAGAAAGGTCGGGTTACCCACAAAGGGAAGCCCATCAGACCAACAGTAGATCTCTGAGCAGAAACCCTACAAGCCAGAAGAGAGTGGGGGTCAATATTCAACATTCTTAAAAAAAAGAATTTTCAACCCAGAAGTTCATATCCAGCTAAACTAAGCTTCATAAGTGAAGGAGAAATAAAATCCTTTACAGAGAAGCAAATGCTGAGAGCTTTTGTCACTACGAGGCCTGCCTTACAAGAGGTCCTGAAGGAAGCACTAAACATGGAAAGGAACAACCAGTACCAGCCACTGCAAAAACATGCCAAATTGTAAAGACCATCGAGGCTAGGAAGAAACTGCATCAATTAACGGGCAAAATAACCAGCTAACATCATAACGATAGGATCAAATTCACACATACCAATATTAACCTTAAATGTAAATGGGCTAAATGCCCAATTAAAAGACACAGACTGGCAAATTGGATAAAGAGTGAAGACCCATCAGTGTGCTGTATTTAGGAGACCCATCTCATGTGCAGAGACACACACAGGCTCAAAATAAAGGGATGGAGGAAGATCTACCAAGCAAACGGAAAGCATAAAAAAGCAGGGGTTGAAATCCTAGTCTCTGATAAAACAGACTTTAAGCCAACAAAAATCAAAAGAGACAAAGAAAGCCATTACATAATGGTAAAAGGATCAATTCAGCAAGAAGAGCTAACTATCCTGAATATATTTGCACCCAATACAGGACCACCCAGATTCGTAAAGCAAGTTCTTAGACACCTACGAAGAGATTTAGACTTCCACCCAATAACAATGGGAGACTTTAACACCCAACTGTCAATGTTAGACAGATCAACGAGACAGAAGGTTAACAAGAATATCCAGGACTTGAACTCAGCTCTGCACCAAGTAGACCTAATAGACATCTACAGAACTCTGCTCCCCAAATCAACAGAATACATATGCTTCTCAGCACCACATCACACTTATTTTAAAACTGACCACATAATTGGAAGCAAAGCACTGCTCAACAAATGTAAAAGAACACAAATCACAACAAACTGTATCTTAGACCACAGTGCAATCAAATTAGAACTCAGGATTAAGAAAACTCACTCAAAACCACACAACTACATGGAAACTGAACAGCCTGCTCCTGAATGACTACTGGGTACATAACAAAATGAAGGCAGAAATAAAGATGTTCTTTGAAACCACAGAGAACAAAGACACAACATACCAGAATCTCTGGGACACATTCAAAGCAGTGTGTAGAGGGAAATTTATAGCACTAAATGCCCACAAGAGAAAGCAGAAAAGATCTAAAACTGACACCCTGACATCACAATTAAAAGAACTAGAGAAGCAAGAGCAAACACATTCAAAAGCTAGCAGAAGACAAGAAATAACTAAGATCAGAGCAGAACTGAAGGAGATAGAGACACAAAAAACCCTTGAAAAAATCAATGAATCCAGGAGCTGGTTTTTTGAAAAGATCAATAAAATTGATAGACTGCTAGCAAGACTAATAAAGAAGAAAAGAGAGAAGAATCAAATAGATGCAATAAAAAATGATAAAGGGGATATCACCACCTATCCCACAGAAATACAAACTACCATCAGAGGATACTATAAACACCTCTACACAAATAAACTAGAAAATCTAGAAGAAATGGATATATTCCTGGACACGTACACCCTCCCAAGACTAAACCAGGAAGAAGTGGAATCTCTGAATAGACCAATAACAGGATCTGAAATTGTGGCAATAATCAATAGCTTACCAACAAAAAAAAGTCCAGGACCAGACGGATTCACAGCCGAATTCTACCAGAGATACAAAGAGGAGCTGGTACCATTCCTTCTGAAACTATTCCAGTCAATAGAAAAAGAGGGAATCCTCCCTAATTCATTTTATGAGGCCAGCATCATCCTGATACCAAAGCCTGGCAGAAACACAACAAAAAAAGAGAATTTTAGACCAATATCCCTGGTGAAGATCAATGCAAAAATCCTCAATAAAATACTTGCAAACCAAATCCAGCAGCACATCAAAAAGCTTATCTACCATGATCAAGTCAGCTTCATCCCTGGGATGCAAGGCTCTTTCAACGTACACAAATCAATAAATGTAATCCATCACCTAAACAGAACCAATGACAAAAACCACATGATTATCTCAATAGATGCAGAAAAGGCCTCTGACAAAATTCAACATCCCTTCATGCTAAAAACTCTCAATAAACTAGGTATTGATGGAACATATCTCAAAATCATAAGAGCTATTTATGACAGACCCACAGCCAATATCATACTCAATGGGCATTCCCTTTGAAAACTGGCACAAGACAAGGATGCCCTCTCCCACCACTCCTATTCAACATAGTGTTGGAAGTTCTGGCCAGGGCAATCAAGCAAGAGAAAGAAAGAAAGGGTATTCAATTAGGAAAAGAGGAAGTCAAATTGTCCCTGTTTGCAGATGACATGATTGTATATTTAGAAAACCCCATTGTCTCAGACCAAAATCTCCTTAAGCTGATAAGCAACTTCAGCAAAGTCTCAGGATACAAAATCAATATACAAAAATCACAAGCATTCTTATACACCAATAACAGACAAACAGAGAGCCAAATCATGAGTGAACTCCCATTCACAATTGCTTCAAAGAGAATAAAATACCTAGGAATCCAACTTACAAGGGACATGAAGGACCTCTTCAAGGAGAACTACAAACCACTACTCAATGAAATAAAAGAGGACAGAAACAAATGGAAGAACATTCCATGCTCATGGATAGGAAGAATCAATATCGTGAAAACGGCCACACTGCCCAAGGTAATGTATAGATTCAATGCCATCCCCATCAAGCTATCAATGACTTTCTTCACAGAATTGGAAAAAACTGCTTTAAAGCTCATATGGAAACAAAAAAGAGCCTGCATTGCCAAGACGATCGTTAAGCAAAAAGAACAAAGCTGGAGGCATCATGCTACTTGACTTCAAACTATACTACAAGGCTACAGTAACCAAAACATCATGGTACTGGTACCGAAACAGAGATATAGACCAATGCAACAGAACAGAGGCCTCAGAAATAACACCACACATCTACAACTATCTGATCTTTGACAAACCTGACAAAAACAAGAAATGGGGAAAGGATTCCCTATTTAATAAATGGTGCTGGGAAAACTGGCTAGCCATATGCAGAAAGCTGAAACTGGATCCCTTCCTTACACCTTATACCAAAATTAATTCAAGATGGATTAAAGACTTAAATGTTAGACCTAAAACCATAAAAACCCTAGAAGAAAACCTAGGCAATACCATTCACGACATAGGCATGGGCAAGGACTTCATGTCTAAAACACCAAAAGCAATGCCAACAAAAGCCAAAATTGACAAATGGGATCTAATTAAACTAAACAGCTTCTGCACAGCAAAAGAAACTACCATCAGAGTGAACAGGCAACCTGCAGAATGGGAGAAAATTTTTGCAATCTACCCATGTGACAAAGGGCTAATATCCAGAATCTACAAAGAACTCAAACAAATTTACAAGAAAAAAACAACCCCAACAAAAAGTGAACAAAGGATATGAACAGAGACTTCTCAAAAGAAGACATTTATGCAGCCAACAGACACATGA
Source organism: Gorilla gorilla gorilla (assembly GCF_029281585.2). Taxonomy (NCBI): domain Eukaryota; kingdom Metazoa; phylum Chordata; class Mammalia; order Primates; family Hominidae; genus Gorilla; species Gorilla gorilla. The sequence goes on along the minus strand of NC_073231.2, from coordinate 101,419,808 downwards.
AAAAATGCTCATCATCACTGGTCATCAGAGAAATGCAAATCAAAACCACAATGAGATACCATCTCATGCCAGTTAGAAAGGTGATCATTAAAAAGTCAAGAAACAACATTTGCTGGAGAACATGTGGAGAAATAGGAATGCTTTTTACACTGTTGGTGGGAGTGTAAATTAGTTCAACCATTGTGGAAAACAGTGTGGTGATTCCTCAAGGATCTAGAACTAGAAATACCATTTGACCCAGCCATCCCATTACTGGGTATATACCCAAAGGATTATAAATCATTCTACTATAAAGATACATGCACATGTATGTTTATTGTGGCACTATTCACAATAGCAAAGACTTGGAACCAACCCAAATGCCCATCAATGATAGACTGGATTAAGAAAATGTGGCACATATACACCATGGAATACTGTGCAGCCATAAAAAAGGATGAGTTCATGTCCTTTGCAGGGACATGGATGAAGCTGGAAACCATCATTCTCAGCAAACTATCACAAGAACAGAAAACCAAACACCACATGTTCTCACTCATAGGTGGGAATTGAACAATGAGAACACATGGACACAGGAAGGGGAACATCACACACTGGGGCCTGTCAGGGGATGTGGGGCTGGGGGAGGGATAGCATTAGGAGAAATACCTAATGTAGATGATGGGTTGATAGGTGCAGCAAGCCAACATGGCACATGTATACCTATATAACAAACTTGCATGTTGTGCACATGTACCCTACAACTTAAAGTGTAATAATAATTAAAAAAAAAAAGAAATTGGGGCCCATAGCAGTTTAGTGATTTGTCCCCAAGTTCCTCCTGTAGTTGGAGGAAAAGTTGAATCTAGAGCCAAAATCTTCGTTGCTCAATCTGGGTATACCATCCTATGTCCCATGAATAGCTAAAACATAGAGTTGAAGCATGAAGATTTTTTTAAGTGTACCATATTTGTAAAACCTTTAAATAAATGCAATTTCCTAATGCCCTAGCAAAATGTAAGCAAAAAATTCTAAAACGAAAAAAACTAGTTACTTCCAGATGGCATCAATGTATTCCTCTCTCAGTCTCCATGATAGAAAACTAAGGAAGTCAGGGTTCTATACCATCTCCAACTTTCTAACAGTTACTTCAGTAAAAACATTAATTTTTTTTTTTTTGCAATCGAACATTGCAAAGAAAGAATGGTGGTGTTCTTTTCATTCTAGTGAACTCATGGGCCTTGGCTTTTTCTACATTCAAGACTATATGGGGGAACAGACAGGCTAATGTCCTGCAAAGCCCTAGATCCACAAAGCCTAGATTGACAAAGCAGATAGAAGAATTTTACTGGGGAGGGTTCCCCATGAATTTATATTTCCTAGACTCCCCCCATTTTACAGTTTGGGATCAAATAACTAATCCTAAAGTAAATGATCTCCTCATGCCTCCTACCTGACATTCCATACAGCCCAGGTCCCTTCACAATTTGGCTCGAATTTCCTGGAAATTCAGCCGAAATTCAATCTCAGTTTGTGAACCTTGGCAAAGCATTCTGCTGGCCTGCTCCAAGATCCCCCGGGCCGGCAGCATGCACTCTCTTCCCTGTCAGGAGGACCCAGGGGCCAGCTTTACTGTGTGTTTGTGTTGGTTGGCCTCCCCAAGTCCAGGGTGACGTCTCCCTTCCCAAAACTCCACGTCTACCATACCGAGGTTGATCACCACACTCCAGAATGAAAATAAAAATCGTGGGCCCATACTAAAAGTGAAAAAAAAATTTTTTTTTCAGCTACAAATAAACTTTGTTTGATGTAATGTAATAAAACATTTTCAAGTTTAACAATATGTATCTGACCATAAATAATCATTTAAATTATGAATATAATATATATGGTCACTTTAGCAAATTTGCGGTTCAGGAATCTGTACAAGCTTTGTCTGAAAGGACAGTGCCCTTCTCCCCTTTCAGGAAAGGCAGCTTTTCCCCATGTCTGGTAAGAAGCAATGTCAATGGGAGTTAGAAGAAGTCCATAATCCATGTCAGAATTCTACTTCATCCTGTGAGAGAACAGCTTGCTTTATTGTAGGAAAATAATATTCTCTTTCAGTACACTCTTATCAAATAAAGAATTGCATTCATTTTTCCCCTTGTAGGTACAGGTACTCTTCTATTCTCATCTACTGTCTTTCTCTCTCCTTAGCTCTTAATTACTACATAGTGCCATTTAAAAAAATATATATCTGCAAAGAGACCTTTTCTGTTTCCTTACCTGCCTTTCATGTCTACCATTTTTTGGTGGGTAGGGGTGGGAATCAGAGGACAGAATTGCTTAGGCACACATTTGATTTAAGATACATAGAACACAAAAACAAATTCTCTAGAAGGAACAGACTGGTGAAAAATTTTATAGCATCCTTCCAAGTGTCCAGTTTAGTCTTGCACTCCCTCCCTTAAGTGCCTTTCCCGTTCTCCACCTGTCTCTTCCCCACCTGTCTCTTCCCCACCCTTAAGAATATTCTTACACACAGTTTCACTATCCCTTGAAATTATTTTATTCTAAAAAACCCTCTAGCCACTCTGCCCTTTACCACAGATTTTCACAACACTATGTGAAAATCTACCAAGTGTATAAAGACTGTGAGAAAGCCTATAATGTGTATATCACTCCATTTTATCATTTGGTTATTCCTGCAATTAAGTTAAAATGGTTTTCTATATAGTATCTCTCAACACATGAAGAATTCCTATCAAGAAATTTGCAAAATTAAACCTAATTCTTTTTTCAAAATATTATCTGCCATCTCCACAAATTAACAGTTGTATTTAGAGCAATTGCGATTGTAATTTTGTGATTGCACTAAATCCCAAAGTGACTTTCCTAATGTAATGACTCTAAAATTTATAAAATCCATGGAAAATTAAGCAAGTGAAAACACGCCATAAAATTGGGGTTGGGGACAAGACCGCCATAACTTAAAAGCATCAAAAAGCGATAATAAGTAAAACATTTTTGTGACAACATGGTACTCAACAGACGGACTATACATTTTTTTAAAAATCCAAAAATACATATTAATTTAATAAATGTCAAGGGTGAAAATTCATACTGGATCATTTGTTCATTTGGAGAAAAATAGTTTTCTATCTCACAGCATGTACTAATATGCTACATGGATTATAAAGTTAAACAAAAACAGAAAAAGAGGAAATTTTTAAAACTCAGGTTTTATTGGTCTAAAATTCAGTATTTAGAGAAATAAAAATTAAAATAAGATTCAATGTTTTACCTACTAGCTTTACAAAATGGAAGAAAAATTGAATGTTGACAATTATATAGAAATAGGCTTTCTCGGCCGGGCGTGGTGGTTCACACCTGTAATCCCAGCACTTTGGGAGGCCAAGATGGGTGGATTACCTGAGGTCAGGAGTTCGAGACCAGCCTGACCAACATGATGAAACCTGTCTCAACTAAAAATACAAAAATTAGCCCAACATGGTGGTGCATGCCTGTAATCGCAGCTACTCGGGAGGCTGAGGCAGGAGAATTGCTTGAACCCGGCAGACAGAGGTTGCAGTGAATGAGACTGCACCATTGCACTCCAGCCTGGGCAACAAGAGCGAAGCTCCATCCCCCCCCCAAAAAAAAAAGAAAAAGAAAAAGAAATAGGCTTTCTCATTTGATACCAGTAGGAATTTAAACTGGTAATTTCTGAAGAGCAATTTCAAAAATAGGTATCAAGAGCCTTACAACTGTCATACATACCTAGATATTCAAATACTAGACATCAGGCCTAAGACAATAATCAAAAATTATGTAAAGGTATGGGTACAAGGATGTTCATCATAACAGCATAATTTATAATAGAGGTTGTTTTGTTTTTTAATGGAAATACATGGCCAAATCAATGTATAAGTGAAGTATCATACAGTTCCATAGGAATGAAGGGGCTGAACATTTAAAGTTAAATGTGGCCCTGATTCAGCTAGATCATATGAAACACAATAAAAGATGAAGGTTTGAGATAAATGAGAAAAAACTCTATATTAAGATCATGTTGATTCCAGATCTCTGAAATTTCAATATGCCTGATTGGCTCCACAGAAATGTTGACTGCCTGGAAAGACTGGTAGACATTCACAAACAAGGAGGCATTCACACCTTCTATAATAGACACAGAGTCTATTATAAACAGGTGACACTTAGTTCCATTCTGCTTTACACAGACCTGGTTTACACCCATGGGCTGAGTGTAAATGGTTAATAGGCATCTCCTTTTACTCTCACAAGTGCCTAAATATTTACACAATAAATTATATGGTAACCTTAATGACCCATTTATCTTAATTAAATATATTCCATTTATTTTAACGAAATGGTGTTTTGACACAGTGGAATATATTGAACAGCATTATGTGAAATAGCTCAATGTAATTCATTACAGTATTTGCTAAGGGTGCTGTCCATTATATTATGTTGTTGTTCTGTTTATGAACTCCTGAGAGGCATTTCTCTCTTGTCTCAGCTGCAATGTCACTGTTTCTCTTGAGTATCTGGTGTATTTTTGTCTCCTGGACTCTAAATCACAGAATTGGCCATGTTTCCCACTTTGTTTTCAGTCCATTGCTAGATTCATGGAATCAAATGTGTGATTCACCTTCAGTGCAATCATGGCCCTCACGTTCTGGGAGATAAATAGTTAGTTCCCTAATTTCCATTTGACCTCTTGGTCAGAGTTCAAATACTTGCTCTCATCACATGGGTTAAAAAATAACAAAAGTATCATTCCAATCACCCACGTCACATAATAATAGCAGATTTCTGTACTCCAAAAGATATATGTATGATAAAAATGTAATAGGTACCACTAGCATAGATCACATGTGTTGTGTCATGCCTTTAAACACAGCCCATGTCTTTCCTTTGCTGCATCAGTGATACACCCTCAGAGTTCAGACAAAACAGGAAACCCAAGGCTTATATTCTGATGATGACTGACAGTTTATTCCTGTAACTGGCACCTCCCACCTGTTTTTGTGTTTGGATCAGTTTTATGGGTTCTACAGAAAGCTGTCACTCCAAATGCTACCTGGTGACTTTAGTCTCTGATCATTCTAAGAATATGACATAATTCTTCCTTTGACTGCTAGCAGGTGGCAGAGGCAGCTATTGGTAGACCCTCAAGTAGAGGGCAAGCCTAGAATTGATTGGTGCATTTGCAATATTGGTTGGCAGAAGGTAGGGACTTAAAACAGTCAGAAAATAGAGAGGTTAGGCAACAATATACTCTGGTTTTATCTTCCTTCCAGGTATCTTTTTAAACCGAGCATTACTATTTTATCAATTATAAAGACACATTTTAATTTTTAAAAAATTGTCATACATTCTTTATAACTTTTCTGTAAATCCAAAACTATTCCAAAATAAGTTTATTTCTAAAAAAGGATAGTGGATAGTGTCTTTTAAAAAAAAAGTTCTGTGTGCTAGCTGTTAATGATGCTAACCAAATATCTGCAGGTCTCCAGACTCCAGGCACATAGTAGGACTGCACTTCCAGGACTCCTGGTAATGTCATGTGACTACCTCTGGCCAATGAATTGGGGCTGCAAGTATTTCCTGATATAGCAATTAGTTCCTGCTACAAGATACTCCTTTCCCTCTGCCACAGGGATTGAGAATGTTCTAGATAGTGGATGTTTCACCACCATGTATCTTGAGTAACGATGAAGAAACAGGAAACTCCCAGCTGTCCATCAATGGACATGTGTGTGATTAAGGTATGAACCTTTATTTTTCAAGCCACTGAAGTTTGAGAACTGCTCTTTCCCACAGCATAACTGAGCATATGCTGGTGCAGCGTGCCAGGACTTTAGAAAGAATGAAGTCCACGTTTATTTGAATGTATACTGTATCTACATATGTGTGTGTGTATGAGACAGAGAGAGAGGGGGGCTTATTAAATGAGCCCTTACGCACTATTTTTTTTTTTTTGAGACGGAGTCTCACTTTGTTGCCTAGGCTGGAGTGCAATGGCATGATCTTGGCTCACTGCAACCTCCGCCTCCAAGGTTCAAGCAATTCTCCTGCCTCAGCCTCCTGAGTAGCTGAGATTACAGATGCTCACCACCACGCCCGGCTAATTTTTGTATTTTTAGTAGAGATGAGGCTGGTCTTGAACTCCTGACCTTGTGATCGCCCACCTCGGCCTCCCAAAGTGCTGGGATTACAGGTGTGAGCCACCGTGCCCGGCCCACACTATTTAGTATAACTGTGTGTTCCTGTTCAAAAAACTTCAGGTTAACATCCATTGTCCTAGAGTAATTAACCAGAAAGTTGCCTTTCGTTAAGTGCCCCCATTTATGCAACAAATTATGCAGTCACACTAGGACTAGTCATCTCTAACAAATGCGTTAGATGTCATAGTATACATTTTCTGCAAAAATCTCAAAATAAACCTCCATCTTATTTTCATAACTTAATTTTTACCTTATCTTTCTGATTTATTTAGAAATTTCTCCACTTTGTTGTATTACCTTTTAATTTTCCATTAAGAAACAAATGTATGTATACAATTCATTTTAATTATTTCATTCCAAACTAAGTTTGTTATTAAAATTAAATTATTTTTACAAATATGTTTGAAGACTTATAAGTAGATTTCTCTCTTTTACTCTTATTATGTGCCCTCCTCCATTTCATATCATTACCCTTCACATTCCAGAAAAGCAGCTCATTCTGGTGACTAGATTAACTAGATAGTGTGCTATGAGTGTTGTATTAGAGCTTTTAGTCATAAGCAACAGAGGGTAAATTCTGGCTAAGAAGAAAATTGAATTAATTAAGAAGATAACAGATAATTTACAGTATTAATAGAAGAGCCTGAAGTTCAGCAGCTATGTAAAATCCCCCAATCTAGAGCCCAATGAGGAAACAGATTCTACTGATTGGCCCTATAGCCATAAAGAGAGGGTTCTTTTTATTTTTTCAGTTACTAGATCCTGAATTAAATTCTGACATAGGTATTATTGACTGATTTGTTAAGTGACTGTGTTCTACTGCAAATAGGTTGGAAAAGCAAAAATCTAGCATTTTCAGCTTCAGTAGTATAAGACAGTCAGACAGGCTTTAATCCACACCAAGTCACATAGGATGGGGAATTAAACAAGTATTCCCTTGACCTTTTACTAAGAGTTTATATGCTAAACCAGGATGAGTGAAGAGCCAAAATTAATGGAAAGTGTATATTTTAGGCAATGAAATTCAATACAAAAACGCAAGTGATCATTATGTTGTGTACACATGTGATGTTGATCTACTTTGTGGTCAAATATCTACAGACCTATGCACCTAGACCACAGCTACTAGATGAAGAGCCAGATGTATTCACGCGCCTTACACCAATTTGCAAATTCTTCCTCCACTAATGACTGTGTAGAAAATGATTAAAAGCAAGGCAAATATCTTTCTCTCTTTTCACAAAAAAAAAAAAAAAAAAAAAAAACCACTCTGCAGTAACATCACCATCCATATATTTAGGAGAAGTAACAGCAAATCTCATGGGCAAAGCTAGCCCCAGAGTTAGTAACAAGCCTACTTGCCTACTTGCCCGGGTCATTTCCACTGTGAATCCCAAAGTACTAGCTAGCTAAACATGAATAGGTTAAATAAAAATTGTTACTCGTTACTCCTCAAGCTGCAGTTAGAAACCACCTTTTATTTTTTATTTATTTATTATTACTTTTTTTGAGACAGAGTCTTGCTCTGTCACCCAGGCTTGAGTGTAGTGGGGCGATCTTAGCTCACTGCAACCTCCATCTCCTAGGTTCCAACGATTCTCCCACCTCAGGCTCCCGAGTAGCTGGGTTTACAGGTGTGCACCACCATGCCTGGCTAATTTTTGTATTTTTAGTAGAGATGGGGTTTCACCATGTTGGCCAACCTGGTCTCGAACTCCTGACTTCATATTCCACCTGCCTCAGCCACCCAAAGTGCTGGGATTACAGGCATGAGCCACCGTGCCTGGCCAGAAACCAGCTTTTCTAGTCAGTCACAATGTGCCTTTAGATATCTGCTGGTGACGTTTTTACCAACTATAAAATAAGGCATTTGACAGCAACAAGATCCTCAAAGTCCTTCCAGATCTCAAATCCTATGATACAGCAAATCCCTTTCTTAGACAATTAGGCAAGATTGGGCCCAGGTAAAACCTCTTGACCTAAGCATGGTATTAGTACATGGCAGACACTAAACAAATGTTGGCTGAATTAATGAATAGTGAATAGATGAATAAATGAATGAATGATGAATGAATGAATGTTTCTTTGATTCTTTGTTGAATGAAGTATAACAAGGCCAGGAAACAGCCCTCCACTGAACTCCCTATGATTATCTTTTACCCTTCCAATTATCCATAGGCCTTTCCCTTTTTCCAAACTAACGTTATCGCCAAGAACTGCTTAGCTGAGATGTTCTAACCATACCTTCTTTTCCCTTACTTTCAATAAAGCCTATTAAGATACATTTCACACATCATACCATTCACCCATTTAAAGCATACAATTAAATGATTTGTAGTATAATCACTCAGTTGTGAAAGTATTACCACAATCTAAGTTTAGGACATTTTCATTATTCCTCCTGAAAAAAACTTCATATACATTAGCAATCACCCTCCATCCCAACCCCCAGCCCTAAGCAACCACAAATCTACTTCAGTTACAATAAATTTGCTATTCTGTACATTTCATATAAATGGAATCATAAAATATGTACTCTTTCTAACTGGCTTCTTTCAGTTAGCATAGTTTTTTATTGGTTGTTCATGTTGTAACACTTATCAATGTGTCATTCCTTTTTATAGCCAAATAACATTTCATCATATAAATACACCATTTTTATTTCTTTATTCATCAGTTGAGCATTTTAGTTGTTTCCACCTTTTTTACTAATATGAAATATAGCTATCATAAAATATATAATGGTGCTATGAACATTACCATACCAGTTTTTGTGTGAATGCATGTTTTCATTTATCTTAGGCAAATGCCTAGGAATGGAACTGCTGGGTATTATGGTAACTCTAAATTTAACCTTTTGAGGTACTGCCAGACTGTTTTTCCAAAGTGGCTACACCATTTTACATACCCATCAGCAAGATATGAGAATTCCAACTTCTTCATGTCCTCACCAGCACTTGTTATTATCTGTCTTTTTGATCATAGCCATCCTGATGGGTGTGAAGTGGTATCCCATTGTGGTTTTGATTTACATTTCTCTGATGATTAATGATGTTGAGCATCTTTTCATGTGCTTATTGACCATTTGTATGGCTTCCCTGGATAAATGTCTATTAAGGTCCTTTGATCATTTTTAATTGGGTAATTTGTCTTTTTATTAGAGTTATAAGAGCTCTTTATATATTCTATATACAGGCCCCTTATTAGATTCATGATTTGAAAATATTTTCACTAGACAGGCTGAGGCAGGAGAATTGCTTGAACCTGGGAGGCGGAGGTGCAAGATTGCACCACTGCACTCCAGCCTGGGTGACAGAGCAAGACTTCATCTCAAAACAAAACAAAAAATATATATTTTTTCACTCGTTGTATGGATTGCGTTTTCACATTCTTTATGGTATCCTTTGAAGCACAAAAGTTTTTTATTTTGGTGAAGTTCAGTTTCTGGAAGTTTCTAATATTCTAGGAATTTAATTTTGGGGGCATACAGTTTCTCATAACATCCTTTATAATGCTTTTTATTTCTTTAAGGTCAGTAGTGATATCCCCTCTTCCATTCTTAATAATTTGATTTTTCTTCTATCTTAACTTTTGTTGATTTTATTGTTTTCTAATCTCTGTTTCATTAATCTCCACCCTAATCTTTACTATTTCCTTCCTTATACTTTAGACTTAGCTTTCTCTTTTTTTTTCCAGTGTTTTTAAGTGGAAAATTAGGTAATTGATTTTATTTATTATTCTTTTTTTGAGTCTCACTCTGTCACCCAGGCTTGAGTGCAGTGGCACAATCTCAGCTTACTGCAACCTCTGCCTCCCAGGTTTAAGTGATTCTCCCGCCTCAGCTTCCTGAGTAGCTGGGATTACAGGCACGTGCCACCACGCCTGGCTATGTTTGTATTTTTAGTAGAGACGGTTTCACCATGTTGGCCAGGCTGGTCTTGAACTCCCAACCTTAGGTGATCTGCCCATCTCAGCCTCCCAAAGTGCTGGGATTATAGGCATGAGCCACGGTGCCCAGCCTCTTCTTTTTAAATATAGGCATTTACAGCCATAAATTTTCTCATAGACCTAAAACCATAAAAACCCTAGAAGAAAACCTAGGCAATACCATTCACGACATAGGCATGGGCAAGGACTTCATGTCTAAAACACCAAAAGCAATGCCAACAAAAGCCAAAATTGACAAATGGGATCTAATTAAACTAAAGAGCTTCTGCACAGCAAAAGAAACTACCATCAGAGTGAACAGGCAACCTGCAGAATGGGAGAAAATTTTTGCAACCTACTCATCTGACAAAGGGCTAATATCCAGAATCTACAATGAACTCAAACAAATTTACAAGAAAAAAACAGCCCCATCAAAAAGTGGGCGAAGGATATGAACAGACACTTCTCAAAAGAAGACATTTATGCAGCCAAAAAACACATGAAAAAATGCTCATCATCACTGGCCATCAGAGAAATGCAAATCAAAACCACAATGAGATACCATCTCATGCCAGTTAGAATGGCTATCATTAAAAAGTCAGGAAACAACAGGTGCTGGAGAGGATGTGGAGAAATAGGAACACTTTTACACTGTTGGTGGGACTGTAAACTAGTTCAACCATTGTGGAAGTCAGTGTGGTGATTCCCCAGGGATCTAGAACTAGAAATACCATTTGACCCAGCCATCCCATTACTGGGTATATACCCAAAGGATTATAAATCATGCTGCTATAAAGACACATGCACACGTATGTTTATAGCAGCACTATTCACAATAGCAAAGACTTGGAAACAACCTAAATGTCCAACAATGATAGACTGGATTAAGAAAATATGGCACATATATACCATGGAATACTATGCAGCCATAAAAAAGGATGAGTTCATGTCCTTTGTAGGGACATGGATGAAACTGGAAACCATCATTCTCAGCAAACTATCACAAGGACAAAAAACCAAACACCGCATGTTCTCACTCATAGGTGGGAATTGAACAATGAGAACACATGGACACAGGAAGAGGAACATCACACACCAGGGACTGTTGTGGGGTGGGGGGAGCAGGGAGGGATAGCATTAGGAGATATACCTAATGCTAAATGACGAGTTAATGGGTGCAGCACACCAACATGGCACATGTACACATATGCAACAAACGTGCACGTTGTGCACATGTACCCTAAAACTGAAAGCATAATAATAATAAAATTTAAAAAAAATTCTCATAGACATTGCTTAAGCTGCATCCTATAAGATTTGGTATGTTTGTCTTCATTTCCATTTATCTAAAAGTATTTTCTAACTTCCCTTGTGATTTCATCTTGACTCACAGTTACTTAAGAGTGTGTCCACTAATTTCCATATATTTTTGGATTTCCCAAACTTCTTTCTATGATTGATTTCTTTTTTTTCTTTTTTTAAATTTTATTATTATACTTTAAGTTTTAGGGTACATGTGCACAATGTGCAGGTTAGTTACATATGTATACATGTGCCATGCTGGTGTGCTGCACCCATTAACTCGATTGATTTCTAAGTTCATTCCACTGCGGTGAGAGAGCACACTTATATGATTTCAATATTTTTAAATTTATTGAGACTTGTTTTATATCTTAGCATATGGTCTATTGTGGAGAATGCTTCATGTGCACCTGCACAGAATACATATTCTGTTGTTGTTGGAGATGTTCCATACATGTCTGTTAGTTATATGTGCTTAATAGTTTTTATCTTCTGTTCTATTCATTGTTGAAAGTTGGTTACTGAAATATCCAAATATTATTAAATTGTCTCTTTCTTCAATTCTATCAGATATTGCTTTATGTATTTTGGAGTTATGTTGTAGGGCATATACAGGTTTACAATTATTATATTGTTCTGATGGATTGACTTTTTGATCATTATGAAATATCCCTCTTCATCTCTAGTAACTTTTTTTGTTTCTATTTTGTCTATTTAATGTAGCCATTCTGGCTTTCTTTTGGTTGTTGTTTGAATGATATATCTTTCTATATTCTTTTATATTAAAACTATTTTTATATTTGAATTTATACTATGTCTCCTATAGACAGCTTATTGCTAGATCCTGTTTATTTATGCAATATGACAATCTCTGACTCTTTTTAGTCCACTCACATTTAGATTCCTTATTCCATTCACATTTAATGTTATTATTGATATTAGTTTGGTTTACATGTCATTTTACATTTTGTTCTCTGTATATTGCATGTCTTTTTTGATCCTCTCTTCCACTTTTATTGCTTTCTTTTGCATTAAATGAATTAGCACTTTTGCTTAACTGAATTAACATTTTAATTCCTCTAATAATTTCTTCACTACATTTTCCTATTTTCTTAGTGGTTGCTGTAGGGATTATTACACACACTTTAATTTATAAGAATATACTTCAGATTATACTAACTTAATTCCAGTAAAATATAATAGTTTTTCTATATACCTCTATTGTACTATTATTATTATACATTTTAAATCTAGGCATGAACTTTCCTACACTCTGTTTCAAATAAAGTCAGTTCCTCTGGAGAGAGCTTGGAGCGCTCTGTTCATATGATCTTCTCTGTCCCTGGGCAATACCTCTGCACCACTGCTCCAAAACTTGGGGCAGGGACAACAACCTACTTCTTTCAAATGACACCACTGCCTTATGAACAGGGCACTAGGCTAGGGCAGCAGCCTCTGGGTTTCTCAGCTTCCTCTCCTCTCCCACTGTGTAGCCTCCACCCTACAAGCAAGACTGGATAAGGAAAATCAGGACTGCAGTATTCTTGGGCTGCCATGCCTGGGGTAGAGATTTTACCCTATGAGGGATGACTAGGGAAAGTAAACTCCAGGTCCCTCAGCCACTCTTTCTGGGAATAGAGCCTCTGCAACATTGACCTGGGACAGGGAATGAGAAATTCTGGTGACCTGCATCTCCCAGGAAGATAACATAGCCCTCAATCAGGAGCTAGGGAGAGGGAGAGAGATCCCCGTGTTATTGGCTACATGCACTTGGAGTAGAGATTCCATCATGCTGGACTGGGAGCAGTAAGAGAGTTAGCAGGTTGTGACTCAAATACCACAGACTTCTGCAATGCTTACTGAAACAGAGTAGATGTTATTGAATACATTTTTCTTCATTTATTCTTTAATTATAAATGTACTTTATCCAAACACATTTATAATTATAAGATCTTAGAACAATTTCCAAAGACTTTACTTTTTTAGTAATTTTTATGAGTTATGGTTGCTTCATTGGACAGAAGGTCTACAAAGCTCATCACGTCACCATTTCAGCAGTCATCTCTCAAACATCCTAAATAATTATTTGAACTTCAAAAAGTTTTGATTGCTGTGTCATACAATTTGTATTATAAAACCTTCCTAAAGTTAAAAAAATGCTATTTTTCTTGCTTTCTTCTTCACTCTCATATTGTTCACTCTACCAAATAATCAAATTGAAAGAATCAGAAAAATCAGTAATGTTGATTTTTATATAATACCGTAGGAGCCACTGAGTCACTGACCTACAGCAGTTTCTGAATAATTTTTAGGATGTACACAGGCTATCTTGTTTCATATAAGATAAAAAATTCAGCTTCAATGTTCTTCCAAATTTTTTGTCTTTAGTTTTAAGCATTCTTGCAATGACATGCTTTACTCTAAGCTTCGCTTCTCCCTTACAAGCATTGGGTGTACAACATATTCTCCACACATATGACCAGAAATGTGATACTGTAATGGTCTAGTAGTGTGACATCAACTCTAACACAGTGAGACACATCCACTGTAATGCAGCCATCAAATCTTGGCCAATTACTTGATATCACCATGTGCTTACTGAATAGTTGGCAAAATCCAGTTTTGTCAACAGTTTAAACACATTCATCACAATGTTTTTATTGTTTCCTACATTTTGCTTGTATTAGAAATGGAATAGCAAGCATGCTTATAATAATACGGTCTTTCTGATTATTAATGCAGTTATGTAAGGTCCTAGACAACTTACCAATTGTAAATTTAATGAGTATATTCCATCCTATCTCATTAGTCATGACTCAAACTAGTAGGACTAGCTCCAGTAGAATTACACCTGATCTCCTCTGCCTTTTAGTTGATGGAAAACCACTGATAAATCACTATGAATAACACTGTAATCAGTTGTGCCTTTTAGTTGATAGAAAAACCATTGATAAATCACTGTGAATAACTCTTTAATCAGTTTTGCACTCTCTTGGCAGTTGTTTGATCTAAACTTAATTTTCGGGGATTCTGAGTGAATCTATCCAGGAATTCTCAGCCTTACCCAAAATTTGGGGATTCCAATATATAGCTGGTCTGAGGAAATGTCTTTTAAGCATTTTTATATATATATGCCTTTGTGTTTAAAAATTATAATAATAACATTCGTGTCTCTTTGTGGAGCTCCACTCCCGTCCTCAGGCCTAGATGAGAATGAGATGATAATCAATTTAATCTACAGAAGAAGAGATAGAATCTATCTTGGGTGATTCAGGCAGACTATGGATGACATACTAATTTAATTTTGAGGCAATCTCAAAATATTATTATTAACTTTCTAGAACACTATGTTGAGAAATAGTCTGAGTCTATGTCTAGAGTTAGTGGGAAACAGTGTTGCATGATTAGAAGGACCCATAAGGAATTTAGGAGGAGAGATAAGTAGTACTCATGCTGTCTATGTGTTGTCAACAAAGTCTAGATTAAATGACACTGATGTTGCTTTCAGGCACAAGGTGCTATACTTAGTAACATTGCCATTATTCATGCCATATTTCTCCATGGGGTGACAGTCCTCCTGAGGCTGAATTTCTTAAAAATGATAAAAAATTTCATATGAACATGCTACAAACCATCCTGCTGCTCTCAGTTTCTCTTACTGGAATCATGGTTAAGCTTTACACTGTCTGCCTATGAATAACAACATATCAGAAAAATCCTTTTAAGTTCTATAACAAATGTTTTGAATATTAAGAAAGCCTATCAGGAAAAAAAGTAAGGAGAACTTTCAACTCAACTGATGAACAAACTGAGGGACATGCCAAAGTAAGGTGCTAAACATAATGAGTAGGTCCTGGTTGTCTATGCAATATGACTATTTTAAGAAAAAAGCAAAAAAAAAATCAATGAGTGATGATTATGAACAGAATAAGTGCTTCCAGGAACTTGGTATGTCTGTACATATGAATTCCTTTGTGACTTTCCATTCATTTATCTAAATTCAGGAATAGAGATTCTGCAAGGTGGTACACTGGGAGATTCTAGTCCTTATACCTTCATAGAAACATCAATTTTGACAGTCATCCATGGATGTAAATAACTCTGTGCCCACATGACTTACGAGATAACATCAAACAAAACAACATGAGCAATATGACCGTGCCAGAAAGGACAGGGAAAGAGAAAGGGGAGGAAGACTTACTTTAAA
Organism: Gorilla gorilla gorilla; assembly: GCF_029281585.2. NCBI lineage: Eukaryota > Metazoa > Chordata > Mammalia > Primates > Hominidae > Gorilla > Gorilla gorilla. Next base: position 101,404,160 of record NC_073231.2, on the reverse strand, counting down.
AAATAGTGACAGAAAACTTCTCAAGTCTGGGAGACAAATTAACATTCATAACTTTGATATCCATAGAACCAAAAATAGACTGAACAAGAGATATTCACCAAGACACATTGCAGCCAACGGAGAAACTCATAAGACTATTGAAATGGGAGGAGTTTTCTCTTACCCATCCCAAGGGGCATGCGATGGGGGTGTGGCTCACTTCTTCAGTGCCCCGCAGCTCAAACCCCTATGGGCAAGTCATGGGGAGCATGGGCTCTGACCCCATAGCAGCGTCTAGGGTTGAGTGTTTATAGCTCCTGAAGCCCCAGAGGGTATGTTTTGCACTGTGCTCTTTCAGCTTAGCCATCCAACAAGCCATTGAGCTTATGTTAATCAGCTCAGTTAGACCCTCTGCCTTATTGCAAGGACAGAGGGTTTTCTGTATCCTGGGGTTCTTGCCCTAGTGTACCCGAAAAATCAAATCACATGTGGGCTTGGAGAATGAGTGTAAGGTTTTATTGAGTGCTGGAAGTAGCTCTCAGCAGATGGATGGGGAGATGGAGTGGGAAGGTGATCCTCCCCTGGAGTCGGGCCACTCAGCAGCCACTCCTCCAACTGCCCTCAGCCAAATTTCCCTCGGCATCTGCATCGTTCCACCATCGATGGCCTGCCGGTGTCTGTTGGTGTGTTCTTCTGCCGGTGTGTTCCTCTCAACATCCAGCCACTTGTGTCTGTGCCTGCTAGGGTCTCCGGGTTTTTATAGGCACAGGATGGGGGGCATGGTGGGCCACAGTGGTCTTGGAAAATGCAACATTTGGGCACAAAAACAGGAGTGCCTATCCTCATTTAGGTCCATGGGCACAGGCCCGAGGGTGGAACCCTCACCAGGGACCCCGTCTTTCTCTACCCAGTACTTCCCTGCCCCACTCGTGTATCACTATCAGCAGATTTCTCAGCATAAACCTTCCAGGCTAGGAGTGGGATGATATATTCAAAGTGAAGAAGGAAAAAAAACCCTGCTAACCAAGCATGCTTTACCTGGCAAAGCTGTCCTTCAGAAATGAAGGAAGATAAAGACTTTTCCAGATAATGAAAGCTGAGGGAATTCATCACCACTAGATCTACCTTACAAGAAATGCTGAAGGGAGTTCTTCACGTTCCAATAAAGGAAACTAAATAGCAATATGAAAATATATAAAAGTATAAAACTGACTAGTAAAGGTAAGTATATAGTCAAATTCAGAATACTTGATACTGTAATGGTGGTGCATAAATCACTTTTAATGATAGCATAAAAGTTTAAAGATAGAAATATCTAAAAATAACTATAGTCACAATAATGTGTTAATGAATATATATTATTTTAAATAGTGACATCGACAATTTCAAATGTGTGTGTTGGGGAGGGGGGTAGTAAAAACAGAGTTTTGTGTGAAATCAAAGTTTTTACCAGTTTAAAATAGTCTATGTATTAGTCCATTTTCACACTGCTATAAAAAACTACCTGAGACTGGGTAATTTATAAAGAAAAGAGGTTTAATTGACTCACAGTTCCACAGACTTATCTGGAAGCATGACTATCAGGCCTCAGGAAACTTATAATCATGGTGGAAGGCAAAGAGGAAGCAAACACGTCTTACCACGGTGGAGCAGAAGAGAAAGAGAGCAAACGGGGAACTGCCGCACAATTTTAAACCATCATCTCTTATGAGGACTCACTTACTATCATGAGAACAGCAAAGGAGAAATCCACCCCCATGATCTAATCACCTCCCACCAGGCCCCTCTTCCAATTCAACATGAGATTTGGACAAGGACATAAATCCAGACCATATCAGTCTGTTATAATTATAAAATGTTTAAACAAACATTTTATAACATTATAAGCATTATATAAACATTTTGTAATTATAAAATGGCAATCACAAAGAATTATAAATGGTAATCACAAAGAGAAACCTTTTAGTATATACACAAAAAATAAGAAAGGAATCAAAGCAGAACACTACAAAAAAAAATCATGAACTCAAAAAGGAAGACAGCTAGAGAGAAAGGAACAAACAATAAAACATTTGAAAAATAACTAACAAAATAGCAGCAATAAGTATTTAGCTATCAACACTAATTTTAAATGTCAATGGATTACATTTTCCAATCAAAAGACACAAAGTAGATAAATGGATAAAAAATAAGACTCAACAATATATTGCATACTAGAAACTCACTTTACCTTTAGGGACACACATTTGGCTGAAAGTGAATGGATGCAAAAGTGTATATATTTCAAACAAATAGTAACCAAAGTAGAGGAGGGGAGCTATTCTTATATAAGACAAAATAGGTTTTTTGTAAAAAGAGACAAAGAAGGTCACTATATAAATGGTAACAAGTCAATTAATCAACAGAATATAAAAATTATAAGTACGTATGCACCTAACATTGTTGCACCAAAATATATAAACCAAATATTAATAGATCTGAAAAGAGAGACCAAATGAAAGATAATAATGGTTGGGGACTTCAATATCCTCCTTTCAGTAATGGATAGATCATCCAGACAGAAAATCAATAATAAAACAGCAGACTTGAACAACACCCAATAGACCTAGCAGTCATAGGCAAAACATTCTATCCAACAGCAAGAAAATACACATTTTATCAACCACAAACAGAACATTCTCCAGGATATATCATATGTTAGGAAACAAAAAAAATTAACAACTTTAAGAAGACTAAAATTGTAAGACTAAGATTTTCTAACAATGGTATGAAACAAATGTTCCTTCCCCAGTAGTATGAAACTAGAAATCAATAGCAAAGAAAATTGAAAAATTCCAAATACATGGAAATTAACACACTCCTAAACAACTAATGGGTCAAGGAAGAAATCAAAAAGGAAAACCAGGTAATATCTTGAGACAAACAAAAATGGACACAGAACATACTAAAACATATGGGATGCAGCAAAAGCAGTTCTAAAGGAAAATGCCAAATGCTTACATGAAGAAAACAGAAAGATCTCAAACAACATAATTTTATACCTCAAGGGAGTTTAAAAAGAACAAACTAAGCCCAAAGTGAGCAGGAGGAAGGAAATAATAAAGATCAAAGCAGAAATAAATAAAATGAAACCTAGAAAAGCAATAGATCAATAAAAGTAACAGTTGGTTTTCTGAAAAAAATAAACAAAATTGACAAACCTCAGCTAGCTTAAGAAAAAAAGGAGATAACTCAAATAAATAAAATTATAAATGAAAGAGGAGACACTACAACCAATACCACAGAAATGTGTCTATAATACAAATAATTAAAATAATAATTATAATAATACAAAGAATTATAAGTGTCTAAGACAATGTATTGTCCTATAAGAACTATTACAGGACAACAAATTGGATAACCTAGAAATAAACAAATAAATACCCAGAAAAACATAAGCAACCAAGATTAAATCAAGCAATAGAAAATAGGTTGAATCGGTAATCAAAAATCTCCCCAAAAAGAAAAGCCTAGGATCATATGACCTCACTGGTGAATTCTACCAAACATTTAAAGAATTAACACTCATCCTTATTAAACACTTCCATAAAACTGAAGAGGAGGGAAAACCTCCAAACTCACTTTATGGGGCCAGCATTACCCTGATACCAAAGCCAGGCAAGGACTCTCCAAGAAAACAAAACCATAAGTTAGTCTTCCCGATTAACATAGATGCAAAAATTCTCGACAAAATACGAGCAAATTGAATTTAATAGCACATAAAAAGGATCATACACACGATCAACTGGGATTCATCCCTGGGATGCAAGAATGGTTCAACAATCAATAAATGTGATATGCCACATTAACATAAGGAAAGACAAAAATCTTACAATCATCTTAATGAATGCAGAAAAAGCATTTGACAAAATTTGAAATTATTTTATGATTTAAAAAAAAAACTCTCAACAAATTTGGGAGAGAAAAGCTGAAAGCCTTTCCTCGAAGCTCAGGAACACAAAGATGCCCCTTTTTCACTTCTATTCAACACACTACTAGAAGTCCTAGGCAGAGTAATTAAGCAGCAAGGAAATTAAAAGCATCCAAGTTGAAAAGGAGTAAGTAAAATTATCCGTTTGAAGATGACATCATTACATACTTAGAAAATCCTAAAGACTCCACCAAAAATTGTTAGCACTAATAAACAAATTCAGTAAAGTTGCAGTTTACAAAATCAGCATACAAATATCGGTATTGTTTCTATACTAAAAATGAACTATCCAAAAAGAAATTAAGAATGCTGGCCCATTTATAACAGTATCAAAAAGAATACTTAAGAATAAATTTAACCAAGATGAAGAATATAAACAGAAGCTGTAAGACATTGATAAAAGTAATTGAAGAAGACACAAATAAATGGAAAGATATGTTCATGAATGCAAAGAATTAATATTGTTAAAATGTCCATACTCCTCAAAGCTATCTTCAGATTCAATGCAATCTCTATCAAAATTCCAATGGCATTTTCTACAGAAATGGAAAAAAAATTCTAAAATTCTTATGGTACTACAGAAGACCCCAAATAGCTAAAACAATCTTAAGCAAGAAGAACAAAGGTGGAAGCATCACATTATGTGATTTCAATTTATATTACAAAGCTGTACTAATCAATGCAGTATCGTCTGGGCATACAAACAGACACATAGACCAATGGAACAAAATAGAGAGACCAGAAATAAATCCAGGCATAAACAGTCAACTAATCTTCAACAAGGGCTATAAGACTACACAATGGAGTAACAATAGTCTCTTCAATAAATGTTGTTGAGAAAACTGGATATCCTCATGCAAAATAATGAAATTGGACCCTTGTCTTCCACCATATACAAAAATAAATTCGAAATAGATTCACACATTTTTTCCATATACCTGTTGGCTATTTATTTGTCTTCTTTTGAAAAATGTCTTTTTCCTTTTGAAAAATCAGGTTGTTTCCCTGCTATTGAGTTGAGTTCTTTATATATTTTGAATATTAACTCTTTATCAGATGTATAGTTCGCAAATATTTTCTCCCATTCCATCAGTTTTCTCTCTTTACCGTATTGATTGTTTCCTTTGCTATGCAGAAACATTTTAGTTTAATGTAATTACAGGCTCAACGTCACTAACTATCAGGGAGAACCAATTAAAACCATGAAGAGATACTACCTCACGCCTGTTAGAATGGCTATTATCAAAAATATGAATCATAACAAGTATTGGCAAGGATGTGGGAAAAAAAGGAATCCTCATACATGGCTAGTGAGAATGTAAATTAGCTAAGATTGGAAACTGTACTGTGGTTCCCTCAAAAAATTGAAAATAGGACTATCATATGATACACCAGTCCCATTTCTGGGTATATATCCGAAGGATATAAAATCAGTGTGTTGAAGAGATAACTGCACTCCTGAGTTCATTATAGCATTACTCACAAAAGCTAAGAGATTAAACTAACCTAAGTGCTCATCGATTTGTGAATGGATAAAAAAGAGTGGTACATATACACAATGAAATACTATTCAGCATTTAAAAAGAAGAAAATGCTGTCAATTGCTAAAACATGGATGAATCCGGAGGACATTCTATTAAGTGAAATAAGTCAGGCACAGAAAGACAAATACTGTATGATTTCACTTATATAAGAAATTTTAATAATTGGAACTCACAGAAGCAGAGAGTAGAATTACGGTTACCAGACGCTGGGGAGTGAAGAGACTGGGGAGATGTTGGTCAATGGATACAAAATTTCAGTTAGACAGGAAGAATAAGTTCAAGAGATCTATGGTACATCATGGTGACTATAGTTTATAACCATATATTGTATGATTGGAAATTCCTAAAAGAGTAGTTTTAAGTGCTCTCATCACAAAAAGTAAGTATATGCAGTAATTCATATGTCAATTAGCTTATAATAGCTATTCCAAAACATATACATATATCAAAGCATTTATATACCATAAGTATATACAATTTTTCTCAAATAAATAAATAAGCAAACAAAATGGATGAAAAGACTTAAATCCCAGACAGAAAACTGTAAAACTCACAGAAGAAAACACAGGGAAACATTCCTTGACTTTGGTCTTAGCAAGATTTTTGGATATGACACTAAAAACAGAAGCAATAAAAGCAAAATTAAATGAATGGAACTGCATCAAACTAAAAAGCTTCTTCACAGCAAAGGAAACAACAAACAAAATGAAAAAGCAACCTGTGGAAGGAGAGCAAATATTTGTAAGCCATATGTATGATAAGGGGTTAATATACCAAACATATAAGGAACTCATACAACTCAATAGCAACAAACAGAAGAATACCTGATCTAAAAACAGGTAAAATATCTTTGGACATTTTTGGACAGAAAGACAAATAATGTATTATCTCACTTATATGTGGAATCTAAGCTTGTCAAATTTAAAGAGACAGAGAAGAGAATGGTGGTTACCAGGGGCTGGAGGAGGGGGCAATGAGGAGATGTTGGTCAAGGATACAGTTTCAATTATGGAAGATAAGTTCTGGAGTGTTCATGTATAGTATGGTGGCTACAGGTAACAATACTGTACTGTATACTTGAAATATGCTAAGAGGGTAGATAGATCCTAGACATTTTTCCAAAGATGACTTACAAATGGCCAAAAGTTTTATGAAGAGGCACTCAACATCACTAATCATCAGGGAAATGCAAATCAAAATCACAAAGACATACCATTTCACACCTGTTAGGATGGCTACTATTAAAAAATACAAAAGGGGCCGGGTGTAGTGGCTCACGCCTGTAATCCCAGCACTTTGGGAGGCCAAGGTGGAAGATCACGAGGTCAGGAGATCAAGACCATCCTGGCCAGCATGGTGAAACCCCGTCTTTACTAAAAATACAAAAATTAGCTGGGCGTGGTGGCAGATGCCTGTAACCCCGCTACTCGGGAGGCTGAGGCAGGAGAATCACTTGAACCAGGGAGTCGGAGGTTGCAGTAAGCCGAGATTGTGCCACAGCACTCCAGCTTGGGCCACAGAGCGAGACTCTGTCCCCCCACTTCCCCGCCAAAAAATAAAGGTGGCAAGTGTTGGCAAGTATGTGGATAAAAGGGAACCCTGGTACACTGTTGGTGGAAATGTAAATTGGTACAGCCATTATGAAGAACAGTATGGAAATTCCTCAAAAAATTAAAAATAAAACTATCATGTGACCCAGATATCTTACTTCTGGGTATATATCCAAACGAATTGAAATCAGGATCTCAAAGAAATACCTGCATTCCCATGTTCATTGCAGCATTATTCACAATAGCCAAGATATGGAAACAATGTAAAGGTCTACTGATGAATAAGTATACTGTACTGTATACTGGAAATATGCTAATAGGGTAGACAGATCCTAAGTATTCTCATCCCTCAAAAAACAAATAAGGTAAACATGTGAAGTGATGGGTATGTTAATTAGCTTCATTGTGGTGATTATTTCACAGGGTATATATATAACAAAACATCAAATTGTACATCTTAAATATATATAATCTTTAAGTAAACTGATTAAGAGCTGGGGGCAAGCATGGTGACCCACTCCATGTTAGCATCAGGTGGCCAATTTAGGGCAAAATTTTCACTTGTTTGAGAGGATCTACGAATTAGTAATATTCTCTAGACTCTCAAGGCACGAACACTCAAGTGTCATGATAATATTTTAGTCTACTTCCGTTAAGCTCATATAAAGCCACATTCTCACTTTGCTTTTTTGTAAATTTTGTTTTGATTTTTGTGGGTACATAATACATGTATATATTTATGGGTTACATGAGATATTTTGATACAGACATGCAATGTATCATAATCACATCAGGGTAAATAGGGTACCCATCACCTCAAGCTTTTATCCTTTGTGTTACAAACATCCAATTATAATCTTTAGTTATTTTCAAACATATAATTAAATTATTTTTGACTATAGTCACCCTGATGTGCTAACAAATACTAGGTCTTATTCATTCTTTCTATTTTTTGTACCCATTAACCATCCCCACTACCTCCTGCCAACCTCCCACTATGCTTCCCAGCCTCTGGTAACAAAACTTCCATGCAATATCTCCATCAGTTCAATTATTTTAATTTTTAGTTCCCACAAATAAGTGAGAACATGTGAAGTTTGTCTTTCTGTGCCTGACTTATTTCACTTAACATAATGACCTCTATTGTGTATATGTACCACATTTTCTTCATCTGATCATCTGTTGATGAACACTTAGGTTTTTATCATGAAGGATGTAGAATTTTATCAAATATTTTTTCAGCATCAATTGAAATAATCATATGGTTTTTGTCCAGGATTCTGTTGATATAATGTATTATATGAATTGATTTTCATATGTTGAACCATCCTTGCATACCTGACATAAACCCCACTTGGTCATGATGAATGATCTTTTTATTTGTGTTGTTGAACAGTTTTCTAGTATTTTGTTGAGGATTTTTGCACCAATATTTATCAGTGACACTGGCCTGCAGTTTTCTTTTTTTGATGTGTCTTTGTCTGGTTTTGGTATCAGGGTAATACTGGCCTCATAGAATGAGACTGAATGTGTTCCCTTCTCCTCTATTTTTCAGAATGGTTTAAGATTGGTATTAGTTCTTCTTTAAATGTTCGGTAGAATTTAGCAATGACGCCATTGGGTGACAGGCTTTTCTTTGCTGGGAGACTTTATTACAGCTTCAATTTTGTTACTTGTTATTAGTCAATTCAGGTTTTGGATTTCTTCCTGGTTCAATCTTGGTAGGTTGCATGTGTCTAAGAATTTATCCATTTCTTCTAGAATTTCTAATGTATTGGCATATAGTTGCTCATAGTAGCCACTAATGATCCTTTGAATTTCTATGGTATCAGTTATAATGTCTCCTTTTTCATCTCTAATTTTGTTTACTTGGGTCTTCTCTCTTTTTTCTTAGTCTGGCTAAAGGTTTGTCTATTTTTTTTATCTTTCAAAAACTAAATTTTTGTTTTGTTGATCCTATCATTTTCTTCATTTCAAATTCATTTATTTCTGTTCAATCTTTATTATTTCTTCTACTTATTTTGGGTTTGGTTTGCTCCTGGCTTTCCTAGTTCTTTAAGATGCATCATAAGGTTGTTTACTTGAAGTTTTTCTTCTTTTGTGATGTAGCCACTTACAGCTATAAGCTTCCCTGTTAGTACTGCTTCCCCTGTATTCCACAGATTTTGGTATGTTGTGTTTCCTTTATCATTTGTTTCAATAAATTTTTAAATTTCCCTCTTAATGTCTTCATTGACCCACTGGTCATGCGGGAGCATATTGTTTAATTTCCATGTGTTTGTATAGTTTTCAAAATTCTTCTTATTGATATTCAGATTTATTTCATTGTGGTCAGAGAAGATGCTTGATATTATTTCAAATTTTTTTTGAATGTGCTAAGACTTGTTTTGTGACCCAACATATGGTCTATTCTTGAGAATAGATCATGTGCTGAGGAAAAGAACGTGTATTCTGCAGCTGTTGGATGAAATTTTCTGTAAATATCTATTAGGTCCATTTGGTCTATAGTACAGATTAAGTCCAATATTTCTTTGTTGATTTTCTGTCTGGAAGATCTGTCCATTGCTGAAAGTGGGGTGTTGAAGCCTGCAGCTATTATTGTGTTGGGATCAATCTCTCTCTTCAGCTCTAATAATATTTGCTTTATATATCTGGGTGCTCCAGTGTTCGGTGAATATATAATTGTTGTATACTCTTGCTGAATTAACCCCTAAAATTTCCTACTTACATGTTTCATAAAATATGATTTTATGCTCTGTGTTAGCTTTATATTCCCATGTAACAAAGTATCACGGACTTAGCATATTAAAACAGTACCCTCTTATTAGAGCACTCATCTTCAGGTCAGAGGTCTGGCATGACACAGATGGGTTCTCTGATCAGGGTATCATATGGCCAAAATCAAGATGTTGGCTGATACAAACCTCCTGACTTCTTGTCTGGGGGCTCTAAAGAAAAGTTCACTCCCATGTTCGTTCTTGTAATTAGCAGAATTTTGGTGTTTTTGCAGTGATGTGAGCTCCCATTTCCTTTCTGGCTGACAGGCAGAGTCTGCTTTCAGCCCCTAGACAATGTTCACATTTTTTTGCCACTTGGCTTCCTCTGTCTTTAAGCTAGTGACAGTACACCAAATGCTTCAAGTCTCTCACTTCCTCTTCTATGACCAGCCAAAGAAAGAGCCTTTATGGTTAGGTCAGGCCTATATAGATAATCTCTCTACCTTAAAGTCAACTGTGCCATGTGACATACCTAATCACAGAATAGAATCCATCATATTCACAGTCCCAGGGATTGCACAGCCATGGGTAGTTGAGGCAGAGGAAATCTCTGAGGCCATCCTAGCATTCTGCCTACCACATGCTCTATTGAGCTTCATATCTGAATTTGGCAATTGTTTTCCTTGAATTCTGCAACTTTTTTTATCCTTTGTTTGGAGGGAGTCTGTCTTTGTGTAAAATAGATAAAAATTATTTAATTTCAATGGCCAAAATAATATTCACTAAATATCTCCTGTTTTTTTTTAAAAAAGTAGCAACTGCACCTGTGTACTATATAGTATGGATGTTTAATTTCAACATCTCAAATTTCACAGGGAGTAAAATAAAATTACTTTCTTTAAAAATTTAATTTTAAACATTGTTTTTTGTTGTTTCCCATTGAGTTATTCCAAAGGAATGCCTGTGGTTTCTGCTGACTTATTATAGATCCATCCTTTTATAACATAAACTAAGGACTGTGTGATAAAGCATTCCAGTTGAAATATAAACAGATATATCATAGATAAGTAATGATTTTTATTCCTGTGAATACAATTTATGTCACTTAAAAGCTGGATTCAAAAGAAGCTTATGTTCAGAGATATTTAGAGTTGGGAGATATAGCAAGCAATAGCAACACTAGCTAATTAAATCAAATACCATTCACGGTCTCTGTTAGCATTTTAGGTTCAAGATGAAACAAGATGGAAAAAGTGTATGATCCCTTGATAAGTATAACTTGCAACAAGTTGGCAAACGGGTTAGAATTAGAAGCCAAAAATAGCAGTTTTGCTGTGTAATTTTTTTTTGCAATGACTTTATAGCTCCACGTCCCAGCTTGCATTACTCATTTTGTAAAATAAAGAGAAAACTATATTTTTAAAAACTTATTTTAAATAAATTACTCCACCAAATTGACCAGTTTAAAGAAAATATCCCATGGACTGATGGCATTTTGAGGTTCTATATGGGAAAAAGAGAACCAAACTTTTTTGACACAGAATAACAAAGCCAAATATAAAGTAATAACTGCAAGTCAATGCAACTTAACTGTTTAGTATCATGGCTGTTTTAATTAAGGTGAAAATACCTAAGGTAGTACCTTGTTTCTGAATTCTAGTTTAAGCAATATTTACATTGTTTTTCCATGTCGATGTTTCTATATGGAATCCATCTTAAAGCAATGCAATTAAGAGACTTCAAGAACTACAGTTCCCAGATATAAGAATAAATGGCTGATGCAGAATATTGTGAGTCTTAAAGAATGTGCTTTACTTTGGGGAAAGACAGGTGTGTGGAGATAGAGCAGGATGTGGTCAGTTTTTTCATAGGATAAGCTTAGACTCCTGATCCTTGCTTTGTGTCTGGGTCATGAGATGTTCTTCAAAAACCTGAGGATTGGAAGGTCAATTCTATGCCTACTGATTCCTTATTCTGGCTATGTATTGGCTCTCCATGCATCTGTAGGTGAGTATCCCCAGAAATTTGAATAGGCTTTTGACCACTGGATGAGCCAAGCACTGGTCAATACCCTGAAGTCATGAGTGTGCTGATTCTGATAAACTCCTATTCACCCTATTGGTAGAGAAGGGATCTCCCACACTAAATAGTATGAGATGGCTGAACACACAACACTTAACGTTAAACAGATGAGACTGATAGCAGTTTTTAGTCACATATACCATAGCCTGAGGGAGGAAGACACTGTATGCCATGCAGGCAGGGCCACACAGGGGTTGCACATGGGAATAAACTAAGCAACCACGGGCTCTGAGAGGCAGCCTTCATAGTATCAAGACTTGGAGGTGTCCCCTGGTTCCCATGGATTGTTGGAGTAATTTTTCAGTCCAGCAGGGAAATGAAATCTGTTAGTTTGACAACTGGGTTGGGTGAAGCTGGTCTGGCTAATGGGGGAAATAATCACAGGTGGGTGAAGAGGGAGAGCCTTTTCCACTTAGCAGAAGGCATATCTAGGAAGTGCAGAGGAATTCATGGTTAGGCTTTGGGGGACTTGTGAGGTTCAAAGATGTCAAGGCAGCACTTGAAATGTTAGGTCTTACAATACAGCTTGCATGAGAAAACAATTTAAGAAACCAAGACCCCACACCAGCCCTATCAGGACAGAAAACAAACCCTAACCACTAGCCACTGTGAATTTTCTCTGTAAATAATAATAATAATAATTACAACAACAATAATTCCAGAATCTTATCTTAAAGTTGTGGGAGGAAGGAAATTCCTTAACACATTTCTGCCTGGTTGCTTTATTCTTTCTTCTGACAACTATTGACTATGATTCTCATCATAATATTTATTCACACACTTGCCCTCCTTACTTTTCTTGCCTGAATAATCTCATTTTTTTTACCCAGGGGTAAGACCAGACTACTCCAGGAGGTGACCTGGTGCATGTTCAAACTGCTCCCTGCTCACTTCCCTCTTGGCCTGGAGACTGTCGTTTCTATGACGGGCTGTTTCTGTTTTTTTCCAGAAAAGTACTATTGAAGTTTTATTTACAGAAGTGATTCATTTCCACCTTTTTGTCCCCCTCCCCGGTAGCTTAGAAAATGCCAAAAAACTCAAAGTACCTCATGCTGATGCTGAGTCATCTTTAGATGTTCTTGGAGTACGACCCTGAGTTCACAAATGTGCCTATCACAGGAGAAGCTGCCCCTTGGCCTCAGCAGACACCAAGTCAAGTCACCTTCTATACACAAACTCAGCACCACCACAGAAATATAAAGAGTGCGTGTGAAAGAGAGGAAGGGAAAGAGAGAGAAAGTGACAGAGAAAAATAAAGATAGCAAGAAAAAAAATTGCAAGATTCAAGTAGATTCCAGGAACCAGTGCCATCAATAACATGTGTCACTCTTGATGACATTAAGAGCCAAATTCTGGACTTCACGGCCAGCCACCGGGGGAAGTTTTTGCTGGTACAGTCACTACATAAACTCCCATTTGGTCTTTTTGGTACCCCCTGCTCAGCAGGCATCCTGTAAATTTTCTTGACTCTATTTCACAAGATTTCTGAACCTGCACGTCCTCCCTGTGCGGTAAGTGCCAGCAAGACTGAGGTCACAGCAACACTCACTCCTGGAGTTTTGAGGAAGGTGATGGGAAGCAGCTGTTCCGTGCTCGGTTACTGAAAATCACCTGCTGCCTTGGAAAGGCTAAAAACCAACCACTCCAGAATACTTCCCCCTTCCTGCTTTTATGCCATCCTCATTCATTCATTCATTCATTCATCTATTCAAAAACGATTCACAGAGCATCAACTATGGGGCCAGGCATTCCCACCACCACTGCTTTGGTCCAGTAGGATCTGCTCAGAGAAAGAGGAAAAAAGGAATGATGGAAACACAGGTGCACAAAAGCCATCCCTAACTTCTTCTTCTCAGCCAGTTCATTCTGGATAAAATGGAACATAAATTTCAAAATAGCTGAAGGCGTTAAATAGAAATAATTTTTGAATTGGATGGTTTTCTATAGGGTGCTATTTAAGTCAACACTATATCAAATTGGTTTGGAGTTGAAAAATTAACCTGAAAATAGAGAAATCAATCTTGTCATCTCATTTTGACCAGGTAATAGTACCTATTAATAAAATCTGTAGAAGGCCATTGGTTTGAACTGAACTCCCACACCAGGGCTCAACAGACTAAACCAAAATGGAGTCACTTGTGCTAAGGTTCCACACCACTAAATCAAAACTGAGTTGTTTATCTTAACTTCCAAGAAATCAGGAGAGAGAAGCCAAATCCCCAAATGGGTAGGTTTTAGCTGTCATGATAAGGAAGTCCACCACCCCTTTACAAGGAAAGTAATTTTGAAATGACCAATCTGCTTTTTGTTCTCCATTTCAGTTTTCTTTAGCCCTGTTCTATCTATAAAGCCAACCTCCTCCACTCAGCAAAATGGAACACTCATTCTGCTTTATAGAATGAGGTGTCACCTGATTCTAGAATCATCCATAAGATCCAATTAAGATCTGTAAATTAAGTTTGTCATAATTTTGTCTTTTAACGTACCTAACCCTGTGAATATTATTTTTAAACAACCATAAATATTGCTTTGGTTTTCTAAGAACTCTGTTTATCTAAGATTGATGTTCTTCTCAAAGTACATGGATCAAATTTTAGTTTCTAGTAAATGTATTTATTAAAGTTCCATTTATATAGGAAAACTATTAGATCCCCAATGAGTCTGAGAGGCATTTTTTCTAAAATGCTAAGAAATAAATAAGTCCTAATTGCAATCCCATATTAAGAAAAAAAAGTGGTGTCCTCATTAGTTGGAAAGAAAATTAAAGGTTATTTTCTTCTGAGCAGTATGTTCACAAATGTTTAATCACGTATTTGGTATAATCATTTTGATCAGGTAATAGTGAAAATTCTCCATCATTTTCAAATGTTAACCTCAGAAATAAAAATTAAAATTAGCGAACTCCTGAATCCACTAAGAAAAAAAGTGGAGAGTAAGAAAACCTGGAGTATATGTAATGAGTTGAAAAAGTGAGACTTATTTTTAATAATTTTTGTAAACCGAATAAGAAAAGCCTTCTTGAAAAAAACAACAACCAGAAAGTTTATTGTTGATGTGTTCACATGTTAAATACACTAAATATTCCAGATGGCCCTGGCCTTGAGATCAATGAGAAAAGGCAATGGGTCTTACCATCTCAATTTTCAGTGAGGTGAGGTCATGAAGTTATAAGAATTTAATTTAAATATAAAATACACAAACCTATAAGATTCTATGTGTGTGTGTTTTTTTAATAAACAGAGAATGGGCTACTATGTTAAGTATAAGCCTAAACCATTGTTCAATCTGAGAAAACTAGTAGAGAGACTGTGTTCATTCTTGGTATCAGAGCCACAGTGGAAAAAACTGCAGATAAAGTAGAAATCATCCCCATCATTTGAAGACAGTCTTTGCCTCTATTTTATAACTTAAAATGGTGATAAAACTGGTGGTTGATTTCCCTAGCCTCTAAATAAGATCCCAGGCTGGCCAACACCTTGACAGCCCTGTGAGAGACCCTGAGCAGAGAACCCAGTCAAGCTGCCTGGATTTCTGACCTGCAGAAATGTGAGAGAATAAATGAATCTTGTCGGAAACTGATAAATTAGTAGTAATTTGGTAGTTTTCTGTTGCTGCATATGAAATTAAAGAAAGTGATCAAACATTGATTCTCTGCTTCTAAATGAAATTCCAAAGGATCAGCCGGAGTCATCACTCATATCTGCCCCATCTAATTCTCAACAATCCCAGTCCCAACTTTACTTCCTTTGGCCCATTCCCTACTTGCCACGTGCATGCTATGGGATGCTTTTTCTGATTATTACTTGTATGCCAAATACCATATTGTTGTATATCTGCCTGACGCTGCATCCTTGGACCTGCCTCATAAGAAGCATTTTGTGGCACAATGCTGGACTCCATACCCTCAGAGCTGCTAACACCTCCCTCTCGATTTGCCCCATATTACAGAAGGCAGGACTCATGTAAATTCCAACCATTTATTTGGCTTGTTTTGTCACAGAGGGCTGACCCCCTAGAGAAAAAAAGATTGAGTATGGAAAACATTTCAGAAGAAAATTAGTCCAATTTGAAACTGACTACATATGGAGGCTAAAGAAAAAGGGCCAAGTGTCGAGACTGGGAGGCATGGGGAATGGTGAGGCCACTGTCAGACATGGCAGGACCCCTGGGGAGCTGGCTGTCAAAGGCAAGAAGATGAGATCAGTTTTACCATACTGAGTATAAAGTGTTAGAGGGGCCTCCAAGCCTAGCATATCCTCCTTAAAACCATAAGCTTGTTGAGGCCAGGAGTGCTACCCATTTTATCCACCTTCTATAATGTCAGCAGCATTTTAAGTCCTCATTAAATAGTCTTCATTGAATTAGTGGAGATATAAGTTATTCATTTAGCAATTTTAAGTATTCAATTAGGGTTTGGAGGGAAGGGTGTTGGAGGTTATATCTCTAACAAATAGTAAAAGTACTAGTCTTAAGCCACAAATGAATGTTAATTTAGGAAGAAACTTTACAGGAAGCTCAGAAGAGATGAAAACCAAACACACATTGAGTATTAGATGGTATTACAGACTGACTGTTAATTTGGGAGGAAGTGATAATGGGATTGTGGTTGTAGATTTCTTAAAAGTCCTCTTCTGTTTGCAATATAGACTAAAATGATTGTGAGTGGAAACAAACAATGTCTGGGGTTTTATTTAAAATATCCCCTCCAAAAAAGTGTGAGGCAATGGGGGTTGACAATAATGGTGGAAAATATATAGTTATGAAAGATGGTTGATAGATGCGTGGAGATTCATTGGAAAATTCTATGTTTGTGTTTCTTTGAAAGTTGTCATAATGAATGTTTGCAATACAGAAGGAAAGAAGGAAAGCCCTGAAAACAATAGCTGCACCTAGTTGTCAATTATTTTTTACCAGCATCCAGTTTGTTGGGTTGTGGAGATTTGCATCTATTTCTGTCTTTAGAGAGTTTTCATTCTTCTATTCATGAAATGTTTACTACATAGTGACACTATAGTGCACCATACTAGAATTGGGTTGACATAAGAGGTAAACATGTTATGTGGGAAACCAATATAAGGTGTAATTTTTACCAGAAAATGTAATTATTTTGCAATTCAACATGAAATCATCCTCACTGAACGGCTGTAAAGTACATGGGCAAAATACTTCCTTCTTTTGTTCTAACGTCCTGAAAACAAGGACTCACCATTATTACCCTATTGTGTCAATACTTGAAGTAGGGAATCTGATCATTCTGACTCCATCAGGAGAAGCCAGATTTAGAAAGAGTGACCCCTGCTCCAGAGAGGAGCTAGAGGGGGGCCATGACCACCCAGTCAGAAGAGGCACCAGTCAGCCACAAGTGGCCCCTGACCTAGTGCTGTAATAACAACCCCAACAGAGAAGTTAATCTCCTTAATGGAAAACAGATACTTTTTTTTACTTACACCTATTACTGTTCTGGTCTTAAGCGTTTCCTGCCTCTACTCTGCTCAGTTAAGTGGAGATAAAGAAATGGAGATCCATGATGTCCCCAAGTACAGTCAAGGTGAAGCACAACAGACAAGATTACCTGTAAAATGCCTTTCTTCTCTTCTCACCTCTTCCCATGGATACCCAGGGAGTGGAAAAGGAAGAAAGGAGCTTGGCAGGTAATTGAATAAAATGTGGTGGGTAGGCAACAAGCACTTTGCTCTTTGTTTCTGGGTAATTCTCCTTCTTGGGTGGCACAGGACTGTGAGCTAAGAAGGATGAATTCTGCTGGGTTTATTAAAGGTCAGGATTGTGTTTGGAGGAGCCATGCGGCTTTTCTGACGTGCACAGACTCCCCAAGCCTGGAACCCTATCCACTACATTGTGATTTATTCTTTTTCGTCGTAATAGGAGGAAATGGCACCGTGTTAAGGACAAGGTTTCAGAACAAATGATCTAGAATAGTCTAATTTAGTTATCATCTGGCCCTAATATCTTGAAAATAAATCACAATGTAGTTGATAGGGCTCAAAGTTTGAGAACAAGTCCCCAAGATCAAATCTTCACTTTGCTAATTACTGGTGTGAAAGAGTCACTTAACTTACTTGGCCTTGAGATTCCTGGCTTGAAAAGGGGCTAATGATGCAGTCCAGGGCGGTTGCTGAATGGTTACATAGGGCATTCATGCGCATGGGTAAGGTGTTCTCCATTCCACTGAATGACCCAAATACAAATTTCTCAAACCAAAGCTCAGGTGTATGAAAACATAAGCTTCTATTTTTTCTGTGGTTGAATTTAGATTATATCTTAAGCTTCCAGTAGCAGAAATTAGTTAATTCCAGATAATCAGGTTGCTTCCAGATATTCAATTCAAGAGTGTTGAACACTCATTTTGGTTGTATGAGCATAAGCCTTCTTCCTTTGGGTGAGGCAGAGGGTATGGGATGCCACAATGAAGAGGAGCAAAACCCACCCCATCAGAATCAAAGCCAAAAATAACTGCAAAGTGGGCACATGACAAATGTTGGCTAACAGGATAGTCCTATCCAGGACATGAACTCTGCAGTGCATGGGAAATGAGAGACCCTGGAGGATTTATTCTGGCAGCAGCATCAGTGGCTCCATAACCTATTCTAGGAGTGGCAGAGGTTGACTGCAGTGATGTCCTGTGTCCATTTCTGAAGTAGTCATGCCAGTAGTGGTGTCATCGGCATCTAACCAGAAGCTTCCTGTGCTGTGGTTTTGGCTGAAGGCAGCTCTGCCCTTTTCCTAGCCCATTGATTCTGAGGACTCTCTGGTGTCCTTCCCGTAAATTCCTTTTCTGTTCATGTTAACTAGAGTTGGTTTCTTTGCTTGGAACCAAAAGTCCTGACAAGTTCAGCAAGTATTTCTCCCTAAATCTCCCTAAGAGGGTGGTGGGGAGAGGCTTTCAAGATCCATGGAGCTTCACATAGCAGGGTCTCACCCAGAGGCATCTTCTCCCTGGGTCGTGATTTGGTGCACGCAGATATCTGCTGAGCTGTACGTTGTTCTATTCAATCCTTAGTGATCATCCTATCTCCAGGCTGGCCAAACCTGATATGTTGTTCTTCCCATTTGGACTTATGGGTCCATGGACTTGTGGATCACACCACATCTACAATGGCATTTCCACCCTCCAAGTCTTCCAGTCTCAGGTGCTGGACAATGTCAATCACATGTAAGGAGTTTTCATCCCTTGCACCAGCTAAGGCACATGGAGGATTGATGGATTTGCCTTAGGTCTGCCTGCCTTTGCACCTATACAGGTGCTACTATTTGTCTAACTCATAGTGGCTCAAGAAACTCTGGGGCTTACTGCCTCCCAAGGCCCCCAACAAGAAGTGAAACATAGGACTTCTCCATATTTGGATTCTCAAATATATCTGGGACTTTCTATGGCAATTCCCAGGGATTCTGTCCAGGATAGGGCAGGCTGCAGGGCATATTCTTGAGGACTTTCACCAGAATCTAACTATCCCGGTGTTCTCTAACTCTCCCCAACCCCAGTTTGTAGGGTCTTATACTTCTTTGAGAGAAGGGGGGAAAGTAGTCTAGATATGTCATATATTCTTCCACATTTATTCCATACTTTTTTTTAATTATACTTTAAGTTCTGGAGTACATGTGCAAAACATGCAGGTTTGTTACATAGGTGTACATGTGCCATGGTGGTTTGCTGCACCTATCAACCTGTCATCTACATTAGGTATTTCTCCTAATGCTATCCCTCCCCCAGCCCCTCACCCCCTAACAGGTCCCAGAGTGTGATGTTCCCCTTCCTGGTCCATGTGTTCTCATTGTTCAACTCCCACTTACGAGTGAGAACATGTGGTGTTTGGTTTTCTGTTCCTGTTTTAGTTTGCTGAGAACGATGGTTTTCATCTTCATCCATGTCCCTACAAAGGACATGAACTCATCCTTTTTTATGGCAGCATAATATTCCATGGTGTATATGTGCCTCATTTTCTTCATCCAGTCTATCATTCATGGGCATTTGGGTTGGTTCCAAGTCTTTGCTATTGTGAACAGTGCCACAATAAACATACGTGTGCATGTGTCTTTATAGAATGATTTATAATCCTTTGGGTATATACCCAGTAATGGGATTGCTGGGTCAAATGGTATTTCTAGTTCTAGATCCTTGAGGAATCACCACACTGTCTTCCACAATGGTTGAACTAATTTACACTCCCACCAACAGTGTAAAAGTGTTCTTATTTCTCCACATCCTCTCCAGCACCTGTTGTTTCCTGACTTTTTAATGATCACCATTCTAACTGGCATGAGATGGTATCTCATTGTGGTTTTGATTTACATTTCTCTAATGACGAGTGATAATGAGCATTTTTTCGTATGTTTGTTGGCTGCATAAATGTCTTCTTTTGAGAAGTGTCTGTTCATATCCTTTGCCCACTTTCTGATAGGGTTGTTTTTTTCTTTTTTTTTTATTATTATACTTAAAGTTTTAGGGCACATGTACACAACATGCAGGTTTGTTACATATGTATACATGTGCCATGTTGGTGTGTCGCACCCATTAACTCATCATTTAGCATTAGGTATATCTCCTAATGCTATCCCTCCCCCCTCCCCCCACCCCACAACAGTCCCTGGTGTGTGACATTCCCCTTCCTGTGTCCATGTGTTCTCATTGTTCAATTCCCACCTATGAGTGAGAACATGCAGTGTTTGGTTTTTTGTCCTTGTGATAGTTTGCTGAGAATGATGGTTTCCAGCTTCATCCATGTCCCTACAAAGGACATGAACTCATCCTTTTTTATGGCTGCATAGTATTCCATGGTGTATATGTGCCTTCTTGTAAATTTATATTCAAACAGGAAGAGACGAAGTCAAATTGTCTCTGTTTGCAGATGACATGATTGTACATTTAGGAAACCCCATCATCTTAGCCCAAAATCTCCATAAGCTGATAAGTAACTTCAGCAATGTCTCAGGATCCATGTACAAAATCTATGTGCAAAAATCACAAGCATTCTTATACACCCATAACAGACAAACAGAACCAAATCATGAGTGAACTCCCATTCACAATTGCTATGAAGAGAATAAAATACCTAGGAATACAACTTACAAGGGATGTGAAGGACCTCTTCAAGGAGAACTACAAACCACTGCTCAAGGAAATAAGACAGGACACAAACAAATGGAAAAACATTCCATGCTCATGGATAGGAAGAATCAATATTGTGAAAATAGCCATACTGCCCAAAGTAATTTATACATTCAGTGCTATCCCCATCAAACTACCATTGACTTTCTTCACATAATCGGAAAAAACAATTTAAACTTCATATGAAACCAAAAAAGAGCCCGCACAGCCAAGACAATCCTCAGCAAAAAGAACAAAGCTGGAGGCATCACACTACCTGACTTCAAACTATACTACAAGGCAACAGCAACCAAGACATCATGGTACTGGTACCAAAACAGATATACAGACCAACGGAACAGAACAGAGGCCTCAGAAATAACACCACACATCTACAACCATCTGATCTTTGACAAACTTGACAAAAACAAGCAATGGGGAAAGGATTCCCTATTTAATAAATGGTGCTGGGAAAACTGGCTAGCCATATGCAGAAAGCTGAAACTGGATCCCTTCCTTACACCTTATACAAAAATTAACTCAAGATGGATTAAAGACTTACATGTAAGACCTAAAACCATAAAAACCCTAGAAGAAAACCTAGGCAGTGCCATTCAGGACATGGGCATGGGCAAAGACTTCATGACTAAAACACCAAAAGCAACGGCAACAAAAGCCAAAATAGACAAATGGGATCTAATTAAACTAAAGAGTTTCTGCATAGCAAAAGAAACTACCATCAGAGTGAACAGGCAACCTACAGAATGGGAGAAAATTTTCACAATCTATCCATCTGACAAAGGGCTAATATCCAGAATCCACACTTATTTTTTAAACCAGGATTTTTAAATTTATAAATGTATATATAATTTTTGAAGTAGTTCTGTGTATATATATGCATATATACATATGTATAATATGCACAGAACTACTTCCAAAATTGTCATTTAAAACATCTAATTATATTAAAAGGTATGTAATAAAAAAATAGTAGTTTTCCCTTACTTTTACCATTCTCCAAGCAACTAATTTTAAATATTTTCGCTATTTATTCTATAATAAGATTATGGAGTTTCACTCTTGTTGCCCAAGCTGGAGTGCAATGATGCGATCTCGGCTCACTGCAACCTCCACCTCCTGGGTTCAAGTGATTCTTCTGCCTCAGCCTCCCGAGTAGCTGGGATTACAGGCATGCGCCATCATGCCCAGCTAATTTTTTGTATTTTTAATAGAAATGGGGTTTCACCATGTTAGCCAGGCTGGTCTCGAACTCCTGACCTCAGGTGATCCATCCGCCTCAGCCTCCCAAAGTGCTGGGATTACAGGCATGAGTCACTGTGCCTGGCCAATAAGGTTATATTTCTATTTATTAATTTTTCTGTTAGCTTGCCCTCATTAAAGATGTGTATTTACACCTCTTAACATTTCCCTCCTCTCCTACTCGCCCTTCCACTAAAATCCTCATTAAAACACATTAAATACCTAAAGATATAGCACTGAAAGATAGGACAATTATTTGGTTGTCAAGTAAGCCATTGCCAGAATATGGAAGAAACTGTTCTATATTTATGTAGCTGAAATGAGAATTATAGTTGATAAAAACTGAATGCAAATATCAAAATAATTATTAAAAGAGAATATAAATAAAACACATGTACTGTATTTATAAAATTACACAAATTTAAGAGGGAGGAAGGGAATATGTGGGAGAAGGATAGGAGAGAAAACATGTCACAACATTTTACATAGAAAAGAATCAAAACACATACATTATTGACTTTGTTTAACAGAAAAAATAACACTCAGAAGAAATACTTTTGAATATCTTAAGGCTAACTATCAGCTGAATTGAAATAGGATTAAAATTTTCTAAATGATTGGAGAAGAGAAAAACATTTTTAAAGCTCTATTCCATATGCAAAAGAAGAAATTGCAGAAAATAAGAAAGGGTAGTTGACATGAATACAGAAAGACAATATCAAAGATTGTAGAAAAACAAACACAACACTTTTAACAATAAGTATAACTGGTTTAAAATTTCTTATTGAAATTCAAAGACTCAGATTTGGTTAAGAAAACACAATTCAATCCTATGCTATTTCTAATTTATTTAAAGTCAACAGGCCTATTTTAAAATTCAGGCTGTGCCATATTGTAGCTCTGTGATTTAGGCATGTCTCTGAACATCTTTGTAACTCAGTCTTTTCATCTGTATATAAAAATAAAATGCCTACTTCAGGTGGTTATTGAAGGATTAAATGAGATGACATAAATCTCAGAACCTCCTCCTGCACAAGTGTCAATGTATTTTCACATTCAAAGTAGCACAGTCCAAGATTCAAAAGCAATTTAATCTTTCTTTGTACCTTTTGGAAAACATAAAGGAAACTTCATTTATAACTTAAAAACATGACTTGTAAAATTTCTGCTTTCCATAATCCATAGCTTCTCTACAGTCCCCTTCCAAGTACCTCACTAGGTGACACTTTTGCCAAGCTCTCCTCAATATTGTCTGTACTAGCTTTTGTTTTCTTGTTTCCTCCCCACTTTCTTCCTGAATTGTCCAGTATCCACTCTCTCTACCTTCTTTCCTCATTCTGGGTTTATAAATTATAAGAACCTGGCCACAAATTCAAGTCTCTTCTTACAAGGGAGATGAAGAAAGAAGTTGCATTGACTAAGAGGCAGAGAACAAGAAGGAAGGAAGGAAAGTTGGAATTATGCTTTAATAAATTTTTTCTCCATAGCATATATAAAGTGCCTTACACATAATAAATACTTAATCAATACCATTTCCCTTCTCAGTGTTTCACAAATGTTTCACAAATGCTTAGTCTTTGTTTTTGACATATCTTCCATAAATAAAAATACTTAATCCTTGAACACTAAATTTCTTGACACTCTCTTCCCCAACTCTACCAAATTAACAATCTGAAAATAGGCACTGATTCACAGGAAAGAAACTGCTTTTTTAAAGCAAATCCGTGATTGTGATTCAGATACATTTAAAATGCATATTATAATATGAATAATCACCTCCTAAAGTCTCTATTCTATGCCTGATTTTTTTCACAGCATTTTCTTAAAGGCACACCTGCACCTCTACCATCCCCAGGGGGTTCAGAGTGAAACTAGAGCCCACAAAAGACCCCCTTGGTTGTTTCAATCTTTCTAAAAGTATGATTTTTTTCTCCTGACATTTTAGAAGTGTTATTAAAACTCACTGGATTCTTGGGATTTGGAGAGGGAAGAAAAGAAACAACTGAAACCTTGATTTTCCTCCCCTGGATATCATGTTTGTTTTGACATGTGGGTGTGGTGTGCTTTTCTGGCAATGACTGCACAAATTCAACCCTGAGTGTCTACAGGACACAGCACAGCCATGTCTGCGTTGCTTAGACAAGGAGTATTGCTTTTCTTCTTGCAGGTCATTCACACACAGCTGTTAGACTCAGGTGTCATAGCACCAAGTTGCTTTGTTCTTTCATTAAGATCTTAGGCTACACGCTTATGTGTCTGATAACAAAAAGCAGGGAGAGAGACTAGTTAAAAGTTTAACGTGGTGGATATGGATCTGAGCTGTCTTGGGTCTGCAGGAGGGTACAGGTTGCAAGTTTGCGGGCTTTTGGATATGTTTCTAATTGAGTGTCAGGATGCCATCATTTCTGCCACCTCTTTTCTTTTTTACTTTTAAGTTCAAGGGTACATGTGAAGTATGTGCAGCTTTGTTACCTAAGTAAACGTGAGTCATGGGGGTTTGTTGTACTGATTATTTCACCACCCAGGTATTAAGGCTAGTATCCATTAGTTATTTTTCCTGATCCTCTCCCTCCTCCCCACCCTCCACCCTGTGACAGGCCCCAGTGTGTGTTCTTCCCCTCTATGTATCCATGTATTCTCATCATTTAGCTCTCACTTATAAGTGAGAACATCCAGTATCTGGCTTTCTGTTCCTGTGTTAGTTTGCTAACAATAATGGCCTCTAGCTCCATCCATGTCCCTGCAAAGGACATGATCTCATTTTTTTTTTATTATTTGCTGCATAGTATAGGAAGAGAGGAAGTCAAACTATCCCTGTTTGCAGATGACATGATCCTATATCTAGAAAACCCCATCATCTCAGCCCAAAAGCTTCTTAAGCTGATAAGCAATTTCAGCAAAGTGTCAGGATACAAAATCAATGTGCAAAAATCGCCAGCATTCCTATACACCACCAACAGTCAAGCCAAGAGCCAAATCACGAACAAACTCTCATTCACAATTGCCACAAAAAGAATAAAATACCTAGGAATACAACTAAAAAAGGAAGTGAAAGATCTCTACAAGGAGAACTACAAACCACTGCTCAAAGAAATCAGAGATGATACAAACAAATGGAAAAACATTCCACGCTCATGGATAGGAAGAATCAATATTGTTGAAACGGCCGTACTGCCCAAAGCAATTTATAAATTCAATGCTATTTCTGTTAAACTGCCATTGACATTCTTCACAGAACTAGAGAAAACCATTTTAAAATTCACATGGGACCAAAAAAGAGCCCAAATAGACAAGGCAATCCTAAGCAAAATGAATAAAACTGTAGGCACCACACTACTGGACTTCAAACTAGACTACAGGGCTGTGATGACCAAAACAGCTTGATACTGGTACAAGAATAGGCACAGACCAATGAAACGACAAAGAACCCAGAAATAAGACAGCACACCTACAACTATCTGACCTTCGACAAACCTGACAAAAACAAGCAATAAGGAAAGGATTCTCTAACCGTACGCAGAAGATGGAAACTGGACCACTTTCTTACACTGTATACAAAAATTAACTCAAGATGGATTAAAGACTTAAAATACCCAAAACAATAAAAAAAACCCTGGAAGACGGCCTAGGCAATGCCATTCAGGACATAGGCACAGGCAAAGATTTCATGATGAAGATGCCAAAAGCATTTGCAGCAAAAGCAAAAATTGACAAATGGGATCTAATTAAGCTAAAGATCTCTGCACAGCAAGAGAAACTATCAACAGAGTAAACAGACAACCTATACAATGGGAAAATTTTTGCAAACTATGCATCTGATGAAGATCTCATATCTAGCATCTATAAGGCACTTAAACGAATTTATGAGAAAAAAAACCATTAAAGTCTGCCACATCTTTTTTTTTCTTTCTGCAGTTCTTTCTGCTTGATATTTCAAGGGGAGATCTTCTTAGACATCTTTGAAAGTTTGAGGTTGCATCTCTCTCATCTTGGCACTCTGTAGCTGAGTGACATGTTTTTTGTTACAGAATTCCTTCTGTTTAAATGAGTTCTGATCTTGTCTCTCCCTCAGACACCATTCTTCCTGTTATGAATTTTTCTGGTATGCCCATATAGAATAAATTTTTTGGAGTTAATGCACTTATTATATTATTTCACACCTTCATATCTTTGCATGTGCTGTTCCCTCTGCCTAAAATTTATTTTCTTCATTTATCTATTGCCTACCTGTCCTTCAAAACTCAACTTAAGTGTCACCTCTTCCCAGAAATCTTCCTTGACTCTTCCATTGTATTCTCATTGTAGCTTGTACATAGCACTTTCATTTTTAAAACCAGTATTTGCTGAGCATTTACTGAGTAAGCACATAACCTCTATTCATTCACTTAATCTTAATGACAATCGTATGTTTTAAGAACTATCACTTAGAATCATTTTACAGACAAGAGAGGGAAGTGTAGAAATATTAAGGAACTTGCCCCAGGCCAACTTGCTTATGAGTGGTGAAGTCCAAATTAAAGTCCAGGTCTATCTGGCTTCAAAGCCTGTTCTCTTCAGCACTAGCTTATTCTACCTTTTCTAATAACAAAAGTATATTTGCTGATATACGTCTATTATGGATAAACTTTGCTGTTTCTCCCATTAGTTAGAAAGTTCCTTAAGGTGAGAACTAAAATCTTACTCATATTGGTAACTTCAGTGCATACTAGCCAAGTCCCTGGCATAGATCAAATTCTCAAGAAAAAGCTGTTGCACATATGAGAGAGGGGGGTCTCTATTCTGTTACTTTCATGTTCAGCTTACATCAGAATGCCTCTTTTCTCAGTGAAATTGAAACTCAGCTTCACTAGGTCAGACCATACCATATGCTAGTGAGGAAAAGCAGAAGGAATCCAAGGCAACTGGTATATTGGCAGCTCTGAGTGGGGTGAGCAGGAAAAACAATGTGTAAGTGCACAGGGAAGCCAAGCTCCAGGGATGAATTAGTTTGTGCAGCTGGGAGTCAGTGGCAGCCAGCCCACCAATTTCACATAAGAAGCAATCATCGATAGAGCAACATACACTACAAGCAGGAGAAAGATACCCTGTGAGACCAAAAGCTCATGGAGGAAAATCCAAGAAAGCCCAAATAAAGGACAAAATGGAATAGACCAGAGGAAAGGTAGCACCTACCTCAGTACTGGTGTTCTGTGACTACAGGATGTGTCCAAGCATCTATTTGCAAAAATCAAAATTACCTACAGTTAGGACTTGACAGTGACTCCCAGAGCAACAAGAAATAGGATTTGTTTAGAAAAATTGTACTGAGGAAAGAAAGGAGTTGCACTCAGAAAAGAACTATGCAGAGATGCACCTGAGTGGTTTTGGACCCGGCCCCCCGACCCCAATCACTTACTTAAAGAATAAATGAAGCAGTGAATAAAAGCAATTATGTGACATAATTAAAAAGATAGGATTTTGTATTAACAGTCCCACTGGACTTCCACTGGAAGTAACAAGCTGGAGATTTGTATGAGGAAAATATGATTGTGCGTGAGATCTATGATGACAAAAAGGGAGGGTTAAATATTTGCCAGGAATTTCGAATGTGAGCATAAATGGGGTCGTGTATTATATGCATAGCTGGAGAAGTCATACAAATGTTAACACAGAAAAGAGGGGTTACGTAGTAAGTCAGACAAAAAAAATAGCACCACGAAGTGTTGCAGATGAGACAAAGGGTAGGAATAGACAAATACGTATTTCACGTTTTTATATGGAGAAGAAAATATAAAATTGTTAGGAGTAAACATGAAATGCATCAAGAAAACAGTGGAGAAAATTAGAAAGCTACTTCAATATCAAAACCCTGGAAATCAAAATTTTGGCTTCCAAAGAATCAATTTTAGGACAAGAGGTTAAGGCAGCAGAAAAGATTCAGGAAAATCAATGAAAGGAAAAAAATGAAAATAATAAAAACAATAACTCTCTGTAGGAAACTCAGACTCCAAGTCTACAGAAAGATGCAGTAACACAACCTGAGACAGCAAAAGACAAAAAAGAAGGGGGCCCCCACAGAGTGGGGGGCAGGGAGATGAAATAAAGCATGAATACCACAAGTACGGAGAAAACACATCTTCAAGCTGGAACATGGGGTTTAAATAGAATCACATGGAACCCTAAAAGGAGCACTGAGCAAAAAGAAAAGCTCCTATTTTAGAGTAAGAAAAAAATATCAAAAATTAATACTGATTTGGGAGCTCTTTATACAAATCAATGTAGTAATACAGATACATGGGGTTTAAGATATTTGATGAAAGTTTGAAAACTATGTCACTTCTGGTAACCAATATATAACTTTGAATTGTGCAAAAAGAGCTAGTATAAATAAAATTATCCTAAAAGATACGAGAGAAAAATTATGGAAGGTAACAGTATTTGTCCTATAGAACACTTTTCATCTTGGCTGAAGGTTAGACTCACACGGGAGCGTCTTCAACCATACCAATGTCTAGTTCCCTGCTTCAGATATTCTGAATGAAGTTGTTTAGGGTGGGATCCCAGCATCAGTATTTTCTAAAAGCCCCTCCCTCCAGGCAAATCCAACATGTAGCTAGGTCTCAAACCACTGCTACACTCCCACAGGTCACTTAGTGGTGTAAGAAGGAATTTCATCTGTATTAGCTGGGAAACATGAAAAGTAACCGTCTGAAATTAAAAATTTAGGATCATTCTGTAAGAAAATCTAATCGAAAAGTGCTTATTTATATAAACCTGTTTACCATGTAAAATGCCATATCAAACAGAGAAGTGAATAGAGGGTATATTTATGTATCAATAAGAACAAAAGTATAATTTTAAAAAAATAAAATAAAATAAAAATACCTGTAAAAAATTGAGAGATTTGGGAGGGGCATACAAAGAGTCAGCAAATTTTGTCAGAATATGAGGAAATTTAAAATAAAGTGAGATGAATTCACAGAGAGAAGGAAGCCCATTCTCTCTTTAAGGAAAGGATCTATGTCTGTGTCTCCTGTCTAGTGCAGGGCTTGGCATGAAGTCGGAATCCATAAATGTTTGCTGAATAAAGGAAATATGCACCAGAATAAGCATGAGATAGGAAATCAGGGAGACAGTGTAATGGAAACATGAGAGCAACAAACTGGGAGTCAGCTGGGCCCCACCCACCAGAATGGCGCCATGTGACTGGACAAACCCATACATTTCCAAGGCTCATTGTTGGGTTACATGAACTCAAATATCATCTAGCTCTAAAAGCTTATGACCATATCATAGCCTTAAAAATAAATAAACTTTCAAGTGGAAATGAGAAGTCAAAAGCCTTAAATAGCAAAATGGAGTGCTCCCAATGGCGTTAAAGGAATTCACAGATAGACAAACTGAATATAGGGAAATGAAAGCCAAAACACCAAAAATGGCAGTAAATAACAGGAATTTATTGGCACATTAAAATGGAAGCTCCCTGAGGGCAGAGACTTGGTCTGTCTTGCTTCCTACTGTATCCCCAGTACTTAGACCGGAGAAATGGTGCCTGACTCATGGTGGGTGCTGACTTAACTGAAAAGATATGAAATGCCAGATTTTTACATAGGCTCAAACCAGGAACTGGTCTGGAAAGCATTGTAGGGGAGACAGCCAAGAGAAAAAGATCTCCAAAAAGTGCACACTACTCACAAGCCATCATCATCATGTCTCTATATAATTTACCTCTTACTAGGAGATTTCCATCAACTTCTGTCATTGTCACACCATCTGTAATAATTACACCAGAGGATTTTTCATATGAAATAGTAGCTTGAAGCTATGTGTGATGACAGAGAATTAATTTGGATATTGAGAAGACTTTAAAGCAGTACAATTCCTGCCAAGTTACTTTTTTTTTCTTCAGCCAAATGCGTGTGCTTTTCCATGGAAGAAGGCCAACAAGCCTTGATCTGAATCCATATTGGTATTGTGGGAACATTCCCTAGGAAGCACCTCAATTGTAGGCAAAGCCTTGCCCACAGCTACCATGCCTCCAAGTTCTAGCTCAGTATTTTTTCAACAAGCAAATCTGGTCCTCTAATTTATAACTCACAACTTTCCAAAGAGTAGTAACTCCAGCAAGGAGTCTGCATTGACCTACCTTGAGTTTGAAGACGATGTGGACTTAAAATTAAGTTGCCCTGTCTCCCTTCATCACCCTCAAGCCAAAGGCTTAGATGAACGAATGGAGCAAACCAAACAGAGGCCCATATGCATTGTCTTAGGAGCCTGGTCAGTAAGTTGTGCCAAGTTTTCCAGGGCCCGACATGGCATTCCTTTGATCCAGCATCCAACACTCTTGTATTGAACAGCTGTATTGCGCACTGTGCTAGAGCTGGGAGCTAGAAAGATTCATGTCAAGGCATCTCCCTGCAGGGTTTCATGATCTAGTGGAAAGAGACAAACAGGTTTACATCTAAGCAGGAAAAGAAAAGGAAATGAAACTGACATTTGTTAAATATCTGCTAAAGGCAAGGCTTGTGCTTTATGTATGATCTGCTCTCCTCTATGTAATCTTATAATCTCTCATACAGATAAGAAAACTGAGGTTAAGAGAGGGTATTTACTCACTCAAAGTCTCAAACCTGAACACAGAAGAGTAGGTTGGATACTCAAATTTGACCTTCTTGAAAATCCATCCTCTTGCCCTTCTACCATACTCAAATGCAATTTCTAAAATGTTAAAATGACAATAGGTGACAAATGCTATACTAGTAACTTGAACGAGGGGCTGTGGGAGCACAAAGGGTACAGTTAAACTGTGACTAGGAGAGGAAAGGGGTCAGAGAAGGCATCACCGAGGATGTGACATTTGAGCTGGGCCATGTTAAACAGTTGGAGTCAGTCCTGCTGGATTACTAATGTGTTGATTTTTTGACTACACCTCTTGGGCACTTACCAGAGCCACAAAGTGAAGGAAGCAATAATTCTTCTCTGGCCACCAAAACTGCTGAAAGGGAGTCACCTGCTATTTCTACACCCACTGGTTTCACACAGAGAGTTTCTCAAATAAGGTTGCAGGGTAGAGGATGTTAGCTTAGGGCACAGCAGGTGTGTGGAGTGGAGAGGGGTGCCGGCCATACCCGATGGGAGGAGAGAATGCTGTGCTCCTCTGGAGGCCCTCTCATTTGCATTGCTGGGATTAGAGATACCCTGATTAGACAAAATGGAAGTAAAGAACACCAAATAAAATCTGCAAAAGCATACGAAGCAATTTTTGTCTGAGAGTTATTTAAAATAGAAAGATCTCAAGCGTGACTTTTAAAAAAAATATAAGGAGTTTCTGTTTACCTATTGATGATAAATCAACAGGGTTGCACAGCAGCCAAATGGGTCTTTGAATGTGCTGCTTCATTTTTCCCATTAAGACCAAGGTGAGTCCCAGAAATGGAAAAAATAAGGCACTAAACTTCAGTGAAGCAAAATTTGGAAAAATGTGTGTGATCCACTGAACAAGACACTGGTTTGGAAATAAATGGAAAGTGCCTTAGAGTAAATTATGGAAAGTTTAGTTACTAGGTTCTCTGAAAATGAAGGTAAATAATGGAATGCCTACATAAAGCACACAGAGTCACCAAATGGAGAAGGAAAAGAAAAGAAGCGAAAACATTTTTAAAGCAATATGATGTTTCTCTATAGAATACAGTTAAAGGATACTAAAGCAATAGCTGAGTAACTGAAAGCCAAAGGGGTGCAGCGAAATGAATGAGCAGTGTCCTTGCTGGTCTCCAAGCTCCCAGCATTGGCCCTTCGCCCCCACTGTGACCAGATGTCAGTTGCTGACAAACTAGCCATTTAATATTTCCCAGTCTAGTGGTGTGAAATAGTATGTCATGCCAGTTTTCATTGATATTTTCTTCCTAATCACTAATGAGGTTGAATATCTTTTCATTTGTTTATTAGCCATTCATATTTCCTTTCCTATGAAATGCCTATTCATGACTTTTGCCCATTTTCTCATGAATTCCTAGGAGTTCTTTACATACTGTAGATATTAAATCTTTGCAGTTTTCTTGCAAATATTTCCCTCCAAAATGTGACTTCTCTGTCTATTGATGATTTACTTTAAGGAACAGAAGTTTTTTTATCTTAATGTGGTTAAATTTAGCAATTCTTTTATAACTTATATTTTTGAGGAATAAAATCCTTCCCTCTTCAGAAGTTATAAAGATGATATTAGGCTATACTTTCTCCTGAAGGCTTATCAATTTCATCTTAATCTATCTGGAATTAAATTTTGAATATAATGTGAGGTAGGCATCTGACAATATTTCTCCTATAGATAGCCAGTCATCCTAGCACTGTTCATCTACAATGCCGGCTCTGTAAGATTTAAGGTTCCAAACAAGTGTGACTTTGCTTCTATTCTCTCTATTCTGATCCACAGATCTAATTTTCTACACCTTTGCCAAAAATATGCTGTTGTAATTAATTGTGAGCTTGGAATAATTTTTTATATCACTTACGCTAAGTCCTTCTACTTCATTCTTCCTCAGGACTATCTCAACTATTCAGCGCTCTTTGCTCTTCTGTTTATATTTCTAGAATCCATCAAATTCTAAGAAAATCCCTACTGAGACTTTGATTGGAATGAGATTGAATTTGGATATGAATTTGAGTTGATATCTTTATCATATTGAGCTTTTCTCTCTGTGAAAAGATGAAGTCTTTTTTATCTGGGTCTCTTCAATATATTTCAATAGATTGTCATAATCTTCTCTCGAAAGGTTCTGCATGTCTTTCATTATGTTTATTTCCAAAACGTTATTTTTTTTTACCAATGTAAATAGTATCTCTTAAATATACATGCTTTCTAACTGCTTGTTGCTGATTATAAAGATGCTGGCTCATAAATATTGACCTATATCTAGCACCCTTGCTAAACTCTCTTACTAGTTCAAAACAAATAATCGGTTTATTTTCTACATGGATAATTCTATCATCTGCAATAATGCCAGTCTTGGTTCTTCCTTTCCAAATTGTATACATTTTATTTTTCTTCTTTTACTGTGTTGGTTAAGATAGCAGTAAACAGTATAATAGAAATGGTAATAGTGTAATTGGTTTGTTTCTGATTTTAAAGGGAATGTTTTGACATTTCATAATTTAAAAAATATTTTCCGCAGTTCTTTGGTAGATGCTTATCAAAGATGTTCATTTTTATTCCTAATTTACTAAGTTTATTTTGAATATGAATGGATTTGAGGTCTTAATTATTGTTCTTACTTTGCATCTATTAAGATGATTATATATACTTTTTCTCTTTAATCTGTTTTTTTGTTGTTTTTGTTTTTTGTTTTTTGAGATGGAGTTTGCTTTTGTCACCCAAGCCAGAGTGCAATGGCGCGGTCTCGGCTCACTGCAACCTCCGCCTCCCAGGCTCAAGCGATTCTCCTGCCTCAGCCTCCTAAGTAGCTAGAATTACGGGCATGTGCCACCATGCCCAGCTAATTTTGTATTTTTAGTAGAGACAGGGTTTCACCATGTCGGCCAGGCTGGTCCCGAACTCCTGACCTCAGGTGATCCACCTGCCTCAGCCTCCCAAAGTGCTGGAATTACAGGCATGAGCCACCGTGCCCCGCCTCTTTAATCTATTAATGTGGTGATTTTCTAATATTGAACAAACATCCTAACTATGAAACTCAGCTTAGTAATTATATATATTTCATTGGGTTTAATTTGCCTATTATTTTCCGTAGAATTTTTGCATCTATATTAGTAAGTGAGATTGTCCTGTAATTTGTCCTTTTTCATACTACCATTGTCTGGTTTTGATAATAAAGTTTAATAGCCTCATAAAATAAATTGGAGATTTTTCTCTCTTTTCCCATGTGCTGAAAAAAATTGTGGAATTACCTGTTATTTAAATATTTGAAAGTATTTACATGAATTTACTTATAAAATCATCTGACCCTGGCATCCTTTTGTGAACAGATTTTAAACCACTGATTTATTTTATGATAATAAGACTATGCAAGTTTTCTCTTTCCTCTTGAGAAAAGATGTTATATTTTTTTCAAGAGTGTTAACATTCTATTCAGGATTTTAATTTGTTGACATGTTATATATAATATTATCTTTTTAATTTCTTCTGCATCTTTATTAGGAATAAAAAAATCTGTCTCCTTTTTTATTCCTAGTATTTTTGGACTTTTATCTCATTTCTTAAAAATTAATTCTAAGCCAACACTGAGTAATTTTATTTATCACTTCATTTAAAAACCAATGTTGTTTTGCTGATTCTCTGTTTTCTATTTCATTAATTTTTGCTTTTATTTTTATTCTTTCTTTCTAATTTCTTTGGGTTTATGATATTGCTATTTTATTTTAATTTTTAAGTTGTAGGGTTAGCTTATTAACCTTCAGTCACTGTTTTGTTTTCTGATACCGTAGAAACTTGAATAACATAGTTTTGAACTGCATGGGTCCACTTATACATAGATATTTTTCAATAAATACATTGGAAATGTTTTTGGAGATTTGCAACAATTTGAAACCACTTGCAGACAAAGCACATATCCTAGATATACTGAAAAAAATAGGAAGAAGGTATTTCATGAATACATAAAATATATGTAGACACTATTCTATTTTATCATTTGCCACCATAAAATATACACAAATCCATGATTAAAAGTTAGAATAAAAAGTAAGTGCATGTACAAACACTTACAGACCATACATGGTGCCATTTGAAGTCAAGGAAAATGTAAACAAATGTGAAGATTCTGTATTAAATCATAACTGCATACAATTAACTGTAGTACATACTAATAATTCCACAGCCACCTCCAGTTGAATTGTGGTGAGCTCCAGTGTTGCGAGTATCTGCTTAAAACGCTGTATGACACTAATCAACTCCATGTGAGCATTTTGCCTCTAGTAAATTGTATATCACAGTAAAGAGTGATATCTCATGGTTGTCACTTATGCTTTCATAGTGCTTGGGGCAATACTCTTAACTTTTAATAACTCCATCAGACCCATACAAAGTGTCACTAGCGATGCTGAAAAGTCCTCCCAAAAAGCAGAGAAAAGTCATGATGTTAGAAGAAAAAGTTGAATTGCTTCATATGTACTGTAGATTAAGGTCTGCAGCTGCTGTTGCCTACCATTTCAAGATAAATGAATCCAGCGTAAGAACCACCATAAAACAAAGAAAAGGAAAGTCACTAATCTATCACTGCAGCTACACCAGCCAGCACAAAAACCTTGTACTTTTTGCAAAATACCTTTTTATCTCATATGGAAAATGTAGCTTTTATATGGTTACAGGATTTCTATAAGGCATACCTATAGATTCTAATACGATTCTAGAAAAACAAAGTCATTATGTGACAACTGAAAGCAAAAGGAAGGTGAAGGATCTAAACCTAGAGAATTTAATGCCAGCAAAGGATGGTTTGATAATTTTAGGAAGAGATTTGACTTAAAAACTGTCAATATAACAGGAGAGGCTGGGCGCAATGGCAGACGTGAGTTCCCAGGCACCATTAAGGAAATCATTAAGGAGAAAGGACATCACACCCAGTACCCTATGAAAAGAATTGTCAATCATTGAGGAGAAAGGACATCTATCTAAACAGGTTTCTAACACAGGTAAAAGCAGCTTATTCCGGGAAAAAAAAAAAAAAAAGCAACCAAAGACATTTATTACTAAGGAAGAGAAGCAAGCACCAGGATTTAAGGCAGGAAGAGATAGGATAACTGCCATTTTGTGCAAATGCAGTAGGTTTATAATCAGGACTGCCCTTATCTCCGAATCTGCTAATCTCTGGGCTTTGAATGGGAAAGATAAACACCACCTGCCAGTCTTTTAGTTGCACAAGAAGGTCTGAATAACAAGAACACTTTTTCTGGATTGGTTCCACTGATGTTTTGTCCCTGAAGTCAGGAAGTACCTTGCCAGAAAGGGACTGACTTTTAAAGTTCTTTTCATATGAGACAATGTCCTTGGCCACCCAGAACCCCAGGAGTTCAACATTGAAGGCACTGAAGTGGTCTACTTGCTCCCAAACATAAGGTCCCTAATTCAGCCTCTAGATCTGGCGTCATATGGACCTTTAAGGCTCATCACACGCAGTACTCTATGAAAAGAATACATGTACCCTAAAACTTAAAGTATAATAAAGAAAAAAAAAAAGAATTGTCAATGCTATGGAAAAACCCCTGAGAGAGAGAACATCATGAAGTCTAGAAAGATTACACCAATGACGATGAAAATGTCATTGTTCTTATATAATGGAAAAAGCTGTGAAAGTCATCAAGCCTGAAACAACAAATTCCTGCTGGAGAAGACTGTGTCCAGATCTTGTGCATGACTTCACAGAACTTATGATGGAGCCAATCAAGGAAACGATGAAAAAGATTGTGGATAGGGCGAGAAAGGTAGGGCCTGAAGGGTTTCAAGATACAGGTCTTGGAGAAATACAAGAGCTAATAGATACCACACCAGAGGAATTAACAGAAGATGACTTAATGGAGACGAGTGTTTCAAAACCAGTGCCAGAAGAGCAGGAAGAAGACATAGAAGAAGCAGTGCCAGAAAACAAATTAATACTAAACAAACTGGCAGAAAGAAGGGTTTCAATGATTCAAGGCTGTCTTTGACTTCCTTTACAACATTGACCCTTCTATGATATGGGCACTGAAGCTAAAGCAAACAGTGGAAGAAGGATTGGTACTACATAGGAACATTTTTAGAGAAATGAAAAAAAAAAAGTCACATAGAAATTATGATGTATTTCCATAAAGTTACATCAAGCATGCCTGTCTCTCCTGCCTCCCCTTCCACCTTCTCCACCTCTTCTGCCTATGCCACTCCTGAGATAGTAAGACTAACCCCTCATCTTTTCCGTCTCTTCCTCCTCAGCCTACTCAACCTGAAGATGACAAGAATGAAGACATTTATGATAATCCACTTCCAGTTAATGAGGAGTAACTATATTTCGTCTTCCTTATGATTTTCTTAACAGCATTTTCTTTACTCTAGCTTATTGTAAGAATACAGTATATAACACATATGACATGCAGAATATGTGTTTATAGACTATTTATGTTATTAAAGCTTCCAGACAACATAAGCTATTAGTAATTGAGTTTTGGAACAGTCAAAAGTTATACATTGATTTTCTACTGTGCAGGGAGTTGACACCCATAACCCCCATGTTGTTCAAGGTTCAACTGTATAAATATATAAGTACTGCTTTATCTGCATTGAATAAATCTGATACATAATATTTTCCTTTTTATTCCATTCTATTTTCCACATTTCATTTTTAGTTTTCTTTGACCCATGAGCTATTTTGTCTTTAAATTTTAAAACGTGTGATTTTACTTCATTAATCTTTTTGTAGTATATTTCTAACTTAGTTGCATTGTGATCAGAGAATACAGTCTGCATAACAGTTCTATAAAATTTAATCAGACATATTGCAGTAACCAGTCAGTTTTCATAAACGTTTGGTGGATGCTTGAAAAGGATAATTTTTCTCTAATGGCTTGGTATTGGAGTCAAAGTATCAAGTCTGATGACTGTGTTGGGTAAATGTTCTTTATCCTA
Organism: Gorilla gorilla gorilla; assembly: GCF_029281585.2. Taxonomy (NCBI): domain Eukaryota; kingdom Metazoa; phylum Chordata; class Mammalia; order Primates; family Hominidae; genus Gorilla; species Gorilla gorilla. The sequence continues at coordinate 101,366,369 of NC_073231.2, read as the reverse complement.
ATTAATTTTTCTGTTTGAGTTATCAGTTGGTAAGCGTTATTTTAATATTGCTTATAATGATGGTGGTTTTAAGAATATGTATCCTCATTGTTTAGCATTTTTTATATGATTTAAAGTTATGCTTTTATGTACATGCATGTTTTGAACTGTTATTCCAAAGGAATTCAACCTTTTATCAGTATGCAGTGATTTCTTTTGTTTATAATAGTAATTCTTGCCTTAAAGCTTTATTTTGTCTGATATTACCACACTAATTTACTTTTCATAAATATTTTCCTAATATATCCTCATTTAGCCTTTTATTTTCAATTTTTATAATTTAGGCAGTCCCCTCATAAACAACATAGAGATAGATCTTTCTAAGTACAGACTGACAAACTTAACCTTCTAACAAAAAAGTTTAGTTCATTGAGATCAATTGAGTTTATTGCTACATTTGAATTTTTATCATCTTATTTTTGCCTTTTATTTACATTACTGTTTCTGCTTATTTTTTCATTGTCTTTTTTTGGATTGCCAGAGGTTTTCATAATCTTTCCATTGTTTACCTTTGCTACAAGTTTTATATTCTATTTTCGTTTAGTAGCTGTTTAGAAATTTTAATATGAAAATGTATTAAAGTCTAAAATGCTCATATATTAATCACTCCAACATATATGTTCTTATCATATTTTACTTGTATACATGCTTTTTGAAATCCCACACATTAAACATTACCATTGTTATTGTTAAGTATTGTTGGATACAGTATTTATGTCAATTACTCACATATGTATTCACTCTTCTTTCTTGCTTGCTTCCCAGATCTTCCTTCTGGGATCACTTTTGAACTCCTTGAAGTATATTCTTCCGAAGTTTCTCTACTGATGGTGGTAAATACCCTGCTTGGTCATAAACAGCTTTTAGTTTGTCTGAAAATGTCCTTATTCTACTCTGATTCTTAACACATTGTTTTGCTGGCTCCAGGTTTACCTCTATTTTCTCTCAGACTATCCTATTTTTCATGTTTAATCTACCTAATTGTTACTTGTTTGTTGCTAATCTATCTTGTCTGATTACTCTTTAGATTTTTTTTTTAATCTTTGTTATTCTGCAGCTTCACCACAACGTAACTAGGTGCACATGTCTTTGCATTTATTTTCCTGGAAATTTGGTGTGATTTCTAAATCTTAAGATTTGTGTCTTTCATTAGTTTGGGAACATTTTTACTATCATCCTTTAGAATGTTACCTATTTTTTATTCTTTCCAGTCTCTTCTTCTGGACATCTAATTACATATATGTTGGACCTTCTCATTTTATGATCTTTGATTTGCGATGTCACTTTCATAGTTACATTTCTTTGACACCTGTGCATTCTATTTCTTTAACTTCACCTTCCAGTTTAGTTTTTCTCTTGAGCTGTTTCTAATCTGATTTTAAAGCTTAGTTTTTCTTATGTTTCTCAAGTCGATAATTTTCTTTTTCAAATGTGCATTATTGAGAGCCTCTGAACCTTACTCATACTTTCTATAGCTTTTATTTTTCCTTAAACTTAAAAACTGTTCATTTTTTAAAATGCCATAATTTGCATATGTCTTTGTGTGTTTAAGTCAACTATTGGATATTTCTGCTGACTCTTGGCTATGTTTCTTGTTCTCACACTTGTTTTGTGATTTTTGACTGTTGTGTACATTAACTGATGCAATTTTATCTGACAGTATTCTCAGAGGCCTGAAGTTGACATTTCTTTCAGCCGGAGAAAATTTTACTTCCTTTTGCCAGCCACATTAAAACTATTTTTCTTTTTTATTTATTGAGACGGAGTCTCACTCTGTTGCCCAGGCTTAAGTGCAGTGGTGCAATCTCAGCTCACTGCAAACTCCGCCACCCGGATTCAAGCGATTCTCCTGCCTCAGCCTCCCAAGTAGCTGGGATTACAGGTGCCCTCCATGCCGGGCTAATTTTTGTATTTTTAGTAGAGACGGGGTTTCACCATGTTGGCCAGGCTGGTCTTGAACTCCTGACCTCAGGTGATCTACCCACCTCGGCCTCCCAAAGTGCTGGGATTACAAGCATGAGCCACCATGCCCAGCCTAAAACTATTTTGTTTCTACAACTTTGTTTTAACTTCACCTGAAGCTGAAGTTAAAATAGGTAAGTTCCCTTTGTAAAGTAAGATTTCCCTCTAGTTTGCTGTTCACTGAAGTTGTGGCTCTTTTGCGTAGGTAGGGTCTTGGCTTCACATGGAGGTCTTTAATCTGACTCCTTCACTATATGGACACTAAAATTTGTTCTGTGCCTGCTATAAGGCCATTAAAACCTAATCTCTGGATCTCCAGAAATCTGTAGATGCCCTGAGAGCAGTCATAGGCTTCTCTCACTGGATTTATGCTTTTGCTTCATGTTTGGCTGCGGGAGATTTCCTTACTCTGTTGCCAGCTCAGCCATGCATTAAAAAGTTCTTCCAAACACTTTATAAAGTATCTTGGATTGTATTTTAGTGCAAAGCTTTTTGGGGTATCAAATTTGTAATATTGCCAAAAATGAAAATCTAATTTTAAAACATTTGCCTAAATTATAAATGTTTCTTTAGACTATTTATTAAAAATTCTTTTTATAATTATACAAATTGAATATGTTTCTGCAAAAGTGGGAAATTACAAAAATTCATGGAATATTACTGGAAATTGTATCACTTTCCAGAGATATTCATGTGTTAGTATCAGATTGAACCATGTGAAATAGTTCTTCTATAGGTAAAAATCGGCAACTTTATATGGTACAACTATATATTTCCTCTTAGGCTTTTTTCAATGATTATTTTACATAGTTGAAATGACAATTTATATATGATTTTGTGTATATACTTAATATACATAAATTTTGCATATAATTTTGTTTTTTTTTTCTCTATCTGGAAATATTTTCTCATTTAACTTTTCATAATATGTTTATACAATATTTATGTGAGATTTAGCATCATCTCAATTGTTTCCTATTTGGGGAAATTTAAATTGTTTTTCTTTCTGTTACAACACTATGGTAAGCATCTCTGTGCAAAGACCATTTTCTGAATTTTATATTTTTCTTCAGAATGAATAAATAGCAATGAAATTACTGGTTGAGAATATTGAGGTATTTAAGAATCTCATTACCTATCAGCAAATTACACTCTAACTTGCAGGTTTAACATGTCAGAAGAGAAGTATTTGGGGCCTCTTTTAATTTTATAATTTGGTATTTCAGTAACTTAATAGGAAATACATGTGATACCTTTGCTCTAACCTGCATCTCATCTATTGTGATATATTATTTTCCTATTATCTATTCTTAGTTTAAGTAACTCTCAGATTCTTACCACATTTTGTGCAATGACTGGAAGAATCTCGGTCAACTTCCCTTGGAAACTTGTTCAAAAGTGCTATAAAAGTGAAATTGCATAATTTTGTGAAAATTAATTATTCAAAGAGTTATGCCAATTCTTACTGAATAACTAAAATTTAGTTTCAAGCAAGTGTTCAGATCCCATTTTATTTCCTTTAATGGAAAAACCCATTTGTTCCTCTCTCCCAAGTGCCTGTCTGATAAAAATAGCAAATAACGTCTACATTTTTCTCTCACTAGACTGTTTGAATAATAATAATAAAAGCTACCCTTTATTGACTGTCTACTTTATGCCAGAACCTATGTTAGGCAATTTGTATATCTCTAACTCACACAGTAAACTTGCAAGGTATTAACATGACAATTTTATAGCTGAGGAAAAATTGAGGCTCAGAGAGGTTAAAGATTCACAAAAAATAAATGATGTGATCAAAGCTGAAATATATTTGACTTAAGTCTAGTCTGCCTTTATAGAAATATATACAGACACAACCAGTCAAAATATGGCTCAAACAAATAAATATATAAAAATAAGAGTCTCTTTTGCATAGCATACCAGGTGTCTTGGGGCAAATAAAAGACCGAGGGGCACACTGGCTTATCTTTTGTGCCACGCATGGAGTTTAAAGACTGCAGTAGGGAAACCCAGCTACCTACTTTGTGAAATTTTTGCAGAGAAACAAACAAACAAAGCTGAGAAAATGAATGGATGGCCCCAAAGATAGTTTTCCCCGTGGCTCTAGTTTAATCAGCTACTAACACCCAAGAGCAGCATAGCTAAGCTAGTTCTTTCATTCAGTGCCATATTCAAGTGATGTTGTTTCACAACTTTAATAGTCTTGTCAGTGTTCATCAGGAAATCAGTGCAACCCTCCAAAATCCTGCCATAAAAATACAGTGGCTTTTTTAATTAGAGCTCTGCAACCTTCAACACACCCCTACTCTATGTTGAATTGATGTGTCTCACTCTCACCTTAAGCTCACCAAATTCAGATGAATCCAAGGGAAGCAGAAAAGGTTCATTGTGGTTCCGGCTGAACTGTGTTTTCATAGGTTTCACAGTAAGCTTTTAATTTTTGATGCTATTACCTTTTAAAAAGGAATAAATTATTATAGGAAAATCTAACTCTCAGCAACGTAAGAATTACAGGTAGCCTATATACTGGACACAAGTTCTGTGAAACATGGAAAAGTAGATCTAAATTCAACATTCAAGGTTACTATATTTGTATATATCTGCACAGCAAACTGTTTTTCAGGCAGGAAATTGGGAGCCTAATTTAATTAGCTGGTTTCATTATTTCATCACAAGTTATATTCTTTACCAAAAGCTTCACATCTGCATTGTTTTGAAAAATATACTGAGTCTTCTATGATTATCACCCCTGGTTTCTGGAGGGACCTGTGTACTCACTGAAAATTTGTAGCTGGAGGACTTGATAAAGAGCAGGAAGATTCAACAACAATGTATAGACATTTGCTGCTTTTACCAAAAATGTAAGGATTGCAGGCTTCTGGATCTTTTCCTGTTGAAACCACAATACAATATGGTGATGTTCACTGCTGGGTTTGAAGCTTTCATTGTTCATGAGATAAATTTTAGAAGTTTGTTCCTTTTTCATCTTACAATATATAAGATATAGCCAGGTCCTCATACAATATCTAGGACTTGTAATCTTGACCAAAAATATAATTTTGTGTTTAAAACTACATAGCTTTTACAATGACAAGAAGGAGAAAAGTACCTACTTTGAATCTCTGCCTACTATTGATCTTTTTGCAACTGCCATTGATTTCCATAAGATAAAACCATATGTTAAATATGATATGAATTGGTCTTTCAAAAAATTACATATTTATTATAACTTAATCATCTTGGATTTGACTTCAAATTAAAATTCTTTCAAATAAACGTATACAGTACCAAGTAGTATAGATATAAGAAAAATTCCTCAAATACTCCACCAGAGAATATATTCATGCCAATCATAAAATTAAAACTCTTTTTTAGTATTTTTATAAAGCAAACATTTAGTGTAAAATGTTGGTTTCCCAAAATTCATGTACAAATTTTGACCTCACTTTTGTAATTTGTCTTGGCAAAATTTCTGGAGCAAATTAATAAAATGCAACCTTCCATAGGAAACGCACTTCTGAGAAACAGCTTCCTTCACTGAAATGGGGTCTGTAGAATGACAAGCAAGCTCTTCACTTTACAATGTAAAATTTAATGCTTATTTGCCAAAATATTTATTTTTAATGATAAGAGGAAGCTTTGATCAGAGATTTATTAGGTGTGAAATAATCCATTACCTGTTATGACCCCAAATGCTCAGGTACAAAATAGAGCTAAATATCTAGAATTGATGGGCTGGAAAGAGAAGAGCAAATTTGTGGTCATATTTTCACTCAGGGTAATAATCTAAGAGTCCTCCTATATTTTGACAAATTAGCTTTGAGGCCAAAGTGGAATAAAACAGGTAAGGAAATTAAACTTGTTAAATTTCTTGTAATCGTTGTAATGGGGAAGTGACATCTCATAAACTTGCCTAGGAAGAAAATCCTACTCTCCTGTAATAAAATCACTATGTGCAGAGAAATGGCATGAGGGCCAAATTGAGGGTTGCTGTGCCTTCCCTAGAAGAAATACCAGGGCACCTTTGGTCAGGACTAACTGCATACATGGGCCTCAGAGAAAGATACCCAAGCTGCATGTTCTGAACATGCTGGTAATACTGTCCCTCCCAAAACACCTTTTCAAGGTCTACTACTGATACCTGAAATTCCAACATTAGAAGTGTATTCCCCTCCTTTCATGTTTTTCCCATGATAAAATGTAAATACTAAAGACAGGAATAATGCACAAAGCTTGTCCGTCATTTCTGCCCTCATGGTGAAGAGTTTTTAATAGAAGAGAAGGTGAATAAAGCTGGAAATAGTCATCTTGAAAACAGGAAGGGGAATGCCAGTGGAAGGGTCAGGTCTTGGAAGATGTGGGAAGACACTAGGGGACTCAAAAAGGCACTAGGAGATGTGGAAAGGCACTGGGGAACAAGGAAGGCAACTGTCTTGCTTAGGTGGCTGTTGGAAAGCCCAACAGTTTCTATTTAAATGGAGTTTTAATGGTCCTGGAGCAATAGCTGTATGGAGGAAAATGCTGATGGCTGGGTCCAAACTCTACTTCCAATAGCTAGAAACATACATGCAAAAAGCATGAATAAGGTCTTCTCAAACAGAAAATTAAATATAACTGGCTAAGAAAATACACCATCTCTGGATTTGAAAATATGATCCCCAAAAATCATTCTCTACAGCATTTCTTTTTCTGTTTCCCCAGCATGGTTGGAAGGCAGGAAACCCAAAAGCAACCATTTAAGAGGTGGATGCAAGGGAAGAAACACAATATAAGCATTTGTCAAAGGGTGTCCCATGGAATAATTGAGTAGATAGAAGTTAGAATGATGGTGGGAGAAGATCTGTGGATAAGTGAGTTTGAGAAAGCCTTATACTACCAGCCTCTCTTTTAGAGAGTTAAAGTGTGTGTGGCAGAGACTATGTGTTTGCTACAATCCATTTCCTTGTCCTCCTAGGCATCTATCCAGATCACGTTTCCCAGTATTCATTGCAGTTAGGTATGGCCATATGACTGAATCTGGCCGAGGAGATGTGACTTCTGCATAGAAATCATGTGCACCACTTTCTGGCCTGGTCTATTAAAAACCTTCCGTGTACCATCTTCCCTGCTCTTTGTTTTTTCCAGCTGTCTAGAATGGATATAAACCTAGGGTGACTTTGGAAGCTACTGTTGAGGATGATGAAATTCCAATGAATTAAGTTTGGCTTTATAGATGACCTCTTACAGGCAGCCTCCTAAGCAAGAACCCTAGCACTGGATCATGTCATGAACTAGAAATACATCTTAGTATGTTAAGCCACTGAGATTTCATGTTGTTTAATTTTACAATATTTATTATAGCAAATAAAATGTTTTACTTTTCAGATGTCTGAAAGATATTGCAATTAAAAAAGCATAATTACATTTATTAAACCCAATTTTTTCTAAACTACTTTGACCACAAAAACTTTATGGCTTAGTTTTGTTTCTAACGTAACAACCATTAGCTAGTAGAAGTTGTTTTCTTGTTTGGGGAAAACTGCACTATGTTGTTCTTAACTTCCCCTCCTTTCCAGAAGTTTATTCTATCTGAGAGAGAAGGTCTAAAAATCAAGCTAGGGACAGGGCTATAAGGAGGCTATAGCACCAGAGATTTCAATTACAAATTCAGAGCTATGTTGCAGATAAACATTATTTCAACACAGAATTAAATCGGTGAGCTCAAAGAACCGAAGCATGTTCTCTGAAGCTCTAAAGTGAAAGGAGAGAAGAACCAAGAAGTTTGCATTGTAGCTGAGGATTAGTAAGAAGGGCCCAGTGTGCTGGCTGAGCATGGTGGCTCACACCTGTAATTCCAGCAGTTTGAGAGTCCAAGGCAGGAGGGTCGCTTGAGTCCAGGACTTCAAGACCAGTCTGGGCTACATTGAGACCCTATCTCTACAAAAAATTACTTTAAAAAATTAGCCGAGCATGGTGGCATGTGCCTGTAGGTCCCCCAGCTATTTAGGAGGCCGAGGCAGGAGGATTACACGAGCCCAGGAGTTCAAGCCTGCGGTGAGCTGTGATCACACCACTGCACCCCAGCCTGGGTGACAGAGCAAGACCCTGTCTGGAAAAAAAAAAAAAGAAGGGTCCGGGAATTTTGCATTTTTTTCTACTTTCATATTACATCATCTTACAGGATTAGTAATTACTAGTAATGGCTTGATTCAGCTATTTTAATAAAGATATTGATATGGTTTGGATCTGTGTCCCCACCCAAATCTCACGCTGAAATGTAATCCCCAATGCTGGAGGTAGGGCCTGGTGGGAGGTGATTGGATCACGGAGGCAGAGTTCTCATGAATGGTTTAGCACCATTCCCCCTTAGTACTGTATAGTGATAGAGTTCTCAGGAGATCTGGTTGTTTAAAAGTCTGTATCACCTCCCTCGACCCTCTTGGTCCTGCTTCTACCATGTAAGACACCTGCTTCCACTTTGCCTTTGCCATGAGTAAAAGCTCCCTGAGTCCTCCCCAGAGGCAGATGCTGCCATCCTTCCTGCACAGCCTGCAGAACTGTGAGTCAATTAAACCTGTTTTCTTTATAAATTACCTAGTCTCAGATATTTATTTATAGCAGTGCAAGAACAGGCTAATATAGATATGTATTTTGATCTTGTATCAGGAAGGACTGTATGGGTCTCAGGACCTGCCCTGCCAACAGTTTCATAATATCTTCAAGGGTTGGCTTTCTTTGGTCTCTCTATTCTTCCTGTATGAAATCAGCAACATCTTCAGTTTGCCTCCCATGTAGTAGCAAGAACTTCAGCAGCTCAGGGTTTGCATCAATATATCACAAGACACCTTATTTCCCCAAAGCTCCAGAAAACCTCCACTCACATTTTGTTGGGATTACCTAGGTCAACACCCCTTCTTACACCTGCATAAATTCCATTGTTCAGGAAAATGCTATCTACTGATTGACTTACATCTGGATTACCTGGACCAGTCACTAGGGATTCTCCTAATTAGATCATATAAATCAGGGCCCTTACTTGTATTTGTGGGTAAAAGGACAGACTCCTCCCCCACATCCTATGGCTGCCACACACCAGGGAGGAATTGCTTTTGGGAGGATAATCACAGATCAACTTATTTATTTATTCTATTATTATTATTATTATTTTTTGAGACGGAGTTTCACTCTTGTTGCCCAGGCTGGAGTGTAGTGGCGTGATCTCGGCTCACTGCAACCTCCACTTCCTGGGTTCAAGCGATTCTCCTGCCTCAGCCTCCTGAGTAGCTGGGATTACAGGTGCCCGCCACCATGCCTGGCTAATTTTTTGTATTTTTAGTAGAGACAGGTTTCACCACGTTGGCCGGGCTGGTCTTAAACTTCTGACCTCAGGTGATCCGCTCACCTCAGCCTCCCAAAGTGCTGAGATTACAGGTGTGAGCCACTGCACCTGGCCACAGATCAACTTTGGAATAAATTATGTAAATAAGAGTTAACATTTATGAAGTTATCATATACCAGGCACTATGCAAAGCATTTAAATATATTAACTCATTTAACTCTCACAACCCTATGAAATAGGCTCTATTATTAACCTCATTTTACAAATGAGGAAACTGCTTTGCAGGCAGATTACATAACTTTCCAAAATCATCAAGGCTAATAAATAACAGAGCTGGGCTTTGATTCCACACAGTCAAGAACCAGAGTCTATCCTCTTTTGCCACCATGTTAAATTTTTGTAAAGCCATCATGTATTACATAAAGTATATGCACACACATATATGCATATACATATGTAAATATACATACACTAAGGGCGCATAAATACATTTATACATTGATACACACATACACACTCATATATTACGTGAGAATTCCAGTTCTTCAGACCTTATAACAAAGGTGCCATCTGGTGTTAGAACCCTCTAATTGCAGAAAAAGCACCCACACGGAAATGAAGATTCACAAACAATACAAACTCAACTTGTAAAGTAGTCTAAAATCCTAAAAACATTAACCTCAGGCAGTAGCTGTCCTGCCTTGTCTTGGAGGTATCCTTCACATGCCTGAAAGCACATCTAAGTAATCTCACAGTGCTGCTTCCAGCTGGCCCTGCACACTTATTCTCTATCTATCCTGCAAACAATCACTCCTGAGTGGGAAGCACTTCATTCTCATGTTAAGGGAGAGAAGATAACATGGACTTTTTTTCATTTGTGGAAAAATGAGTTGTCTTACAATCATGACACACCAAGTACCGCCCCCCCACCGCCGCCCCCGCCACTTTTAGCACCTAACCTTGCCCTGAGCTCACATCTGCCTGTCCCAAGTGGCTAACCTTGGAAGCAACATGGTATTTTCTTCCCATTCTAATCAGGGGGTAAAATGTGATGGTTGCAAATCTTGCCCAAGACATGGGAGTACATTGTGTCAGGCTTCCTGTTCAATTGTCCGCCTGCTTTGGATCTGAGGCTTCTCTGCCTCTACAGGGAACTCTCCAGGGATGATACCTTGTATAGACACCCAACTTTGAGTTTGCTCTTCCCTTTCAAAATAATTCTAGATTTTTGAAACTACTTTCATAATTAACCTTGAACTGAAGCAAGATCACCACCCGGAGAAATATCCTCTAGTCTAGACCTTTTTACCAGCCCTTTTAATCCACCATTGCTACCCAGTGAGAATTTCCTCCAGTTAATGCTTTGATGAACCTGCTGGTAAACTGGAGGAACAGCTTAACTTGCTCACATTGACTTTTCTCCTAAATAGCTCTGTATAAATCTAAGTGATTGTTGCACTCTCAAGTGAGCACTCCCTTAAAAATATAAGATGAGTTGCTATACACACACACACACACACACACACAACTCCAACACTGTAAGGTTTGGAAGTCCAAACCTTAACCTTTGGGCTACTAAATGTGAAGTTTCTCATAGCACATAAGGTGTTAATAGTGTGGTGTTATTTCACTGCATTTAAGCTAGCCGAGAGTTTTTGGCAAAATAGAACATCCTCTTAGTTCAGATTCAAGTAACAAGGGTTACATAAATGCAGATTACACAATTTCACAGCTGTATTACATCAACATGGTCAAACATATAAAAAATAAGACATGGAAAGAGAAGGTGCTGAGCAGTTCACTGAGACACAGCAAGCAGCATGGGGCTGGTTTTCCTTTGAATCAGTGTTTCATGACTTCGTTTGGCAATAGGGATTTATCATAATCAGCATGGATTAGAAACATTCTGAGATCATTTAGCTTTTTGGTGGGTAACAAGTGTCATGGAAGTAGCCTGAGCTCTTCTCAAATGCTGCCTCTGCTCTACTGGTCCATTAGTAGCCACCAAACATTTGCTTCCTAAAGCTCAGGTCAAGAGTTGAATAAACAAGCCAGGGACAGAGATGGAGTGATATTTATGTACTGCTTCTTTACATAATCTGGAAGACTGAGAGCTCAAACTACCCATTCTGGAAAGAGATCATGAAGATATTTCTTTGACACCAATGGAAATGCTACATCTAATTAAGATTCCTTATTTCTTACTCTTCCTAGTTTAGCTGAGTTTTTGTTGGTGGTGGTGGTGGGGTTTTGTTTTGTTTTTTGGAGTAAATTCTTCTCCTTAATTATAAGGGCCATTGATGAACTCACCTGTCAGGGCAGTCTTTAGCATTCTTCTGTGGGCCAAGGTACCACACATCACACCACTACCTGCTCCTGCCCAGCCCAGTTCCACTATCTCTTTTTGCCCTAGACCTCTTGTACAGTAGCCAAGGTCTGAAGACATGGATCCAGTTTTAAAATGAACAAATAATGAAGGAACTTTCAGCTGTGACAGAAATATTAGCTATCTTGCTTTAAGTGGGAAATTAGTGTATAGAACTTTCAAAACACATAGAAAACACTAATATCTGTATTCTCTTTGTAATGTAAATTATGTTTTATTTTTAAAATGAGTGAAGAGCCCCTAACCTTATTAGGAAATTCTCTTTGGATGGCATGATTTTATTTCCTTCAATGTAATACTCATCTACCAGGGCAAATCTGAGGGAAGCACAAGTCCCCATTTTCACACTGGGCTCTCTGAATATGTGTTGGTGATGAAGGTATCTGATGAGAAACCTTAATGACCCAGGACTCAATTCCAGAGCTGGTGCCACACCAGGATGACAATGTCCAGTGTGCATGATTGCAATGTCTCCTCTCTAAAACGCCTGACTGTCACGTACAGAAGCATGATTCCTTCGACACGGTAGAGAAAGTAACTTCTGCAGAAGACTCAGTCTCCTAGCACTCAAAAGAGTCATGTGAAGAGAGGGCATAAGGAAGGATCTAAGTCTAATGATGCCCCCATTTCAAGGACCTGCTATAACCAGATGGCCTAACTCTCATTCTGATTATCTGCAAGTAATTGCCAGCATTGGTTAAGTACTTACTATGTGCTAAATGTAGTTCTAAATATGATACTTGCATTAACCCACTTTATCTTCACACTTTTAGTTGTTACAGAGAAGAGCAATGGACAAGGAGGAAGGTAGTATGGAGTAACTGCTTTATCTGCCATGACATCCTGATCTTCTTTCTCCTTTCCTGACACGTCTTCATGGAAGTAAAAGAAAGGGTTGGGGATAGGCATGATCTCTAAAGGGCAAGATAAGAACAGAAATGGGAGGACAAAGACATCCAGCTACATAGGCACCTTCCAATAACTAGAATCAGAATGAACACTGGCAGTGGCATGCAAAAAGCAAGTGTATCTAACTGGTGCACTGGGAACATTTTCTGTAGAGGATGTAAAAACAGTAATAAAACTGACTAAAAAGTCGATCTGCTTTTTATTATCACCATGTGCTGGCAATTCTAAACAATGTCAATGAGAACCTACCGTTTTCTAAAAAAAAATCCTTAGTTGGTCTAAGTTCTAAACAATTATTACAATTTCCATTTAATTTTAACACTAATATGCAAGCCTCGAATTAGCACATTTTCATTTGTTATTTAATATTATCTTATGCATGAAGGTTAATTCAGAAAACTCCTAGTTATACAGCCAAACCTCAACACATACAGACTCATTGACACACATTTGTTTGGAGAGTAGGTTGGTCATAGTTCAGAATCTTTCAAGCTCACTTTGGGTACAATTCAGCTCTCCAGCCCTGTAGTTCTACATATTCCTGTATTTATTCAGTAGATTCAAAACAAACAATAATAGCACAGTGATTGTGAAGGCACAGAAATAGAGCTTGAAATACTTCAATTTGACATTCTGTGTGACTATGTAAAGTTCTTACTTTTTTGGAACTTCAAGCAAAATTAATTCATTCACTTCAGTATCACCTCGTTGTTGGAAAATTCTGTGTAATGTAGGTATAACTAAGAGAAAGCTTTTCCAGACAAGATGAAGCTGTGTCCACAGGAATGACAAACTTCGTGAAGTTAATGTCAACCTTTGAAATACTATGCAATCTAAAAGAAAATGTGGCACAAAAAGATCAGCTCAAGTTTTATTCTTTCCTTTATATAATTATTTTTCTTTTCCAAGTAATTTTTTTTTATTTCTGTTGTGAAGCTTTGGATGAGTGATGTGGTTTTGCTGTGTCCCCACCCAAATCTCATCTTGAATTGTAACTCCCACAATTTCCACATGTCACGAGAGGATCCTGGTGGGTGGTGATTGAATTATGGGGGTTGGTCTTTCCTGCACTGTTCTCGTGATAGTGAATAAGTCTCACAAGATCTGATGGTTTTAAAAATGGAAGTTTCCCTGCACAAGCTCTCTTTTTGCCTGCTGCCATCCATGTAAGACATGACTTGCTCTTCCTTGCCTTCCATCATGATTGTGAGGCCTCCCCAGCCACATGGAACTGTAAGTTCATTAAACCTCTTTTTCTTCCCAGTCTCAGGTATGTCTTTATCAGCAGTGTGAAAATGGACTAGTACAGTAAATTGGTACCAGTAGAGTGGGATGCTGCTTAAAAGATATCCAAAAATGTGGAAGCGACTTTGCAACTGGGTTACAGGCAGAGGTTGGAACAGTTTGGAGGGCTCAGAAAAAGACAGGAAAATGTGGGAAAGTTTGAAACTTTCTAGAGACTTGTTGAATGGCTTTGCCCAAAATGCTGATAGCAATATGGACAATAAGGTCCAGGCTGAGGTAATTCTCAGATGGAGACGAGGAACTTGTTGGGAACTGAAGCAAAGGTGACTCTTGTTATGTTTTAGCAAAGAGACTGGTGGCATTTTACCCCTGCCCTAGAGATTTCTAGAACTTTGAACTTGAGAGAGATGATGTAGGGTATTTGGCAGAAGAAATTTCTAAGCAGCAAAGCATTCAAGAGTTGACTTGGGGGCTGTTAAAGGCATTCAGTTTTATAAGGGAAGCTGAGCATAAAAGTTTGGAAAATTTGCAGCCTGACAATGTGATAGAAAAGAAAATCCCATTTTCTGAGGAGAAATTTCAGCTGGCTGCAGAAATTTGCATAAGTAACAAGGAGCCAAATGTTAATCCCCAAGACAAAGGGGAAAATGTCTCCAGTGTATGTCAGAGGCAATGGCAGACCCTCCCATCACCGGCAGGAGGCCTAGGAGTAAAAGAATGGTTTCATGGGCCAGGCCCAGGGTCCTTATCTATGTGTAGCCTAGGGACTTGGTGCCCTGTGTCCCAGCTACTCCAGCTGTGGCTAAAAGGGGCTAACATAGAGCACAGGCCATGGCTTCAGACGGTGCAAATCCCAAACCTTGGCAGCTTCCATGTGGTGTTGAGCCTGCAAGTGCACAGAAGTCAAGAATTGAGGTTTTTGGAACCTCCGCCTAGATTTCAGAGGATGTATGGAAATGCCTGGATGTCCAGGTAGAAGTTTGCTGCAGGGGTAAGACTCTCATGGAGAACCTCTGCTAGGGCAGTGCAGAAGGGAAATGTGGGGTTGGAGCCCCCATACAGAGTCCCTACTGGGGCACCGCCTAGTGGAGCTATGAGAAGAGGACCATCAGACTCCAGAATGGTAGATCCACTGACAGCTTGCACCATGCAACTGGAAAAGCTGCAAACACTCAACACCAGCCCATGACAGCATCCAGGAGGGAGGCTATACCCTGCAAAGCCACAGGGGTGGAGCTGCCCAAGACCATGGGAATCCACCTCTTGGTGGGAATCACCGTGACCTGGATGCGACACATGGAGTCAAAGGAGATCATTTTGGAGCTTTAAGATTTGACTGCCCCAGTGGATTTTGGACTTGCATGGGGCCTGCAGCCCCTTTGCTTTTGCCAGTTTCTCCCATTTGGAACAGCTGTATTTACCCAATACCTGTACCCCATTGTATCTAGGAAGTAACTAGCTTGCTTTTGCTTTTACAGGTTCATAGGCAGAAGGGACTTTCCTTGTCTCAAATGGGACTTTGGACTGTGGACTTCTGAGTTAATGCTGAAATGAGTTAAGACTTTGGGGGACTGTTGGGAAGGCATGATTGGTTTTGAAATGTGAGGTCATGAGATTTGGGAGGGGCCAGGGGTGGAATGATATGGTTTGGCTGTGTCCCTACCCAAATCTCATCTTGACTTGTAACTCCCATAATTCTCACATGTCATGGGAGGAACCTGGTGGGGGGTGATTGAATTATGGGGTTGGGTCTTTCCTGCACTGTTCTTGTGATAGTAAGTCTCACAAGATCTGATGGTTTTAAAAACGAGAGTTTCCCTGCACAAGCTCTCTTTTTGCCTGCTGTTATCATATAAGACGTGACTTGCTCCTCCTTGCCTTCTGCCATGATTATGAGGTCTCCCCAGCCACATGGAACTGTGAGTACAATTAAACCTCTTTCTCTTGTAAATTGCCCAGTTTCAGGTATGTCTTTATCAGCAGCATGAAAGTGGACTAATACAATGAGATTAATCAGATACAAAAATATTTCCAAACAACCAGAATCCACCTTGAACAATGTATAGCAAGACAGCAAGTTTTGAAACTGATCCTTTAGATCAACTCACACAGATAGTAGAGAAGGCCATTTACTATGCAACATTAAAATGTAAGTAAATGAATTTCCTTACATTTCCTAGAAAAAAGAATCAAACTTTGAAGGATGCCAGAAGAAACCACAAAAGATGCTGGTCTTACATTGCCAAAAGCAATTAAAAGGCAATATGTGAATCCCTTAAATGTTTTCTCCAAGACCTGGGCACTAGTTCTAAAATCATGAATCAAAAAATGTCAATATTCTCTGTCATTCAGCCATTTTTTTAAATGATATTTTGCTTAAGAATTAAAACGTTGGAAATTCTTACCAGAAATAATAGAGATTTCTAATGAATTTTCTAGTGGAAGTAATTTAATGGAAATATTTCTTCTGAGAGATATCTGAAAGACACTAGAAATGTGCCTTTAAAAAAGACACGACCAGTATTGCAATTTCTGGAATATTATGATTAGGATCTTTGTGACTCTCTATCAAACTTGGTTACGTATGAGACTTTTCCTATTTATATATTTGTTGCCTTACATAAAAAAACATTGAAATTAATAGAAAGTTTTCTTTCCATCAGCTATGAGTGAAGATAAGTTGATGAATCTGGCCATACTGCCTATCGAACATGAACATGCAAAGAAGATAAATTTGTCATTGACAAATTTGCAGAAGGTTCAATAACAAACTGTAATATTATTATTCATTACTGTTTCTGACTGATATAAGGAATTTTCCCTTTTCTCAGAAAAACACATTAATATGTTAAAAGTATTCATTTATTACTTTTTCCTTTTTGTACTATAATATTTATTTTATATTTTCATTGGCATGATTATATACACAAACATCAACAAAATAAAATTTCACTTTTTTTTTCCTGGCCATTATTATTACTCAGTTCATTAATCAGTTCAGTATAAACCGGGAAAATGTTTTTAAAAAACAACCCCCCTAAGCTGGGCACAGTGGCTCACGCCTGTAATCCCAGCACTTTGGGAGGCCGAGGCGGGCGGATCACGAGGTCAGGAGATCGAGACCATCCTGGCTAACACGGTGAAACCCCGTCTCTACTAAAAATACAAAAAATTAGCCCGGCGTGGTGGTGGGCGCCTGTAGTGCCAGCTACTCGGGAGGCTGAGGCAGGAGAATGGCGTGAACCCGGGAGGCGGAGCTTGCAGTGAGCCGAGATAGCACCACTGCACTCCAGCCTGGGCGACAGAGCGAGACTCCGTCTCAAAAAAAAGAAAAAAAAAATCCCTATTGGTGCTTAAGATATTATATACATCACTGGAGCCAAGTGTAAAAAGAAGTTGAGAAAAATGGAGGTGAACTACGGGTAGCCCGTTATCTCATTGTCCTTCTTTATTATTTAATGTCTGGTATATTATACACTTCTCTTCACCCCTAATGTATCCTTCGCATTGCTGCCAGATTCATCATTCAAATCCTCATAGCCCAAGTCAGTGATAGCTACATAATTTCTATATGGAGGAGCTTACAAGTATCCATCTTCTTGGAGGGGAAGTCAGAGGCCTTGTCTAAGCCTAAGTTTGCTTAGCAAAGGCACAGTTGTACTTGCGTCTTCATCCACTTAGTGCTGCTCTAACAGAATACCTGAGACTGGGTAATTTATTAAAAAAACAAAAATTTATTTCTTAACAGTTATGGAGGCTGTGAAGTCCAAAGTCAAGGGCTCTGCATCTGGCAAAGGCCTTTTTCCTGTGTCACCTCATGGCAGAAGGCAGAAGGCCAAAACAGTATGCACAAAAGCAAGAGAAGACCAAACTTGCTTTTCTTAACAACCTACTGTCTGGATGACAAACTTCTCCCACAATAATGACATGAATTCATTCATGAGGGCAGAGGCCTCGTGGCCTGTTCACCTCTTAATGGTCCTACTTCTTAATATCATCACAATGGCAATTAAATTTCAACATGAGTTTTAGAGGGGACATTCAAACCACAGCAACTTGTATGTTAATTTGGAGACACTGGGGATGGGGAGAGGTAAATCAAGGACAGGAAGGGTCAACAGCCACCCAAACACATAAGCCACCCATTCCTGACTACCACTAAGTAACAACAGTGTGGTGGTGTACTAGCTCCACAGGACTGGAGATCAGGGAAACCCAGACTACATCCAGTGATGTCAGCTGGTCATATGATCCTAGGCAAGTTTCTACTCTCAGTTTCCTCATCTGAAAAATGAGGGAGTTGGCGTAGATGATCTCTAAAGCCACTTCCAACCATAACATTCAATGGTTATGACTCACTGGCAATGGCAGTTTCAACTATGGATGGCCCTAGATTTGTGCCAAATTTACATTGCATCAAAGTGAAGAGACAAACAGCCACTGAGCCAGAGACTACGAGTTAATTGCCAAGTCACATTTGGATAAATGAGAAAGTATCAGATTCCTGTTTAAGGCACCAGGTGTTTTACATAGCGTGTGTTGTTCTTCCATAAACGTTGGCTTCTTAGATCATGTCTATGTTCATAAGTCCTTCTGTAAACCTGTGTCACTATCAATAGAGACAAATACTGATGTCTTATCTTTCTGTGCAGCCTAGAACTCCTTTCATTCCATTGGACAAAAATTAGGTATAAATAATTTTTTGAAATTACTGCATATCAATCTAGTTTACACAACAAATATTCCCATATGGACAGGAGCCAGTGTTCTGGTACTTGGAGGACAGACAAGATCTTGGAGTGGTCTTTTAAATCAAAAGCCAAATGTGGGGTGAGCTCATTCACTGGAACTTCATTAAGAAGAATTCATTTCACTTCCTTGGCATAAATTAAGCTGTAGCGAGCTAGTGAAAGATTCCACCACCTCTGACTGAAATGGTAAATTGAGCTCGGCAATGGGGGTCAAAGAGAGACCTAGGCTCCCTGGAGAATGTGAAGAGAGAGAAACACAGATGGTGGGGTGCATTGGCCTCAGCCTAAAGCAGGGTGAAGCAAAGAAATGGCGGCAGTGAGACTTCAGGACTGCAGCCTTCAGTAAGAGAAAAACTGGGAGAATCCCTGGATCCTGCTGAGGCTGCAGGCAGGGAAGAGGGGGACGGAGAGAACTGTCTGCAGGAGATGGGGTGGGACTCCCATCACAGCCCTCTTCTCAGACTGAATGCCCCACACCAGGGCAAACAGCTGCCCACTGAGGGCCCCTCTGTTGCTGGTGAGTGTAGGCTGCCGTCTGCGGCCTCAAGCCAAGAAAGAGCCTTCATTACCAGCTCATTTTCTCAGTGAACTCTACAAATGTGGATGCTCACAGGCTTCCTCTTCAGACCCCTGCACCCCTCAGAAACTGCATTCCTTCAGAGCAGCTTCACTCACTCCATATCTGCAGTCACCATCTGTGAACTGCCATGTCCTCGCAGCTGCTCCTCAGCCCAGCCCATTCTCCTGTGTGCTACACCCCAAGACCCAACAGCTTATTGAGCCTCTCTACTTAGACATCCCTTAAACACCCCAAACTCCTATTCAAATCCGAACTTCATACCTCCATTCTCACATGCCCTCTCAGTAAGTGCCACCAACAGCCCCCTACTCTCCTGGGTCAGTAACCTGAAAGTCAACCTCAATTTCCCTTGCAACCTCCATTCAATCAGTCACAAAGTCATATACATTTTCTTCACACTTACAAATCAATTTTCCCTCACATTTCCCACTGCCACTGACTTAATTCAGTCCCTCGCCATTCACTTCCTGGAATAGTGCCCTCCTACAAACTCCTAATAGTTGCCCTGCTAATTGTGTTCCTTTCCATCAATCCTCCATGTGCTTGCAGAATGGACTTTCAGAAATGGAAATAAAATCTGTCACTCCCTTGCTGAAAACCTTTTGGTGACTCCAAAAACAAAGTCAAAAGGCACATGATAAAATGGGAGGAAAAATATGCAGTACTTATATAAAGAGTTCATATGCCTAATGTATACAGAGTGCCCATACACTAGAGAGAAGATCAACGATATGACAGAAAAATGGTCAAAGGTGATTCATTTATGAGGAAATGAAATACTCAATAAACATATGGAAATATTCTTGAGGTCTAGTTCTCTGGTAATCACAAATTTTAAAGAACAATAGTTATATTTTTTCACCTATAAGATTGGCAAAAATTAAGGAGATTGTGAACATCAAGGACTGAAATAGTGTGCGGACTTTTGCATGCTCATCTATTGTCACAATCTGTTTGAAAAGCTGTCTGCCAGTATATATTAAAATTTTAAAAAGAATGAACCTTTAGGGCCAGCTGTCCCACCTAGAACCCCATACAACAAAAAAAAAGCACCAATAAGAATATATCAGTCTAAGGATGCTCATTGCAGCACTGTTTGTCACAGCAGAAGAGCTAGAACAGCCGGAGTAATCATCAATAGATGAAGAGTTAAATATAGTACATCTTTATTATGGAATAATATTATGCAGCAATTTAAAAGAATGAACTAGTTCTAAATGTATTATCATGGAAAGAATCCAAGAGATAGATAATACACACCCTAGAAAGAGACCTGCTTTTAGACACGGAATCAACCCAAATGCCCATCAATGATAGAATGGATAAAGAAAATGCAGTACATATACACCATGGAATACTATGCAGCCATAAAGAGGAATAAGATCATGTCCTTTGCAGGGACATGAATGAAGCTGGAAGCCATCATCCTCAGCAAACTAACACAGTAACAGAAAACCAAACACTGCATGTTCTCACTCATAAGTGGGAACTGAACAATGAGACCACATGGACACAGGGAGGGGAATAGCACACACTGGGGCCTGTGGTGGGGAGGAGGCAGGGAGGGCATCAGGATAAATGGCTAATGCATGCAGGGCTTAATACCTAGCTGATGGGTTGATAGGTGCAGCAAACCACCATGGCACACGTTTACCTATGTAACAAACATGCATGTCCTGCACAAGTATTCTGGAACTTAAACTTGTTTAAGTGACGTGGTTTAAAAAAAGCTTAACAATAATATTAATGTGAATATTATTGTTAAAACTTAATAATATTAATATGAATATTATTGTTAAAACTTAATAATATTAATATGAATATTACTGTTAAAAATAATATTAATATGAATATTATTGTTAAAACTTAATAATATTAATATGATTGATAATAATATTATTGTTAAAACTTAACAATATTAAAAACAGGTCACTTTCTAAGGTGTGTATTTTCTATCTCTTTCCAACCAGAATACAAACTCCATGAGGCCAGAGACCATACCCATCTTGTTTACCACTGTGTCGCCAGCATCACACAGGGTTTAGCATTTTAAAATATTTGTTGAATTAAGGCACCAAATGTTTTACATAGCATGTGTTGTTCTTCCATAAGTGTTGACTTCATTATTGGCTTGAATTGGCTTCAACTGAATTATTCATTAATAATTCAATACTTCTGTAATTTTAAAAGAAAATAAAAAGTGAAACCCCTTCACAATAGCAGAGACTTAGAACCAACCCAAATGCCCATCAATGATGGACTGGATAAAGAAAATGTGGCACATATACACCATGGAATACTGTGCAGCCAGGAAAAGGATGAGTTCATGTCCTTTGCAGGGACGTGGATGAAGCTGGAAACCATCATTCTCAGCAAACTAACACAAGAACAGAAAACCAAACACTGCATGTTCTCAATCTTAAGTGGGAATTGAACAATGAGAACACATGGACACAAGGAGGGGAACATCACACACTGGGGCCTGTTGGAGGTGGGGGTCCAGGGGAGGGATAGCATTAAGAGAAATATCTAATGTAGATGATGGGTTGATGGGTGCAGCAAACCAACATGGCACGTGTATACCTATGTAACAAACCTGCATGTTCTGTACAGGTACCCCAGAACTTAAAGTTTAATTAAAAAAAAAAAGTGAAATTCCTATAATGGTCTTCACAGTTGCTGAAATCAAACTTCGACGCACATTTATTTACCATCTGGTTCCTGCCTTCCCCTGAACCTCGTCTCCCAGCTCCCAACAACAGGGCTCCCATCTTTCCCCAGGAGCTCTTCTCTTCAGGGCTGAGATTCCTTGAGGGCAGGGACCGTGTCTTATTGGGTGTTGGATCCCCATGCCTTGTCCAGGGCCCAGTGTGTTGTAGTTCCTTGGGGAATGTTTGCTAAATGGTTGCCTCCATTGCAGATGGAGGAAAAAAATGAATGTGATCGCCCAGACCTGAAGTATGGGATCCCCTTTTGCAAGTGGCAACAGCTAGAGCTGCCTTGCCCATTATAAGCTCTGGGACCTTGGGAAAATCACTTATAAAGTGGATATAACCTCAACATTAACCCCTTTACAGGGTTATTATAAAGGCAAAAGGAGATAGCAGGTGTGACTGTATGGTGTACACTTTAAGATCTACCCATGTACTGTTAGTCTACTACCTTTTTATAATGATAGACTTAATGTCACATTTCTTAATATTTCTCTAAATCAAATTTAACCTGCTCCAGATGCCAATGAATTGGCAAGAAATTTCATTTTAGTTATTATCGATGTCCTCTTCCCCTAGGGGACATCGTTCAAAGGTGCTGTGGGACTTTCCCTGGTCCTAACATGTAAAGAGGGCCCTCTCATCTTTGGTCCACACTGCTCTACTGCAAACAAGCTTAGGGTTCAAAGCCAGGTGGCTTCATGAAGACAGGAGGAGCTGCGCTTACATGTTATGCTAGGACATGTGCTTTTGCCTCGGTGGGGTGCTCTGGCATCTGGAGGTCAAGTGGCCCAGCTGGACCTTCCCTTCTGCGGTTCCCAGCAACAACTGTGAGGAACCCAAATGCTGTTTATTGCTCAAGAACCTAGAGTCTCACACCCATTCCCAGCTCTGGAAATACTTCCTACTTTCCCAAGTTGTCCATGTCCCACTCCACCCTGCAAGCCATTTCTTTCCTCTTGGAACAAACCTGGCATAATCCCTTCACAGAGGGGTCTTCCAGCAACTTCTGAGGTACCTGAAGCAAGAGAACGCAAAGGCCTAGTTACCTTCTTAAGGCCAAGATACAAATAAAGCACAAAGTAACGACCCTATAAGTTAGTCAGACACTTTATTGTTTTTAAAACAATAACTAGACTAGAGGAATAATAGGAAACTTAATACAATGCAGTTAACAACAATTCCTGGGAAAGCTTTCAGTTTAATGACTCCCAAAGCTATAGTTTAGGAATTTGAAAGGGACCCTCAAAAGGGCTTACCTAGTTCAAAGCACAAAGTTGAGGTTGAGCATCCATAATCCAAAAGATCAAAATCTGAAATGCTCTAAAATCCGGAACTTTTTCAGTGCTGGCAAGACACTCAAAGGTCATGCTAAAAGAAAATGCTCTTTGGAACATTTTGGATTTTGGATTTCTGGATTTTGTAAGTATAATGCAAATATTCAAAATTTGAAAAAGTCCAAAATTTGAAACACTTCTCGTCCCAAGCATTTCAGAAAAGGGATACTCAGCTTGTACTGCCTTCCAACTTTCTTGCTATCATTTTCATGAAGGGAAGAAAACGCCGCATGCAATCTGACTAGATAATTCTGTTCTTAAATAGGATTTAAATCCACTAAAGAAATCTGTTGTCATCAGTGTTCCATTTTTCAGAGGGGAAAACTCTTTACCCCTCCCTTATATAATACACCTCAGCTTGTTGTGCCAGATATTCTCTAGGAGACTGTGTGCTAGGTCTCTGCTGTCTGCGAGCTGTAGTAGCTTCATTAGGACTCTAAGACACCTCAGGCAAGATGCTGGTATCATCAGTGGTGGAGCCCACTATTTAATGAGTCAGTTATCCAGCAGCTCACCTGCCATGGGGTCTCCTGCAGAGACTTACTATCTGCTTTTGTGTACAGGGATCCCCTCAGTGTGGGACTTCACTGCTTTTCTGATAACTGAGGAGACTGCTGTTTGCCTGCAAGCACAAATCATTTCATTTCATGTCACATCTCCCCTGCAGATTCAGGGTGGAAGTTGGAATACACAAGTGAGTCTGGATGTTCTAGAACCAGACCTTAACTGATGCACAGTAAAACCTCGGAGCAGCTCCCCTGCCCCGCTGTGAAGTGTGTATGCTGCCACCAAAGCGTCCCAGCCATGTGACCTTGGCCAAGTTGCAAACCTGCCAGATACCTAATCTGTAAAACAAGAGAGTAACACCGCACACCTTAAAGTGGCAGCTGGATCAAAAGACTGCTCAATCAACTACATTATTAAGCACATCTAATGAGGCTTACAAAAAACAGATATCATCTCATGGGATTCCTTCCAGCTCTAAAATCTCATATATTATTTCTTTGGCAGATTTGAGGGACTTGAGGATTTGTTTGAATGTTTTCAGTCTTAGTTTGTTCTTGAGTAAAACACAAATAATAATCCTTGCTTGAATCGTAACATTACGGTAAGAAGATCAAACAAACTATGCAAACATATTTTAGTAAGAATAAGGTTTTGGCCAAATGTGAGATATCATTTTTAGTGACTAGAGATCTTCTTTAAGAATTGGTAAGCAGGCCAGGCGCAGTGGCTCATGCCTGTAATCCTAGCATTTTGGGAGGCCAAAGTGGGCAGATCCAAGGTCAGGAGTTCAAGACCAGCCTGGCCAGCATGGTGAAACCCCATCTCTACTAAAAAATACAAAAAATTAGCCGGACATGGTAGTGCGCAAGTCCTAACTATTCAGGAGGCTGAGGCAGGAGAATTGCTTGAACCTGGCGGCGGAGGTTGCAGTGAGCTGACATCGCGCCACTGCACTCCAGCCTGGGTGACAGAGCAAGACTCCATCTCAAAAAAAAAAAAAAAAAAAAGAATTGTAAGCAAATGAAAGAGAATAAAATTAACCATAATTATTTTCATATAGCTGTACTGCAGTCTGTTTGTGTCTTATTTACGTAATTATTTCTTGGTCAAATGATTGTTATCCTGAATTATCAAACAAAACAGTTAAGTAACTTTAGACAGCCCCATTACCACACAATCCTAGTTAAAGCTGGAGATGGAAGAAATGCATTTAATTATTCCATCATTTCCCTGGACTATCAGATGGTCTAAGATTTTCATCTTGGCTAGGAAATCCTTATAATCTATATCTTCTTACATCAGTGTATACACTCTATCAGAATTACTTCCTCTAGTCTGAAATTTGGGTAAAGAAATCAGGTGGCATTCAAATCTGGAATATATTAAATACCTTTGGGTTTGATTGAGTAGGATTTGTAAACAAATGACTTTCCTAAAAACATGAAGTCATATAAAATCTTTTACTATTAATGCCTTGTTCTCTTCTGACACCATAAATAAACCTCATTTCCCCTCAAGGATTAGTGAGAAAAGCACATTTTGAAAAATCTCTCTTTCGGCAAAGATATTAGGTAATTGCTACCCGCTGCCTTGTACTTGCTTCTCTTTAGTTCCTAATGAAGAAAGTAAACAATGTTTGAAGTCGAGCGTTTCTCAGAGCTCTGCGTTTTAAGCAGACGTCTACTATCTTGGCATTTCTACAAGGTCTGTTACATGATTTACAGTGAAACTGGCTGTGGTGAGCAGCCTAATCTCTACCAATGCCACATAAAATCAGCCTTAAAACATTTTAACATTGTCTGCTATTCCTTCTGACCCACTCTTGGGTTTCCTTTCTAGCTTCCTATCATTTTTATTTGGCTACCCTTAAAGCATCCATCACACTACCCTGGTCATTCTGATTTTTTTTTTCCTCTTTCAATGCACATGCATAAATCTCCGCTATGGGCAGCGCTCTGTACCCGTTTCTGTGGGAAGATCTAGAAGGATCAGGACAGATCTGCCCCCAAGTGGCTCACAGTAGCACAGGGCAGAGCCCACAGAAATCTTTCCTATAAAGCTGAAAGTAACAAAGATATCAACTGTGAATAGTATTTGCAGCATGGAAGACTTCTTCAAAGAGGTAGTCTTTGGATTGAACAGCGAAAGGATCAGTAGGAACTGGACCTATAGGGGTGGAGGAGGGAATACTAAACAAAGGAAATGGTGTGGAAGAAAGGCAGTGAGGTGAGAAAACTCCCCAACGTGTGCACAGCCTGAAGCAGTTCAGGTTGGCTAAATCACTAGGCACCTGGAGGGAAGTCATACAGAAAAAGGTTGGAAAGGTAGTTAACAGGTCGTGGGTATTTGTGGCTAGTACTGTGATCATGCTATGTTATTAATCAACATAGAAATATGTTCTCTCCCCTATTAAATGCTGGATTAAGCCTCTATGCTGGGGGAAGGAAGAAAGGAGAATGGAGGGGAGTATAAAGAGTAAACATCATGGTCCCTGCCCTCAAGGAATTTAATGGAAGAGAGAGATACACGGCGATCCTTATAGCGTTACCAAAAATGTGGTCCCATTCTCCAATATGGGTCTCTGAACAGTTGTCAGAATACAATGCCTCCAAATACTAAAACCCAATTTTCTAAAATGAATTCATCTGTCTCCAATAGACGAACACCATATGACATTTCTTCTGTGTATTTTGTTAGCAAAATCCCATTTTCTCTCTCTCCTTCTTTCTTTTCTTTCTCCTTTCTTTCTTTCTCTTTCCCATGCCTTTGGGTGCCAGACATATAACACACTGTGAAAAGCAAATTAGTAGGTGTAAAAGAATAAAAATAATAGGGGCTTTGGTGAACTAAAGACCCTATTTTAAGACTTATTTTTAAACTTCTCTTTTTGAGATAAGTGTTGATTCAGATGCACTTATGAGAAAGAATACCAGGATCCTGTGCATCCTTTACCCACTTTCCCACAAAGGTGGCATCATGCAAAACTATAGTACAATATCACACCCAGAACATTGACTTGGATAAAGTCAGGATACAGAACACTTCCATTGCTACAAGGATCCCTGGTGTTGCCATATTATAGTCACACCCACTTCCCTGCTTCCAGTCCCTCCTTAATTGATGGCAACCCCTAAATTGTTCTTCATTTCTATAATTTTGTAATGTCACAAATGTTATAGAAATAGAATCACAGTATGTAAACTTTTAGGACTGGTTCTTTTTCACTGGACGTTATTTCCTGGAGGTTCAGCCAGGTTGTTGCATTTATTGATATTTTGTTTCTTTTTATTGCTGAGTAGTAGTCCATGGTACCGATGAACCACAATTTGTTTAATCATTCACTCATTTAAAGACATCTGGATTTTTTCAAAATTCTGGCTATTATGAATAAAGCTGCTGTGAACATTTGTATACAGGTTTTGTACAAACATAAGTTTTCATTTCTCTGGAATAAATGCCCATTTATTTTTCTGGAATGCAATTGCTGTGTCATATAGGAAAGAAAACCCAGACCTTCCTAGCGTCAATCCTATGCTCTTTTCCTCTTTGTTACCCTTTTTCTTCCCACCCTAGATGATTGGACTCTCTTTGATGTTATCGTAAGCACTTTAGCTTATTCACTAAGCATTTCCTGAACACCTACTACATTGTACGTATCCTGGCTGGCTTGAGACAGTAAAATAAGTCATGTCTTTATTGTATCCTTGAAGAACTCACTTTGTATCTGGTGGTAGTCAGAGAGGCAGATAGAAAAATCTCTCCAAAGAACTGATAATAATATAGGTACATGGTAAGATTTTAAAGAAACTTTCAATCCCGTTTTCTGGAGAGGCTCTACCATTTTACATTCCCACAAGCAATGTATGAGTGATTCAGTTTCTCTGTATTCTTTCCAGCATTTGATGTTCTCACCATTTTTATTTTAGCTATTCTGATAGGTATGTAGTAAGATCTCATTGTCGTTTGAATTTGCATTTCCATAATGGCTGATGATGTTAATTAAGCATCTTTCCATGTGCTTCTTTATCATCTGTATACCCTCTTTGGAGAAATGTCTCTTTATGTCTTTTGCTCATTTTCTCGTTGGGTTGTTTGGGGGTTTGTTTTGTCTTTACCATTGATTTTTTAGGTTTTTTTAATATATTCTAGATACTAGCTATTTGTCAGAAAGGTAGTTTGCAAATATTTTCAGACAATTTTTAGCTTGTCTTTTTATCAGAGTTTTTCACAGAGCATAAATTTTTAATTTTGATGAAGCGCCATTTATCCATTTTATCTTTCATGAATTGTGCTTTTGGTGTCAAGTCCAAGAACCTCTCAACTACCCCTGGTTCTCAGAGATTTTCTCCTTTATTTTTTCTAAAAGTTTTAAAGGTTTATATTTCACATTTAAGTCCATTTGAGTTAATTTCTGTATAAGGTATGAGACAGGTTGAGATTCTGGGTTTTTTGTAGTTCTTTTGTTTCACTTTGTTTTTTGCCTGTGGATGTCTACTTGCTCCAGCACCATTTGTTGACAAGGCTGTCTTTTCTTCATTGAATTGTTTTTGCAACTTTGTCAATAGTTAGTTGGAAATATTTATGTGGGTCTATTTCTGGGTTTTCTATTCTATTCCAGTGATCTATGACCTAGCCTCTGCTAATGCCACACTGTCTTGATTGCTGTAACTATACAATAAACCTTGAAATTGGGTAGACTGACTCCCCCCACTATATTTGTCTTTTCAAAATTGTTTTAGCTATTCTAGTCCCTTTGCCTTTCCATATAAATTCGAGAACAATTTTTTATACATCTACAAAAAAATCTTGCTGGGATTATGAAATGCATTAAAACTGCATGTCAATTTGGGGAAAATTGACATCTTTACTATGGAAGGTATTCCAGTCCATGAACAAGGACTATCTCTCCACTTATTTAGACATTCTTTGATTGCTTTCATCAGTTTTATACTTTGCAGCCTGTAAGTCCCGTTCATGTTTTGTTAGATACACACCTAAGTATTTTTTAGCAATTGTAAAAGGTATTATACTTTCAATTTTAGTATCCACATGTTAGTTGGAACTTTATTAAAATATAATTGATTTTCTTATTATACTTTAAGTTCTGGGATACATGTGCAGAACGTGCAGGTTTGTTACATAGGTATAAACGTGCCGTGGTGGTTTGCTTCACTCATCAACCCATCATCTACATTAGGTATTTCTCCTAATGCTATCCCTCCCTGACATTTCTCCTAATGCTACCCCCGACAGGCCCCAGTGTGTGGTTCCCCTCCCTGTGCCCATATGTTCTCATTGTTCAACTCCCATTTATGAGTGAGAACATGAGGTGTTTGGTTTTCTGCTCCTGTGTTAGTTTGCTGAGAATGATTTCCAGCTTCATCCATGTCCCTGCAAAGGACATGAACTCATCCGTTTTTATGGCTGCAGAGTACTCCATGGTGTATATGTGCCACATTTTCTTTATCCAGTCTACCATTGATGGGCACTTGGGTTGGTTCCAAGTCTTTGCTATTATGAAAAATGCTGCAATAAACATATGTGTGCATGTGTCTTTATAGAAGAATGATTTATAATCCTTTAGGTATATACCCAGCAATGGGATTGCTGTGTCAAATGGTATTTCTAGTTCTAGATCCTTGAGGAATCACCAGAGTCTTCCACAATGGTTAAACTAATTTACACTCCCAACAGTATAAAAATGTTCCTATTTCTCCACATTCTCTCCAGCATCCATTGTTTCTGACTTTTTAATGATCGCCATGCTAACTGGCATGAGATGGTATCTCACTGTGATTTTGATTTGCATTTCTCTAATGACCAGTGATAATGAGCTTTTTTTCATATGTTTGTTGGATGCATACATGTCTTCTGTATCCTACAACCTTGCTAAACTTAGGTCTAGTTTTTTGGTAGACCTTCCTTTGGATTCTTCATAAACAATCACATCTGCAAGGGTACAGCATTATTTCTTCTTTTCCAATCTGTGTGCCTTTTAATTCTTTTTCTCACTTTACTGTACCAGCCAGAACTTGCAG
Source organism: Gorilla gorilla gorilla (assembly GCF_029281585.2). Taxonomy (NCBI): domain Eukaryota; kingdom Metazoa; phylum Chordata; class Mammalia; order Primates; family Hominidae; genus Gorilla; species Gorilla gorilla. The sequence continues at coordinate 101,336,586 of NC_073231.2, read as the reverse complement.
CACTCTGTCAAGTATGAGTGACAGGGAATCCTTGCCTCATTCCTGATCTGAGGGGAAAAGTATTCAATCTTCTGCCACTAAGTATAATGTCAGCTGCAGATTTTTATAGATGCTTTTATCAAGTAGAGAAAGTTTCCCTCGCTTCCTATTTTTCTGGATGTTCTTATCATGAATAGATCTTTTGATGTTTGTACATTGTGCCTGCCAAACCAAATCTATCTGCGTATTATTTTCGGTCTCCAGACTAGTAGCTTACAACCTTGCAATCAGTTTGTCCACATCTTCATTGTTCCCAACCATTCAAAAGCAAGAGGAAAAGATGAAGTGAACAAAGCTATTGACCGCAGAAGAGGCCAAGGTTATTTTCATTATCCTTCCTAAATCACCATGTGGTTTTGTCCTCCATGTTTGAGAGCTTCACCCAGTTCAAAGTACCTTTTATATTCAAATAGCAGCATGTCCCCTTCTAAGAAAGTCATTTTCTTCATGACTTCCCTTCAAAGACACTGACTTACTCGTTAGTTTAGTTTTGTATAAGGGATCAAGGAGAAAGAAAATATCCTTGATCACCTCTCAACATTGGATTTACCCATCACTTCAGTGAGCCCTGCTACCCAGCCATACAAAATTCAATCTTTCCCATTACAGCATGTAATTATAATAAAGTCTTTCTGAACTACACTTTGACCTCTGTATTCTGAAGTAAGCAATCTTTGTCAATTTATCCTAACTGCTTTCAAAAAAACGTTCTGTCCTAAGTGGTGCAGATTGAGTAATTCTTCTGATCTCACAGGGCCATGGGCCTTCTTAATGCCATGTCCATTTCAGTTGGATTAACTCTGAATGAAGGAGAGTTCTGCTTTGGATACTTGGCAATGTAACCATAAACAAAAGACTAATCTTTCAATAATACAAGTTTAAGAAAACAAGAGGTGACTGGAACTCTGTCGTAATGAAATTACCCATGCATGGCAGTTTCAGGAAGGGTTTTGTTTTGTTTTGTTTTGTTTCTTCTGGGAGCGTCAGGAGAGCCCCACACTGCCTCTACCCAATGAAAGTAATTGAGTGAATGATTTCACTTGTTTCTTCTTTGGGCTGAATTAGGTCGTTGCCATCTGTGGACTGTGCTAAATACCATAGGGGAAGGAGGCTGTTTTCTCATGTCATTTATGTAACGGCTGTGTTGTCACTTGCCACCTTTGAGCAAAATCAATATGTAGCAGGAGTTCAGCCAGGTTTCCTACAGTTGAAATAAAGTAGGGAATTGGGGCAATTGTTCAGTTAAAATGAGCACATTTTAAAAAGCAACACTCGCCTTCGAATTACTCAAATGCTTCAGGGAACATTTCTAATTGTTCTGGCTTCACACTTTGTTTCAGCTATTGATGTCTGGCCACAAGCACATGCAAGTGGGTGAGGAATTTTTAGGGTGATACATTCTCTTCAAATATTGGAAGGGTAGTCAGGAATAAGGACTGGACTTTTCTGCATGAAACTGAAAGAACTAGGAGGACACTGGGTAGGATCTACTGAGTCAAGTTTAAGCTCAGTTGAAAGAGAAGCTCCAATTTTCTGATGATAAGATGGGCTTTCCTGGGAAGTACTGAAGTCTGTAGCTGGAAGCATTCAAGAGAAGGATTCAATCAGTGTTTCTCAAACTATGGCTCACAACTCACTAAAGGGTTATCAAGTGAATTTACAGGGTTGTAACCAGTATTTTTTAAAATGAAAATGGAATGAAATTAAATAGAAGAGAAAAGAATAAAAGGTATCAGAGAGCATTACAATATATATCAATATTGTTTTGTGAACTTTCTTTTTAATTTGTGTGTGTGTTTACTAGGTTACAATGCAAAATGCATTTTTAGTATGGGCTACAGTCTAAAAAGTTTTTCTAACTAGATTATACATCTAGTTGAGGGGAAACACAAGTATTGAGTGGGACTGATTGAACTAAATGACTATTAAGACCCAACTCAAAAAGGCAAATAATCATAATGTTAAAAGGATCACAATCTCCATAAGCTAAAATGAAATCAGTTTGCCAAAAATATGGAACTATTCCCAATCCTGGACCTGGAAAAAAATTTTCCTGGGCTCTTTTAAATACCTTCTTACAATGCACACAATGACAAGTTTCATAGGGATGTTTTAATGATATCCCAATATATAAGCTCATGGCATCACACCAAAGCAAAGGTCAGAAATCAGGTCTATGGAAAGCCAAGATGCAGTCCAGGGCAAGTCTTTCAAATGATCTGGTCTATCAATGGGCAGATACAAGCTTGAAGGTGCTCATCTCCTTCATAGTTAAGGCCATATCATCCGCAGAAAACAGGCTAAGTAACCAGCAGATCATGTTAAAGAACAAACAATGGCCATCTTTCTATCTATCATAGAAAATTCTAAATGCCTTCCCCTTTAGAACTTTGAGCATTTATCCAATTATATTATTATCAGTTCTTTGGAGAGATTTTTCTATCTCCCTGTCTGACTACCACCAGATACAAAGTGAGTTCTTCAAGGATAAAATAGAGACATGACTTATTTTACTCTCTCAAGCCAGCAGGATACATACAATGTAGTAGGTGTTCAGAAGATGCTTAGCAAATAAGCTAAAGTGCTTACAATAACATCAAAGAGAGTCCAACCATCTGGGGTGGGAAGAAAAAGGGTAACAAAGAGGAAAACAGCATAGGATTGATGTTAGGAAGGTCTGGGTTCAGCCAAGGCAAGAGATTTCTCTGGTAATTCAAGAAGGGAAAGCTCAACTTAGATAAAGAATAAAATCATTTTGTTTCCACATCTTCTTCTCTGAGATTTCAATAGAAACATCAAGGAGACATGAAAGCCCAAGAACCTCCTACCTCATCTAGATTTTGTATTATTCTATGTACTTGTAAACATATTTATATACTGTAGAAATTTCCGTTGCTCTGAAACTAATATCAGAATAAACTTCCATACAGATAATTCAGGAGAAATTTAGGGAGGAAGAGACATGGAGAGAAAGGACAGAGTAGAGAGGGACTTCGTATATGGAGGAAGGCTGAAAGCCCCGGCCTCAAGATGGTGGCAGGAAAGGCTGTACCACTCCAGCAGGAGGAAGAGTATTTCTCGTTTCTGTAAGCCAGCCAGCTCTCTGTGTCCCTTTAAGGCATCAAAACCAAGTGTGTTCCAATGAGGGAGTGGTGTCTAGTCATTAGAAAAAAGGACTCAGAGCCAGATTTTTGACTTTTTCATTCTTGGCTGTGCCTCACAACCTCACTGTCGCGTTGGCAAACTTTTTCTCTCAACATCTTGAGGCCTCTCTTGACACATCTGTGAAATGTATATGAGTGCTGGGGCATGTGATGGGTGGATGACATCAAACTGTAGTCAGGAGCTGCAGTTCCAGTGGAGAAATGGTGGAAGCATCAATAAGCATCATATTCCATTGAAGAGCCCAGGCTCTATCCTATCAAGGGGTGAGTGTTTGAAAACCACAGAAGAGGCAGTTAGGAGCCAAGTAGTATATACTGTGTTGCAAAATAAAACAGCACTATACAAACCTGTATAGTAGAGCTCTAGACAAGATACAAAACCAGATTAACATAAAAATGCAAAACCTACACAGGACACATAAAGACACGAGTGTTTCAGATTCCTGGATGGCCACCTCTAATTGTCATGTTTCTGTCTTTTGGAGCCATCTGGAATTTTAAATTTTAAAGTTAGAAAGACGCTTAGAGATCGTAAAGTCCAGCCTTTTTGTCAAAATAGCAATCTTCCTCCACAACCTCCATGCAGGGAACCATTCCACTTTTGTGGGGACGTTCCCAGTGTCAGAGAGCTCACCATGTCTCAAGGAAGCCCCATCACTGGATGGCCAACTGTCCCAGTTTGCCTGGGACTTATGGGTTTTTTGCAGATGCAGGATTTTTCATTACTAAAACAGAGTTGCCAGCAAACCAGGAAGGTTGATCGCCTTAATTAAGAAATATTAGAAATGCACCTCCCAGAAGGTACAAAAGGATACTTACTCCCATCAGACAAGTATCTTCCTGGCAATATGTCCTTTTGGGAAGCATTGTCTCTCAGATCGAAGCATTGGAGGAAACTGTGGGGCTGTCTCTTAACATGATGGGCTCTTCCCTGATTACATTTCTTAAGATAATTATTTTATTTGACCTACTTGGGGGTATAACTGCTTTAGTGTTCTTGGGGAAAAGCATAAAGGATTTCCCGTGTTAACCAATGACGATCACATGGGAATACCGTGTCCTATAGACAATGATGTGTCCCTCACACAAAACACTTGTAACACAGATTAGCAGTAAAACAATCAGTCCAGAGAAATCAAACAAGGAGAAATAGATAAAAAGGCCTTGGTCTGTCTTTGAAATTGCATTCTCAAATCAGAAAATTCCAGGTGAGCAATTTAATCTTCAAAAAGTATTAAATCTTCCTACAAGGAATGGACATAGCATCCATGGAAGTGCTCCATGCTGTCTGAGGGAATTCTAACCCCATTACATTTGTTCACTGAGACTTTTTGTATACATTTATCATGTACAACATGACATTTTAAATTATATATGTGTGTGTGTATATATATATATATATATATATATATATACACACAGAGAGAGAGATGCGAACACTTTACATCTACTCTCTTAGCCTTTTTCAAGGATACAATATATTCTTGTTATTAATAGTATAATAGTTATTAACTATAGTCAACATGTTGTACAGCAGATCTCTTAAACTTATTCCTGCCCTCTAACTGAAATTTTGTATCCTTTGACCAACATCTTCCCCTCACGCAGCCATCCCAGGCCTTAGTGACCACCATTCCCCTCCCACTTCCATGAGATCAACTTTTATAGATTCCACACGAGTGAGATCATGTGGTACGTGCCTCTCCATGCCTGGTGAATTTTACTTAAAATAATGTCTTCCAAGTTCATCCATGTCATTGCAAATTACATTGTTCAGGGAGATTTGTTCCTTCAGAGTCCAGGACTCCCATGGCTGGGTCCTGAGAATTAGAGAGGCAAGGTGGTGGAGTTCAGCCTAGGGAGCTGGTCTTCTTGGGAGTGGATGTTGAGCACAGAGAGATTCTGCAAGAATTCTTATTCTGTAAGATACAGAATGAGAGCAATACTAAACATGAAAGGAGGAATATAAGAAAACAAGGGACTTCATGTTTGGGGACCTTGCACTCTACAAGCAGAGAAGTCATAAAACCATATATATGAGCCATTTAGCAATTCATTAAATAGTTATAGAGTCAAGGTTCCAGAGTGAACAATATCTTTTTTTTTTCCCTAAGGGTAGGAGGAATCTCAGCTCCTGGTTTCTCACCTAAAAAACTAATGGAGGAGAGAAGATAAAAGTATGCACGGATTCATACACAAAGATGCCCTAATGCCTTCTCTAACTCGCAGGCAGTTTTGGTGTGAGAATGCAAGCACTTCCTCTAAGCCATCAGGGTGCAGCTTCTCCCTTAGCAACTCATTTTCTCACAGGGTGAGACTAAGAAAACCACAGAGTATGGATTTTGTTTAATCCTAAATTTTATCTGCAAATACAAATTGGCCATCTAGCAGCAACTGGCTTGCATGGGCTCCATTTGCAATAAAGATGAAGTTCAAAAGGTTAATCAAGTTATTAACATTTTAAAAGAAGGGAAATTTTCTTTCCCAGATGGCTTAACAGGTGACTCCTATAAATTACACAGTACATTACAGCAGGCATCCGCTAGCCCAGTTATAGTAGAGAGTCTGTCAACATTTCCATTATAAAGCCCTATTTTCAGAGTTTATAACTCAGCCGTAAAACTCTGCTCCAAGCTGGGCCTTGGCTTTCTAGTCAAATTCTCAACTCAGCAACAAACCCTTTTTTTTTTTTTAATTCCTTCTCCTTCTCCTCTTCCTCCTCCTTTTCCTCCCCTTTGCCTTTCTCCTTTTTCTTCTCGATTAAAAAAAAATTCAAATTGTTCTAGTTTGCCTAAGTTACACAAGGACTTCCATGCAGAGAAATCTTTCAGCCACTTTATATTCAAGCACATTTTTTTCAATGCTCAGGTATTGAGATTTTTTTCAGGAACTATTAGGAATCAAGATGTTTCTAATAAGGCCTGTGTTATAGTCCTTCAAATCATAATGAAGATGTATAAGCCACTAGTATTTGATAGTGGGGGTGGGAGTTTTCAGAAGAGGGGATTTTATCAGAGAAATATTTCACCTTGTTTCTAGAATTCTAAATATCTATTTCTAATCCTGTTCCCTAAAGGTAAAAGCAATGCATATATCCCATTATTTTATCAATGTGTGCATGGGCCCTTGCAGAACATAGCATCAGCACAGTAACTTCCAGATGTGTGTGTGTGTGTGTGTGTGTGTGTGTGTGTGTGTGTGTGTGTGTGTGTACAGGCCACCAAGGTGGAGAGAGAAACAAACAAAATATGAAGTGACAAGGAAGGTGCACAAGTGACGAGCGGAGATCTGCCGTTCCAAGTTTGGCTGGTCACAGCCTGGGGAGTTTTTATGGCCTATTCAAGGCTGTGGTGCAGACTAAACAAGGTTTCCTTTACTTTCACCATGACATCCTCGAAGACCAGGCCAGAGGGTGGGGAAGACTGACACATACAGCCAACTCTGCTTAAACCAGAGACTGTTGCTTTGCATGAAAACTCTGCTGCCGACCTTGGAGCCTAACCTCCAGGGCCTCTCCAAAACCCTATCTCAGACAGAAAGTTAAGCCACATGGGCAACTTCTCTGCTAATGCAGGGGAAAGAGAGTTCCAGGAATGGGGTTGAAACACTCTCTCACATGGGGCAAGTAAAAAGAGAGCAGGGCACAGTGGTACTTGGACAATTTTCCCAAGACCCAGGCCAAGAAGAAGGAATCTGAAAATGCTCAGAGGGATGGTGGTCTTTCTCATGATATATCTATCAGCGTTTATTTTGATGCCAACTCAGCAGGTCCTAATGTTAGGCATCACCTCCCACCTAGAAAGGGAGATGTCCCAGGGACAAAGGGTAACTAATCCCCCATTTTACTCACAGAAAGACCTATCAGCCTCCTCTTGCATCAAAACAGGAGACTGCAGCTCTTGGGTTCTTTGGGGGATGGCATTTTGGCTTAAGAAATACTCTAATGGAAGGTGCTATGATTTGCCTGCTGAGCTTACCACAGGCAAATCTGCTGAAGAACCGCATTTACACATCCCATTCTCCCAGCCAATTGCCTTTTCCTACGCTTTTCATAGTTTTTTATTAACATACTTGCTCATTAACAAAGGCATTTGACTTGGAGGAAAACTGTGCCCTTGACAGCTCATCTCTTCCTCCTCTTGAGTCCTGTAGTCACATCATAACATTTGAATTTGTGATACACATCGTCATCATTTCCATAGCAATAGAAACAGTGGCCGTTGTGAAAACAGGATTTGCGATTCAATGAAAGAAAAGAATTGGAAAAAAGAGAACAGCTGGTTCTGCTTCCTGCCATAGACAGGTACACAGCTAAGCAGACCAAGGACTCTTTTCAATCAGCCCACTCCACTCACATGAATAACATGCCTCTCCTTGCTGTTTTGTAACTAAATAGATGACTGTCTCACTCCTGGACAAACTAGCCAAGAGCTTCAGATGGCAGGCACTGCATCTTTTCCATCATTTTCCCTCTAGCATTTTACCCAATGTTTGAGAATAGTGGATACTTACGTTAGTTGGTAGAGTGATGAAGATGTCATACATTGAGCCTATAATCAGCTTTACAGCCAAGATTTCATCTTGATATGTGTAAGTAAAGTATCTTCTGTTATATCTATTGAAACTTCTTTCTCTAGGTGAAAGATGTAGATTGGGCCAGGCGCAGTGGCTCATGCCTGTAATCCCAGCACTTTGGGAGGCCGAGGCGGGCAGATCACGAGGTCAGGAGATCGAGACCATGGTGAAACCCTGTCTCTACTAAAAATACAAAAAATTAGCCAGGCGCAGTGGCGGGCACCTGTAGTCCCAGCTACTGGGGAGGCTGAGGCAGGAGAATGGCGAGAACCCGGGAGGTGGAGCTTGCAGTGAGCAGAGATCACACCACTGCACTCCAGCCTGGGCGACAGAGCGAGACTCCGTCTTGGAAAAAAAAAAAAAAAAAAGAAAGATGTAGACTGATCAAGGATATCCATAAAACGATTATTCATTCTAATGCCTAAGTTCATACTGATTCACTACCTAACACTTTTATTGCCCTGCTTAAAAGTAGACAAACTCATCTTTATCACAATGCTCTTGTTGCTACAACATCCGTGATAAGTGGTAGGTGAAGAATAACCCCCATAGGTTCTTAGTTAGAATCCACTCCTGATACAAAAGACAGATTAACAAGTGAAAAGCAAACAGAAGTTTCTTAATGTGTATACATATATATACATTTTTTTTTCTTTTACCTAAGTTCTAGGATACATGTGTAGAACTTGCAGGTTTGTTACATAGGTTTGTTACATGTGCCGTGGTGGTTTGCTGTATATTTCATATATACATGGGAGACACCCAGAGAATGGGTAGTTCTCAAAGAGGTGGCTTTGAATTCCAGCTTATATAGCATCTTCAACACAGAACAGTACATTTTTAGAGAGGTGGCAAGACAAAGGAAGAGGACTTTGAGTCTCTACAGGTGGCAGCTTGGGAAAAGGCAAATAACTGGCAGATAAGGCTAGTTAGTAAAGCTTGTTAATGTAGTTTCTTCTGATGCCATCGCAAGGCTAATAGGGGTCCAAAGCTGATTTCAGTGGTTAACCTTTGTTCTCTCTGGCAGAGAGAGAGGCAGGATACCCCTTTTGCTATTTATTTATATGTTTTATTTTATTTTTAAAATTGACAACTAATAATGGTATGAGATACCGTTCTTTTTTGTAAATCCATGCCCTGCATTTAGGCAAACAGAGGGAGACCAGAGAGCTGTTCTGTGTCTGCTTCTTCTAAATTGTCTTCAGCTCAACAATCCTTTATATTTTGGGGCAGCATATTCTGGTCTCTCACATACTCTATTTCTCTTTTACATTTTACAATTCAATTGTAACTTGAAGCACTCAATGAGGATTCTGGAAACCTCTATCTAGCCCTGCTATCACTAGCTGAAGGACCCTTGCCAAGATGAGGAACTCTCTATTCTCTCAGTCCCCTCATCTGTAAGATCCCTGCCTATGTCACAAGGTTCATTGTGGGGAGAAAGTAATATATGTGAAAGCTTCTGAAATTCTTAATTGTACACAAGAGGCAAGTATGAGTGTTATTAAAATTATTCAGGTAAGGATGTATCCAGTGCTGAACACAGTGGATTGCTTACTAACCCAGACAGAGGTGGTCATGACAATTTCCTTTCACAACATTACATTTGTCCATGAAAATCAGAGCTGAACAAGCACAAATTTATAGCTGGGGAGCACGTTGGGGGGTATGGAGTGGGGAGAGGTGTGGGGGAAAGGGTGTGTAGAAAATTACTAAAAGAAGATATCACGGGTAGTAGGAGTTCTTGCTACACTGACCTAACAGGATTCTTGCTGAAGGGAGGCCTAGGTAATCAGATACGGAAAGTAGGGGAATGGGGAATTTGACCCGGGTATCAAGAATGATCAGATATCAAGGTTGGGGAGATTCTCACTAAACTGACTTCACAGGATTCTTGCTATGGAGGCCCACCAAGAATGATAGCCAATGCCAAGGCCTAGTCAAAGAAGAGGGTTGAGAGGACATTTTGAGCATTGTAAGCAAGATGAATTTTAAAGGAATTCCATTTTCCATCTCTTTGTAAATGGAACATGTAAATATGTAGGTTCTAATTCATGGACTGCAAAGTTGTCCTTTCGAAATTAACTATTCTTAAAGCAAAAGCTACCTGGAATACATTTTTAATCCCTAGAGGTAACATGCTATTTTCCTGTGATTAATTTCTTTTTTCATTATTTTACTGTCTTATTATTTCCTCCAACCCCACCAACTTCAGTAAGAATAACAATTGACCAGATACAAATGAAATTTTTATTATCTCACCCCAATATTTAATGGCAAAATCCCATGTTAACCTAGAGTCTTCATTATCGGACTGTAGCCTCTGGGTTTTATATATTCTCCAGCCTGTTGTCCAAGAGCCCTGGAGCCAGCCATTCATCAGCCTGATAGAAGCACACACATTGGCAATCACCCTTCTGGCCAAACAAGCACACCTGTTAACAAGCACACCTGTTAACACCACTTTCAAATATTTTGACCTGAGAGCCCTGTGAAGCTTCTCCAGCACCACTCTGCCGCTTCCATCAAAGAGGCATCATTTTTCTTCTCGTTCCACTGAATGGAAGTTAGATTATGAAAAATCCGTTTTCTCCGTCCTCCTCTTTGACCTTACATATCCCAAATCATCTCGTACCTTTTCTAATCAGCCTCCTTCCTGCTTTAGCCTTCCTCTCATTTCCCTTCATAAGTGGACAATTCCTGGCTTCATTTTCACTTCATGTTTGCCTCTCATGTTTTTCATGAGATCTAAAGTTCTGCATTTTGCTGTACCTTCCTCCCCTCCCCCACAGAGTTCGACTGGATCAACCACAGTGGGAACAGCAATGAGGCCCCGCTATGGGCTGTAGGTGGGATGTATTTGGTCTTTAATCTTGACAACAATTCTATTGGGCAGGGTAATTACTATCATCTTCATTTTACAAAGGAAGAAACTGGAAGCCCAGAGTCTGTAAGTTAATTGATCAAGGCCACACAGCTGGACAGATTAGGGAACTTACTTCCTGATTCCAACTTCTGCACTCTTTCTGCTAAGCTAGTGAGATTTGCTGTCTCACTCTTCTATGTCCCCATTGCCATTCTTCTTACCATGTTTCCTTTCTCTCAATTCTTCATCACCTTTACATCAACGATTCAACTGTTCAACCCATGAACTTCTGTTTTTGTCCTGTCTTTACCCTTTACTGCACCGCTCCCCAATCCCTTTTATTTCCTTCCATAGAATTGATGTGGTCCCAAAGATTTACTCTTCTTTGAGAAATAACTGGACAAATAAAATAAAATCTGGGGCAAACAGAGAACAGATCCAGCTTCTGGGAGGCCTGAGGCTTAAAAGTTTTGTAAGATATTGCATTAGTCCATTTTCACACTGTGTATTAAGACATACCTGAGACTGGGTAATTTATACAGGAAAAACAGTTTAATGGACTTACAGTTCCACATGGCTGGGGAAGCCTCACAAGAATGGCAGAAGGCAAGGAGGAGCAAGCCACATCTTATATGGATGGCAGCAGGCAAAGAGAGAGCTTGTGCAGGGAAACTCCCATTTTTAAAACCATCAGATCTTGTGAGATGTATTAACTATCATGAGAACAGCACAGGAAAGACCTGCCCCCACGATTGAATTACTTCCCACCAGGTTCCTCCCATGATATGTGGGAATTGTGGGAGTTACAATTCAAGATGAGATTTGGGTAGGGAAACAGCCAAACCATATCAGGTATCATTAAGAGAAATAATGCAAAATTGCTACCATAATTTTAGGCAGAAATATAAGTATTAACTTAGAATGAGAAAACAGATTATAACAAATTACAAACTTAAAAAGCTAACAAAGCCATAATCACAAAATCCAGAGAGTCAAAATAATATTTTTATTAATTAAATAGCTGACATATCTGTATGCCTTCTATATTACTTTTTTGCTATTGTTTCTGATTGCCTCTTCATATCACAAAATATTGTAATATTTTCTATGGAGAAACTGTCTTTAAAAAAATTAGTTTTCCTCTAGCATAACTGCTCAAAATTTATTTGATATACTTGATATCTTAGAAAAGTTTATTTCAGGTTCATTACTACTAATGGTAATGTCATGCTAAGATGCCATTCAATACATTAGGATGCATAAAACATACAATGTCACATGAATATATTATCTATTTATAGTAAAACTATAGTTTCTGCCCCACAAATATTAAAATTCTGATAAATTCTGTTTTATGCAGTTCCTATAAATAGAAATAAAAGACCATATGATGCATTTACAAATGCATGTGCTGCATTAGAGAAGATAATTTCATCAGGGGAGAGAAACATTTTGCTTATGCATTGATGATAATTAAGTCTATTTCTTACAATCTTGCACACTAAGCGTTTTTAAGAATTTTCCACAGATCGCTTCTGGCTGCCTACACTTCAAACTGTGTTTCTCCTCCATACCACTTGCTTCTCATGCCAAGCACTGCTCTGTACCATGACTTCCCATCTTGCAACTCCATGTTCAAACACTCAGGGAGTCATTTCAGTGATCAGCAGGTATATTCCTATATTATTCCTACATGAAACAGCTAGAAAACTGTTCATGAGACTACAAACTAAATATGTCTTGCAAAAACCAAGCCAAGTGAACCCCAACTGAACTCTTACTTAGCTGTATCCCCAAAATATCCAAAGCACTTCATTGCCATCTGACATGAGCAGAATGACAGAGGAAAGTTCAAAGTGGAGACAGTCTTATCAAATGCAATATCCTTGCATATTTTACGAAGACTATGATCATATAAATCCATTTATAGAATCCCTGCATGAGCCTTAAAGGGGATCTGTGCAAGCAAGAGAGGCTCTGAAATACAAGTTTCATATCCTTCAGGGTAAATCTGCCTCTGATAGTTAGCCATGAAACCAGCTTTCCTGAATACTTTTCAAGGCACAGTAGAATGAAAGTTACATCAAACAAAAACAAAAGGATGGTTATCTAACAAAATAAATGTTTTAATAGGAATAAATCTCGTAGACAAAGTCACTAAATCCAATGGTCTCCAGGGTCTTTGATTGTAGGTATTTTTTTGTTTGTTTTTTGTTGTTGTTTTTGGTTTTCATGCACAGATAAACACCTGCATGTAGTAATTGCTCAATGTGAGTTTTATAAATGAATTAATGAATGAACACATGAATGAATGAATGCCATTAAAACCCAGTGTTTATTGCCATTTCCTGAAGAGATCTAAATAGAAAGCCCATTTATTAGCCGACTGAACAGTCAGTGTGTATTGATTGTGGGTCAGCAGAGAGTCCTACCTGTCTCTGTGCTTCTATAATGGTCGAAGTGTGACTCAAGATTTCATAAACTGACTCCCAAGGACTGAGATAATGATCATGTGCCCTAAAAGGAAGATAATATAAACATATCACAATAACCTGTGAACATTTATAGTAAGAACAACCTTCCAAAGCTTATCAAATTAAATACATTATTCCTTTTCTGTTTCTAATATTGGGAATAAAGCTTTGACCTTAAGCCTCCCCTGAAAAGAAGAAAAAAATAAAAACACAACAACCAGCATTTGTAAATGTAGCCATGATAAGTAAAACAGAGCGTGAGGTGGGGAAGATAGAAAGCCATATTCATGATCCTTGAAATTGCAGTGTCTGCCCCACACCTGTCAAAGAAGTTGTAATTCAAATGATGATGTTTTTAAACAGAGATTGTTGTCTGACAGTGAACAACGGTCTCTTTCCAAATAAAAATGTTTTTAAACACTCCTGGATGTGAATCCAATATGGAAATGGATTTGAAATAAACATTAAACATTTTGCCATCTGTTGCCCTGCTGAGTCACTGAAGAATATCCTCCCCAAATGTTCATATTTTCAGACGAATTGGTCCATGGCTGCCAGGCACGAAGAAGAAAGAAAATCTGAAACTCAGTGATTCCACTAAGTTGTAAAAGATGCACTACAGAGACATTGCTATTTGAAGATGAAGTTGTGGATTAACAGTGGAGTCAAACCAGGGAAAACATTCCTAGGTTGTCAGAACATCTTATCCAACAATTCATCACAATCAGCACATTCCAGTAACTTTGATTAATTTAATGCCTAATTTTTTTATCTCAAAATTTCTACCAAAATACATTTACTTTACATTTCTAATCTTTAGAGAGCATTGTTTTTTAATGAGCTTTAGAAATTTGAGGAAGAATTGGAAAAGCAATGGAAGAAAAAGATAAAAGGGATAGAAGGAGAGACAAGTAGGGTAAATGATAGATGAGTGAGATTTCCAAAATAGCAGCAAGAAAGGGGAGGAGAAGACTTTAAAATAGTCAAAGAATCCTAGTACCGTTCCTCACATTGCAGGCATGCCTTTCCTCTGAGGAGTGTAGAACAAGCTAAGGAAGTTAGCTCCGGTCTCCTTGAGACTCAGAGGAATGGCACAAAGTTGGTCTCCCCACTGCCTGCTCTCCCCTCTGACTACCTCCAGAGTTATATCCAGCACTAATTCTCCCATGTTTAAAGGCTCAGCCTGAGTCGTGAGACCGCAGTCCCAATCACAGGACCACCTTCATGCTACTTTCATAGCCTTAATGTCATTCTGGATCAACTGCACGTTAGCCTCAGCATATAGGGGATGATGGAAACAAGAAATAGAGGCAGACGCAAGGGAATAATTGAAGGAACGTTTCTTAAGAGGACTGAGGAAATTTCTCTGGCTGATAACATTTATCCTAATAAAAATCCCAGCAGAATGCTTTAGAAACCAACAAGCTGGCTAAAATACATTTTTAAAAAATTATATAAAAAAGCAGAGGACCTAGTACAACCAAAATAATTTTGAAAAAGAACAAAGTTGAAAGACTCATAGAACCTAATTTCAAGACTTACCATAAAACCAAGACATTCTGTTATTGGTGAAAAAATAAACACATAGATCAGTGGAACAAAATGGAGTCCAGACATAAAACCACATATATGTGGCCAAGCTGTTTTTCACTAAGTGTCAAACCATTTTAGTGGATAAACCAGTCTCTTCAACAAACAGTGCTGAACAATTGAATATACATATGCAAAAATATAAACTTCAACCCATACCTTACTCAATATATAAAAATTAACTCAAAAAGAATCATAGACCTAAGTGTGAAATGTAAAACTATAAAACTTCTAGGAGATAACATAGAAAAATATTTATGACCTTGGCTTTGGCAAAAATTTCTTACATGTAACATAAAAAAACATAAACCATAAAAGAAAAAACTGATAAATTGGCTTTCATCAAAATTAAAAACATCTTCTCTTTGGAAGACAAAGTTAAAAAATGAAAAAACAAGACACAAACTGGGAGAAAATATTCGCAAAACATATATCTAATAAAGAACTGATATCAATAATATATAAGCCTTTCCAAAACTCAAACTCAATAACAAGAAAACAACCAACTTAAGTAAAAAAAAAAAAAAGAAGAAAGAAAGAAAAACATTTTAACAAGACACTCTGTATCAAAGAAGCTCCTTGGAATAAATAGGTGCATGAAAAAATTGCTCAATATCATTATCAATGGAGAAATGCATATTTAATGAGATACCACTGTATACCTATTAGAATGACTTTTTTTTTTTTTGAGATGGAGTCTCGCTCTGTCACCTAGACTGGAGTGCAGTGGCGTGATCTCAGCTCACTGCAAGCTCTGCCTTCCAGGTTCACGCCATAGAATGACGTTTTTAAAAAGACAATTACCAAATACTGCTGATGGAGCAAATAAAATGTTATGATAACTAAAAGAAGCCAGACTCAAAAGGCTGTCATATAGATGGCTTTATTTATATGACATTATAGAAAAAGCAAAACTAGATGAAAATAAATCATACCAATGGTTTCTAGGGAAGGGAGATGGGATTATCTACAAAGGAACTTGAAGGAAACTTTTGAGATTATGGAAATTTTCTGTATGTATGTATCTTGATTGTGATGGCAACTGCATCACTTAAATTTGTCAAAGTTCATTGAACTGTATACCTAAAAAGGAAGAATTTTACGTGTAAATTATCTCTCACAAAACTAAAAAAAAAATCATTACAATAAATTCAAAATTAATTGCATATAAATTATCTTGTGAAATAAAATTTTTTTGACATGTACTCAAATTCAATCAGGACAGAATTCAGTATATTATTTGAATCATTAAAATGTCTTCTTGTGATTGATTTTCAGATGAATAAAATACATTTTCCTAAAGCATTCACCACATTGTTCAAAGGTAAGGAATTGTTTAGTATTGATTGGTAGCTATAGTTAATTGCTGTGATGATTTAACATCCACTTATTGAAACATTCAAGAACCATTTCTTGAATATTACTAGACTAGAGGCCTACAAAGGACTAGGACTCAGTTCTCCCCAGTTCTGGACCAACTGGATATGCTTCAGTTCTCTCCAATAAACTTTCATAAGGTAAGATCAGATGGGACTAAATATTAGAAAACTAACTTCAAGCCTAGTTTCAGCTGCTACATAATGATAGAGTTGTTTAATATTAGAAAATAATTTCACATGGCATGGCAACATTACAAACACCGTAATTACTACACTTAGAATGAGTGAAACTTATGGAAGACATTTTAAGTGGTCCACATATTATAACTCTCAGAATACTCAAAAGCAAACTGCTAAAAAGGTAATGTAAGCTGTAGGAACACTACTTATTTTAATAGTGAATGGAAGTACGTTATACATGAAATTTTAGTCATACTGTCTCTGCTAGAAGACATCTCAGATGGGGAGCCAGTGGCTCTAGGTTCTACTCTCATCTATGCCAACACTTTACATTTTCTCTACATCTCACCTCTATCTTTGAAATAATTAAACAACCCACCAATTTCAATAAAGTCTTGCTGTGAATATGAACTCACAAGTGTTTTCAGAGTTCCCAGAAGATGAGCCATCTATAAAGGGTTGATCCTGTGGGCATGCCTCCTATACAGTCCTGCTGGTCCCATGCTTAGAAGGGCCTGCACTTGGTTTACTGTTCTACTCTTGCTGTCTTGAAATTCTTAATATTTTTTTAAAAGAGCTCCATATTTTCATTTTACACTAGGCCCCACAAACTATGTACCTGGTCCTAACTCCATAAATACCAAAGCTCAGGTGAGGATTCTCAGTTACTCTTTATATAGCCACTTAGGTCATGTGTTTGACTAAAAATCTAACTAAATTTATCTTGAAATACTTTGGCTAAGAAACTATATATAGAAAGTTGGCAAGCTGGGCTTATACAAGTTCTGGAAACTTCTGGTAAGACAGACATCCTGCAAGGACAATCCACTTGTATGAGGGTTTGGAGTTTCTACTTCCTATTCCAGATAAAACAGAGTAGACAGAAAACTAGATAGATTTTGTTCTCATGTGACCATCCAACATTGTATGCAAGCACATATTTAGACTTGGTTTTATCTGAATCTTCATTTCAATCTTTGGTCAGTTCTTGCTCCTAAATGTTTTATGTATTCATTTACTTATTCATTAATTAAATGAAGATTTAATGACTCCCTACAACATGCCAGGCATTGTGCTTAACACTAGATATAAAATTAAAAAACAATAATTAAACGAACAAGACAGCAGTTTCTTCCCTCATAAAACTTAAAGTCACTGAAATCAGGTCACTTCTAATTGTCCCACCTATAGACTTTATAATTTTGTTACTTTCTTTCCCCAGGACATTGATTTTCAGTATATGAACCTAGAAGAAGGATATGCTGCATACTAGCTTTTTCAATAAATAAGTAAATGTGCTTTTTTAAATGTCAGGTTTTATTATGTAATAATGAGAGAAATTTGGCTAAAATAAATGGCCTGGGCTGTGTAAAATGTATCCAGTAAACAATTAGCATTGCTCCTAAGCTAAACCACGTCACCATTCTCCCATTCGTATTAAATGGCATGCACTATCATAGTCAGTCTCAGAGCTGGCTTCCAGCCCAGTCAGCTCCTGCAGCCAGCAGGGCCCAGGGCAGCAGTGTCTTTTATAAGTGGGCTAAAAGCATTTGGCTTACATCTCAAATGCTGAGACTTTCTGCAAGATGGCAAATACATAACCCAAGTGCTTTGGAGCGAAGCTGATTTTAAAAGCACTAGAACAACTGAACCTTCTCTTAATCGTGGTCCAAACAAAAACCAGTTGGTCCCCTGTAGTCTTTCTTCATCCTCAGCAGTGTAACTGGGATTCTCTGGTTCTGGAAAAGTGTCTCTCTCATGCATTAGCCATAACACAAAGCAGCAGATGCCGAATACCTATTTCCATACCAGTTCCTCGGCTGAGGAAGTGACAACTGGTCGGAATTAAACTGAACCTGGAAACATCCTGGGGTTCATTTTTATTTGAGGTTAGAAAATCAACAAGTGCCATTTTTCTGGGCTTGGTAAAGAGGAGCATGGTAAAGGCATCAAATGGCACTCATATACTTGGATGTGAATGAAGGGTCATATCCCCTGACAGCTCAGCAGGGGTGAATTTAGTTCCTGCAAAGCATATGGAGGCTTTTATTCCTCCCCTCAGTGAAAATGTGTTATTTTATGTGCTCAGACTATCACCTCCTCCCTTGCTTTTTTAGAGAACACCTATTTCTGATGAAAGCTGCCAATTTACTATCCCAGAATCCCACCCACAGCTGGACACATCATCAGTAGGAGCCAATCAGAATCTTCCTCTGGGTTTTCTCATGAGGTCTGGAGGGAAAGAGCTTTCTTTCCTCTCTGGTCAGTAGACTATAAGAACATAACATCCTGGGCTCCTGGAGTGTCATGGAACCAGTCAGCTGGAGAGAAGACAGCTAGAAGGTAGAGAGAAGTAGAAATGAGAGGTGACAAGGAAGCCCTGAGGTGCCATTTCCTGGACCTCATCATTCAAGAGACCAGTTCCTCTGCTCACCCCATCATTTCAGCACATAAGCTAGAGCATCTCTCTTTTATATTTTGCTTTGTTTATACTAACTCAGATTGGATTTCTGCTACTTTTAAAAAAGAGTCCCGACCAATTCACCCCCTGCTGCAAAGGCTGCATGTCTAGAACCTGCTGGACATCAAGTAAATTCAGGTCATATCCAGGAGGATGAGAGGAAACCATATTCTCAGGCTCAAGGAAGCCTACCCGCTTCCAGTCAATTAACTTCCTAAAGTCCTATCAAATTTATGCTACCAAATTTATGGAAGCAATTTATTAGAACCTAATACTCTTTTCTGTGCAGAGTGGAGATGTCAGTCACAGTCTATGGCAGTTAGGCAAGAGAGGATGAGGGTTGGGGAAAGAGAACGCAATACACACTTAAGGGGACTACTCAAAGCTGGAACTCTCCTTATCCCACAACTAACAAAATGAAAGTGCACCTCCATGCAGGAACTTTCATTTATATCACTAGTTGTCTCCCTTCTCCATATCAGTAACTTCTGTAAATCAGTAACATTTACCCAGAGGTAGAGACCAGATTAAACAAATGTCATTCTACATACTGTGGAAAGAAGAGTGTCCCCCATGAGCACTTCAATATATATAATAATTTCATAGGGATGTTATTCAAAAAACAAGGTAAATGAGATGAAAAGGGAAGCTAAAAACTAATAAATTGAAGACTAATTCAGCTGAAAAGTAAATGATTATCCTCTCCCCTGCCCCCCAACACACACACACACACACAAAGACTTGAACAATCTTAGCAAATGCATAGAAAAAAAGGCAGAGATTAAAATAAGAGGAAAATATAGAAGAATGACATGGACAGCCTAGAATAAGGACAAGTTTTTGGTCTCCCTTAGGTATAGAATCAAATACATGGAATATAAAAGTCATTCAAAGATGACGAGAAGAAAAAAATTTCTCCGAAATGAAGAAAAGCCTGAATCTTCTGATTGAAAAATATATACCATATTATAGATACAGCTAGGTTTTTCACCTCATATTCATTTCCCTTCCCCCTTCCTAACAGCAACAGGTTTTCATTTAGATGTCCACCCCTCCTCTACATGACTTCTATGCTTGGGCTCTCTGATCCCATGCTCGGTACCAAGGATTGGCTCTGATTGGTTTAAACCAATGAGAAGTCTACCATCAGAGTAATTATTCCTCAAAAGAGAATCTGTCTTTCGTGTCT
Source organism: Gorilla gorilla gorilla (assembly GCF_029281585.2). Classification (NCBI taxonomy): domain Eukaryota; kingdom Metazoa; phylum Chordata; class Mammalia; order Primates; family Hominidae; genus Gorilla; species Gorilla gorilla. Next base: position 101,316,669 of record NC_073231.2, on the reverse strand, counting down.
ATAATTAAGATATTATCATCGTCATGGATATTCTACAGTTTCACTACAATTTTGACACATTGTAGTGAAACTGTAGAACATCCATGACAATGATAATATTTTATGAAAAGACAGATTCTCTTCTGAGGAATAATTACTACATTTAGCATATGCAGTTGTGTTCTGAAGTCAGCCCATACTGGCTCATGAGAGCCAGTTATGCACATCTCTTCCCAATCCCCATTTCAGTGAAGTCATACCGGTAACCTGAAATCAGCCGTAATGACAGTATTTACACCACAGCAATTAACAAACACTATAAATCAGGGCTTTCTTCAATCGTGAAGAGCTGGTTGTTAATATTTACCTGCATGCCACTGAGTACATAGTTCTTTAAAAGCTGGTATTTTTCATCAGTTTTGGAAAATTGTAAGCCATTATCTCAAGAATTGCCCCTTCTCCAGTATCTCAGAATCTCTCTCTCATCTCTCGTAAATATTTTTTCAGTTTTTTCCATCTCTTTATCTCTCTGCTACATTCTACATAATTTTCTCAGTTGTCTTCCAATTCACTAATTCTTTTTTCAGCTGATTATAATCTAACACATGACTCATTCATGGAGATATCAATGACATGCCCGTATTTCTAGAAGCTCTATTTTTTTCTTCAAATTTATCTCTTCACAGTGTATTGTTCTCTCCTTATGATTTTCATTTCTTCTTTTATCATTTTAACCATTTGAAGCATGGCTATTGTATAGTCTTTCACAGATTGTGCTATTATTTCAAGTTTGTGGGAATACTAGCCTTCCTATTCATACAGCCTGCTGACTCTCATTATAGATTATTTCCCCATGGAATTTACAGGTTTTACTTGTTTCCCTCCATTTTCCCCCATAATACCTGCACATCCTGGAGTGTAAAAGTCTTGCTATATAATTATTTAACTTTTGATTTTGTCTGGAATAGTTTTGATGTTAGTTTCTCAGCTTACATATTCCAGCATTAAATTAAGAATGTAAATGTCAACTTTACATCTATTTTTGGTGACCAGGAGTTTTCATTTCTCTCATATTTTCCCATCCAGAGTTCCAAAAAGTAACAAATTTTCTAGTCACACTACCTGAGCCAGTGAGTTGTTGTTTTTTTGTTGTTTTGTTTTGTTTTTTTGCTAGTCTCCTTTTACCAAGGAAGTAACTTTTCATCTCCAGGGTCCCAGTTTAAGTAGGGATCTGTGTTCCAGCTCCCTGCCTCAGTCAGGCCCAATGCCATATTTCCCATGTCTACATGGGCATTAAAACCTCAGCCTCTAATCCCTTTATCCAGCCTAATATCTTTCAAAATCATCACAGCATCCATTCATAAGTTTACTGCTTAAACCTATTTCTGGCATGCCATCATACCAGAAATGATCTTTTTTCCAGATTAATTTATATATTTTATTTGTATTTGTATAATTGTTGCCAGAACCAGAAAACAATCCTGTTTTTATAAAAAGTATCTTTCTCTTTTAATCTATTTGCATGTGTGCATAGAGAAAAGTCTACAACAATGTTCACTCAGTGGTTGTAACTGTAGTTCCAGATCGTTGAATTAGTAGTTTTCTTACATTTCCTTGTACTTGTGCAAATTATTTATAAATTTAATTAATCAGCTTGTCTCATTTTTAGCTGAAAAAAAATGTTGTTATAGAATAAATATTAGTGTCCTCCCAAGTCTGTTGGAAAAACACTAATCTCCCTAGCTACTAACCAAGGACTTTCATGATTGACCTCACTTGCCTGTGTAGACCCATTTCTCAACAGTCTCCCCATATTCCCTACCCTCTGTCCCACTGGACAGCACAACATTTCCCATACATGCCTCTTACTGTCACATTCTCATGACTTTATTAAGGTTCCTCTCTTGGTCAAAATCTCCACATGTCTTTACCTTCTTAGCAGGTCCCTATATTACTCAACATTCAAGACCACTTCTTTCTTAAAACCTCCTCACAACCCTTTACTTCCTTTCTTAGTCTTTCCAAGTCCTTAATATACAACACTTGCCATATAAATCACATTTATTTATATGTTTGTTTTTCCCTTGAGGGAAAGGCAGGCACTATGTCTACTATTTTTTGTGCTGCAGTTATTCAATAAATGAGTTCATGAATAAATAAATGATATAAATGTTTACAACTTGCTGAGTTAAAAGCAAGCTTCTCAAGGATTTCATAACTAAGACTGTGGGTGGGATGCAGGTTCATCTGAGTCGCCAGATAATTTTCTTGTCTTCTGTTGGGTGGTAGTGAATTAAGATGCTTTGGCAGCTCTGAATAATTGTTGAGAATTCATTAGGGAAGGAATGGCCAATGGTATTCTGTAATGCCCTACACATGTATTGTCTTTGGTTGTCATAGCATCTTCACAACCCACATTTCATTTGATCCATTGAGGTCAATAGGGCAGTTATGTAGTCATCTGTCAATCAGAAAACTGATATCTAGAGCATTTGTGACTTGTCCAAAGACTCAGGGAAACAAGTTTGACCTAGATTTTTTGTTGCCCAGCCCAGTGATCTTTGCTCTTGTCTACTTTACCATCAGTCTCTACAACTCTGCAGGTATCCTGCTCCCTACTGTGATGGCAGTTATAATGCCAGCTATAATGTCATCATGGTAAGAGAGCCATGCATCATAACACTGGCTGTGCCCTGACTTGATGAGTGACTGCATGTCACCTCTCTAGCCTCCAGCCTTTCCATATGCAGCCTCAGTTTCTTCATCTCTAAGATGAAGAGGTAGCAATCTCAAGGTTCTTACTCTTGGTTGTTTCATGAGCCCAAGCCTCTGTAAGAATTTGCTGAAGGAACCATGCCTAGTTTAAGTTCTCAACTTCGTCATAGCCACCTTTTCCAGACTTCTGCCCAAAGATAAGTATCAGCGTCTGGAGTCCTGCCATAAGAGGAACCTGAATCTTTTGACCAAACGACATTCATGTTCCATTCTTTCTACCATTCTTTTTTCTTCAGAAGCCAAAGGGAACAGTTAAATAACTGATACCAGCTAGACTTAACCAAAAATTGTAACAGCATTTAATGCAGCCCACGAAAAAAGAAAACTAAAGTCACCAAGCATGGTGCATAAACCTAACACCAAGTCCCACCTGCTTCCTATTTCTCCTGCCTTTTTTCCCACCAACAATTCTTTAAAGCTTTATTATTTCATTACTTAGCATATTTTCAACAAAAACAAACCAATCCACTCCAACTGTCCAACTGAAAAGTGGGCATTTTATCAAATGTATTTTCCTTCTTGTTTTATTTTCATCACATTTTAACACCTTGTAGATTATTTAAGGGGTAGAAAATGAGCCCTTTTTTCTTAAGGAATCATCATACAGTTAATTTTATACAATAGTCAGAAAGCTATACCCCGAATGAGGTAGAAGAACTAATATATAACTTAAAATTCCCTACAATGCTACCATCAATGTAAAATAAGTGTGTTAAATCAAAATGCCACTAAAATGTAAAAGACGAAACAGAAAGGCAAAATCTATTATACATGCATTTATTTGCAGTCTTCATCCAGGATAAACTGGAGCCGACTGGCTTCAATTCTGTTTAATTGTTTTATAATTTTATTTTATTGGAGCACTTTCTTCAAATAAAGAAAATAAACATGTACCTGCTATCAGAGCATGGAGTGAGAACAGAGCTAAGCACTGCCTTGGTGAAACTCATATAGCTGACAAAGAAAAAACTTACCAGGACTGACTAGTTGGAGTTGACCTATAAATATGGCACAGAGCCGAAGAAGGAAAGCTGAGTACAACTACTCAGTTTGTTTTACTTTTCTGGTGAAATGACCATTTGTTTTCAAATAGTCCCAAAGCTCATGTCTTTAACGGCCATTACTCCACTATACTGGCATGCTGCTGAGGGCTTTTCCTATTCCCTAATTATCAAAAAGGGCTGCTGGAATTTATTAAGAAATTATAAGTAATATCCCAAGTACCTTAAAAACCAAGTTTGGCAATATCCTTAATTCATCAATGTAGACTCTCTTGGTTTGCTCTGAAACAGACTAAAATTGACAATGCTGGAAACATCTGAGTCAAAGACAAGACAGCTGGTTATTTTCCAGTAATTATTTTTCCTACGACTTATTTAAAAGTCCTTCACATGGGCACATAAGAACAAACCAAACCATTTTAATTAATAAAATATAATCTACAAGCTATGCAAACTACTAACATGGTAGAAGTATAATTCATTCAGATGTTACAGAAAAATTATACCGCCTATTTTGAGTTATTGTGGAAAGTGAAATGCGTAAAAAGTAAGTAAAGAAGCCACATTTGAGATTCAGAGATTTTTTTTTTACAATTAATTTAACTACTTACTAATCCAAGTCAACTCCTATGGCAGTAAGTTTTGTCACAACCAACATTTTGCTCCAGTAAAAATATTTTTCAGAATGGTCTGAAACCCAGCAAAAATCAGTGTCAAATCCCAGTACAACTTTAGTTCAAATAGCCTCTAAAGTTGGCTCCAATGGACTTTGACATCATTGAGTCCCATTTTCCTTCCTTGAAAGTCAATTCTTTTTCTTACATAATTTTATCTACCATCTATGGATCTTTAATATGTCTCAGACATTATACTAACCACTTTATACACATAATCTCATTTTATTACCACAATAACCCTTTGAACAGAAACTATTATTATTCCTGAGTATACAGGGATGTATACAAATGGCACTGAAACTTGGGGAATCTAAGCATTTTGCCCTCAGCCACATAGCAGGTAAGTGATGGAACCCACATTCGATCTCAGGAGATCTGACTCCAAAACCCATGCTTATCACAAATATGCTACCCAGCCTCATCTCCCACACACACACACTATTTTTCTCTATCCCAGAATCTTGGAACAGTTATGATTTTAATGTTGTCTAAGATTATAATCCATAATTTACCTCCATGATAAACTTCCTTCCCTCTACCTAACTAGACTCATCAATACATAAATGGGAAACTTCACAAACACTAGAATATATATATATATGCATAAACACACATACATATACATATATACACTATGCATACTCTATATCTTTATGTCTATATCACATACATGCACACACCCAAGAGAAAGAGAGAGAGAAAAAAAATAAGGGAGAGCAAGAAAGAGATAGAGATAGAAAGATTGGTGATCCCAACCCAATCCGACAAGATGATATTCAACAGAGATAAACACAAGTTCCCACATTTGTGTCAGGCACTCTGCTAGATCTGACGTCCCCATCACCTAAGACAGTGCCTCACACATAGTAAATGCTTAACAAATGTTTGTAGAATGACTGAGGGAGAGAGTGAATGAATGATAAGTGACATTAATAGGTAATTATAAATAGGGGAGACATAATTTTATGTGTGCAATAATCCTCAATGGTCCTCAGTGGCACTAAGGTCAACACGAGTAAATAACTAGATGTGGCCACCAAGAGTGGTGGTGCAGTATAGTCTGTTTACAGAAGCCTCTACCTGAGCCATGATGGTGTTAGTCCTGACCTCCTTTGCTGCCCAACACTAGGGGAACCTGGATGGGGAGCAGCTAAGAAGAGAATATGGGTGACAGGGTGTCAGAAAGTCTCACCATGAGAAAAGAAGGCTCAGGGAAACCTACACTTTTCAAACATTACAGGGCTATCTAGAGAAAGGGATTAGGCCTGTTTTGTGTAATCTGAAGATAATGAGTTAGGAACAACCAGTAGAAGCCACAGAGAGGCATATTTAGCTTCAAAGTAAGGAAGGACAGGCATTCTGCCTCTTTCCCCGTGGTTTTGCCCTCCTTCCTCACCAACTTCCAATACACAGTACATCTTTCAAGATCCAAAACAGTTCCAACTCCTCTGTGAAGCCACCTTCCCCAGCAAGTCTGACCTTCAGTGGCTTCTCCTTTCTATACACATCCACTCTATTTCACAGTCTCCCCCAAATGACAGTACAGTCTGGGCTTCTTCCCTCATTTGCTAAGTGTTCTGTTAAATGATAGGAATGCAAAGATGAATAAGACTAGGTTATCATCCCCAGGGTACTTACAGTCTTTAGGGAAAGACAGAGAAGTAAAACAAAGATGACAACATACTCATTGCAACTGAATTATGCACTGAGTATTGCTGGTTTACAAAAGATAGACATCTGTCTAAGTCCATTTTCTGCTGCCATAACAGAATACCACAGACTGGGTATACCCACATAGCTTCTGTGAATACCACGGAAGCTGAGAATAGAATGGTGTTTGCCAAAGACTAGGGGAAAGGGGAAAGGGGAAATGGGAAATTTTTCAATGAATATAAAGTTTCTGTTATGCAAGATGAATACATCCTAGAGTTCAGCTGTACAACAAGTACCTATAGTTAACACTATGGTATTGTGAACTTTAAAATGTTAAGAGGATAGATCTCATGTTAAGTATTCCTACCAACGTAAAGGAAGAAGAGAAACACAAACAAACACAAGGACATTTTTGGAGATGATGAATAAGTTTATTGCTTTAGTTAAGGTAATGGTATCACAGTTTGGTATGTTTATATCCAAACTCATCAAGACATATACATTAAAAGCATGCTACCCCTCCAGTGTCAACCCTGCTAATCTTGGTTTCAAATAATTCTATCCATTATCTGTCTTACCTGTATGTTTCTCCATCTTGCTATACCTCCAGATAAAATAAACAGACTCCCATCCTCTACTTCAGTCTTTGTCCAAGTTACACTGTATTCACTAAGCAAAATTGCTTTTCTCCTCTACCAAGCCACTAACTTTCTTCAACCCAACCCAGACCAAGGCACCTACATCATGGAAGTTTCCCACATTTAACCCATCCCATCACCCTCCAGAACAATCCCAGCCCAGCCATTACTCTTCCATGCCCTGGGAGTTAAGTCATCTGGTTACATTTCAGTTGATGATATGTGTCTGTTTGTCTCCTCTAATGGCTTGTAAGGCCTTGGGGGTCGAGCTCATGTCTAATCTTTGCTGCATACATCTGTACACTACTGAATACATCATTACTATACATTACTCTAATCCAATGGGGACTCAATAAAAACTTGTTGACTGACTGATTTAGCACGGGGATGATTATTACGTAAGCCACTTTGGTAAATAAATTTCAAATAATGACCAGCTCACACAAATGTTTTACTAGCTCACCCTCCCCATGGAATTAACATAAAGAATGAAAATCAGCAGTCATTTCTACTTGACCAACATTAAATGTTAACTCACCCCAAGAGAGTAGCTATTTTCAAGCCTAATTTCAAGTCAAAATGTCTAAAATTGTTGTCATTCTTGGTGACGTGCTGGGAAGATTCAAGAACTGAGGTACCAAATCCAGTCACTTCCGCAGGTTATTAACCCCAATACTGCAGATTATTATTTCCAGCACATTACTGATAATAATTCTGACAGTTTATATTTGTTCATGTTTATTCAATGAAAAAGCACTGGACATTCTAACAAAAGCAATTTGATAGACAATGCTTTATTGCTTTTTTATAATTTTATGCTATATTGAAATAAAATTGATTAGGAACTTTATTTGATTTATATCATTCTTTAATAATTCAATTAATTCAATATATAGGAACGTAGCTATGAAAATAATTATCTGCCTACATACTTACTTGAGGCAAGTGTGTGTGTGTGTGTGTGTAATAAATTTTTAAAATAAATTTAACACATGTTGTTTCTTTTTCCCTTCCATTTTTGTTATCCCTTCATAGAAGCCTGTATTGGGAAGAAGAGGATGAGGAATTTTACATGTATAATCATCCCCACATATCTGCAGGGGATTAGTTCCAGGACCTCCCTTGGATACCAAATTCCAAGGATGCTCAAAGTCTTTGTATGAAATGGCATGGTAATTGCATATAACCTATGTATATTCTCATGTATACTTTTAAATCATCTCTAGATTACTTATGATACACAGTAAATACTATGTAAATACTTGTTATGCTGTATTAGTTTTTTATTTGCATCATTTTTTTGTGGGATTGATTTTTTATTATTGCTCTTTATTTCTTCTTATGGCTTTTTAAAATTTTTTATTTCAATAGTTTTTAGGGCATTGTTTCTTTCCTGGAATATTTTTGATTTGCTCTTGGTTGAACCCATGGATGGGGAAGCTGCAAACACTGACTGTACTCTGTGTCCAAGTTATTTTAGCCTTCTGATATGAATGGGACAGGGAGAGAGTGACACGGCTCACAGTTCAAGGGCATCAGGTAGTAAATGAGTATGGATTGAGTCAATTCCAGTTTAATAGTAGACACAGTTTTCTTACCTAGACCAGTGATTTTAACCAAATAGTTTCCAGGTTATTTTAATTCTTATCTGTGTATGTCATAAACAGGTTTGAATATTTAAACTATCAGTTTGGATTACAAATTTTAAATGTGAATTTGAAGGAAAATGTTTTAAGAGGTACTAAAATACTTGAGAATTACTGTAAAGTGTCATACAGCTAATTATATTTAGCTTATTTCAGACTGTTCATGAGAAAAGGGATTAGCCTATCCTCTGCCATGCTGTGAAAAGATAACCTGCTTTGGGTGCTCTGATACCTTTTCAGCAAACAAAAGGTTCAATCACATAAAACACTTGAAGCATTTCAGATCCCAGGAGGTTTCTTCAAGTTGGGTCTAGCCTGATTCATGGTGACAGCTTCTCTGAAGTTGTATTCTTTAAGAAGCAATAATTGTCATTTGGGGGCCTTCCGGGTGAAAAGGTAAAACAGAAGCAACTGAGCTAGAACACACAATCACACAGCAAAAGAAATGCTCAGGGTGTCAAGGGCAATGAAGTGAGTACTTTAATGTGTATTTGACTTTAAAGTCGATCTCTTCATTTTCTCCACTTTCTTAGGCAAATAGCAAATACAACAAACTGTCTTTAAAATTTGGTATGTATTTCAATAAACTTCATATCCAACACACTGGGCTTCTAAGCTCTCCTTATACATATAAATGGAAATAGTTAGACTTTAGATGAAAAAACTCTGACAGAACAAAGAAGGACCACGATCTAATATCAGAATAAAGTTAACAAACGTCATTAAGTGAGATGATTGGTGATGAGTGAAGGTCATGCCCAGTTTACTTTTCACAGTTGACAGATCAAAGTTGTTCTTTCATTTGAGATAAAGATTGAATGCAATTAGCTTGGCCTTGGAAAATCCTTTCACATAATATGAAGGCTCTCTGGAGTCTGCAGTTTCTAAGGCACATGAATGGTTAAGACAAGAGTCAGGCAGCCAAAGCAGGGCGGGAAAAAATTAAAGATTACATCTCAGTTTAAGTGACCTTTCTAAACACAGGATTAAATAATAGGGAAACTGCAGTCATAACAGAGCTTCCAGAAGATGACAGTACAGTATGTTCATGAATATTACATGGATATATAGAAAGATAAACAAATAGATAGACAATGTCATGAAATGATGGACTTGTCATGAAATGATGGACTTTGTGAGGTTGGAAGGCACTTTTGATTACTTATGATACATAGTAAATACTAAGAAAATACTTGTTATACTGTATTAGTTTTTCATTTGCACCACTTTTGTGGATTTATTATTGCTCTTTATTTCTTCTTATGGCTTTTTAAAATATTTATTGCAATAGCTTTTAAGGTATTGTAAGGGGTCATCAAGCCTAATCATCCATCTGGTCCATGAATTTTCTCCCCTGCCAGGTGGATATCTAGTCCATGTTGGAAGCCTCCACTGGTGGGGACTTCTCTGGTCCTGCTGTAACCATGCCATACCTCTATCAAAAAGCCCTGTCTTTCTGTGACCAGAAGTCTAGATTCATCCATTGTGCTCGATTGCTCCCCCTCAAAACTAAACAGAACAAACTAAATCCTTTCACCACCTGGTAATCCTCAACTATTTGAAGATGGTTACCTCACTCCTACCATGACCACTATCACCACTTTCAAGACTTCTTAATCCCTTCAAATATTCCTCATGGGGATGGTATCCAGTCTTCTCACTATTCTCATGAGGCTTTGTAGTCACAATCCAATTTGCCTATGTACCTCTAAAAATATAGACCTAACTACAGACCTTCAGGTAGACTCTTCCCATGTCAAAGACAATGTCAATTATCAGTGCTCTTGCTCTAGGTGCTACTCCTTCCTTAAGTTAGCTAAGTTCTCATAGGCACTTTAGGTAGCTACTATCATTTGAGCAACATTTCTCCAACCTAGAATAACTGATGTTTATTTCATACTTTATGCTTTACAAATTGTTTTTATCTCTCTCCCTCTCTCACTTGACCCTGATAACAACTTATAATAAAGGTATTATTTTCATCATTTTCATATGATGAAACTAAGATTTTCAGAGGTTAGGCAATTTTTTCTAACCACATAAATAAGATGTGAAGCTAAGACCCAAACCAAGGTCCCCTGACAGTAAATCACATGCCTTTGTGACTATATTACTCTGCTTTAGACTCTTTGATTCTGTTCTTCCAGTGTAGGAACCATGTCTTGCAATAGAACAAGAGCAGCATGGGAGGCCACATCATGTTGCTTCTTTTTCAGAGTAGTCACAAACCATCCTTTTATTTATACACTCCAGATTCTTGGCCATATTTGACTCAGTGGTCAGTTGGTTATGGTCTAATTCTTTAATTTTGAATTTAAAACTACATTTTCAATATTCCAGCCTTCTGACACCTTCCCTGTACTTAAAAATCAAAGAGATAACCAACTGTTACTCAAGTTCCTATTAAGTTCAGAGCTCATCATGTGATATATTTGCTATTACTTAAGACCTCCGCAAATGTAATGATTTGCTATATGCTTCCATCCAAGACATGGATTTTTTTAAAAACTGAGAGGACTGGGCCGAGACCAGTGACTTAGGAAACTTAGAGACCTTTGTAACTTCCCTTCAACTCAGGAGCATGACACAACACCCTAGGAGGCACATCAGAGTCCCCATGGTGAGAAGCTAGAGAATGTGTAGATTTGAAAATGCATATTTAATACCATAATTTTATATTGAAAAACATTATTGGCCTCCCACAACAAGCTGCAAAAACTGTTTTCAAGTTTACTAATTATGGCCAAGGATTTTGAATGTTTAAGACATACTACTCTTTACTTCACAGTCACCTTCTCAGTGAGACTTTGCTTGGCCACACTATATAAAATTGCAACCTCCTGCACAAACAACTCAAACCCCTCTATCCTGCTGACATTTTAGGACTTACTTACATCTAACATATACGTATTTTATCTTTATCTTGTCTGTTTTCTGAATCTACCACTGGAATGTCAGTTCCAAGAGGGCGGGGATTTTAACCCTTTTGTTCACTACCATATCCCTAGTGCCTATGACAGCTCCTGAAACATAACAGATGCTTAAAAAACACTTTCTTCATTTGGTGCTGTTGAATGAATGAACGAATGAAAGAAAGATTTTCAAATTATCCCCTGTCAAGGAAAGAAGTAGGGTTGGTGGTGGTGACTTGGTGAAGTCATGGGAAGTCCCTGTGACCACTGCTTCGTTACTTCCCAAATCAGCGCTTTGATGATCTATTCTACACTGTTGACCGGAAATTCAAACTGTGGTTCTCATATCTGGAAAGGGCACTTGACCACTATCTCATGCACCCTATATTTCCCTTCCCAAACCACTCGGCATTGTGCCTCCCACTGACTGCACACTCCAAGAAGGTGAGGGCAGTGTCCCTCAGTTCCCTGGTACAGCCCCAGCATGGTGCCTGGGACCCAGTAAATGCTTAACAAATATTTGTACATTATAGCATTCATGAAACCACTTTCATGTTTTATTTTTTTAAATTAGAATGCTACTTGCTCATTTCCAATCCTCAAATAGCCCTAACAGTTGTTCATCAATTTTATTCTCTAGTTTTTATAAGATCCTAACAGATATTGGCCAGAATTGCTGAGCTAATTGAGAACACATAGGTCCTGCTTCTTCTACTTGGGCTTCAGTTTCCTCTTCATATTTTTTCTACCCAAACAGAAAAGACAAAAGGAAAATAACAGGTAAGCTGTCCTTTATTTCTCCCTCACCTGTCTACAGTACATCCCTCACTACAAGCAGCAAGTTTGGCCTGCCTGGTTCTTCTGTTTCTCCCAACACTTTTTTAACTTCTTTTTCATGGTTGCTAGAGTGTTCTGAAAGCCCCAGCTTATTTAGGTGTTAGTCTTTCTAAATCTATTATAAGTGCAAGCTACTTTCATGTTCCTTTTATTATATCCTCCACTTTTCCTTGTTTAGGCATAGTTTTTGTGTTGTGTTATGTTTGTTTGTTTTGGCTTTTTTAAAAAACCAGGTCACTAAACTGCTGTATTTCAAGTACTGTTCTTCCTCTGAGGATAAATGCAGCTGCACAGTAAAAATTACATTTATGAGGGCTACCTGGCTTTAAGCCATGTTCTACACTTCTTCAATTTACACAGTGCTTAGGCTCCTCAAATGTGGCAGGTAATTGAAATATTTTACATCAGAACCAATATTCTCAATAGAAATAAATAAAACAAGATATGCCATAAACAAAAACTTTCAATAAGTTTGGAAAGGATATCAGTCAAAATTGGTTTGTTTGGCTTTTTTGCCATATTAACATAGAGAGAAAATGAAGTTTATTAACAAGTGGATATATAAAAAGAGTTATTCATGAAAATGTTTTAAAGTCACTGATAATAACCAATTATCATCTCTGTATGTTTTAAAGTCACGGATAATAACCAATTATCATCTCTGTATGTATTTCTTTTTAGGGTGGAGCTAGATCCTTATTGTGATGTTCCAAAATCAGGACATCCAAAATGGTACAGAGTAGTGATACTGACTCTCTCTTTTTTTTTTTTTTTTGAGACAGCATCTCCTCTGTCACCTAGGCTGGAGTGCAGTGGCACGATCTCGGCTCACTACAACCTTTGCCTCCCAGGTTCAAGGGACTCTCCTGCCTCAGCCTCCCAAGTAGCTGGGATTACAAGCACGTGCCACCATGCATGGCGAATTTTTTGTATTTTTAGTAAAGACAGGGTTTCACTGTGTTAGCCAGGATGGTCTCTATCTCCTGACCTCATGATCTGCCCACCTCCGCCTCCCATAGCGCTGCAATTACAGTCGTGAGCCACCGCGCCCAGCTGATACTGACTCTTTCAAATGTATGTTTAATCTTTTAAATAGGATGTTCTCCACGACTACCAAATTATTCAAGATACATTTGCTAACACCCAGAGATAAAACTTACACATGATTTGTTTTTGGATTTGGACCTGTCCATATACATGTGCATGGCAGGTGGTCAGTGAGCCACCTCTCCACGTACAAGAATAGAAGACCATCAGTGAGTCACCTGTTTGTGTACAAGTGCATGGCACATCATCAGTGAGTCACCTGTCCACATACAAGTGCATGGCAGATCTTCAATGAATCACTTCCACCAAGGCTTCAACCGTCTTCCTGGAGGTCAGAGAGCACTGGACATTCTAGCACAGTCTCACATCAGTAGTCGGCCAGCTCTCCTGCTCACATATCCCTAAAATAACTTAGAAAAATTATGAACCTCTTCACACATTTTAAGTAGTAATCTGAAATTTTCATCATACATTTGAAAGCATATTTTTAATAGTAGGTAGAAAATCTTTAAAATTCAGAGTAAATAGTTCATTGCACAATGTGATAAAATAGGCTTTTGCTACCTTAGGCAATAATATACCAAATCCAAAAGAAATCATGTATAACTTTTATCCAAGGGTGTTAGCAAATGTATCTTGAAAAATTTTGTAATCTGAGAAAACACTCCATATTAAAAATTAAATATACATTTTAAAGAGTCATAATTATTAATCTACACCATTTTGGAGGTTCTGAATTCAGAGCATCTCAATACAGATTCAGCTCTACCCTAAATGGAAATATGTACAGAACAGGGCAAGACAGAAAATCCTCACCAATTTGAGATACTTTAATTAAGCTTCTCTAAAACAATATTTCTATTTATGACTTTGTTTGGTCACAGAGGTGTTTACACTCTGGGACAATCCACCAGAATAAGATTCTACTTAGGGGTAAATATGAATACAGGTGAGTTCTCAGAGAGCATTAAAAAAATACAAATGGAAGACAAGCAAAGATCAGAAATTGATTAAAATCTATTTCTGCACACACGTACCACTTGGAAAGTCAACATACACCTATAGGGGTACACGCAGTTGAAAGGCTGGTGTCATGAGCTAGTTCTCAAACTGAGGAGTGTCCAGGGCCCAATGCCCTTTGTCATCCCACCCCATTCGTGGTACCTGAGAGCTGACGTTTCCAGTCTAAAAGATGACGAGAGTTCAGGCCTATGTACAACAAGTTCCCCTTTAAAAGGAAGCCAGTGAAGAGCCCAGAACTTAAAGTAAAATTTAAAAAAAAAAAGACTATACATATTATAAGAAAAAAGAGAGAGAGAGAGAAGACCAATTTTAATGGCTACAGCTGAAAGAGGTGGGCTGTCCCAAATCATTTATGTGAGAGAGAGATCTAGTGACCTCGTGACCTGAGCAGTTCAGATTTCATATACTCTGTCCCATTGTCCTCATGAGAAATTCTACACTTTTCATAAATGTAACCCATCTTTTGAGTGAGTCATCACCTGTTCTCATAGATGTTTCATAGAAGATAATCTAGAGTTTTTTCACTTTAAGATGAGGGAAAAGAGTGACTTCTAGAATTTTTTTTTTTTTTTTGAGGTCTGGTATCACAGCACACCAAACCTCTTCACAGAAGTTTCTTAACCCTAAATGTGGGTGCATGTGTGTACATGTGTTGCTGTGCGTTGTGTCTGAGTGAGAGAGAATGAGAATGAATAAGACTCACAGAGACTTCTATGGTGAAGTTGGAGGTGACAGTGTACTGAGAAATAGTTAATGTGTCTGATTTTATAATAAAACATATTGGAAGAGAAGAGAAAATGATGAGATGCAGCTCTAAAGAGAAATGATACTGATGGAAGTAGTGAAGCAAGGTTTTATTAGGCCATATTTGCAACTTGAGGTGCCTTCTTTTAAAATTATTGTAAAATGCAAACTTCTATAGGCAATGCAAAAATTATCCTTTCAAATCAAAAGCAGTGCTTTGGGAATCTGGAATCAAACCATTAGATTAAGCCTATAAAATCAGAGCACAAACAGTCAAAACCAAGATGCTGCATTTTCAGGAAAACTTGATTAAATGGGTGCAAACACATTTCAAATACCCAGGGATTCTCTGGAATGGGGTTCTAAACCAACTTCCTAGGCAATAATTACAGAACTGGAGGACTGAAACAAAGAAAAATGATTGCAATCCCTTCTTAAATCTTCACCTACAGAAACTAGTGTTTTGTAGCCAGGCCAGTGAAGAACCAAGCTTCCTAGAACTGTCGTGACTTACATACCAAAGATGTGCAACCCAACACATACCATCTTAAATATGAATCCTAAAAGAGACTGGAATAAAGCAGGGAAAGTCAAGGCTAAGAGCTATATGGCATTGGTCAGAATACTTACCATTTCTGGGCCTCAGCTTCCTCATCTGTAAAATAATATTATTCATTTCATAGGATGGTTGTGATGACTACTTTAAATTACTCCACATGAAGCACTTAGTACAATACGAATGGCATGAGTTAAGTATTCCATAATGGAAGCTATCATTATTATTATCATTATTCAAAAGACCTAATTTCAAATTCTGTCTTCTCTGCTGAGCAGCTGTATAACTTTGACCAAGTTATATAACATCCCTTGAACTTCTATTACATACCCTTTAAAAACTCCAGAGGTTTGCTCTGAAGATTAATGACATAAGAGAGTCTTAAGCATAGAGCCAGGCATATAGCAGGTGCTCAAAAACATCAGTTGCCTTCATATTCTAAGATAATTTTCAGTTATTTTGCTTTAGTGACCATTTCTTGTCTATAAACACATAATATTCAACCAAAAAAATGGTAAGCTAATATCCCTTAGTTGAACACAAAAACACAAGCTTTAAAAGACAAACTGAATTCCATTCAAATTTAAAACTTCCATTTTTTTGAAAGATATCCATTGAGAAAATAAAAAGGCAAGCTACAGACTGAAAGAAAATATTTGGACTACATATACTTGGCAAAAGACTTGTATTCAGAATACATTTAAAAAAATAAAACCCTTCCAACTCAAGAATAAAAACAACTCAATTTTTAAATTTTTTTAATAAATGGAACAGACACTATACAAAATAAACTACAGCGATGGTAAATAAGCACATGAAAAAAATGTTTAGTATCATTAATCAAGTTAAATCAAGTTTAACCTAAAGCTGCCTCCTTACATATTTTACGTTCAGCCTAAAGGTTTCTCTGTACATTGTGAACTACTACCTAAATGGAGGTATAAACACACTGTAACCTACTCTTGTGCCAATCACTGAGTTTTGGCCAATCAAAGGGGGCCAACTGTTCAAACTGTGGTCAAATAAGGCCAACACCAAGCTATAACCAATTTGCCTGTTTCTATACCTCACCTCCATTTTCTGTATGCCACTTTTCTTTTTCTGTCCATAAATCTTCCACCACGTAGCTGCACTGGAGTCTTTCTGAGCCTACTCTGATTCGAGAATCATTCTTTGCTCAATTAACTCTGTTAAGTTTAATTTGGCTAAGGACTTTCTCTTAAGTCATTAGGGAAATGCAAACTAAAACCTCATTAAAGGTGCCATTAAGCCACCAGAACAACTACAATTTTAAAAGACTGACAATACCAAATGTTATCAAGGATGTGGAACCACCAAAACTCTCATACACTGCTGCTGGGAAGGCAATATGGTAAAGCCACTAAAAGACAGCTGTAGAGTTTCTTCTAAAGTAAAGCATACACTTATGCTCTGATCAAGTAATTCTACTTTTAGTTACTTAGCCAAATAGTTTTTTTAATTTGTAAACAATTGTTTATAATCATTATTCCTAACAGCCAAAATGAAGAAAAATGCAAATGTCCATCAACAGGTAAGTGGATAAACAAATTGTGGTATATCACCGATGGAATACTATTCAGCAATGAAAAGGAACAAACTATTGATACATGCACCAAAATGGATGAGTCTTTGGAACAGTAAGCTGACCAAAGGAAGCCAGACATAAAAAGAGTAAATACTCTATGATTTCTTTTACAGAAAACGCTAGGAAAAAAACAAATTAAGCTTATGGTAATAGAAAGTAGGTCAGTGGCCTGGGCCTACACTGAGGGGACACGAGGGAAATCTTGGGATGGTAGAAGCATTCTGTGTCTTGATTGTGAGTGAACACATTTGTTAAAACTCATCAAACTATGCATGTAAAATCAAGGTATTCTGATTATACATAATCAAGGGGGATTTTTTAAAGTCCACATGCCCTTATCCAAGACGCCAAAATCCAAAAGCTCTGAAAATGGAAAGGTTTTTGTAAGTGCAAAACCTGAACTAGCCTAATGTGAAGTTATTCATAGTCAATCTGTTTGCTATTGAATGATAATATCCATGAATTAAACTGCAAATAATAAAAAAGTGGTGCCTCAGACCTTGCTTGGGGTATATATATTACGCCATAATAGATGTATGACTACATCTATCACTCAATTACCTTTCTAAAGCTTGGAATATTCTGAATTCCAAAACATACCTCACATGGGGGATTTGGATAAAGAGTTGTGGATTGCTTTTCTTATCATATAAAAAAGAAAGGAAGAAGAGGATAAAGCAAAAAGGAAGAGAGGAAGGGAGGGGAGGAGAGAGGTGGGGAGAGGAGAGAAGAGGAGGAGAGATGGGAGAAAAAGGTGTTTTCTGAGTTCTCCTGGTGCCAGTACAAACCCTTCACAACCAATCTGCTCTCCTGAGTGTCTCCATCCTGGCCCTATGCCAGGAGGGAGTGACACCTGCTTCGGTCCCTGGTGAGAGCCATCAGATGGGTTGCCCCAGCCCTACTCTCAATGCTCAAACCAGGAAAACTTTCTCTAATTGATCAGGTTTCTTTAGAAGATTCTGAGCATTCCCTTTTTAGAATTGGGTTCCAAGAGCAGGCAGGCTGGGCCCCTTTATCACGCCTATCTCAGAATTTAGAACCTGAGGGAAAAGAAGGGGAAACATGATGAAAGAAAAACTATTTTGAGAATTTGCCAACTGATGAGTTTTTTCACACCCCTCTCTTCCAGCCTTTCTACAGAGGGTTAGTTTGAATCTAAACACTTCAAAGCTCTTTCTGTATCTATTTTCCCTCTGTCCCTACACCCCTCACCACAGAGCGATGGAGAAAGGATCCAAATTTCATTGCAGGACCTTGGAATTAATTTAAAGCAAATAGTTCCCCTAAAATGTTTCAATCCACAAAATGAGATTGTTTTTCAAGCTTTTATTTTACTTATTCTCTTTCCAACATGGTCTAGTTGCAGCCCCATGTGTAAACTATTGTGAACATATTAAATTAGAAACACATTTTTTATTGTTATCTTTACCTCTTTAACTTTTAGTCTTCCCTAAAATACCTTGTGACCTCTGTGGGACCACAACTGTGTCACATGAATTTTATGTTCCTTCTTTCTTAATCAACTATTGTTATAGAGCAGCAATTCTATGCAGAATAGAGAAAACTCAGTACTTTCCTGAAGAAAGGGTTAAATAGACAAATATCAGATCAGATTCCCCTAACACCTTTGGATTCATTGGATTTGAGGCTAAAAATAAATTACCCAGTAGGGTAAAATGAGGTAATATTAAAAGAATCCTTTGAAAAGGAACTACAAAAATGCAAGAGTTTCACCTTGAATAGCTAAGAACACCTTGCAAAGGGAGAAGAAAACAGGTATGTTTCTTTTTTTTTTTTTTTTTTTTTTTTGAGACAGAGTCTCGCTCTGTCACCCAGGGTGGAGTGCAGTGGCACAATCTCAGCTCACTGCAACCTCCATCTCCTGGGTTCAAGCAATTCTCCTACCTCAGCTTCCCGAGTAGCTGGGATTACAGGCGCCCGCCACCATGCCCAGCTAATTTTTGCATTTTTAGTAGAGACAGGGTTTCACCACGTTGGCCAGGCTGGTCTCAAACTCCTGACCTCAGATGATGTGCCCGCCTTGGCCTCCCAAAGTGTTGAGATTACAGGCGTAAGCCACTGCACCCAGCCACAGGTATGTTTCTTAACCTGATGAGAACACTTCAGGATGCTGGACGTGTTATCCCTAAGAAAGTGATGAAGGGCAACAATATTATTGGCCCTTTGTGCTTATAGTATTGGGGAGGCAGATTGATACAACAGAAAAGTTCCTGCTCCTAAGGAATTTGCCATCTTCTAGCATTCTGCTGTAAGCCCAGAGTGGCCTTTCTTCCTATGTGGTGCCCCAAACAAGTAAAAGAGTTGTATGTTGGGGGCAGGAGGGGATGGATTTTGTGGTCAAATATGTTTGGGGGAAGAAATGCATGCTCTAGCTCCTTCTTGGAGATTTACTGTCACTGTTAGCATGCCAAAGGCTCTGAAAACTCCTGCAACAAAGAAACCTGTTTACATCTATTTAAAGTATAATTTCCCAAATTTACTTGACCATGAAACTCTTTGTACATGTACTAATAGCTTACAGAACTAGGGTTCCTTGGAACAATATTTGGTAAACATTGTTCTAGAGTTATTATTTCCCATGTTGTGGTATTACTATTCAACAGATGAAAATAAATTTTCCAGGTTTGGTCCACAAGATCCACACAGAGAAGGTACAAGATTTTGCTCTTCTAATCCCTGTGGGTTTTTAGGAGGAAGCTGCTTCCTAAAAAGTAGGCCATTCATCCCCCTAGCACTGTTTTTTTCTTTTTTAATAGTAATGATAGTTAACATTTATTGAGGGTTTATAGTGTGCCAGGCACTTTCTTAATCACTTTGCATGTGTCAACACTCACAGTAACCTTATTAGTTAGGTACCATTACTATTATCCTCGTTTCACAGGTAAGGAAACTGAGACACAAGAGATTGAGTAATGAGTCCACAGTCCACACAACAGAAAGTGGTGGAACTCTTGAAGCATGCTTGGTGGTGACTGATCTTGGCTGTGTCTGAGCACAGGCATCAGTACTGGTCTATGATGGGTCTCTTGCCACACTGAGCTCACCATGCCTGCAGTTGCAAGAATGTAGGATAGGGGTTATGTATTTGGGCTCTGATGCTAAACTGCCTGACTTCAGAACTGCTCCACTGCACATCATCTGTGTGCCTCAGTTTCCTCATCTGTAATATGGAGGTAACAACAAGTGTCTGCCTTATTAGGTTTTGTATTTATTAGGCAGATACTTTTGTCATTACCTCCATATTACATATGAGGAAACTGAGGCACACAGATGATGTGCAGCAGAGCACATCTAATTAAGGTAGAATAATTATAAAGTTAGTGGCACATCATTTCTTAATAAGTAAAAATAATTATAAGAATAAATCACAGATCCATATGTTTGGAGTTCTGAGTATACACATAAGGACCAATGTCACAGCGAGAAATGGAGCAGTGCTTTAGTAATGGCTGAGTAAGCACAAGATACCCACAGTGCCAGGTCTCTGGGAAGAATAAGAGGCTGGAGAATAAGCCTAAGCTTGAAAACCACTGAAGAGCCCCCTCTTCCTTTTCTCATAGATCTAAAATAACTTAATCTATAGAGCAGATCAGTCTGTCTTAACTGTTGAGGCACAGACACACAGAGAGAGAGAGCGAGAAAGAGAGAGAGAGAGAGAGACTTAGCTAGACCTCTGTAGGGGGCCAAATCCCATCAGGCCTATGTATGGAGGAGACAAGACAAGAAAACTACCTCATAAGTATTAAAAAGATACCATATGGATCCAAAAAAAGGTAGACCAAGTGTATGCTCTGTCCCCAGGGTCCCCAGGGGTCTAGCCTAGGACTCATACTGTGGAATATTAACTATAAAAAAACAGTGCTGTCTTGCACACTAAATTTGGGAACATTCAACTTACAACCTATCTAAATAATCTATAAAATAATTTACCAAGTAAAAATATAGAACAATAAAAGTGATTCCATAGAGTACTTTTGAAAATTGGAAATGTCCCTGTATTAGTCCATTCTCACACTGCTATAAGGACATACCTGAGACTAGGTAATTTATAAAGGAAAGAGGTTTAATTGACTCTCAGTTCAGCATGGCTGGGGAGGCCTCAGGAAACTTACAATCATGGCTGAAGGGGAAGCAAACACATCCTTCTTCACATGGTGGCAAGAGAGAGAAGAATGAGAGCCAAGTGAAGGTGGAAGCCCTTTATAAAACCATCAGAGTCCCCAAGTCCACATTATCAACACAGTTATGCCCATACTCATCATTGTCCTGGCAGTGTACAGAAAGCCCAGGTCAGGGAGGAGGAAGGGAAGGTGAGGAATTCCCAGAAGGTGAGTGTCTCTGGGTCTCCTGCTAATGCTGCTCCTGGTTTCCAGCTGTACTTCCACGAGGTAGGCAGCCAGCGCCATCCCTCACCCACCTCCATTCCTCCCTGGACCCATCTTTCCTACTGTCCTGGTTGCTGCCTTCTTACATCCTTTGAGGCGCTGCCTTCAGCTTTAATCCCTAGAGTTTACAGAAAGAACACGGTGCAGGGAAAACAGATCAAGGAGCAGAAGCATAAATATCTATGGCATGTTGGCAGAAGAATAACTGCCCATATCACTGGTAAAATCACCACCATTCCTCTTCTCCACATCCACAGCTGGTTTTCAAATTCTTTCATGCTCACTTATCTGTTCACTAAAAATTCCAACTCATAAATGGAGAATTCCTACATCTTCCCAGAACCAGTGGGTGGATTCTCAGGAATATTCCCCAAAATGACTAAGACTCCTCTTCAATAATGTGACAGGGTGGGGTTCTCCATGTGAGGACCTTGATCATTCTTTTCTTATTCATGCCAACAGATGCCTGAAAGAATCCCAGAATACAGAAAATTTGTGCCTTCATTTCCAAGAGTTACCATGGGGTCCCTCTACACATTTTCTGTCCCCAGAGTATAAGTGCTTAAATCCTTGATGTGTCAATAAGAGCAGCCAATGGTCCAGAATCAAGTCCATGGCCATCAGACCCCTATCACATACAAGGGGTCTGCCAGCCAGGATCCAACGTAGCTCAGTCCTGCCTTGAAGCACTGACCGGGGCTTTGGGTTGCTTGTGACTAAGTAAAGCTGGCTTGGCAGATTGCATCTGAATGTGAGAAACTGGATAGAACTGTCAAGTCAAGAAATGGAAATGGCTTTCACTAGGTCGTCCATGGATATTTAGGATAAGTCTCAGCCAAGCTGACTCTTGCCCCTTGAGTTGAAGCCCTTTCATTTCTCACAACCTCTGTGAAAGGGATTTTTGTTCAAATAGGCCTGCACATCTCAGGAAAGGCCATTTGATTCTTTCAGTATAACTCATAGGAATTGTGCTGTGTTGTGCACCCCTCATGGGTAAGATGAAGCTCAGGACTTCCAGGGCAGCTGACTCTGGGGGCAGGAGGTGGGTCTACCCAGGGCTGGGAGGAGCCCTGACCCAAACTTATGACACTTTTCCTAAAGGCCAGACATGAGGGCAGTGAGAAGGCTAGACCTCCACTGCAGCCATGATGGGTGCTGGAGCAAAGCCCTTCCCCACTGGGACCCTGAGGAGAGACAATTGCCATGTCACACTCAGCCACCAGCTTCTCACACCTTGCCAGGTCTGGGCTACATTCTCCAGCTCTCAGCTCACAAAGGCAGGTCTAAGAAGGCCCCAGGAGTGCTACACAGGACGAGTGCTGGCATGCACCACCTACTAGACCAGACCCAGTCACCTCACCTCAAGTGATGCTAAAATGGTTTACCCTGACCCTTCTAAATAATTTCAAGGTCCTTTGCCTTTCTTTTACAACATACACTTAGAGATTCTCCTGTGATACCCCCTCGCCTACTATGAAGTAGCTGGAGCTGCTCTCACTAAAAAAAGGAATAAACACAAAATTAATATCTGAAAGGCTTTCCCTTCCCATTCTAATGTACTATCTCATTATAAAAAGGTTTGTGTGCCTCTTCTAATTACATGTTCTAATAATTTTGACAGAGTAGACCAGCCATATGCATTTCTGTCCAACTTTCTGACAGACACAATTGCCTTCTTAATGACAAGTACAGTTTCATACTCATAGATATATCTGAAACCCCTAGCATCGTGACTAGCACAGATTAGGAGCTATGTAAATATTCTGCAAATGAATGAATTAGACGCTATTTCTTTTGATTTCACATTTTTTTAATTCAGATTCTCTTTAGGATTGAGCACAAACTGCTTTGCCTTAACTTTTATATTTCTTTTGCCAAGGTTCATGCAGATCCTCTGAATATCTGATTTTGGATTGATGGTCTTCTGAATTCTATTAATATAGCATGTTAATTGCTGATGCCTGCCTTTTCCATAGCCATCACTTCCAATTAATCAATCTGCTCTATAGAATTGACCTCCTCAATAAGTCTCAAATCCATTCACTCCTTTCTTTCTGCTGTGTGACCACCATAGTCTAAACCTCTTCATTTCTTTTCCAGACTCTGCAGCAATCCCCTAACTCGTCTCTCTGCCTTCAGCATTACAATCTTGCTCAAATGCATATCCGGCCATGTCACACCTATGCTTAAAATCCTTCAACAACAGACACATACTGGGGTTCTGGAACATGGGGATCTGAGCAAAGTGCCCTTCTCAGCACTCCCAGAATGATCTACTTGCTTCTCCAGCATCTGGCAGGTTCTGAGATCTGTGAGTAAGACCTTGGGTTCTATAAAGTTCTTCACACAGAGCTGGTGTGGAATTCCCTCCCTTTAGGGCTAGACAGTCAACAGCAGACCAGAGGTGATAGCCAGGACCTGTAGATGTAGATACGCAGGTGGAAGGACTTGTCAATCAGGGGTTTGTGGATCCCAACTTTGCCTCCATTTCCTCAAAGTTAACATCAACCTTGTATAAGTATGTCAGATCCTGCAGACCCTTCCAAAGCCAAGAGAGGTAGAACAGGTGAATAAACTTTCCCTTCTCCTAAGCTGAGTGATTAAAGGGAGATCATAGGAGTTTCTTCAGGGATCTCAGCAGAATGCTAACATCCTGCCTTTACGCTACAGGCCCACAGACCATAAACCCATTTTGCTTCTTACCTCCTGTAGGATTCCCATCATTAAGGACACTTCAACAACCAGACCTGAGTCTTAAAGAGTGGACAGGGAAAACTAACAGTCCATCTAAGAGGTCCCAGCAAACCAGAGAAAGGAAGATCAGGTAGAACACTCAAAATGAGTTCTCATGAAACAGAACTACCAAAGGAAATAGGCAGGAGCCTGAATAGAAAATAAGGTTGCTAAGGTGTTCTAAAAGCAGTTTTAAAATACTTTACTTACATAAAAATATAATTTTTCTTTGAAAATTCAGTAAATTAAAGATTATTATTAAGGCTCTAATTAGTGCTCTGGAAGATCAAATGCAAGAAATACTTCAAAGTACTGAACAAAAAAAGGAAATTTAAAGGATCCAGAAAAAAAAAGAACTAGAGGGATCAGTAAGAGTTAATATAAAAATAATAGGTGTTGCTAAAAGAGAAAACAGAACAGGTGAAGAAAAGGTAATAATTCAATAAAGGATAAAGGAAAGTTCCCTGAACTGAAGAAGGATCTGAGTTCTCAGATAGGAAGGGTTTGTATAGAGTTTCAGCTGGATTAACAAGAAGAACCACATACAGGCAAGTTGAAATTCTTGAACTTTAAAGAGAAAGATAAAATTTCACAAGCATACGCATAGTAAAAACCAACCCATCAGAGATTATGGGGGAAAAAAATCTGACTTCTCACCCACAACCCAGAAACCTAGGAGTCAGGGGAAAGTATCTACAGATAATTGAATGGAAGGACTATGAACTAAGATACTCAGCCAAGATACTATTCCCTTGCCAGATGAATGAAAAAATACTACAACACAGGCAAGAACAAAAAATTATGTTACTCAAGTGTTCCCTCTGAGGAAAATATCTGAGGAAAAAATTTTAAAAAAAACACTAAATTAACCAGAACAGACACTTGAAGATGGAAGAACATAAAAAGAAATAAATTACTGAGCTGTGATCCTTAACATGTGTGTACACTTAAACCTTAATGAAAATACATAGTCTATTTCTGTAGTATATAGGTGGTATGGTTTAAATGTGTTCCCCAAATTTCATGTGTTGGAAACATATGAAACATTCCCAAATTCATATGTTGATTGAGGGTAGGGACTTTGAAAGGTAATTAGGACTAGATAAGGTCATCAGGGTGGGGCCCCCTTGGTGGGAGACCTGAGCTAGCATGCTTGCTCCATTTTGCCAAGTGATCTCCCTGCCGTGTCATGATGCAACAGGAAGTCTCCCACCAGATGCTGGTGCCATGCTCTTGGACTTCCCAGCCTTCAGAACTATGAGCTAAATAAACCTCTATTCTTTTGTGGTATTTAGTTATAGCAACACAAAACAGACTAAGACAATAGTGTGTAATTTATTTTATATAAGGACTGTTGAAATAAGTGGGAAATATTGTAAGAAAAAACACTATCTCAACAAAAATGTAGGAGTTGGGGGTGGAAGGTAGAGAGAGGAGGAAGTCAAACATACCCTCAAGAGTGTAGAGAAAAGAGGAATGGTAAAGGGAAATTAAAGCTATTCTACAAGGAGGAAAATGGAATGAACAGTACCTCTGGTAGCCATGGAGGTGCCACATCTTCCTTCAAGAGAAAACAGCCATGAAGAAAGCAATGCTACCAGCCTCCAGAGGCTGGGAAAAAAAGTGATTTCTCTTAATGCTAATGATATGACTAAATATTTAAAACAGAAATAAGACAATATGGAAAGGAAATGAATGAATACAAGCTGAATATTTTTAAAATTATAGCCCTACTTTATTCTAGAACAATCCCCTAGAAATGAAATGAGGGAAATATTTTAAGAGGAAAAATAACTATGAAATACTTAGGAATAAATTTGGCAAGAAATGCACAAGAACTATATAAAGAATAAATAGTATTAAAGACAAACAAGAGAGCCACTCTCCTGTTAAGAAGACTATGTTAATTCTCCCAAAATAAATATGAAGGCTATGGGGACAGAATACTCTCATACACTGCTGGTGGAAGGACAAGGTTTCCTAGCATTTGTGGGGAGAAACCTTACAGCATACATTAAAAGTAACAGTATCCTTCAACTGAGTAATTTCAGTCCTGGAAATAAAAGCATTAACACTTACGAACATATATACAAGAATGCTTATCATAGCATGGTTAGGAGTCACAAAAAGCTTCATAAACAAAATAAATATTCATAAAAGGGAAACGGGCTAAATACACTGTGATATATCTGCACCATAAAATAGTATAAGGCTACTTAAGAGAATGAAAAAGAGCTATGTCAAGTGACTTGGAGAGGGTTCTACACAGTATTGTTGAGTCAGAAAAGCAAAATGCAGGAAAATGGCCGGGCGCGGTGGCTCACGCCTGTAATCCCAGCACTTTGGGAGGCCGAGGTGGGCGGATCACGACGTCAGGAGATCGAGACCATCCTGGCTAACATGGTGAAATCCCGTCTCTACTAAAAATACAAAAAAAATTAGCAGGGTGCAGTGGCGCGCGCCTGTAGTCCCAGCTACTCGGGAGGCTGAGGCAGGAGAATGGCGTGAACCCAGGAGGCGGAGCTTGCAGTGGGCCGAGATTGAGCCACTGCACTCCAGCCTGGGCAACAGGGCGAGACTCCGTCACAAAAAAAAAAGAAAAAGAAAAAGAAAAAAGAGACAAGAAAAAATCACTACCTATCCCATTCAAAAATGTCTCTGTGTGTATATATAAACTATTTGTATTTCCTCGACTCTGAAATGCTTATTGTTTTCACATTGTAATTTTTCTGATATCAAGATGCCTCTTTGTCACCATCTGCCATGTGTCAGTCATTGCGGCACCCTCCTTGCCTACACATGCACATCAAAGCATGTGCACCCACCTGCAGGGGGATTGGAGGCTTGCAGGAATACCACAGAGGTAACAGTGGGGCACTGTCACAGGCAATAATGCATCACGGGAGCTCTGGATGCACAGAGGACGATGGGGTGTGGAAAAGCACAGACCCCAAAGCCTAGGAATTGAAAAGGGATTCAGAAGAGTCAGACTCCAAAGGCAACGTTTTTAAAATATCTCACCCAACTAATGTCACTAATAGTTTTCTTCTCATGTGTGCAAAGGAATGATCTCTAAATAGATCTAAAAGGACTAATTTAATAAGTTTAAAATAAAAATGACAAGTCAGAACTTGAAGCCAAATACCAAAGATGACTGACTACATGTCAAAAGGAAAACGCACAAAGTTATTTTAGGTCCTGACACTTCAAGGTAAGGAATGGTGTCTTAGCACTCCCAAATTTTACATGATTTTTCGTTGATCATCTTTCCCATTTTCTAGACATGCTTTGGGTCATAGTGTGAATGACAGCATTTTTTCTTTCTACATAGAACATAAAATCACTGTCTTTCACTAATGGCATCTTAGGTTAAGTGAAATATGAAGTATAGGTATATATATTAATATTTGTATAGGATTATACGATCAAGAAGAAAATTATGGATGCACAAGATCTAGGATACTAATATGGATGTGTTAGTTTGCTCAGGCTGCCATAACAAAATAACACAGGCTGGGTGGCTTACACAGCAGGAACTTATTTTTTCACAATTCCGGAGGATGGAAGTCCAAGATCAAGGTGTGAGTAGATTTGGTTTCTCCTGAGGCTCTTTCCTTGTTTGGTTTGCAGATAGCTGCCTTCTCGTTGAGCGCTCACACTGTCTTTACTCTTTCCCATCATCCCTGGTGCCTCTCCCCCTTCTTACAAGGATACCAGTCATACTGGATTAGGGCCTCTCCCTTAGGATGTAATTTAATCTTAATTGCCTCTTTAAAGGCCCTAGGTCCAAATGCAGTCACATTCTAAGGCACTGGGGGTTAGAGTTTCAACACGTAAATTTGGCTGTGGGTGAGGGTACAATTCAGTCCTTAACAATGGATTCCTTGGGGAGAGTTTGGGGAAACAGAAGAAGAGAAACCAAGCAATAAGACACACAGAAAAGGACAACACACACATCAAAGGCATGCATATATGGGCACTTACATAAAATTATGTATATATGTAGGTAAATATATAAGGATGCAAATATAAAATAATTATTTTTAAAACATATATTTAATGGTTTCTCATTGTCTTTAGGATCAAGTCCAAACTATAACATGGTTTACGTCCTTCTAGGAGCGAGTCTCTGTCTCTCTCCCCAGTCTCCTCTGTCTCTTGCATTCCTTCCTCACTCTCTCTGTACTAGAAACCCCAGATTTCTTTCACTTTTTCAGAAACTCCTACCTTCATTCATTGTCCATTCTCCCCTGAATACATTTCTCCAAACTGCCCGTGTATGCTTCATTTAGTTTTCCAGTCTCAGCTTAAATTTTATTTCCTTAACGAGGTCTTCCCTACCCCAGAGCAGGTTTTTCAGAGTGGTCCAAACTTCAACAGAATTACCTGGATTCTCTCATTTAAAATGCAGACACCTTGTTTTCACTCTAAAGCTATTGAATCTGACTACTATTGATGGAAGGAGAGGAGGGAAGAGAGAAAGTGAGAATTCT
This sequence comes from Gorilla gorilla gorilla, assembly GCF_029281585.2. Classification (NCBI taxonomy): domain Eukaryota; kingdom Metazoa; phylum Chordata; class Mammalia; order Primates; family Hominidae; genus Gorilla; species Gorilla gorilla. The sequence goes on along the minus strand of NC_073231.2, from coordinate 101,287,943 downwards.
TCTGCACCCTAAAGTGTGTGAATCCATGCCATGGACTAGTTAATTCCCCTAGCTATACTCTCCCACATCACTTTGAAATTTCTCTTTTAAGATCCATCAGAAGTGTTATCATTTATTTAATGCAAAGATTGGCAAACATTCTCTATATAGAGCCAAATAGAATATGTTTCACTCTTTTCAGGCCCAAAGGCAAAATCAAGAATATTATGTAGATACTCATATAACAAGATTGAAAACAAATTTCTACAAACTTTTTATTAACAAAATTCAAAATGCAATGAAATACAGTATTTTGTAATTCAAGTCTACTAAGGAGAAGAGTGGAATTTGGGGGGAAGGACAATATTTCCCTTCATTGGGGTCAAAGTTAGTGTTTCCTAACATTATAGTAGAAACATGACCTCATCCTTCTACAAAGCTTTCCCTTGCTTCCCTGCAACACAGTGCATTGCATTATTTGAATGGCCATAAGTCAACATCACTTTGAAAAAACATGTGATACAGAGCACCTTTGTAGATTGTCATATACATGCACATACACATAAACTCTGCCAATGATGAACACAAACTCCAATGAGCCACTCAAACCAGCCTCTAGAATTCCATTGCTACTTTACTCGTAATGCAGTCTCTACTCTGGTAGTCAATTAACTTGTCTATCTCTTATGGAGTAAAACAAAGGAAACTGCCAGTTATAGCTGATATATTTTAAAGTCAGCTTTCCAGATGGAATAGCCACCTTTTAAGAGTTGGAACTTGAAGCCAAATACAAATGATGACTGACTACCTGTCAAAAGGAAAATGCACAAAGTTATTTTAGGTCCTGACACTTCGAGGTAAGGAAAGGTGTCTTAGCACTCCCAAATTTTACATGATTTTTCTTTGATTGTCTTTCCCACTTTCTAGACAAAGAGAGGCATGGCAAAGTCAAAGGTGCATTAAAAGAAAACATGAGTTCATAGAATAGAAAAAACTGTCCTAACTGTGATTCAACATTCAGAAGCTTCCTGCATAGGAAAAGAAACTATCATCAGAGTGAAAGGCAACCTACAGAATGGGAGAAAATTTTTGCAATCTATTCATCTGACAAAGGGCTAGTATCCAGGATCTACAAGGAACTTAAATAAATTTACAAGAAAAAAACAACCCCATCAAAAAGTGGGCAAAGGATATGAACAGACACTTCTCAAAAGAAGATTTTTATGTGGCCAACAAACATATGAAAAAAGCTCATCACCAATGGTCATTAGAAAAATGCAAATAAAAACCACAACAAGATACCATCTCATGCCAGTAGAATCAAGATCATTAAAAAGTCAGGAAACAACAGATGCTGGAGAGGATGTGGAGAAACAAGAATGCTTTTGCACTTTTGGTGGGAGTGTAAATTAGTTCAACCATTGTGGAAGACAGTGTGGCAATTCCTCAAGGATCTAGAACTAGAAATACCATTTGACCCAGCAATCCCGTTTCTGGGTATATACCCAAATGATTATAAATCATTCTACTATTAAGACACATGCCCACATATGTTTATTATAGGACTATTCACAATAGAAAAGACTTGGAACCAACCCAAATGCCATCAGTGATAGACTGGATAAAGAAAATGTGCCACATATACACCATGGAATACTACACAGCCATAAAAAAGGATGAGTTCATGTCCTTTGCAGGAACATGGATGAAGCTGGAAGCCATCATTCTCAGCAAACTAACACAGGAACAGAAAACCAAACACTGCATGTTCTCACTCATCAGTGGGAGTTGAACAATGAGAATACATGGACACAGGGAGGGGAACATCACACACTGGGGCCTGTCAGGGGGTGGGTAGGCTAGGGGAGGGATAGCATTAGGAGAAATACCTAATGTAGATGACGTGTTGATGCATTCAGAAAACCACCATGGCATGTGTATACCTAGGTAATAAACCTGCACATTCTGCACATGTATCTCAGAACTTAAAGTATAAAAAAAAATTCAGAAGGTTCACCAAAAAAAATGCATATATATACATACGATACATAAAAGAATTTGCATAGTAAAGAAAAAAGACACACCACCATAATATGTAACTAAAAACACAAAGGACAAAAAAATTGCAATTTATGTAGAGAGAACTTTTAAAAATGGAGAAGAAAAAGATTAAACACTTCATAAAAATTTTACTAGCAATATAAATGGACAATTCACAGGAAAGGAAATACAAATGACTGTTAACCATATTTTTTAAAAAACACTCAAGTTCTTTTATAATAAGAGAAATGCAAATTAAAACTACAAGGAGATACAATTTCTCACCTATCATATTGGCAAAAATTCAAAACTTTGACATCATACTCTGTTGGCAAGACTTTGGGGAAAAGACACCCTCATAATTTGATGATGTGATGTAAAATGGTACAACCCCCATGAAGGGGAATTTGGCAGTTTCTAGCAAAATGTCATACGTATTTACCATTTGACCCAGCAATCCCACTTCTAGGAATCTCTCCCACAGAAATACTGGCAAAGATACAAAAAAGGCACATGCGTAGGCTATTTATTTCAGCACTATTTGAAATAGTTAAAAGCTGGAAGCAACCCAAAGGTCCATCAATAGAGAGCCAGTAGAATTAACCACAGTACGTATATCCACCCAAAGGGGTACTATGTAGCTAGTCTTCAAAACAAAATGAGGACTCTTTCTATATACTACACAGATTCCCAAACTTCCTCACTTCATAATGCCCTTAGTGTCTCAGTAACTTTTTCACGGTTCCCTAGGCTGAAGGAAATGCCTAATAGTTTTACTTATTAATGGAATTAAACAATTCCATGTATTAATATTTGAATTTGTTTGGTCCTGGAGTAGGCTGGAGGAGACAGGATAGAAGTTAAAATTCTTGGAGCAGAGGTGGGGATGGTTAATGGGTGCAAAAAAGACAGGGAGGTCATCAAGACAACAAGGGGATGTTGGGATATGTTGATTCTGAGGATCCAGTGGAGTTGACAATATCCTGTAGAAAGTTGTGTGTCCCTCTCTAAAGTTCAGGGGGAGACTTGGTCTGAAGGTGAAGCTATAGGTGTGTGAGATTGCTTCTGGAGGACTATAAAGTGAGAAAGGAGGATGACTGTATTAGGCTGTCCTTGCATTGCTATATGGAAATACCTGAGATTGGGTAATTTATAAACAAAAGAGGTTTGACTGGCTCTCAGTTCTGCAGGCCATACAGGAAGCATGGCACCAGGTACCTGCCCAGCTTCCGGTGAGGCCTCAGAAAGCTTACAATCATGGCAAAAGGTAAAGTGGGGGCAAACATATCACATGGCAAGAGGCAGAACAAGAGAGACAGAAGGGGGACACCCCAGACTTTTAAACAACCAGATCTCCCATAAAATAACTATGCAAGAACCTGGCCGGGCACGGTGGCTCACGCCTGTAATCGTGGCACTTTGGGAGGCCGAGGCAGGCGGATCACCTGAGGTCAGGAGTTCAAGACCAGCCTGGTCAACATGGTGAAACCCCGTCTCTACTAAAAACACAAAAATTATTGAGGCGTGTTGGCAGGCACCTGTAATCCCAGCTACTCAAGAGGCTGAGGCAAGAGAATCACTTGAAGATGGAGGTCACGGTGAGCCAAGATCACACCATTGCACTCCAGCCTGGGTGACAAGAGCAAGATTCCATCTCTAAATAAATAAATAAATAAATAAATGCAAGAATTCACTTATCACAAAGGGATGGTGCTAAATCATTCATGAGAAACCCACCTCCATGATCCAATCACCTCCCACCAGGCCCCACCTCCAACACTGAAGGTTATAATTCAACATGAAATTTAGAGGGGACAATATCCAAACCATATCAATGACCAAGGACAAAACCTGGAGAAATCATTTATCCACTCAATAATTCCTTTTCTTGATAAAGGCAGGGCTCACGGGAAGGGAAGACCTATTGAAATACCCTGGGCTAATCCAGCCCTCCTGCCTCCTGACTTCTGAGAGCAGAAGAGGGCAGAGGGTGAGGGGCTGGGAAAGTTCACTAACAGGTTACATGGTCAGAGAAGGAAAGGAGAACCAGAGAAGAATGGTGCCAAAGAAAGTAAAGGAAAAGATGGTATCACAAAGAGGTGAACAGTTTCTAGTGACAGAGAGAGAGCAAGTAAGATTAAGACCAAAAAGGGTCCTCAGGGTTGGCAAATAGTGAATGTAGTCAGGGTGGATTTGGTGCAGAGATGAGGGCAGAAGGAAAAGATGGAGAGGAGCAGATGATATCAACATGGCATGGGGAATAGGCAGAAAGCACATCCTGAACGGAGAAAAGGAATTTACCTGAAAGCAGAGCTTTAAATCATGCTGCTATAAAGACACATGCACACGTATGTTTATTGTGGCACTATTCACAATAGCAAAGACTTGGAACCAACCCAAATGTCCAACAATGATAGACTGGATTAAGCAAATGTGGCACATATACACCATGGAATACTATGCAGCCATAAAAATGATGAGTTCATGTCCTTTGTAGGGACATAGATGAAATTGGAAATCATCATTCTCAGTAAACTATCGCAAGGACAAAAAACCAAACACCCTATGTTCTCACTCATAGGTGGTAATTGAACAATGAGAACACATGGACACAGGAAGGGGAACATCACACTCTGGGGACTGTTGTGGGGTGGGGGGAGCAGGGAGGGATAGCATTAGGAGATATACCTAATGCTAAATGACAAGTTAATGGGTGCAGCACACCAGCATGGCACATGTATACATATGTAACTAACCTGCACGTTGTGCACATGTACCCTACAACTTAAAGTATAATAATAATTAAAAAAAAAGAAAAAGAAAAACAGGCCTGCAGTCCCTTATCCAAAACCTTGGAGCCGGATGTGTTTCTGGATTCAGAATTTTTCAGATTTTAGAGAAGTTAATAATGGAACACATACAGTCAATACATAACACCTGGAAAGCACTCCATAATGAAACACACATATTTCTACAAAGAAATGTATGGATATTAACAGCAAGTATAATAAATACCTGCACATCAACTTAAGTTTTTGTTACCAAATGGGACAGGAAAAACTTTCAGCTCTCAATGCATTTCTTTATTTCAAAATTGGAGGTAAGAAACTGGGTTTGTAGCAGCAAAACGCTAAGCACAGATCTCTAACAGGTTTCTACTGAGCAGATGGTGAAAAGAACATTCACAGAGAAGATTAAGATCAAGGACCAAGCATCCTTGTCCTCTTTCAGGACAGAACAGAACTTTTAGGAGAAGGAACAGCAGACTAAAGGAGGATGGGAGAAGCCCTGGACAGTATGAGGAGAAAAGGACTCTGAGTAGAGGCTTTCCTTCTGGGGCAAGGGCTGACATTCCAAGGATGTGGGGTCACAGTTGAATCGACTATGGCTTGAGCAGATTGAGTCCCCAGAAGTATCAGAAGGATAATGAGATTAAGACTGTATCCTGGCCGGGACCAGTGGCTCACACCTGTAATCCCAGCACTTTGGGAGGCCAAGGCGGGTGGATCATGAGGTTAGGAGTTCAAGACCAGCCTGGCCAAGATGGTGAAACCCCGTCTCTACTAAAAATACAAAATTAGCCAGGCATGGTGGTGGGTATCTGTAATCCCAGCTACTCAAGAGGCTGAGGGAGGGAACTGCTTGAACCCAGGAGGCAGAAACTGAGTGAGCCAAGATCCCACCACTGCATTCCAGCCTGGGCAACAGAGCAAAACTCCATCTCCAAAACAAAAAAAAAAAAAAACAAAAAAACAGCATCCTTTCTTACTTTCTAAATGGGAAGCTGCTGAGAAGCTCTTCTGGAATCTTCTGAACAGAAGTCCTACCAAAGCAGTGAGGGGTTGAGGAAGGCTTTCCAAATGCACCCTCTCTGTGGAATCACAGCTTCTGGGGATGGTCGGGGGCATGAGGCTTCATGTGGACAGTACAGAACCTCTACCACCATGCTGAGAGAAAAATCTTGTCTCACACACATAACACCCAAGGCTTGGAACCCTGAAATTTAGGTGACTGCAGTCTCAGAGCCCTGCTATCCCTTTCCCGGGGAACCTGTATGTAGAAAAAGGATTCCTAAGTCTCCTGCCTTCCTCTCTAAAGAAGGTTATTCCTGAGAAGCAGAAGGTAATGTTTTTTGTTTGTTTGTTTGTTTGTTTGTTTGTTTTTGAGACGGAGTCTCACTCTGTCACCCAGGCTGGAGTGCAGTGACGCAATCTCGGCTCACTGCAACCTCCGCCTCCTGGGTTCAAGTGATTCTTCTGCCTCAGCCTCCCGAGTAGATGGGACTACAGGCATGCACCACCACACCCAGCTAATTTTTTTATTTTTAGTAGAGACGGGGTTTCACCATGTTAGCCAGGATGGTCTTGATCTCTTGACCTTGTGATCCTCCTGCCTCGGCCTCCCAAAGTGCTGGGATTACAGGTGTGAGCCACTGCACCTGGCTGGAAATGCTCTTAATGTACTTGGAACATCACAGACAAAAGGAATGCCTTAAAGTAGACATGTAATTTGACAGGCCTCTGGAACGTCTTTTTTGTTCCACACATCCTAGGTTTAACAGTAGTTATAGAGATTACATTTGGCTTGGTCTAATAATACTGAATACACCCCTATCAGGCTTGAAAGACTCTTCAGCCTCAGCCAAAGTTTTTTCTTTAAGACTCACGTACAATGAACTCCAGTGACAGTAAGTTCCTGGCCACAGAGGCATGACAGGAGGAGAGGTGAGAGATCATGGATACCAGAGGATTTTTGCAAGTGTTTGAAGGCAGAACCAGACCCCCAAGTACTGTCATTCCTGCCCCGTGCACTTCAGCAGAGTGGCAGAGATTACCAAAACATCACATTAAACCATTGAGCTCCCTTTCAAAAAAGTCACGGATGGAGCGAGGGAAACACCAGGCTACAGTGTGGGGCTGTCAGGACGCCGCAGGCCTGCGGTCCCCAGGGAAAGCAGCGGGTTTAGGAACACCTGAGAGCAGGCGTGTGAGCTGGTGTTTAAGCAGTTCCAACATATCATCAAAAGCTTCAGCCAAGTTAATGAGAACCAGAGCTCCAAACCAAAATGCTTATTTTGAAAATACCTATTTTTCAAAGATTTTGCATTTTAAATTAAACCAGATGAGTAATTGTATCCTAGCTTCGGAGTACATTCTGGAAAAGAAAATTCTTGTCCCCTAACTTGGGAAAGAACATCATGATTTTGCAAAAGGAAAGCAGTTATTGAGAAGGGGTTAGAGCCTGGGGCTGCCCAAGCCCAGGCTACAGCAGCTGCCAGGTGACCGTGGCCACACAGAGAAGCAAAGGTTCTTGTGAAGTTGCCAGACTGCTACTTCTCCCTCCCCCAGAAAGCCAAGTTCACCTTGCAGGCTGACCTACCTCCACCTTGCTTCTATAGAAGGTGAGAACTTGTCTTAAGTTAGTGTATTTAAGGCATTTGAAATTCATGGAGTGAAAAGAATGGTGTTAAAGTGCAGACATTGTTTGATAGCTCCTAAATGGGACAGATCTGTTTTATCAGAGTAAGAAGGTATTTGTTATTTATCTCTTTTTATTTTTCCTTTATTTAGTTTGTGCTTGTTTGTTTTGTTTTGTCCTGGGGGTTATCTAATCTTTCTGATTTTTATTTCCAGGATTCATATATTGCTCTACACAGCTATTTCCAGAAAACCTGTCTGAGGTTTAACTAACAATAGGCCCACAGACTACAAATTTTCACAGACCTAATGCTATTGCTCCTCCTTCTTTAACTCGGTGACATTGTTCCCAGAACTATTTAGTTCTATAATCAATACTTTCTTGTCTTTAAAATCAATTAAGGAGCCTTTAATAAAACTTGCCTATTCTGAAAAGGGCATTTACATACCCCCTTACCCAATTAAACCGTTAAATAAGGTGAAGATGGGAGGATACAGAGAAAGAACACAAGGAAACAGATGAGAAGTAGAGGGGCTCAACAAGGTCAAGCAGGGAGTTGTGAGTTCAAATCCTCCTTCTGCCACTGGACCATGTGGCCACTTGTCAACCCTGTGAATAGAAATTAATATGTACGGAGCTTGACCATGCACCAGGCCCTCCCCTCAGGCATCCTCTCATCTAATTTTCACACATAAAACCCATTTTCTTTTTTTTTTTCTTCAACTTTTAAGTTCAGGGGTGCATGTGCAGGATGTGCAGGTTTGTTACCTAGGTAAACGTGTGCCATGGTGCTTTGCTGCATAGATCATCCCATCACCTAGGTATTAAGCCCAGCATGCATTAGATATTCTTCCTGATGCTCTCCCTCCTCACCCCACAGGCCCCAGTGTGTAATGTTCCCCCCATGTGTCCATGTGTTCTCACTGTTCAGCTCCCACTTATAAGTGAGAACATGCAGTGTTTGAAAACCCATTTTCATGACAAGGAAATTGAGACACCAAGAAGTTAATTTGACTTGACCAATGTCTCAGAACTAGAAAGTGGAAGAATAGGGACTCAAACCAGGTCTGTTAAACTCCAAAGCCTCTTAAGACTCAAATTGGCAAAGTGAAAATTCTGACAAACTAGGCCCCAGAATTAAAGAAATGGTTGGAGTTAATTGATTTGTAGCCAGCAGTGATAGGAGAGAAGGAGCAGGGCATCTGTTTCTAAATTCAGTCTTCTCCCCTTACTAGTGATATGACCTTGGATGAGCTATTTAACCTGTGCTTCAGTTTCCTCAATTGAAAAATGAAACTAATAAAAATTGCACCTCTTAGTCTTATTGTCAAGATTATCCGAGAAAATCTATTCCACAGAATCTCAGTAAATGTTGCTTGGTTAAGGAAGTTACTCAAAAGGAAGCATAACATAGCATCTAAGTGCATGCCCTCTGACTCATTCTACCAGGTCCAAACCCCAGCTTTCCCAGATAGCATCAACTTGAGCTAGTCTCTTTGGCTCTTGGTAAAATGAAGGCAATAACAGGATTGTTGTGAAAATTCATGGAAGGTCTTAAAACAGTACCTGACATATAGTAAGTATAATATGAATGTTACTATAATTATGGTCAATATGAGTGAAAGTAATAGATTCCTTCAGCATGCTAAGCAGCTGTACCATCACATGCTTGGAGAAGTGGAAGAACACAGGATTGCTGCAGAAATAAAAAAGAAGTTTAGTCTATAGTTTTTACTAAATAGCTCAAGCTAAAAACTTAATACTTGGAGATATAACTATATAGTTATGATTCAGTGGTTGTCAATAGTAAATTATTTATGAAATAGATCAAAGACACTGATTTGATTTTTCTACACATATTGTATTCCAGGTACTATGCTTGGACTGAAAATGCAAAAATGAATGAGGCAGATTCCTGACTTTGAGAAGCATATTGTCTATGGGTGAAATAGGCATGAAAACAAATCACCCTAATATAGGTACTAAACGCTACATCGAGGTTAAGAGTAAAGTACTAAGGAAACATGACATCAGATGGTTTTATATTACTTGGTGATATAAGCATGAACACGGATTATCACCTTCTCACTATAAACCACAAAGCAAGACTATCTGAGATCCTTATTGGTGAGTGAGACACCAACTTCCGTATAACTTGTTCCCCAAACATCAAATAGTCAAACAAACTCTAAGTCAATTTGAGGGGGTGGTTCCTGGCTAATTTAAAGCCTGAACTAAACAAATGTATGTCTCCTAAATACCCATACCAGGCATTAATCGGCCAGAGTTCCAGAAGTTTCAAGCTATGATGACAAAGACGTATACTTGGGGTGGGCAAGGAAAGAGCAGGCAAGAACCCCAACAGGGGGGCCTAGATATACTTTCAGAGCTAGCAGGAAATGATTATCAAAGCAACCAAACTGTAGGTATTCTGGCAAAATTATGGTGGTGATGGTAACTAAATGACATCTCTAATTGCACCATCAACCCCAGAAGTATAGCAAGACTGAACTGGGCTCACAGCTGGGAGAAAGTAGCCATGATGTGCTGGGTTCAGTTCAAGATTAGAAATGGCAGCACCCAACAGAGGCAGCAACACATGATCCTTCCAAGTTGGTGAGAACCAGCCAGGCGCCCAAAGGGTCTCCATCTTCAGAAAGTAGAGCATTTGGTACAGGACAGTTTGTGATACTTCTTTTGAGCAATTTGCTTGCTAGTGACCTCTACACTTATTGGTCATGCTGCATATAGGGAGAAACTTCCTAGAGAAATTACCCCAAACCCCTAAATATGAGGTCAAAATGACCAACCCAGGACAACTGTGAAGGCTACTCTATTTCAGGGAGAAATTAGGACTGGCCAGGCCAGTATGAAAAGGATCAGCAGGGAAGGGGCTATGGAGGCTATGAGGTCTAAGTCTCCTGGGCCATTCCTCAGGGTTCCCTAGAGTTCCCCTTGACCTCAGCTTAGCATTTAGTGTTTTCACCCTGAAGAGTCAACTGTTGCACACCTTTCCCCCCAACAGACTATAAGCAAGAACAATGTCATTTTCCTTTATATATTCCAGATCATTTGGCATAGAAAGTTAGCATGGTAGAGAGGAAAGAACAGTATGGAACTGAGCCCTGGCATTGAGCCCTACTCTGTCGGATAGCACAGTGGTTGAAACTAGTCTATGGAGCCAGGTTGCCTAAATTCACATCCTCCCTCTTCTTATTGACTATATGATCTTGGGCAAGTTGTTAGGCACTTTGCACCTCAGGTTTTGCACATGCCAACTGAGAATAATAATGCTCTGAGAATTAAATGAATGTAAGCACTTACAGTAGTGTTACTACTATGGTAGATCATATTATTAGTGTCCACAGCTTAACAAACTAGTACATGTTAATTTGCCCTCTAAGCTTTAATTTTCTCATCTGAAAAAAAATGAGGGCATAAGATCCAATGTCACAGGATGGGATATAGGATAAAATTGGATAATGGAAGTCAAAAATATGTTGAACGAAAAATGCAATCCAAATGCTTGTGTTTCCCATTATTGTTGCACATAGTAGGCACTGGAATCAGTGATTGCTAAAATGTGGAAGCAAAACAGCCATGGAGAGATTGGATCAGATCCCCTCAAGATTCACCATCCTCAGATCTTGCACAGGAAAGTTATTTGTAAATGTGAATGCCAGACAAGTGTTCCTCGTTAGCTATGCATGGCCCTGGAGACCAAGACTGCCATGTGGTAAGATCAAGTGAAGAGACAGACCCTGCCAAGTGCGGTTCTGAGACCATCCCCCTCATGTGCCTGAGAAATGACTCCCCCAGAGGCCTCCTGCACTGCACTGTGCCCTGGCTCCCATCTTGCCCACCTCCATGAAGACCCCTGCCCTCCCTCCAGCAATCCTCCAGTCTTCCCATTCCCAGCTGGCAAGGAAGACAGACCTCAGCACATTCCACACTCCATCCCCCTAGATCCACCCCAGTGGTGTGATTCTGCCTGACTGTCCCACACAGCAGCTCTAGGAGGGTCAAAAAGGAATGTGCTCAACTTGCCAATGCTGGGGCAAAACCAAAGCCAGCATGTCCTGTCATCCAATGGAGCTTAGTGCTCTCGTCATCACCACTACAGAGACACAAAGCAGGCCCTGGGAAGAGCCTGCACCTTCCCCAGAGCCAAGGTGGCCAGAAAATCACATGATGTTGTAGGTTCTCCTGCAAAAGCTGGGCCACCAACACTGGAGCCCTGGAAAGCCCTTTCCGAGTGGACGCTTGGCAAATGAGAGGGAAGAAAGGGAACTGGCAGAAAAATAGCATATGCCACTGATGTTCCCTGGCTCCACCTAAACCTTAAAAATGACTCATTTAAACTCAAATCTTAGAGATTTGTGGTAAGCTAAAATAATGACAACGAATTGGAAGGCATTCCTTCTCTAGATGTGGAGTGCCTAGAAAATTTTTGTAAAGAGATTTTGAGCAAGGACTTGGCCTCTCTGAGCTGTGTCATCTGTATAATGGGGATTAAAATACTGGTTGTGCATGGGTTCTATAAAGAGAATGCACAAAAGGAAGCTGGTACATAGGAAGCTTGACTATTAATAAGCCAAGTAGTTTCACCCAGTTCACAGTAGATCTTGATTACTTTTCCTTAGATGCGAGGCTCTTTCATGCAATTACCTCAAATGGCTGAAGGCTATTTGCCTGCAACTGTGCTCATGGCACACCCCAGAGCTGACATTCCCAAGACTCTTTCTGCTGGTGCCTCCATTGGTCTAACCAATTTTTACAGGTGCATTTGGAAATTGATAAATCCGTGGTGATGAACGTGCTGTTCACAGCACTATGGTCTCACAGTTATTCAAAAACATTGATTCACTCTGTTCCTAACATGGAGTCCTTTAGCCCTTTTTTATTTTTCATAAGTAGGATTATGGCCCTTAATTCAAATTCATACTCATTCAATCATTCATTCACTCATTTACTCAACAAATACTTATTAGGTGCCTACTATGTGTCTGCCACTATGCTAGGAAAAAGAGATGGAGTAGTGATCAAAGCCAGAGACAATTCTTGTTTTGTAGTCCAGTACATGCATTCTCCATGGGGGTAATATTGCCCCAATGGGGAAAACAAATTCTTGGGGTGGTAGAAAAAACTTTATTCTATTCATACGTAAAACACAGATACGTATAGAGCACACACACACACAGAATTGTATTAGTTTTCTATTGCTGCTGTAACAAGTTACCATAAACTCAGTGGCTTAAAATAACAGAAATAATTATCTTACAGTCCTACAAGCTGTGTCACTGGGCTGAAATCAGGATGTTGGCAGGGCTGCATTCCTTCTGCAGAATCTAGGGGAGAATCTACTTCCACACCTTTTCCAGCTTCTAGAGGCTGCTGGCATTCCTTGGCTGATAGTACCCTCCTTCATCCTTAAAGCGAACAATAGTCAGTCAAGTCTTTCTAACACTGCATCGCTCTGACACTGGCTCTCTCGCCTCCTTTTTCCACTTATAAGGGCCCTTGTGTTTACATTGGGCCCACGCAGATAATTGTCTCTCATAGAAGGAAGGTACTATCAGCCAAGGAATGCCAGCAGCCTCTAGGAGCTGGAAAAGGCGTGAAAACAGATTCTCCCCTAGGTTCTGCAGAAGGAATGCAGCCCTGCCAACATCCTGATTTCAGCCCGGTGACACAGCTCCTAAAACTGTAAGATAATTATTTCTGTTTTTTTAAGCCACTGAGTTTATGGTAACTTTTTACAGCAGCAATAGAAAACTAATACAACTCTGTGTGTGTGTTTGTGCTCTATGCATATCTGTGTTTTATATATGAAGAGAATAAAGTTTTTTCCACCACCCTGAGAATTTATTTTTCCCATTAGGGGCAATATTACCCCCATGGAGAATGCACGTACTGGACTGCAAAACAAGAATTGTCTCTGGCTTTGATCACTACTCCATCTCTTGTTCCTAGCATAGTACCTGACACATCGTATGTCATCTCAAGGTCATCTGATTAGCAACCTGAATGCCATCTGAAGCCTCAATTCCCTCCTTGCCATGTAATGTAAGATATTCACAGGTTCCAGGGTGTAGGATGTGAATATCTTGGGGAGGGGAGCATTATTCTGTACGCTACAGTGTAGTTGTGGTAGTAAAATTTCATGGGAGATCAGTAAAACATATCTAAACAAAGGTTCTTTGGCCTCAAGAGCTGGGTGGGAGGGAGGGCAAACATGAAGCAAACATTGAGAAACACTGATGTAGTAGGAAGGCAACACAGAATCATGATGAAATATGTGCACCGTGGGGTCAGCTGGCCTGGCTCAAATCCCAAATCTGTGATTACTAGCTGTGTGGCCGTGAGCTAGTTACCTAAGCCCTCAGGGAGGGTAGAAATAGGAAATATTTTCTCCGTTTTTGTAAAAACCAAGTATGTTAATATACTGACACACTTAGAAACTTCTAGGTTTGCAATTAGTCCTCCAGACATGTTTCCAGTATTGTTAATGGAAACAACAAGATTCTTCAAATCACAGAAATAAATGTGTCGGCTCAAGTGACAATAAATGCTAAAAAGCAGAAAAATGCTCTTGCAGTATTGTGAGAGTAGAGAACAAGGGGATCTCATGGGGGTGGGAGGGTACAGAAGAGTTTTCTAAGGAAGTGATCTCAAAACCGAGATTTGAAGCATAGGTGGGCATTAAGCCAGTGAAGAGCAAGGGGTAGGGCATCGTGGAGTGCTCCCAAGGTAGAAGGAACAGCATGAGGGTGTCTTTGGGGCAGGAGGGATGTGGCACAAGGTCACATGGCTGGCAGGCCAGCGTGGTTGCCCTACAGAGGGCAGATCAGGCTGGAGAGCTGGATGGGGCCAGATCATAAGGGCTTGGGCCATGTTAAGAATTTTTGCCTTTATTCTAATGGCAACAGGAAGCCACTGATGGATTTGAAGTAGATGAGGGTGGTGTGAGTGACATAGTGCAGACTGATTGGACAGAGACAATAGTGGATGCAGAGAGACCAATTAGGAGGTGATAGCGATGGGACCAGGGTGGGGAGAAGATGAAGACAAAGGAGCAATATGAGAGATATGTAAGAGGTAGAATCAATAGAACTTGTTGAGCGCAGCAGAAAGGAGAGGGTTGTAGATGCACACACCTTGTTTTTAATGCCCCTTGTGCCTGTCCACATGTGTTCATCAATGCCTGAAGCCACCCCCACAAGCTTGGGGGTGTCCCGTTCAGGGAGATGTCCTGCCAAAACATCTGATTGGTCCTGCTCAGATGTGTGGTGATTTCTCAGCACTCTGTGCACCATTCCGTATCCTGGGTATAAAATAAACTTTAAATTGGATACAGCTTTAACAAAAAGTGATGCTGGCAACAGATCTTCTTTTAAGGCCTCTGTTTACTGTAGAGTGTTTTAAGCATGACGTTTTAATTTCAAATTTTTTTAAATATGTATTTTGTGAGAAATAAACAGAGATGACTTAACTGGAAATTGAACTGGGGGTCTCCTGGCCCTTGGCCCATGTTTCTACCCAGGGACCAACTGTCTGCTGAAGTATAAATCCATCTACCCAAGCTGCTGTATGACCAGTGTGAGCTGTGTTTATGTTCCTCTTAAAAACGCATGCACTTCTTGGCTGGAGGGCTCATGGGCCAGAGCATTGATCTATTAGACCTTCTGCTCCAAGAAAACCTAATTCAATTCCTGGCATAATTACTGAAGACAAAATTGTAGCTGCACATATTTTCCCAAAAGTTCTCTGCATTTGCTTACTCCAAGTCCAAGGTTTTCATGCCTCCCCTTGACCTGGCAGGGCCACAGTTTACAAATCAACAGCTCTGGGTTCCTTGAACCATTTGCTAAGGCAATGGTTAGGAGAGAAATTTACTGGGAAGGATGAAGACTAGCAGAAGCTAAACTATGAAAAGAAATAAATAATGATTAGGGTGGAAGAGGGGAAAGGAGAGGAAAGGAGGGATGTCACAGCTTCCGTTACTTTAGAAACACTAAAGTGAAGAGACTTGAATTTTACTCCACCTATGTCACTGATTACCTGTGTAATCTTTGGCAATTCAGCTCCATTCAGTTCAACAAACAGTGAGTGAATGAGTGAGTGAATGAATGAATTCATTGGACATGTCGTATAAGCCAAACACTGTGCTAGGCACTGGAAGATGTCTAGGGCAAAGTGCATACCCATGGGGGGCTTACAAATGAGACACAGACACAAATACTTAAACAGGAACACAATAAAATGTCATAACCAATAAGGCATAAATATGCCCAAAGGCTAAGGAAAAGATTAATCCCAACCTGGGGTGCAAGGAAGACTTCTTTGCAGCAAACATACTTGTGTTTATGTTAGAACATGGGCAAGATTTAACTAGGCAAATAAAGATGTGACAAAGCACTACAAGTTAGCCATGAAAGGACAGTGAGCAGCTCACAGAATTGTCACAAAGGCTGAGGAATGATAACGGCCAGTTATCCTTCTTTGGGATGCTCAGTGTCTGAACTGCATTCCTTTGTTTAGAGAATTTTTCTCCTTTTGAAGCTTGGTAGAATTCCTACTGTAGAAGGTGTACAACCCTGAGACTTCCCTTTCTTCTACACAGTTAGGTAGGCATGTGACTTATGTTTGGACAATCAGATAGATACACATGCCAAAAGCATTAAATCAGGAGCCAATGGTACAACGAAACACAGACCACAAAAAGTCATTTCTGGCACCGTCAGCCATCATCCCAAGGTCTCGTTCCCAGAGACTGTGATGCCAACGGAGCCAGGGGCAGCACCCAGGTCCCAGTGTCAGAGTGTGGACAGTGCTGGCCACAACATTGGGGGCTGCAGTGGTGTGAACTCAATAGATCTGTTCCAGAGCATGATTTGAGCTATGATTTCAGCTGGATAGCCTCCGACCTAGTTCTTCAGCTTTAGTGGCACTTCTGTAAGCTGCCCAATGTCCCTTTAATAAATTTCTTTCCAGCCTAAGTTAACCAGGGTTCGTTTTATTTACTTGCAACCAAAACATCTGACTGATACAGGAACAATGTGAGCAAAACTTCAAATGTAAGTGAAGTCTGGTGGTGTGGATATATGTTGGGGGTACCACGTGCAGCTCAATGTTAATAGAACATAAAGAATGAGATGAAAAAGATTTTCTAAAATCAGGCTAGAGAGACAGAGATTATGTCACAGCGCAGCTGGCATACTGGGCTAAAAAACTTGAAACTCATCTGAAAGGTGATGGGTACTCACTGAAGGTATAAAGCACAGAAGTGGCATTGACCACATTCATATTTTAGATTGACTGGTCTAACTCCAGTGGGAGGGGCTAGCTAAAGAGAGACTACACCAGAGGCAATTTCGATAGGGTCCAGAGAAAGGAGATGAATACTGACCTAGGGCAGAGGATGTTGGGGGAAAGAGGTGGTGACAGCTCCGAGAAATACTAGGCAAATATAAAGCAGGTGACCTTTATATTCACATTGAGATAGGAGAAACCCCTTTGTCATTCCTGGCTCAATTTCTTCATCTTCAAATTAGGAGTGACGTTTAGGTGTCCTACAAGGCATGCAACAATCCACAATTGTGGTTAAGGGAGATGCAGGCACACCAACCTGAAGACAATGGAAATTGTCACTGAGAAAGAAAATAAACTTCATTATGGGGAAGGGTCAAAACAGGTGAGCCAGCCACTTCAAGTAAGAAAGATGACCCAAGAGGGTTAACATTGAAGGCTATGGACTTGCGAAAGGCACAGCATATGGTAAAGATGGACTTGTTTACTGAAATGCATGTTTCTATGATTGAAGCTGGAAAGAGGAGATGTTCTTTTATAAAGGGAGGCATTGCTGTCTACAACAGGTGCACTGCCAGGGTGGACTAACATTTGAAGATCTGATATACTATAAAACACCATCTTCTTTATAAACTGACTTTTTTTTTTTTTTTTACTATTTACCCAGATGTTTTCCCAACACAGAGACAAGCATTCACAAGCAGACAATTTCTTGAACATTCTCACTAAAATGTTTCTTTAATGAGACTACAACATTTCTTAGCAGCACTACACTCTTCTGACCGACTATCTGAAGGGTTGGATATCAAAACATACAGGATAGGATTATAACTTTTAAGTATGTTTACAGCTAAAATTGACAAGAAGAGTATCCAAGACTAGAAACATGAAAGATGGGCATTGTCAAAGAATCTCAGCTCACCAGTGGTAAACACATGCTTCTGGCCCAAGTGGGATTTGTCTTTGTAGTGTAGGAGTTCTTTCTAACCAAAAAGCAAAAAGTGTTTGTTTTTCAGTTATTGTGATTGTAGTTTTGTTTGAAACTTTTTTTTTTTTTGGACACAGAGTCTTGCTCTGTTGCCCAGGCTGGAGTGCAGTGGCGCAATCCTGGCTTACTGCAACCTCCACCTCCTGGGGTCAAGCAATTCTCCCATCTCAGCCTCCTGAGCAGCTAGAACTACAGGCGTGTGCCACCCCACCCAGCTAATTGTGTGTTTTTAGTAGAGATGGGGTTTTACCATGTTGCCCAGGCTGGTCTTGAACTCCTGGCCTCAAATGATCTGCCTGCCTTGGCCTCCAAAGTGTTGGGATTACAGGCGTGAGGCACTGCACCTGGCCTTGTTTTAAAATTTTAAGTGACCAGGAAGCCTTCTTAAAATCATTTCTTTGAAGACTCCAAAATAAAAACACATGTTGTATTATTTTCCACAGTTAATGAGTTTGCTACCTTCCCCTCCAGTGTAATCAAGGGAAATAAGATGATATACCTTCATCTCTTGTGCTAGCAAACTCTTGATCACCTTACCAGGTAGGGCTACTGACTTCCTGAGGAAAGACTCACAGTCCCTTTCCAACCACAGGCAGAAAATGGCTTTCAGAGGACGTGCTTCTAAAAGTCCTGTTGCCATGATTATTTGGCCCACTGAAAAATATGAATTAAAATAAAATTTATAATCACTGTTTATTCCAGTTTACTTTTTCTGTCTTTCAAACCGGTATTTGGTAAGTTTCTGATGGGTAATGTGTGTAATTAAACCTTCTCCATATCCTGAACACACACACAGACACACACACACCCTCCAAATTAGAGCACATGAGAAAAACCAAGTTACAACTTGAGATGGCAGAAAAGAGTATTTCCCTCTTTTGTTCAGCTTGAGGTACCCTTGGAGGATTTTCTGATTTTGCCTTCTGAGCCCTTTTTAAGTCTCCTTAATTTCATGAAGAACACATTCATTTATGAAAAACCATTTTTCAAGCAACTATGCACTGATTCCCAAGCAGCTGAATTTTTAATAGCTAAAAATGTCACCACCACCCTCCCTCCCACAAAAGGGTGCTTATTTTTAAAATCCACTTTCCTGAAACTTCAGGTTTGTTCCTCTGAGCCACAGCACCTTCTAAGCGTCATTGTACAGCAGAGGTGGTGTGACCCACCCTGGCCGGTACAGTTCTTTTTTTCTCATATTTCTAATAGTTCCCCTAAAACCCTAATTTCAGTAAAGTGTGCTAGGTAGAAAAATGCTAATACTTCAGACAGTCTCGTTCAAGGAGAGACAACTGGGCTGTGGGTGCAGGTGGACAAGATCAACAGCCCTCTAAGCTGTGCAGCAAACCCTGAAGAGTGGGAATCTCCAACAACAAATACTGGGAAACAATTTCTTGCTGTTAACCGGCTCGCCTTTGCCATGAATAATCAATTATTTGGAGGAAGAGAAAGCTACTTTAAAACAGACTTTTTAAAAACATCTGTTTGTTTAGTATAATTTTCCTGCTGCATCTTTCATTCAAGAAATAAGTCTTCCCTGTCTGACAAGGACAAATTCCCCCAACTCCTCCACTGTAAACCACCTCGCCATCCACTTCCCCAGAGCCCTTGCAGCCCCTAAATTGGATTCCATGATAAATAAATAGTGCCGCTGCTGCCATTGACTTATCTCAAACCAGAAAATGAACCCGATTTCAAAAACCTGTTTTCTAAACTCCCGGCGGCTGAGACAGGAAGGGCTTGGGGGAGAAGACGGGACAGCCTGTTTGTGCATCCCCTGGCACTGCCTCTTCCTCACCAGCGAAGCTTTCCATGGAAATTCTGGCTGCATTGCCCTTGGCTAAGCTTGGGACTATTTTTGGAAGCCTAAAATCCTCAGGGGAGTGACTTTTACTTTTATTCATGTACAGAGTCCTTACTTTTATTTATTAAAGAAACAAAAACATGTCTCCTGCTTAACTTCAACCAGCTTTCATGTCAAGTAAAACAAAACTTGTTGGCTGGTCCAATCGGCCATCGGCCAGGATGGACAGGGAGCCCCCTCCATCATGGGTCTGAAGTGTATGTGACCTGAGTATTAATCATCTCTCCCAGAATGGGAGGAGCCATGGGCTTTTAAGACTCTTGTCCCAAGGGAACAACTTTGGGGGAGTATCTGAGTCTGGCTGGGAGAGAAAAAGTATCTAGGCAAAATTCCAGCAAATTTGAAGTTTTACTTTTTAAAAGCACTTCAGGCAAGAAAGAGATGGAAGGCTCAGCACTAAACCCCTCCCCCTCCTCAGAACTGTGACACTGACATCCCAGCACCTAAAACAATCAGTGGGGAGGATCACGGAGCGAGAATCAACCCTCTCGCCCCCCTAGAGTCTAAGTGTTCACTTTAACAAGTTGTGAAGGGCAGGCAGCCAACTCCTCCGCCTCCATGAGACAAATTGATTCAAGGTTTTCTCCTTGAGCCTGCAGCCAGGGTGCCTGCAACAATAGCAGCTGGGGAGGTGCTATTGTTTTATCTCAGTGGAGATTTGAAACTTCTTTACCCAGGGCAAGTGGCCCAGCAGGCGTTTACAAATGGGAAAAAGAAACAGCAAGAAATGCAAGCAAAGTGGCATGGAGCACTAAACAAAGCAGCTGTGAGCACCCTCCAGGCAATTTGCTTGGATGGGCATCCCCACGCCACATGTCCGGCTAGCTCTCTGTGACCCCAGCTCTGTCTTATTTTCCTTCTACATCCTCTTCACTGCCCCGCTGCCCCCAATTACGATTCTAGCTAGGATTCACATCATATCCCAACATATTGGACGATGGCTACAAAGATCTATGCCACATTGGGCAAACTGCATTAGCTTCCCAGGAACTCAGTTTCACCCTGTTAAATGCACGTGTGGCAGAGACCGCTAGCTCTTCACCATAAATCTGTCATATGTTTCATCTTCTTCCCAGGCACACAGCTAGACTCTATCTTTGGTGTCCCTTCCAGTTACACATGGCCATGTAACTGTCATTCCTACCCAGCAGAGTATGCACAGAAGTGATGTGAGCCATTTTTCAAGCCAAAAATTTATTGTGCCACCTTTTCCTCTTCCCACCGGTTGCACGTGGATAACGATGAGGACCTGGTTGTCTACATATTAAAGGATGGCAAAGCTGGAAAATATATCCCAGAATGACCCTGTGAAAGAAAGCTGCCCTCTAACCCAAAATACCTTCGTTGGACTGTTTCATGAGCAATGGGTAAACATTGATTGGGTTAAGCCACCAAAGTTTTGGGGGCCTATTTATTACTGAAGCCTACTGTCTTAGTCTGTTTTATGTTTCTATAAAGGAATAACTGAGGCTGGATAATTTATTTTTAAAAAGAGATTTATTTTGCTCACGGTTCTGCAGGTTGTACAAGAAGCATGGTGCCATCATCTGCTTCTGGTGAGGACCTCAGGAAGCTTCCAATCATAGCAGAAGAAGAAGGGGAGCTGGCATATCCCATGACCAGAGAGGGAGGATGAGAGAGAACAAGAGTAGCGGTGCCAGGCTATTTTCAACAACCAGCTCTCACATAAACTAATAGAGAACTCATCCATTTCCATGGGGAAGGCACCAAGCCATTCATGAGTGATCCACCCCCATGACCCAAACACCTCCTACCAAGCCCCACCTCCAACCCTGAGGATCAAATTTCAACATGAGATTTGGAGGAGACAAATATCCAAACTATATTACCTACCCTACCCTGATTATTGCAAGGTGATAATAACACCTACCCTGCCTACCGCAAAAGATGGTGAGAAGAATCAAACAAGATATGTGTGAAGGCTGAGTGCAGTGGCTCACACCTATAATCTCAGCACTTTGGGAGGCCAAGGCGGGTGGATCATGAGGTGAAGAGATCAAGACCATCCTGGCCAACATGGTGAAACCCTGTCTCTACTAAAAATACAAAAAATAAAAAATAAAAATTGGCCAGGCATGGTGGCGGGTGCCTGTAGTCCCAGCTACTCAGGAGGCTGAGGCAGGAGAATCACTTGAACCGAAGGCGGGGGTTGCAGTGAGCTGAGATTGTGCCACTGCCCTCCAGCCTGGCAACAGAGCGAGACTGTCTCAAAAAAAAAAAAAAAAAAAAAGATATGTGTGAAGACACAAAGTATATATTAAAAATATATTACATCCTTCAAGTCTAGAGCAGAAATAACACCATCTGTGGAACAAGAACCACTCATAAATTAACAGTATTTATTGAGTCCAGTCATCATGCTATTTAAATGTTTTATATGGATTATTTCCTTTAAGCCACATAACAAACTAGAAATACCATTTGACCCAGCCATCCCATTACTGGGTATATACCCAAAGGACTATAAATCATGCTGCTATAAAGACACATGCACACGTATATTTATTGTGGCACTATTCACAATAGCAAAGACTTGGAACCAACCCAAATGTCCAACAATGATAGACTGGATTAAGAAAATGTGGCACATATACACCATGGAATACTATGCAGCCACAAAAAATGATGAGTTCATGTCCTTTGTAGGGACATGGATGAAATTGGAAATCATCATTCTCAGTAAACTATCGCAAGAACAAAAAACCAAACACCACATAGTCTCACTCATAGGTGGAAATTGAACAATGAGATCACATGGACACAGGAAGGGGAATATCACACTCTGGGGACTGCTGTGGGGTGGGGGGTGGGGAGGGATAGCATTGGGAGATATACCTAATGCTAGATGACGAGTTAGTGGGTGCAGCGCACCAGCATGGCACATGTATACATATGTAACTAACCTGCACATTGTGCACATGTACCCTAAAACTTAAAGCCTAAAAAAAAAAAAAAAAAGCCACATAACAATGTTATAAGATACTATTGTCTTCCCCATTTACCAGATGAGAAAACTAGGGCTTACAGAAGTGAACAACTCACCCAATATGACAAAGCTAGCCCACAGTTGAAGACAGAAAGTCTAGCACCAGAATCAATATTCTTAACCATGAATCTAGAAAGAAACCACAGCTTCAGATAAATGAATAATTGTGACTTTTAATTAAATAAGTGAAACTTTAAAAGCACTTTGCTTCAATTGCCTATTTTTTAAAGCCACTTTGGCCTCCTATTAATCCTCAGGCTGACCTGGTTTTCCCACTTTATTTCAATATATACACACAGTTCCCACCTTTGGTAGCTGGTGTTCTTTTAAGAACATTTCTAACCTAACAAAGTAGACCACCACCTAGCTTCTCATCATAAGCTTGTACGCAGGGTTTGACTAGGCGCATTCTTACATCTCACTCCAGTACATATTTTTATTCCCTTTAGGAACTCTTTTGTCCTCTTAAATGTATTTAATATAAGCTAAGAGACAAAGACATTCTGTTTAATGAGTGAAAAGGGGCAAGGGCACCTCCCAGGTATTAACTCATTTAAGAAATCTTAAAGCAATGTTACCTCATGCTTCCACCATTAGACAGAATCCCAACATAACAATTACTGAAGCCTAGTAACGAGACCACCAAAGGTAAGCAGGCCATTATAAAAATTTAAGAGCTATTGCGCACCATGAGTTTTTACAGTCGGTCAGCTCAGAGTTATTTAGCACATGTTTTTTCCATCCTTGCAGTGCATGGAGAACATTCACAGTGTCCAACATCTCTCAAAACCACATTTCCACCTGTGTGGGGCAGTGGAATTAATAAGCATATAGAATAAGCTCACAAATTTGGATCCTACTCATCTGGAATTCATGATATTTCAGTTACGCATATGTGGGCCTAGCGAGACAAAAAGGCTGGCAGGGGTGGAGGTCATTGCATAAAGCTAGAGCAAAATAAAGGCTGGCAGGGTCAAGAGGGGAGAAGAGATTGGTCTGCAGAGCTCAGAAACTGTTTCAATGATCAAATAAGAATTATATATATAAAGCCACTAATTGTGTGCTGAGATGGAGTTTACCTTTTGATATTCATGAGGGTTTGGGAAAATTAAGCTCATAAATGAAATTGCAGGAGGAATGTTTAACCTGCTTGTAAATAATGCATTTTCTTGCACTTTTCAGAAATACATTCACAAAAGCTATCAGCACACTTTTCTATTCACTAAAGGATGTACATAATACAAAACTTAGAGGCTTCCTGGCATAAAAGTAATAAAATACTGGTGGTTTCTTTAAAAGACAAATACTGTATGATCTCACTTACATGTGGAATCTGAAATAGTCTAACCCACAGAAGCAGGGAGTAGAACAGTGGGTTGCCAGGGCCCTGGGGGCAGGGGAAAGGAGAGGTGATGATCAAAGGGTACAAAGTTTCAGTTATGCAAGATAAATAAGTTCTGGAGATCTACTATGGTGCCTATAGCTAACGAGACTGTATTGTATATTTAAAATTTGCTAAGGGAGTAAACCTAATGTTAACAGTTGTTACCACCAAGATGAATAATTAAATAATAATGACAATAATAAAGAAGGTGGGAGGAAACTTTGGAAGGTGATGGATGTGTTTATGGCCTTGATATGATGGTGGTGACAGTCTCACAGGTGTATACTTCTCCCCAAATTCATGGAGTTGTATACCCTAAATATCCACAGCTTTTTGCATGTCAATCATGCCCCAATAAAGTCGTCTAAAAAATAAAACTAAGGATGTGCAGACTTGTTACATAGGTAAACGTGTGCCATGGTGGTTTGCTGCATAGATCATGCCATCACCCAGGTACCAAGCCCAGCATCCATTAGCTATGCTTCTCGATTCTCTCTCTCCTCCCACCCCCATGCTCCTGCAGGCCCCAGTGTGTGTGTTCCCCCTGCACCTCATGTGTCCATGTGTTCTCATCATTCAGCTCCCCCTAAACTACCAGTCTTTAAGATGGAATTCAAATTTGAGGCTTCCAGTGATGCTAATAACCCTCCCACAATCCCTAATATTCGCACATACACATGACCTGCTACTGAGTCGAGTGAGGCGTGGCTCCACTGCAGATGCAGAGGAGACAGGTCCAAGCTCAGACCTAACTGTGGACCCACTAAGGTATGGCCATGCTTGTTGCGCTTGTTTCTTTTGTTTAAAGAACAAAACTCCTGTGAAAAATAAATAATATGAAACTGGGCTTCTAAACCACACTTGATTAACCATTCTGGGGCTTGGTCTCCATTTTTCCCCACGTGCCTGCTTCCTCCAGCCAATTCAGACCTCCCCTAAGGTAATGAGCATAAGGCAATTTTGATGGGGTCAGCTCCATTTTGATGCTGTTAGAAAGATAAAAAGTGCAAATAGTCCTACAGAGACAAATAAGCCTGCTCCATTTACCTCTGTGAGGACATCAAAATACATCATTTCCTCCTAATAAATAAAACACTAGTATGGTATGACAAATACCTTCTTCTCACACATGGGCTATATACTTGGCAGAACAAAAGTTAAAAGAAATCCAAACTCTGTTTAACTGTTTATTGAATCTTCTTTTTTCTTTATTCCAGAAAGAAAAGCTATAATCACCTTAGGCTCCCAGGGCAGTCTCAGGACCCTTGCAAGTTGCTCTGTCTGTCCCATCTTTCCCAGCCATTTTCTGGCTACTGATGAGAAGAAAAGCACAAATAACCTAAACTGGATTCCTAAGAGGAAGTACCTTCTTTTACTCCGATTATTCTCTTTACCAAGCATTCAGAAAATACAAATTATAAGGAAAAGAATGAAAATCGCCTACAATCTTACAGCCCAGAGATAGCATTTTAGCATACATCCTTTTAGACATTTCCAAACATATATATATATATGTATATAGTTTGGAAATTTTATATATGTATATAAAATTTAAAATGTTTACCAAGATGGCATGACACTATCTTTAGATGCTTTATAGTCTGTCTTATTTTTTTCCCACTTAAAAAGCATATGTCCGGGCACAGTGGCTCACACCTGTAATCCCAGAACTTTGGGAGGCCGAGGCAGGCAGATCACCTGAGGTCAGGAGTTTGAGACCAGCCTGTCCAACATGGCGAAGCCCCGTCTCTACTAAAAATACAAAATTTAGCCAGGTGTGGTGGTGAGTGCCTGTAATGCCAGCTACTCGGGAGGCTGAGGCAGGAGAATCACTTGAACCCAGGAGGCAGAGGTTGCAATGACCCGAGCTCGCACCACTGCACTCCAGCCTGGGTGACAGAGTGAGACTCTGTCTCAAAACAAAACAAAACAAAAACATATGGTGGGGGAGGAGAAATGTGGAGAAGTTAGTCAAAGGGTACAAAATTTCTATTATACAAGACAAATAAGTCCTAGAAATGTACTGTATAGCATAGTGCCTACAGTTAACAATCCTGTATTGTACAATTTAAAATATGCTTATGTTAAATGCTCTCATCACAAAAGTAATAATAAAAGGAATGGGGGAAATTTTGGAGGTGATTGTAAGTGATGGACAGATAGGTTTATGGCATAGATTACTGTGATGGTTTCACGGGGATATACTTACCTTCAAACTAAGCAAGTTTTATATATTAATTATGTACTTTTATTGTATGTCAAAAAAAATTTAACAAAAAACAGATGGTTACATTTCCTGATCAATAAATACAGATCAACATTATCATGGTGAATGGCCATGCCATAAATTTATTTAACTAATCCTTAGCTGATTTACATTTAGATATTTTCCAATTTTTCTCCATTATAATGCTGGGATAAACATTCTTTGTATATACAAGGGTGAAATTACTTTATCAAACAGTATATATTTTCTAAGGATATCAATACTTTTGTCAAACTATACTCCAGAATCTGGATATCTGAGTTCACCATCTTAATGGCTAAGTAAGCAAATGTTCACTCCCCACCCCACCCCCTTGGCCACACTTAGTACTAACAGGCTGTTTGCCATTTTACTCTTTTTACGTCTTTTATTCTTTGCCATTCTGATTGCTGTTCACTTTTTAGTGAAGCAAGATAAGCATTCTCGGCTTTTATATTTCTTCATTATTTACCAATCTACCTCACACATATTTTCTAATGAGATGCTGCTTTTATTCTGAATAATTTTCTTAGCCTTTGCCTGAGGGCCTGGGACCCTCAACTGCTCTGCAATTTCTCCAAAGTTGTCTTTGCCTTCTGCTACATATCTACTCGCTTCAAACTAGAAATGTGTCTTGTCTTCTCTTTCCTGAATCTGTACCCCCAACCCCCTGGCAAATGATTCTTCTATTTTAGCTTTGGACATCTTAAGGAGCCATGCTGTATTTTTCTCTATCTTGATTAAAGCGGGGCCAATGTGGGGGTGGACAATGCTCCAGGTGACATCATAGAAAGCTACAGCTGATGGAGTAAGGCGCCCACTGGAGCCTAAGCTATATTTTTTCTGCTGAGACAGACACGGGCACTGCACTGAAATTTGGAAATGTTGAACACAGATTTTCCTTGGAACTGCCAGGCCCTATCCCGCCCCCACCCATTCATTGCCCCAGGTAGAATAACAGCAGGGATGCAAAAAGGCCATTTTAATATTCAGTTTCTAAGCTTGTACATGGATATTAAAAATACATAACAGAAACAAGATAATTGGGGAAATCCAAACATTTTTGTGTTGTAGAAACCAGCCTTTTTGAGAGGAAAAAAAGTTTTTGAGAATCAAAAGCTGAACTTTGAAGGAAACAAGGCTTAGAGTTTGTGACCATGACCCTGTCATTGGGATCTGCGAGAGAAGTGGTACCTCCCCCTCTTTCTCAAGGATGGTGGAGTTGGGAAGTAGGGTTAAGCTGGAAATCTGGGGGCAGGGATTTAATTATGACTATTTAATTATCACAATGCCAATACATCCTCTTTGAGAAACTGCTCGAATGAGTGGATTGTCAAAAAAAATAGACAAAGACCGGAGAGTGTGATATGGACAGCAGAGGAGAGCTGCCCTGGCTAGGAAGTGGAGAGTCTGACCTGGGCAGAGCTCTGTGAATCTACGGTGAGGAGGCCGGAACTGGACAGACAGAACCGAAAGGAGCTGGGTCAGCTCTGAGTGACTGCCCAGGGCCGTGCCCAACACATGTGGTCATTGACCAGTACCTAAGATCCAGGCAGGAGCTGATCCCAACCTGCACACCATCAGCCACCATTCTTGTGTGCTCCTTTGCCACCTGCCTTGAACGGCCATCCGAGCTGTCCTTGTTTCCACCATCAGCTGCATACCACGCAAGAATCGGCCTTGCCATCCAAACTGTCCCACATGGGCAAGTCCTATTCATCAGGTTTATAAACCTTCTGAAACCGAGGGTAGGAGGGTAGGAGTCTGACATTGAGTCAAGGGTGAGTGTGAAAGGGTAAGCCCCAAGCACCTGATCTTGGGAGGGAGGGAATGAAAGACACAGAGATTCCCCCACCCCTTGCATGGCCCACTGTCACCTCCAGGTAGGATTAAATCCAGCCCCATTACACCTGCCTGGCCTCACCTGGCAGAAGAGCAGGACAGACCTGCCCAGAATCCACCTGCTAAGAATCAGAGGAAGCTTACAGGGAAAACACCTAAAGACAAAGGAGGTAGACACACCAAG
This sequence comes from Gorilla gorilla gorilla, assembly GCF_029281585.2. Classification (NCBI taxonomy): domain Eukaryota; kingdom Metazoa; phylum Chordata; class Mammalia; order Primates; family Hominidae; genus Gorilla; species Gorilla gorilla. The sequence goes on along the minus strand of NC_073231.2, from coordinate 101,259,683 downwards.
TTGGCTTAGTACTATAGCCCTAAATTTTTGAGGGCAAGGATGCTATCTACTGGATCACCATTGTATCCTATGGATCTGACCCTGAACCCCTTACTGGTTCAGAGTCAGATCTGCAGGTTATCACTGAATTGAGATATCATGCTGTACTCCATTCATCCATTTATTCATTCATCCATGAATTTATTCATTCGTCCATGAATAAATGCATGAATGCACTACAGCATGATGCCTCTCACTTGGATTTATCTGAATTACAAGGAGGCTGAGAGATGTTAATCAAGAATGTATAGCTGTGTTTACTCTGAGCTCCCAGTAGGAAACAGACAAAGCAACACTGTTTTCGTGCCCTTAAAGCAAAGAGTAATAGAGAAGAGGACATGCCCAGCTCTCCACTCCTGCCCTGGCACATGGAGGGCTCCTGAAAACACAGAGCAGCTTGGAGACTTGGGGGTAACAGCAGCGCCGAGTCAAGGGCAGTCCTACCAATGGCGAATGCCTTTAGTGATCAGGAAGCCACTAAAGGGCACCTCACAGGGAGAAGGTATGAAAAAGCTGGATCTTGTGATGACCCTTTTTTATTTCATTTTGTTTCACTTCATTTCATTTCATGTCTTAGGTATTTACTGAACATCTAGCTCCAAGGGGTTATGTGGCAACCTCAGAAACAGGGGATTTGGGAAGAACTCTGAGAAGCAGAAGGGGATCCAAATAAAAGGAATGGAGTGAACAAAGATATGAAGGCAAGAAAAAGCATAACTTATCTCATGTAGAAGCGAGACAAGTGTGAGAAGACAAATAGGCAGGTCCGAGTGGGTGCTCTAGGACTGATAACTCCCAATTTTGGGGTAGATTGGTAAAGGCAATGAATAGAAAATAGGGAAGTGATATGCTCACCCTCCCAACACCCTCCTGGCTGGGCACAGCCAACTAGACACTACTTAAAGTCTCCATACTATGGTACTTCTCTTAGACCAACCGAACAGTGGCCAGAACGCACCTGCCTTGGACTATGAGTTTCTAGGACAGTTTCCTTAAGGCACTTGTATTCCACATTACAGTCGTTTTTAAATAACAATCTTGAGCAAGGCTCTCAGACATAAAATCTTTAAGTGATTTCATGGCAGTTGCAAAAACTCGGCGGCCTCAATGAATTTATTCTTCAGAATCCTGGGCAGTTAGAATTCTGGGTTGCTATTTACAAGACAAAAAGTTAATTCTCCTCTTTTTTCTTACAGTTAGCACTGCTATATATCCATTGAGAAAATGCTGAATGCTGTGTTCATGATTAAATGAACTCAACATTTTAAAATCAATAGTAATCTGTGTTTTAATTCCCAACCCAAATTTCAGAAAGTGGCAAGGTCTAACACTTTTCCCCAATCAGAATCAGGTAATATAGAAATAATACCTTGTTTCCCTTTCTCCTCTTAGTACATCTCCAAACCTATGCCCCAAACTCTTTAGCTAACACGTCTCTTGAATTAATGTGTAAAGAGTTTCCCAAGATCAACACTGACATCTTTCATCAAAGCCTTAATTCAAAACTAACTGGTGTTTTAAGGTAACAGAACCAGCTGTGCACACAACATGCTTGCCTGAGACAGCTCTGCAAGATCCAGGCATCTTAATATAATCCTTCAAGCATGAATGAGCCCCACAGCTCCCTGGAATCTCTGACCAGATAAAAGCAGGCAGGCAACACTAACTCTGTGAATTTTGCATTCCACATTGAGTACACCTGCTTTGACCCCCTGGGAATTTTTTTCTCTGTAATTCCAAGTATTTTGACCAAGCATCTCAGTCCTGAGCAATCTGACAGTTCAATTAATATTGTCATACGTAGATAGATGGGACTATAAAACATCCATGTGTCATTATAATATGCCCTATTTTTTAGGAGCCACCAAAACTGGAGAGGGGTCTTACAGTCACCACAGCCTTTGGATTTAGAAACTCGTGATTATAGAAAGGTCCCTCCTGTTCTCACATACCCTCCCTTCATGATTCATTCTAGCAGGTGATCAATTACCAGTGTCAAGAGTCAAAAAGGCCATTTATCTGCTGCAAACCCCAAAGAACTTAGTCCCTGATAATATAACTTACTGGTAGAGGCTTTCCATATGCTTTAGAGCCACAGTCTAATTCCTCTAACAAAAAACTTCTTTTCTTGGGAGCTCAGGAACTGAGGGCAGACAGATAGCCTTCTGCTTCTACCATCATCATCCTTTTGTCTAAGAAGAGGCTGTTTTTCATTGGCACCATAGTAATTACAATCTGAATATTTGGAGAGGATTCTGACATAAGATTGCCTGATTCCAGAGACACTGTACAAACTGACGCTTTGAAGAAGCAGAACATCTGAACTGTGCAAAAATACAACAACAAAAAAGGGCTTCCAGCTTTTGGAGGTACCAGGCAGATTTCATTTGAGAGAACTTGAAAAAAAATGAGATGAATTATTTTTCAAATAAAGTAAAATAACCTCATGTTTGTACCACATTATTAGGCTCTGCAAAGACTGGAGAAATGAAACTGGTTTCCATGTAACTAGAAGTCTTGTCTTGAAATGGTCAGACGCTTCTACTGCTGTCACGATACTTTTAAAAATTTACAATGTGCTTTTAATTGAATTCTGCCTATGTGCCTCAGTTTATTCCTCAAAAGCGTTCAAGAAGTTGTTGGTTTTTGTTCTACTTTGTAGAATGAGTTAGAAGTTTCCAGATGTACCTTAGATTTGCTTTGTGGGTCTAAGAACTTACAATGGGGACTAAAAGTTTTCCAAAGCAACATATTCTGTGACATTTAATGGGGACCAAATTAATTTTGTGAAAATATGGCAGAATTAAGTTTTCTTTCGCTTCCCTGTCCTTTTCTGGAACTGGGAGCAAGATCGTCTCCTTTCAAGGAACTTGGCCATAAAACATAATAAAAGATCTTTGAAATTCAGGGAAAAGAGACTGAGACATTTAAGTAACACACCAGTTTTGCTCTCAGAATATTCAGGCACAGCTCCTCTTCTTCATGACCTCCCTTCTCTATTGCAGTACCTGAAGCATACACATCCCCACCATGTCCACCAACACCAGCCACCCCAACTCCACAGAGAGGAACAAACGGAAGCTGGGAGGAGAAGAGGAAAGCTTGGGAAAGGTAGAGATGATCATGAGGAAGAGAAGGAAGGGAGGAGACAGACAGAGAAGAGGCTTCTAAGGCCCATCAGAGGACATTCAGTATGGGCTAGGATAACCTTGAAGGGAAAAGAACTGACTTTTACTATCTACTGATCGCCAAATGTGTTTGATCCTTTAGTAGTAAGACTTTTGTAAAGGACTGTACATTCCTTACTTCCAGAAGTCATGGGTGGGACTGAGTTTCCATGTATGTGGTTAAAAGTTGTAGAGAAGTCTCATGATGCTAAGGAAGGTCTAGGGTTCACAGACTCATACATTAAAAAAATAAGAATAAGGTTCTCTGTCAAGATAGACTCATAGCTTCATTCTTTGCCTTCCACTCTGTTAAATTAGACTAAATTTGGCCTGAGGATGCCTTTGTACTTGGGTCCTTACATAACGAACTGTAACCTAACTTAGTACATAAACTAACTGAAAGTCTAACTTAAAAGTATGTTTCTGTAACAAATAGCTGAGTCTCAGACAATCACAGCAGCTGAGCATCAGTCAATCACAAGTGGCCAGCTGTTCAAAGTATGTTCAAATAAAGTAAGCACCAAGCTATAACCAATTAAGCTGATGCTGTACCTCACTTCTGTTTTCTGTATCTCATTTCCATTTTCTGCCCATATAATGCTGCCTGATCATGTAGCCAACCGGTGTTTCTCTGAACCTATTCCAAGGTTCTGTTCTGGTTCTGAGGGCTGCCCAATTTGTGAATAATTCTTTGCTCAAATAAACTCTGCTAAATTTAATTTGCCTAAACCTTTGCTTTTAACAACTTTCTTCCAAATAATAGACAAAAAGAGATGAAACCATAAGATATATCTATGCTCAAAATATCTACAAAAATCTAAATTCAGGGCTGACACTGTGGGCCTGCTGGGTTCTGGAGTCAGGAGCAGTGATAGCCAGAAGCTGCTGGAAGCAAGACAGGGTAATGAGAACTAAAGGTTCCCCACTTCTGGGTAGGCATTGGGCCAGGTTCCCTGCAAGAAGCCATAAGGCTGGAGTTTTCTTGATTATGTTAACAGCTAGAAAATAAAAGGTTACTGACCTCATAAAGGGAACTGTAGCTTCATAAGAAGTTGTGAGCCAAGGGATATGGGAACAAAGAAACAAAGCTTCATGACAAGAAACTGAGTCTGCAATCAAATGTCAATTTTAAGACCTGGCAGCTCAGTGATAAAGCAAAAATGGAACAATAAAAAAAAGAACTGAATATTAAGAGAGAGAAAAAAACAAAACAACAAAAGCTCTCACTTAAACCCGCAAACCAAAATTCTAAAACACAAGAAACCTAATACCAGGAAAGTTAGCCAACAAACTTGAATGCAAATTCACTCCAGATGAAATAAACTCTATGGTAGAATTTCAAAAAATAATGTTGGTAAGCATTTAGGATACTCAGAGAAATAAATGAAAGAAAGACACCATTAAACATGACCAAAAATTTATACAACAAAACACAAAAATGAAAGAAAGGACTGCTACACATGATTTTCAAAAGCTTATTTGAAATATTGGAAATGAAAAATATAGTCACTGCAATTTTTAAAGACTCAAAGATGTAATGTACTCTAGACTAAAAGCAAAGAGATAATTAGTGAAATTAAAAAGAAGGTAGATCAAGCAGCATGAGAAGATCATCCATGCAGGAGCAGCAGCCTGGAAACCAAGCCAAGTAAAGAGGGAACTCACATGTGGGGGCAGCCTGTATGTTGCATACATATATGCATACATACATACGTGTTCATATACATGCATATATCTATCTACTGTATGTATATACGTATGTATATAGAATACACATGCACATATTCCCTAGCTCTGTCCACTGAGAAGGCCTTAGGGCACAGATACCACAAGAACCATGAGCACACCTACTACCCAGATATTGGTTTCTAAGTACTATTCTGTACTGCAAGATCAGGGTTTCTTAAAAAAATTCCAATATTGGGCTAGGGAAAGTATAAGATGAGACTAAAACATTTTGTCATACTAAAAAGCAAGGAGATCCTCAAAAAATGATGGAGATATATCCGAAGAACACAGAAGCAGCCTGGGTGGACTCCCAATGGCCAAATCAAGAACAATTTCAGTATCAAAATAAATAAGAATACCAGATTACAGTCCATTAAATAGAGCAGGAAACCATCAGTTCACAGAGATACGAATGAATTGAAAGTGTGATAAGAAACAGTATATTTACACAGTTTCAAAGTATCTCCCCATAAAACACATTTTAATTAGAAAGAGGAAGAGGATAACTTTACCCTGGCAAAGTCTGGCAGACACCACCTTTGTCAAGCTATCAAAGAAAAATCATCAGTAATGGGACAATGTGAAATAATGTGCCGCCTGATGAAATAGAGTGAGAAGAATACCCACCACTTCTGTGATATTCCCACCAAAGGTGTGTGAGATCAACCTTATCATGAAGAAACATTAGATAAACCCAAACTGATGAACATCCCATCAACTAACTGGCCTGTAACTCCTCAAAAGCTCATGCTCAAGAAAGTCAAGGAAATACTGAGGCTCCATTCCAGACCAAAAGAAGGAAAGGAGACATGACAACTAAATGCAACATGTGATTCCAGCCTGAATAATTTTGCTACAATTGGAACAGGGTGAGCTTTGAAGGGAGTCTGGTAGCAACATGACTGTTAATTTTCTGATCTTGACAATTTCCTTGTGGCTATGTAGGAGCATGTCCTTAGGGATAGGAAACACACCAAAACATTTGGAGGTGATGTAGCATCAGGTCAGCTATTCACCTCAAATAGGTCTGTAGAAAACAAGTTACTTGTACTATACTTCCAACTGTTTTGTTAGTTTGTGATTATATTTTTAAAATTTTTAATTTTAAAAAAGAAAAGAAAAACAGGCCTGGGAAATTCAGCATAGACCAATCTCAGCTCAGATAGACACAGTTAAGAGAGATGTGGAAGAGAGAAGAAAAAGGTCCATAATAATATCAATGGTGGAGAAGCAGTATTTGAAAAGATAGCAGCTTAGATTTTTCTAGAATTAAAGAAAACAAAAACCCTCATATTTAGGGTGTACTTCAAATTCTGAGATCAAAAATAAAGATAAACCCATACCTGGGTACATCATAGTGAAACTATATACTATCAATGTTTCTTTCTAAAAGTCTTTAACATGAAAAAGAAAAACAACAGATTATCTGCAAAGAACGGCAGATAATCTTAGAGTCTGACACACTTCTCATTAGCAATAACGAAGTCCAAAAGGCGCTGAAGTGGTATCTTCCGAGGAAAAATCCCAGTCACCTAGAATTGTATGTCCAGCTTATTAAAGAGGGAAAAATAAAAATTTAATTATACCTATGTGTTTACATTTCTAACTCTTTCTTCCAGACTTAGGCAAAGGCAGGGATTATGTCTGATCTGCCCCTGAATCACTCTCACCTAACTCAGGGCTGACAGTGCCCAGTAAATGCTCCTTGCTGAAAGAGAAGTAAGAAGGGGGTGGGAGAAGAAGGAAGGGAAGGGGAAGAATAAAGCATACTGATTTAACCCTATTATGCTACTGTTTTTACTTCAGGCTTCTCAGAATGATCTGGAAGATTAGGATAGGGGAGGAGTTTCTGACCCTAAGAACCCTCCATGCCTTGACTGTTTGTAGTTGGGATCTAATTACCAGCCCCTGCACCTGTAGGGAAAGAAAAAGGGAGGGCCCACACAATTGCCAAGACATGGGACAGGTCCTCTTCCTATGACAGCCCTATGGTAGAATTCTCTGAACTCAGTATAACCTGAGGGTTGGGCTGTGAAGGGTAAGGGGAAGAGGCAGGGCAGCGGCTCTGTAGGTGAATGGAGTCAGTGATGCCAACTCCCAAGTGGCTCAGAACAGAAGTGGAAGTCACAAGGAGAGGATTGAGGAAGGGGGACAAGGTGCCATGCTGAGACCTTCCCTGGGTCTGTTTCCAGAAGCAGGTGAGTTATCAGCTAAGTTTGTAAGCCTCAAGCCGAAAATCTTGGAAGAGCTAAACTCCCTGGCTAGATCAGGAAGAGAATGTTGAGGCTTTTCCTACAAACATCTGAAGTGTTCAAGCTTCTCATAATGCGATCTCCTGTAAAGCATGAGGGGGTCTAGCAGGTGGAGCTTGGAATGTGTGTTTATAAGACTTAAGTCTCACTCTGGCACTTATTTGCTCTGTGATCCTGAACAAGTCACTCTGCCCAAATCCATTTCCTCACCTATAAGATACGGATGATAGTTTATAAGGCTATAAACATTACACGGCAACAGATACGAAAGTTCCTGGCAGGTAGTAGTTGTCTAACTTAAGTTTGTTTAATCGATTAGTCCACAAGTTCTTACTGAGCACTTACTATACACCAGACATAGCTCTGGGTACTAAGAATACAGTGGTGAACAAGGCAGACTTTTTGCCCTAGAACTAATTTTCTGACAGATGATAAACACAGAAACAAACATGGTGCTACCCAGTACAGGCAAGTGCTCTAGAGAAAGTCTAGAGAGTGAGCTGGACCACAGCACTAGCTCACGCGATCAAGGGGGAGGCCTCTGTGAAGAGGGGATATTTAGTTGGGGACCTGAGGGGTGATAAGGACATCATGGAAAGATCAAAGCTGTCACTCATGCAGAAGGATGAGCAAGTGCAAATGTCCTGAGATCAATAAGGTTTTGGCATTCCAGGGGGTCAAACTAAGGGTGTCTTGCTCAACACAGTGAATGAGGAGAAGGAAAGGAAGATGAGGCCAGAGTAGGCAGGGGCCAGATCACGCTGGCAGGCCTTGAATGCCACCTCAAGGAGTTTGGGTTCTATTCTGATTTCAATAGGCAGATCCAAGGGTGCTTTGATGTGATAGACACAGTATGCAATGACAAATAGACTCATGGTCAGGTGGATTCTTTCGAGATTTGTGAATGAATGAATGAATGAATGAATGGACCCAAGACCACATTATTATATCTCTGTCTACCTGGGCATCCCTATGGCCATGGCAGTTCTCCACGGTCCTGGTGATGTTAAATAGAGTAACGACACAGAACCAGCAACCAAGTCTCCTGGACATGAAAGTCCCAGCCTCATGTGGGGACAAGAACAGAATGTCAGACAGCCCTCCTCACATATTTGATCTGACTGGTTTTGTTTTGTTTTTTTTTATTACACCTTCTGAAGTACCCAGTGCTAAAAAGCAACAGTGTGAAAATCAACTGATTCCAGAATGTCCTGCAGACTGCCTCCCTGTGAACACCACAGTCTGCACATTTAAATTCCCAGATGTAGACATTAACTTTAATTCTGATCTTGGTGATCAAGCCAGCTCTGAAATGGCCTGCTTTTTAGAAGGTCTGTGACTCATGTTTTTATTTCACAGAATCATAGAAATTAGAAATGGAAAAGATTTATTAAGTCATCTTATACTTGCCCCCTGCCAGAGAGACATTGTTCCCCAAGGTATATGTGCTACGACTGTACCTAGGCATGTTTGCAATTCTTCAAACAGTGAGGCCAGAGTCCCCCACTGTGGGCAATGACTCTACGTTCTCCAAGTTCTTCCACTCAGAAAGTTTTTCACCCCTGGGATTCAACCACACTAGTCCTTTTGTAGTGTTTTTTCTTTTTTCATCTCATTTTACAATTACAGCTTTCTTACCACTCCCCAACAGAATAGGAAAATTGCCTTTTGGCTCTGTAGCCCTTAAAAGGTGCTGGACCTAAAATCTTTAGTGAAGATTAAGCTTTGGTTTAACCCCAGAGGCATTTCTGACATTGTCCAATGGCAATGGTGTAAATAAACAGAGGTCGTGGGAATAAATAGTAAGTTACAGGAATCCCCAGAATATGCAGAATTTTGTATAATTCAGAGGATATGCATTTTGTGATGCAAAAAGTATAGAGCTTCCATCCGATTATCAAAGAGTGACCATGAAATGTTTAAGAACCACTTCTAGGAGTAAGATCGCCAGGGAGCAATGGAGTTGGGAATAGATCAGGAATATGTTCTAGAATCCCCTGCCAACTAACTATGTGGTTTGAATACATCTCTTAACCTCTTTAGGTTTCAGTTTCTCTCTCTGCCAAAGGAGAGCAGGAAGGAAAAGATAGAGAGGGAGAAAGGGGAGGTTGAATTAGGTTATTTCTAATGTCCCTTTCAATTCATAGAATCTTGTTCCATGATGGACATCAATGATTCTTGCACTCTATTTCAGACAGCTTTGCCTACAAGCAGACAGCCGCTAATCCATTCCAATTCCAATTCCTGCCTGCCTTCCAGATTCTGAGGATCGCTGGCTATGTCTTGCTGTTTGCAAACAGCATCAGTCTCAGTCACCTCCAGTACAGACAAGCATGAGCACATCCAACACCACACCACCCCAAGCTTGTGAATAGAGCCCCTTGAGTCGCTACTCAGTCTTACTGCTCTTGAGTTTGTAAATTGCTCCAGAATAGGGGCCACAGTGCTTTACACAGGGATTGCTTTGCAAATTCCCCATTCCATTTTTCTTCTGTAGTCCACAAGTATTTATTGAGCAGCTACTGTACACCAGGCACTAAGCGAAATCCTGGGACACTACTATAAACAAAACTGGTTCCCATCCTCAAGAGGCCCCTCTCTGTGGAGCTGCCCTGGGTTAGTACTGGCTTGGTTTAAATGAGAAGAAAGAGGAGGGGTTGGGCTGGGACTGAAATAAGAAGGAAAAGGAGAATGCAAGAGTGCCACACACTCCACTATCCAGGAAAAGACAATGCTGGCACCCTCCCAGGAGTGAGAATGAAAACCCAGCCAATCGCCTAAACCCACACCTCTGAGCTTGGTCAGAAAAGATGCTAAGGCTTTGCATTTTTCATTTGAGTTTTCCTTCCACTGAAAAGAAACTGACTGCCATACTAGATTAACACATGAATATTGCTCTCCCAAAGAGCAGGACTCCATGCAACGTTGAGCCAGCTGACTTCATGAGACCACACCTAGTAACACTAATCTGGGTGTTATGTTTCTCTTGAGGAGACAGCAGACAGTATCTGTCTGTTTCCCCCAAATAGCTAATATTTCTTGCCTGTGTTCTTTTCCTTTCAAGTTTGTATCTTATTGGAAAAGCACTTCTCTTATTTAAGACAAAGCCTTGCCAAATATAAAGCATTCTCTCCTGACAATACCAAAATGCATAAAAGTCTATGCTTAAAATCGAAATGTTTGAACTGGGTGTAGGGGCTCATGCCTGTAATCCCAGCACTTTGGGAGGTCGAGGCAGGTGGATCTCTTGAGGCCAGGAGTTCGAGACCAGCCTGGCCAACATGGCAAAACCCTATCTCTACTAAAAATACAAAAAATTAGCCAGGCGTGATGACAGGCTCCTGTAGTCCCAGCTACTTGGGAGGCTGAGGCATGAGAATTGCTTGAACCCGGGAGGCGGAGGTTGCAGTGAGCAGAGATCGCACCACTGCACTCCGGCCTGAGCAACAGAGCAAGACTCTGTCTCAAAAAACAGAAGAAGAAATGTTTACCCTTTCTTTCTGGTGATGATACTTGCCTGGACCAAATTTGTTGGCTTACAAAGCAAAAGCAGGCTCATAGCAGTGAATAAAGTGGTCACTGCACCATAAATCCAGGACTGAGACTCAGGATGCCAGGAAGATATTCCCCTCCTGCCAGGGACTCAGGGAAAAAGACCTCGCCATGCTTAGAGAGAACAGGCTTGGTCCCTGCCTCAGCCACCCACTCTTCCCACCCCCATGGCTAGACAGGAGTGGGGATGTCCTGTGTAAAAGCCAGAATTAAAGAGGCAATAAGAATAAAGAAAATTGTACTCTTTTACTGTACATGCATTAGAAAATGTATTAATAACTTTAGATGAGGGGAAAAAGACCCCAAGGGGCTCACTTGAATAGCAAAGATGATCATCTTATAAATGGAGAAGGTCCCATCAACTGAGGGGTCACCTGTGTCTCTCCATGTGGAGTTCGATGCTGGAAGGGCTGAACTGCACTACTATTCATAAAGGCCAGGAGCCTGAAGTTCCCGAAGTAAAGGGGAGGTGGGATGGGGAGTAGGTCCAAGGTGGCTGGGGGCCATGAAGGGAAGGAAGGAGCAGGGAAGCGGAGAAATAGAAGAGCAAGGGGAGAAGAGAAACACCTGTTGAGGGATTATAAGTTGTACTAAGATGTGCAATGTATATGTCGTCAAGTTTCCTCTGTGTCACATAAAGGTGACAGAGCTCACTGATGTTTTTGTGCAAGTGGATTATTTGGGATTCTAAGTGAAATCAGAGGGAGTCATTCAGACACAGAAGCTGGAAGATGAAAGGCCACATGGCTCACGTGACCCTGTCACACACTCACTACCCTATTGTCCCTCTGAGGACTGTTCTGGGGCAGGGGAAGGAGGAGAGAAGGAACCCATGGGGAGAACTTGTGTGGGGGCTCAACCACGCTGGGCACGGTCTCCTCTCTGGAATTCAGTTCTACAACAGGTCTGTCACCATGCCCTTCCTGCTGGAGGTGACTGATCAAGCCACTTGCCCCAGGAATAGACACAATCAAACTACACAGGTCACAGTGCATGCAGTCAGAAACCACGTACACCTCCTTAAGGGAAAAAGGTACTCTGTAGTAAACCAGGTCCCAACTTTATGGGCGGGCAACCTGTGCCCGCATCGCTTGAACGCTCTGCTGCTGCTGTCTTGACATTCTTCATCATTTTTGAGCAACGACCCCTGTCTTTTCATTTTGCACTAGGTCCTTCAAGTTGTGTAGCCAATTCTAGTGCTAACTACCACTCTGCCAGCAAAGGAGTGACCAAGAAACCAAATTAAACGTGTGAACAAGAAGGCCAGGGAACGGTCAACAGTAAGGGGTGAGGATGTCTGATGCTGTAAAAGGAAACCCGGACTTAAAATTGAAATCTGGGTTCAAGGCCTGGCTCTGCTATGAGCTAGGTTTTCTTGGATAAATGTCATAATGTCCCTGAGGCTCAGTGATGTATTCACTGGTTCATTCCGTTATTCCTCACACATTTTTTATCTACTTAGCCCCTAAGCAAGGTGCTGGAGATGCAAGAATAGCACATGGTTGCTTCCTTCACATGGGAAAAGCAATTGCATGAAAAATTATACTACAGTGTGATGTACATTTTAATAGGATAAACAAACAATGCTGTAAGAGCACAAAGAAAGGGCAAGTGATGCTGAGGAGGAGAGGAGCTTGGAGGGGCAGATAAGGGAGGCAAGTAGGTTTGGAGAAAAAGTTAGGAAGGTTTCCCAGTGTGGAGATTCTGCCAGCTGCTGAGTGTGTCTGCTTCAATTGTGCATTATAGATCTGGGGAAATAACCACAGAATGGGTTTGGGGACCCATTGGGTCCACTGTGAAATGGACCTGAACTAAAACTTCATTGATCACCTGACTTCCACAAGCCCCTACTCTGCCTGGTAGACCACAGCAACATTCTGGGTCTCCTGGAATTCAACTCAGTTCAGAGCTAGCATCCAGCAGTCCCTGAAAGGTGTGATTATTTCCTTTCTCCACTGCACAGTCACCACCAGTCAAAGGTTATAGATCTTGCAGAAAAGGAAAGAGAACCTGCACTGCTGCAAAATGGTTCTATTTCTACCCGGTCTGCCTACACATAGGAGCTGTCAAGAAAACCAAAGCAGACAGCCTTGGGCATTATTAATATTGGGTAACTGATCAATTGAAAAGATGAATATCATAAGAAAAGATGCTTGTTACAACATGTCACTTCTTTCATAGACAAGAAACCATGGTCATCTTTCTTGTTTTTCTTTTCCACTTCCAACTGCAGTCGTGATTTCAATCTCTCATAATAAGACTCTTGGACTAGATGTAAGATCATCTGTGCTTGCCATTTCTAAGATCTCAGATAAGATCCAACTTAGATCTTCCTCTATCTCTCAGCAGCTGAGAGGCAGGCAGACACAGGAACTACTTTCTTTTAACTTAGCGGTATTTGGCAAGAAGTGATGACATACACACAAACATTGAGATCTGCACAGGAGACCATTTATTTTAGCGGTAAATTGTGTAGTGCAGACTGAAAGCACTGGCAGCACCCAGCCTCAGACTAGAAGCCGGTGCCCCAGCAAAAAGGAGCAGCTTCCCATAGGAAGTGAGCCTTGATGAATCACACCACTTCTCCCCTCAGCAGGGCCAGTCCGGCTTGGTCCCCTCCTGGTCACCACGGGGATGCACTTAGTCATCAAAATCCTGTTTGGTGCCTCCCGCTTCCTCAGCCCATGCCTCATGCTGCACTCAGAGCTGATACACTCACCATTCTGAGGCGATAATTACACCTCTTTTGATTAGCTGCCACCACATCCCTCAGCAGAAATTGCTGGGATTGGGGAGGTTGCTTTTTATAATTTGGGTCGAGTTCAGGAATTTTTCAGAACAACTGGATCTCCATTTCTTTGGTAGAACAGCATCTCATATCTTTGGCAAAGGAACATACTCTACACTGAGAGGGGTCTGTGGTGTCAGGAACAGGTGGAACCCCTGAGATACAAAAGCAACAGATCATCTAGTGTTTGGAGGACAAGAACCTAGAACAGTCAAGAAGCTCCAGCCATGAGTCTTTTCACACCAGGAGCCATGCCCTGTTCATGCTGAGGGGATGACAGGCAACAGGCAGTACAGCGAAGGGGGCTCTGCAGCCCACAGCTGGTCTCTGGCTGGTCCCATCTTTCTGACCACAATGCTTATTAGAAAGCACCTTCCCAGCAGAAGTGGCACACAAATATTTTTCCAACTTTTATGTGGATGTCTTCAGAAGATTTCATCTTTTTGACCTCTTGATAACTGATCACTGTGCCCTAACTACTCCCATTTTATTCTTGAAATCACAAGTCTAAAGTTGACCACCGGACATCATAAGTATAGCAGAGACATTTACTGATCACTGAATATTCATGAGCTCAACCAATGGGCCATGAGTGAAAATAAGGCACGCATGCCACTTCTGGATGTGCCAGTACATGACCCCTGCAACCCTGTAATCTGCTTCAAAAGCATGGCTATTTAATATTGAGCAGCCTCCATTTCTGAGTAAAGGCCTGGAAGGAAGATGCCCTAGGGAAGCACCGGGCATGGCTTGAACAAGAAATAAACCTATGTTGGTCGGGCGCAGTGGCTCACACCTGTAATCCCAGCACTCTGGGAGGCCAAGGCAGGCAGATCACTAAGTCAGGAGATCGAGACCATCCTGATTAACATGGTGAAACCCCGTCTCTACTAAAAATACAAAAAATTAGCCGGGCGTGGTGGCAGGCACCTGTAGTCCCAGCTACTCAGGAGGCTGAGGCAGGAGAATGGCGTGAACCCGGGAGGTGGAGCTTGCAGTGAGTGCCACTGCACTCCAGCCTGGGCAACAGAGCGAGACTCCGTCTCACAAAAAATAAATAAATAAATAAATAAATAAACCTATCTTAAGTCACTGAGACTTTGCAATGTGTTCATCACTGTGCAGCGCTTCACCCGATGAATGTGACTAGGCCTCCAAAAGCACCTGCCACTCAGTGGGACTCTAAACTGGGAATGGAACACAAAAGCCCTACACTCTCAGATAAGGGCACTCTGACCCTTCCTCAAGACTCTCTGGGTCAGAAACTACCAAAAATAGCGGCCATATAACTGGCAATAAGAGAAAAGTAGCAAGGAGAGGTGCCAAATAAAATATCGGGATGGGAAATGTTGGCAATTGATGGAAGAGTGCCCTCTCCTGTGGCCATCCTGGTCATCCCAAAGATGTGTGCTTGGGAAAGATGTTATTGCGGCGGGCTCAGGAGAGGATAGGGATGGAGGCAGTACAGCGCGGCATGGAACCTTTGCTTCTCAGCCAAACCCCAAACTTTCATGTCAGGCCAACAGCAGGGTACATTAGAAAGCTGAAAACCTGGGCAGCCATGGACAAAACTGTGAAGTTAATTTTTAGAGCCTGATATCTGCCATGCAGCTTGGATTATTTGTTCACTCTCCTTGCCCCCTGCCTCTTTCACGACCTTGAGCCCCATCCCTCAGCCACCCAGTGTCTAGTTCTTCTGAGGGCCCAAACTTCTGAAGCCATCCCAGCAGCACCCCACCCTCAACACCTTCCTTCTCCTCTACCCTATCTTGTCAGTCCCAAGCCCAATCCTCTTAGAGCCCGGACAAGCTCATATATCAATTTTAATGAGCCAAGGTGATACTGGCTACTTTGGGAGTAAGCCATTAATTATTCTCCTAGTTAAAAGCATCGTTGCTGTAACTGAAAGATGTGACTGTCTGAACGTCATCTCTCAATGCAAATCCACGGAAGAAAGCTTTAGGGGAAAAAAGGACTATCAAGGCTTTTCAAATCACTCTGGGGATACAGACAGCTCTCTCCTGTGCTCCCCTGTGCCACAGAATCAGGCATTGTGATTACAGAGCCACCTTCCCTGTCCTGTCAAAACCATAACCCCCTCTCACCTGTCCTATGGCTGACACTCTTAGCCCAAACTTCCTCCCCCAACCACTCACAATGACACATCGACATGGCTCTCACTGTGACTCTGGAGGCAGAGAAAGAAGCAGAAGGACACCTAGGTTTTCTGCCACTGAAACTGGAACACAGTCCTTGAGAAAAAAAGATGTTAACGTCCAGCGGGACATATTTTTCCATCAAAACATTGTAAAATGAGTAGAAGTTTCACATGACGCTCATGTCTTGGTATGTGTTTGTTGTTTTTAGAATAGCAGGCCACATATCTGAAGTGATACATGCATATATGATGTAGGCGTTACCATGGCAAATGCCATGCATTTTTTTGGTTGAATAGAAGGGTAAATAAGGGTGTAAATATTGCATTTTCTGTTGTCATAGAGATGTAACAACCTGGGCCCTCATCATTTTGGGAAGTTTTTTTATTTTATTATTTGGCTTCATTCCCTGCTGTGACTCTGCCTATCAGAAAGTCTCCAGGTCCCGCCACTGCTGTAATTATGCTTACCCAACCAGCATACTAGATTTGTCCTTTCAGATGGGATATTGCTGATCCCTGGGGGAGAAATTCTTCTGTTTTTTCCTTTGTTCCCAGATGTGAAATCTATATTTTCAACATGAAAAGTATTAATATTGGCCGGGTGCGGTGGCCCACGCCAGCACTCTGGGAGGAGGCAGGCGGATCACTTGAAACCAGGAGTTCAAGACCAGCCTGGCCAATATGGTGAAACCCCATCTCTACTATAAATACAAAAAAAAAAAAAAATAGCCAGGCATGGTAGCAGGCTCCTATAATCCCAGCTAGTTGGGAAGCTGAGGCATGAGAATTGCTTGAACCCGGGAGATGGAGGTTGCAGTGAGCCAAGATCATGCCACTGCACTCTAGCCTGGGCGATAGAGCGAGACTCTGTCTCAAGAAAAAAAAAAAAAACAGTATTAATGTTAAAAACATGTCTATACGTCACAGTTGTCTTTAGTCTGCCTGGCTATAAAGAAGGGTGTCTTTTCCCAGTCTTGGGTTTTTTTAAATATTTTTAAACTAAGTGCTTTAATTCCTAATTCTGTATGTCAGCATAGAAAGCCAGATGTTTAATGTTTGCAGAGTCCTGACATCTCCATCACCGTCATTGACTTAGATGTTTCTAGCATGTAAGCTAGAACCTGTGGTTTAGCATCTGCTAAACTTGTCTGTAGTCTACAATGAACAAAACTCAGATTTGGAAACTTAGATTACTTATTCTAAAATATGCCGGTTTGCTTATTACCAACTAACAAGCATATTGGACAAGCACTGAAACATTTAAGGAGCACCTACTATGTTCCAGGCATTGTACAATGCATGGGGAATTCAAAAATAAGTAAAGCACAGTCCCTCCCCCTAAGGAACTTGTCTTGTTGATAAAACACCAAGGTGTTTCTTTGAATTTTTATGTAGGGCTGAAGTTGGATTTAATTGCCTCTAAGGTTTCTTCTAATCCTAAGATTCTTAGATGCTAAACTTTAAATTTAATTCTACAATGAAGTTCAAGGCTAAATTAACACTAACATCAAAAATTTACAGTTTATTTTGTAGTTGCTACTGGTAACAAAAACTAATTTGACTATACTTTCGCTCATTGAAAGAGGTGGTTAGGCCATGGAGGCACAGTCTGATTACACTGTGTTCTCTTCCAGACCCCAACCAGCTAAATAAGTGCCAATAAGAAGACAGACCCACTCTAGCCAGAGACGAGGCAGCCCAGAGCAAGGTGGGTCAGAAAGGAATATCTCCAATGATTACCTCCAGAGTGGAAGAATTGGCTACCTTCAATCTGTGGCAAACAAGCTTTATCCACCACACCCCTTACCTATTCATGTTATAGATATTTGACATTGTCCCTGGTCTAATCATTCAGACTTGGCACTTCAGTGTCATCTTGAATTCCTTCTTCTTCCTTGTCTCCAACTCCCAAAGTACTACATATGATTTTTGTTTGAAGTGAACATAAACTCAAGATTTTATTGTCTTCATAATAAAAGATGACACTTAGAACTGGATCACTTGGCCCTTTCTCTTCTTATCTCCTCCCAGTTCAAAATGCTTGCATCTTTTAATAGCCAGCAATCTCTTAGATCTGCAGAAGTACTACATACGATTCTATATTGTGTGTGAATGCATGCACATATGTGCATGCGTGGGGAGACTTGAAAAGTACACACTGTGATTCAGATATTGAAAAAAAAAAAAAAAAGTCTTTTATTTTGTTATAACAACTCTACTTTTTTTGAGCCCCCACATCTGCTGATGGCAGAAAAACAAAAATATTCAAAGCAGCCAATTAAAACCACTCAAAGTTTAAACGCCATGTGAGGACAGCTTCTTCCCTCTTGAGAGGTCTTTCTCCCTCTCCTCATTCCCATGAAGTGCCAGCATTTCCCCCAGCAGTGAAGGGGGCCCTGCAGTCCTAGGTCCAAGCTATCCTCTGCTGAGATGTTCCTCATTGCCCTGCTCACTGGAGTCCTGTGCTGGAGGCAACAGAGCTGTACTCAGCTGGTCCGCCCGCCTCTGCCAGCTCTGAGCTGTCACTTTGCTGATTGACAGCTGACACGGTCCTTCCCTGGCCCTCCAGATGCCTCACGCAGCATGAGCAGGGCTTTCCCCTTTCTGTCTACCAGAAATTTCCCTCCTGCCAATTGTCTCCCCCTTTTCCCGCTCCATAGCTTTTGGTAATGTCTTTAACATCTAACTTAACCACTCTTGGATTTTGATATAAACTGAGAAGCTTTTGAAATTGATGAAACCTTTTTCTCTTTAAAAAATAAAAATAAAATAGAAAATAAAAGCTTCATTCGCCTTTGCTTGAATTCAGAACAAGTCTGATTTGAAGCTCAAATCTAGGCAATGACCACTTAATTTTAGGCTCTATTTCAAACCACAAATGTCATTAATTCGATAGGTAAGAACTATGGGACATCTAGGATCTAGAGTTATTGGGAAATCCATTGCTTTACCACCACCCTAAGCCTGTTCTCATGGGTTGCTTTGCTCAGATCTCCCCCTTGGGTGGCTTCACAACATTTCTATCCTCCTCACCCCAGGCCCAATGTAGATCAATATGTTTAAGGCACTAGGAAAGCAGGGGAAAAACTTGAGAAAGCTTTAATCAATTCAACCAGAATTTTGCTAGCTGAAATTTGGAAAAGAGGCTATTTTAGTTCCAATGTATAGATGAGTTTGGAGTTTTATGGTTTTTAAGACACAGGTGGATGGGAAGGGGGACCATAACTTTTTCAGTGTTTAACTTGACCCCTATCCCACCTAAACCCCTGGAATGTGTGTAAATATTCTACACTTTTACTTCTGTTGTCACTAAGGAAAGGGTGGACGCTCCTTATCGGGGCCTGGCATGTAGCTGTGCGGCAATAAAGGGTCAGGATCCAGAACTAGACCACCTGCTGGAGCGGGGAGACCCTGGTGGGACAGAGTCTTCTGCAGGCTCTCAGGGAAGTTGAGGCCTGCAGGCAGAATACAACACCCACCCAAAGGAAAAAGGAACGGCAGGGGTCACCTCTGGCAGCAGTGACCATCAGAGCGTGGACTAGGAAGGTCTAAAGAAAGCAACAGAGGTGTCCACACAGACTGGGAATTCAGGAACAGGTGAAAATGGGTGAAACAGGCAAGCCGACCCCAAAGTCTGTCAAAAAGTAGTAAAAAATCACCATTCAAATCTAGGAAGTCATGGGACTGGCTTCAGATGGGCTGAGACACTGGATCAGGTATCAAGACAAGGGTCTCTGTCACAGAAAAGCAAGACACAGCCATGAAGTGGGAAGCAAGACTGAAGAACAAGACAGAGACCCCAGGGATGCAAGCTCTCATAGGAGGTCAGACCCCAAATCACAGTCACATGACTAGCAGATCACCCAACTGCATAGCGCAAGCTGGAGCCCTTCCATTGCACTGAGTGGGGCTATAGCAAGAGGAAGGACGTGTTGCTTTCATTCCTGCAGGTGCCACCTTGGTCTTCTCTTCTGGAACAGCCCCACAGTGTGGCACAGACCTGGTGCTCAGTGGGTGCTGAACAAGTAAATTGGTGTGCCAGCCTTCTAGCTGGACTTGCAGCCAGATGATTCTTCTGTCAAGATATCCTGTGTATCACCTATGCAGGTATCTTCCTACAATGCCACTTGCAATCTGTTACTTCCCAGCTCAAGCAAAACTTAAATGCCTCTAGCAGAGGCTGAAAACTAGAAGTCTCTGAGCTCAATCCAGCCCACAGATGGCTTTTGTTTGGCTTATACTGTGTTTTTCAAAAACATAATTTAGATACAACATTTTTAAATTGAGATTTTGTATGACACACACAGAGAGAGAGAGAGAGAGAGAGAGAGAGAGACTGAGACTGATTGATTGATTTCTGACTTCTCTTAAAAAGTCAGAAAGTCTGGCAACTCTAAGCCCATGTTTCTACTTGGCAATGATCTGCTGCCACTGAGTGGTGGCTGCTCTGTCCCTGGCACCTGCTCTCCACGGCCCACCATGACCCCATCACCACTTCTGCATCTTTCTTGGCCTTTCCCCACTATGGTTCCTGCCTGCCCCCTGTAGTGGTTAGATTTGTTAACCCTTGACCTACAGAATGAATTCTGAACTGTTGGCATTCAAGGCTTTCCCCGGTCTATGTATAACACTACTGCCGAATATCTGACCCCTCCTTTCAAAAACTTTTCTACCTGATAGCCCTTGAAAATATCACCCTTCCTGCATTAAACAAACACTACTGCCCACTCACTATGTGCTAGAGGTAAACAGTAAGCAAGACCCACACGGTGCCTGCCCTCAGGAAGCAGTGGGAAGACAGGTATTCAACCAGCAGGTGCAAAAGAGAGGGCAACTACCATCAGGCTGGAAGAAGAGATAAGAGATCATACAAGGGTACTGACCCCATCTAGAGGTTTTCTAGAGGAAGTCCTTTCTAACACAAGGTCAAGGGTGGTGAGTGAGAAGAGAGTGTTACATGCTGGGGCCACAGCATATATCAGGTTGGTGCAAAAGTAACTACGTGTTTTGCCATTATAAGTAATGGCAAAAGCCACAGTTACTTTTGCACGAACCTAATAGCAAGGCCTAGCTGTGTGCAAAAAACAAAAAGGAGGTGGGTTTGGAAACAATGGTCAGGGGGAGTGGTGTGTGAGGCTCTCAGAGCCTAAGAGCTGACACTGGGGAAGTAGGCAGGCACAGCACACAGAATATATCCCAGGGCAAGGGGAAGCCTTGCAACAGTCTTCAGGAAAGGAGTGGCGTGCTCAGCTTCATGGTTTAGAAAGGGCAGTGTAGGCTAGGTGTGGTGGCTCACATCTGTAATCCCAGCACTTTGGGAGGCCGAGGTGGGCAGATCACGATGTCAGATCGAGACCATCCTGGCCAACATGGTGAAACCCTGTCTGTACTAAAAATTACAAAAATTAGCTGGGCATGGTGGCGTGTGCCTGTAGTCCCAGCTACTTGGGAAGCTGAGGCAGGAGAATCGCTTGAACCTGGAAGGCGAAGGTTGCAGTGAGCCGAGATTGTGCCACTGCCCTCCAGCCTGGCAACAGACCGAGACTCCGTCAAAAAAAAAAAAGAAAGAAAGAAAAGAAAAGAGAAAAAGAAAGAGCAGTGTAACTGCTAGTGGAGAACAGATTGGAAGGGGCAATGAGAAAAATGGAAGACATGTTAAAAAGACCAGAATGGGAGGCCAGATGTAAAAGGCCACATATTGTATGACTCCATTTACATAAAATATCTGGAATAGGTAAATCCATAGAGAAATAAAGCAGATTAGTGATTGCCAGAGTCTGGGAGAAAGTGGGAATGGGTGGTGACTGCTTCTTAGTCTGCTCGGGCTGCTGAAACAAATACCATAGACTGGGTTTGTAATGGTTCTACAGATATTCGTTTGTAATGGTTCCTGAAACTGGGAAGTCCAAGATGAGGGTGCCAGCATAGTGGGGTTCTTGGTGAGGGCCTTTTTCCTGGTTATGTCCTCACAGGGCCTTTCCTTGATGTGTGCATGCAGAGAGAGATCTCACATCCCTTCCTCTACTTAAAAGAACACTAATTCCATGATAGGGCCCCCACCCTCATGACCTCATAGAAACCTAATCACCTCCCAAAGGTTCCACCTCCAATATCATCACACTGGGGATCAGGACTTCAACATACGAATTTTGGGGTGACACAAGCATTCAGTCTATAACACTACTTAATGGGTCCAGGGCTTTCGTTTGGGGTGATGAAAATGTTTTGGAAAGAGATAGAGGTGATGGTTGTACAACACTGAGAAATACTATATGCCACCGAATTGTCCACTTTAAAATGGCTCACTTTATGTCATGCAAATTTATCTCAATTTTTTTAAAAAGGACTATCATGGGGTCCAAGCAAGAAACAATTGAAAGAAGAGGTATCATGACATAGGAGCTCCAGCCTCTGTCCTTTGCCCATAGCAGTCCCTCCTCCCTCTGAAATGCCCTCTCCCCTCCTCCCTACCTTCCTGAAGTCACTTGTCCTCCCGCCCCACTGCACTCCACTGGCTGCTGCCTCTGAGATCAGCCAGAGCTCATGGCCTCCTCTTCAGAATCAGGGCCCAGGCTTCTCATCACACAGACCCTGCCCCTTTTTAATCATTCCATTATATCTGTATTTCTCATTTCTGTAACTATATAAGCACCTATATGAATAGCACCATTTAGTGAATACAGGATAAGAAAGGTAAATGCTAACATCACTATATGGGTTTTTAGCAGGTAAGTCAGGAGGAAAGATACAGAGTTTTTTGCCACCTAAATGTGATTTTGTATTTTATATTTATATAAATATGTGTGGGTTTTTTTAATTACAATCCAAGGACTTTTTGGACCAAGTAGAAAATGTCACAGAAACATTTGAAAGTGATACACAATTTTTACATTCTGTCAAAAGGCATCTACAGAAGCACACATTATTACAGTGTCTTTTCTGAGATGATCTGTAAACCTAAATTTCCCTGCTTCCTACTGATGGAGCTCTTACCCAATGGGGACCTGATCCCCCACATTTCTCAGTTGTATCATCTAGTCCCCCTTCCACTGCTCAGGAAACTGGGGTACATCCCTATGGAGTGGTACTTCATCCTACTCCAGAAGTGGAGATGCACTCGGATAGGCCTGGAATGCTAGGCATGAGGGCGGACCAGAAAACCTGGGCTGTCAGCTCAGACTCCAGCCCACTCAGGGTGCCAGCAACAGCCACACAGCCCAGGAAGTGAGTAGCACCTTCAGAAAAGGGGGTGGTGGGCAGCCACGAGACAATGAAGTGCCAGGTTCTGTAGCCAGAGTAATGACTCAGATTGAACAATATGCCCTCAACAGTTCTGCATTCTTAACAGTACCTGGCACTGATTTATTCATTCAACATACAGTTATTGAAAATGCATCACCAACCAGGTACTATGGTGTGAAAATAGTAGGCATCAACAAGACACAGTCTGGCTCCTGGGGCTTTAAGTCTAGCCAAGTTTTAAGCCACCAGGTTTGCAGTAATTTGTTATGGTAGCCCCAAGAAATTAATAAACTTAGCCTCTGTGATCTTCAGTTTCCTCATCTCTAAAACATGGTTAATAACGGTACATGCCTTACTGGGCTTTTCAAATGAGATAATGCATAGAAAGCACTTAGCACAGCACTTGGAACATGGCAAGTGCTCAGTAACTGCTATTAATATTATTAGTAGTAGTAGTAGTGATGTATTAGGAACATAGAAGGCAAGTCTATTTCAGACTTGGGAATAGCCTTTTAGAGGAAGTAGCATGCAACTGAGGTATAATGGATGAAAAGGAATTTGCCAAACAAAGGAAAACAGAAAAGGGTTTAGAAGGCAAGAGTGGGAAGAGAGATGTGGGGCGTGGAGTTTCAAGTGGAACAGCATGTACAGAGGCCAGGAGGCAGGACAGACCAGGGAACAGTGGGGAAATGGAAGGTTTTAGGGTATATTGGATGGTATTTGTAACAGCTTTATTTCCATACTGTATAGATGCTGGCATCATTTCAAGTTTGTGTGAGGACAGCAGGAACATCTGATTTGGTATTAATTTTGCATTTTACTCTCCATATCCAAGTTCTATCAAATGTTCACAGATATATCTTCCCCATGTACAGCTTGGGTGGGAGGGACAAGTGAGAAGTGAAGCCGGCTATGCTTCTGGGTCAGGTAGGGACTTAGAGAACTTTTTGGTCTAGCTAAAGGATTGTAAACGCACCAATCAGCGCTCTGTAACTAGCTAAAGGTTTGTAAATGCACCAATCAGCACTCTGTAAAAACGCACCAATCAACGCTCTGTGTCTAGCTAAAGGTTTGTAAACGCACCAATCAGCACTCTGTAAAAACGCACCAATCAGCGCTGTGTCTAGCTAAAAAGTTGTAAATGCACCAATCAGCACTCTGTAAAAACCGACCAATCAGCACTCTGTAAAATGGACCAATCAGCAGGACATGGGCAGGGCCAAGTAAGGGAATAAAAGCTGGCCACCCAAGCCAGCAGGCCAGTGGCGGCAACCCGCTTGGGTACCTTTGTATGCTGTGGAAGCTTTGTTCTTTCTCTGTTCTTTCTCTCTTCACAATAAATCTTGCTGCTGCTCACTCTTTGGGTCCGCACTACCTTTATGAGCTGTAACACTCACCACCAGGGTCTGCAGGTTCATTCCTGAAGTCAGCGAGACAACGAACCCACCAGGAAGAACAAACAACTCCGGATGAGCCACCTTTAAGAGCTGTAACACTCACTGCGAAGGTGTGCGGCTTCACTCCTGAAGTCAGCAAGACCACGAACCCACCAGAAGGAACAAACTCCGGACACACCATCCTTAAGAACTGTAACACTCACGGCAAAGGTCCGCAGCTTCATTCTTGAAGTCAGCGAGACCAAGAACCCACCGGAAGGAACCAATTTCGGACACACAAGGGTTTTCAGAAAACAACTAACAAACGATTTCCCTTTTGACCTTGTACTACAAATCTCAAACTCGGTGCTATCTGCATTCTCTTTTTTCCTAAGTGCTTTGATTAGGCATGTATTCTTCTGGCACATATCCATCAAATAAATATTTTTATTTTATTGAGGATGTAGGGATTCTCCCACGTGCCAAGTCCATAGTGACTTCCAAATGGCATGCCTGTCACTGACCTGTTTGCTCTCACACCCATTCCCAACCTTTCCCTCCTCTGCTCCCTACCTACATGAGGCTTCCTTACCCTCTGGCTTCCTGGTAGATTCAGCCAACGGAAGGTGTCTCTCTAAGCCTACATTTCCTAGGGACACTATAATAATCTTGCAGTGTTCTTGTAAGTATTCAACGAAAAAAAAGGCATATGTTAGATGCCTATAGCAAAAGCTATGCTTTTCACTCATTTTATGATTTCTCTTTCTTCTACTGTTATTTATAGCTGGACACATGGCCATTCAGAGTAAAATCTACATATTCAACCTCCCTTGCAACTACATATGAAAATATACATAAGTTCTGGGATATGAAAAAAAAAATGTGTGTGCAATTTCCAGGCCTTCCCTCTTTTCCCCTTTCTTCTTTGCTCTGGCTCACCTGTGATGTGGTGATGGGCTACCTTGGAACATGAGCAAGGACAACACCCTAGGGACAGCAGAGCAACAAGTTGGCTACACAGTAGGCACTTAATGATTTGCACTGAAACAAGTTATCTACAGAGACGAATTTAGCTTTCTTGAAAGCTGAAAAAAGAATGTCTCTTCTGAAAGTAACAAAAAGTCACTGCCTTCTGGATGCAACCCAGAATTTGCCTTTGAAGCAGCCTATCCCTTTGTTCTCAGAGCAGTAACTTGGTTGAACCCTTTTAATTATGTAGTAAGGAAGTTATCTTAGAATTAGCTGGGGAACATTTCAGAGAAACTAATTTCCTGCAATTAGGCCAATAGGTACTCCGGCAAATTAATTGGAATATTAAAAGAAAGTGCACTCTTATTTGCGGGACACAGACTAATAAGGCTGAAGATTTATTGGTTACACGAGTTACTTCCAATCTTTCATCATGGCCAGTCCTGGACAGAGTAGATCAGGAAACATCTTAAGCAGTAGTTGGATGGAATGCTTCTAAGACTTTCCATTTCATGGCCCTTTTATCCAAAATCCAAAACTCTTCTACAAGGTTCTGGGCCTTCTCAAAGTCAGCCTCTCAGTCATCTCATCTCTCCCTGCCTCTCCATGGTATCAGCTGTGTGCCAAAAAGCAGACAACTGTGACTCTATCCCTCTGCTGCTGAGGGACTTGCCAAATATCCTTGGCCAACTCAATTGTGTTGTCTGTTGTTCTTCCAAGATCTCCCTTACCTTTTTTTAGTAATTCATATTTACTCAACTCTCCAACAACTTCTCCTTCTTATCTTCTTATCTTATATCCCAAACCCTTTCCTGACTGTGCTCTTAACACACACTCACCTGTCCCCCATTTGCTATCAACAATGGTCACTGTAGCTCACAATCATGGTCTCCCTTTCAATACTATTTTATATTGTCCCAACAGTCATTAGACACTAGGTAAGATATTGAGTCACTACGTTTACCTGGAAATCTTCTAACCCTGTTTAATTTTTACTCCCAAAGAAACTGACCCATGTTGGGCAGGCCTTCTGCTGAATAGCTCATAGCATAGAAAGGGCAGCCAGTTACTGGCTCGTGTTTTCTTTCTGGTTCTCTCTCTTGATTGTTACAAGCAGCAATATTAGAATAAAAGGAGTCTCCACACTTACCCAAAAGCTCACAGTTGTAGGACAGACTGGGAAGCTCCGTTTGATTCTTTCCTACCCTTCACTTCCTCTCCCACTCACCACAGCCACTACCACCACCATGGTCTTTATTATGTTGATGCAGAGAATTAAGCCCAGCTCAGGAGCTGTAAGCCTTGGGCCTTTGAGCTCTTCTGCTGGCACCAGCCCTGCAGGGTCTCTGGGGCAGTCTGTGGGATTGGGATTGGAATGGACGGGTGTTAGGGGAGTTGCTGCCAGGGGGATTCACAGAGCCCTGAGGCTCTTAACCCAACTCTCTCTGTCAGTCTTCTCCACACCTTAGGCACGGAGGCTGCTCTTCTGGGGCTCCTTTTTCCTTCCAGTGCTTTCTCTGCCAATGGTTCTGTTTGTAAGGAAATATGGGGAGGCTGGAGGGAAAGAGGCCACTAAGAGGGTTGTATTCAGGCTGCTGGGATGCATCTCTGAAGAGAGGTGTGCGATGGGAGCTGTGAGGATGTGAAAAGCCACATAACCTCTCATCATTCTAGCTGTTTCTGTAGGGGAAAGACAAAATTCACAATTCTGCCCCCATCCCCAGAGGACACTATTCCTGATGTCTTCTCCCCTCAAGTTTTTGACCGCTGCTTTCTTAAAGTGGATAATCATCACCATTGCCACCTCACTGACAAAGCAAGGAGAAGCAAAGTGACAGCGGCCCCAAGAGGCTGGGACACCCCACAGTTCCAGGGCTTGGCTCCAAGCACTCTACTTTCAAGGGCTCCTTCCATGCTGGCTCATTTGTATTTGGAAAATGTGGCCGCATCAATCCACCACCTCTGCAAAAGAAAACACCTGTAAAAGGAGAAACCGGCTCTACACAGGACCGTGGAGGTGAGACTCAGTGTGCACAGGGCACGAACGGAAGACTCACAATCAGCAGGAAGCAGACCAGAAATAAAAATGATTTCCACCTCCCACTCACCGGAGTCAAACTTGAAAGGAGAGGTAAGTGGCCGCAGCTGCGCTGGCCCTTGGCACTGGCAACTGCCTGGTTCGTTCCGAGTCTTGCCTCAGGGTTTGGCTGGTCGGGAGGTGCCCCTGCACTGCCATAAAACAACAAACTCGAGTATGTTTTTAGTTACCATAATGTGTACTTTGAACCTGACTCCTCTGCTGTGGAAAAAAAGATAAAATTGGAGTACTGGAAGGGACCTTAGCGATTACTGAGCTTAACAGTTTGCATGTGCTTCAGTTCCTGCATCTGAAGTGGGGCAGAGAAGGTGAGTTGACTTTTCTAAGGCTCCACAGGAAAAAAAAAAAAAATTGGCAGCACAGGCACTAGACTCTCTTCTGACACCTGTCAGTGCTCCTTCCACGTCCTTGGAGGTTACTTAGCATCATGGCACTTTGGGAATTATAGATTCCTATACAGGTATTATAGATTGGCCAAAACAAGTCCCTATCATTTGCAGTTCCTCCCATCAATCCCATCAAGAAGAGGTGTCTATTTCTCTACCCTGGAAGCTGAGCTTGGCCATGTCTCTCACTTAGGCTAACAGGACATTAGCAAACGCAATACAAGAAAAGGCTTAAAGCATCCTTGCTGGAAAGCTTATGAATGAAGTGCCAAGTAACCCTAGGGCAGGGTGACAAGCTGCACCTGCTCCCTTTTAACCCTTCGATTCTAGGATTTTTCTGAATGTTCTAAAAAAAACAGAAAAAAACTACAGCTTGAAATCATATTCCTAGAAAAGAATCGCCTGAAAGTTTCTTCTTATTCCCTGCATATTCTGAAGGTATAAAGGGAAAAATGGCCATTCATTCACTTGATAAGGGTTGTGGAGCACCACACTGGGGCTAGGGTGATCAATGGAAGTCTAACTAAAGGCCTCTTGGTTTCTGAAGCATCCAGCTGGAATTATTGCAGTTTTGAGTCTGTCTTGCTTTCTCTTGCAGTACATGTTCTGGTTATCTGTGGCTGAGTAATAAACCACCCCAAAATGTAGAGGTTTAAAACAAAAATAATCACTTATGTTGTTCATGAATCTGCATTTAGGCTAGAACTCGGCAGAGATAGATCATCTCTGTTCCATGAAATGACAGCTGGGGAGGCTCACTGGGGCTGGAGGGTATATTTCCAAGATGGCACACACACATATCTAGCAAGCTGATGCTGGCTATTAACTGGGAGCTTAACCAGGTTGGGATCTAGGAGCTTTGGTTCTTCTCCATGGGGTACTTGGACTTCATCACAACATAGTGGATAGATTCCAAGAACAAGTATTCCAAGAGGTCTTGAACAAAGTTGACACATTTCTTATGACCTAGCCTCAGAAGTCCCAGAACTTTACTTTCACTACAATCTATTGGTCAGGCAATCAACAAAGATCAGCCCAACTCTAAAGGTAGGCAATCAGACAGGGAGTAGTAGCAATGAATCAGCACCCCACTTTATTCTACCATAGCAAGATTAAGTCCCTTAAGTTCTCAGCCACAGTTTTTCCCCCGTGATTCTAATCACAGGTTCTTTCATATGTGTCTGAAGAAAAACCAACCCTCTGAAGATTCCCTCCAAAAAGAAGTGTCTAGGAATTGGCCTGACAGTCTGCTGGGTGCTGGAAACTCTAGCAAAAAAATAAAGCACACATTCAATTTGAGATTAAAAGATTTTTCATAGAGTAATGCAAAATTCCTTTACTAAGTATGGTAGACACTACAGTCTGATTATCCCCAATCCATTTCCCTTTTCCTCTCATCAGATCCCCAATTTTGTTCAAAATCACTTTCTCTGCAAAGCCATGTGCTTCAGAAGTTGGTGCAGCTCTAGCTCCAGGGGGTGGAATAGGATTGGTTTCTGCCAATGATGGGGGTCTTGTTACCCTTGCCGGTGAATGGATAGACATGTGACATATTCCTAGCCAATGAGATGTGGGAGCAAATCTCTTGGAATGTTTTAGGGAAGGATTTTTCACTAACAGAACAAGAGGAAACAGTTCCTCTTTTGTTGCGTCCAGATGGGATGTCCAGCACTGCCACAAACATCCTGCAGCCATGAGAAGAGCAAACCTGAGAATGTCCATCATCTTTCTGCACAGCTCCCCACTGTGCTGCATTTTAGGTATAAAAGGTACAGACATTTGAACTGATTGGTTTTTGACTCTTGAGACAATCATGGAATCTCAGTGTAAGAAGGCAAGTTAAATGGCATCTAGAATAATCAACTTTTAGCCAAATTATAGACAGCCATGAACATCAAAAGGCTAATATACAGCAGATCCTCATTATTTCTGAAATTCATATAGTCACTAAAATTTATCTGTAATCCCAAAATAATGATTTGCCCTGCTTTTGCGTCATTTACAAGCACGTGCAAGCACAGAGCAGGTGAAAAACCTGAGTGGCCTGATGTGCAGGTTCCCAGCTGAGGTCAAACAAGGTGGTGCTCTGCCTTCTTCTCTCAGCTCTCCTGCTGGAAACCAGTGTCCTTTCATGGCATAGTTGGTGCCATATGGTTTGCATTTTTTGTGCTTTTTCTTGGTAACTTTGTTGCTTAAAATGCGCCCCCCCAAATGTAGTGTTGTATAACTTTCCTAAGCACAAGAAGACTCTGATATGCCTTACAGAGAAAATATCTTGTTAAATAAGCTTTGTTCTACATGAGTGGTATCCTGCTGGCCACGGGTTCAATGTTAATCAATAATATATATTAATATTGCATAAGTGTCTTTAAACAGAAACACACATAAAACAAGGCTATGCATTGATCAGTTGATGAAAGTGTTATGACCAAAGGCTCACAGGAACCTAACCCTGTATTTCCCCTAGGCTCAATGGTTTAGTATTCACTAAATCAGTGTTCACATAACTTTATACTATCTAACTACTATGAATAATGATAACTGACTATATGTTTTGCTTCCTATTATTTGCTTCTTTCTCTCACAAAAGGTGTCATGTTTGGGGCAGGGTTGAGGAAGGAAGCTATAGAAAGTGAATATCATCAATCTCAGTGACTCTCTCCCTTATGAGATCCAACCTCACGATTATGAATCCAGCCTGCCTGGAACCCATTAGTGGCCTGGCATCATGATCAGATGACCCAAGATGGTTCACCTCCACATCCCAGCAATCATTAGCAAGTCACAGCATGTGCAGCTTGCACCCTTTGCAGTCAAAAACATTAGAAGAAAGTTTTCCCAAAAGCAGAATTTTCCCACAAACCATGGATTTTCAACCCGAACCTCGTTGCTCTCCCAGGTTTCCTCTCCCAGGGTGATGGTACACACCTTTATAAAGTGTTACTTTGATCTGGAGTTTCCTCTAAACCCACGTTAGAAGAATGGTCTTCCCAAACACAAGCATTTGAGCCCAGACTCAAAGTCCACTCTTCATAGTCTGGAGGCCAGGTTCCTTCTGAGTCAGAGGTCCAGCACACTCTTCACAAAGAGCCTGGCTGCATGTTCCCCAATCCTTCATGTTTCATCAACTTCTTCATGTGGTGGAACCTTTTTGTTGGCCACTGCCAAAGTCAAGACCACTGATGCCTACAGCAGTCTGGCTAACACACGCCACTTTCACCACTGCCAGAACCCTGAAATGCAGGAGACCTCTGAGGCCAACTCCCCCGTCCCATTGAAGGCCATGACTGAGGGAGGGGGTTATGGCTGTCTTTGTCACAAGCCAAAGTGGATGTAGACTCTCTTCAGGGCTAGTAGTCCTTATAGATTGGCTTACACTTGACCAGGAGGTAGCCCTATGTTCCTGGCTGAAGTTTGCCTCTCTGAAAAACCAACTTCTCAAATAATTCATTTTCACTTAATGTGTCCCTCTTTCCTCACTCTTCAAGTTGTCCTCAACCTCTACTTTGCCACCTACAACTCAGGAAAGTTTTCAACAGCTTGCTAAATCACACAATTTCCAGTCTTAGCATTAAGGCACTCCTAGCAGCATTTGACACTGCTAATAACTCTCTACTCCTCAAAACACACTCTTCTGTCTGCTTCTGAATTTCTCCTCTCTCCCTTTCTCTGTTCCACGAAGTCCCCAGCGCCTTGGCTCGCTTACCCTCCTCAGTCCACTCCCAGATTCCTGGAGACCTGAACTAGGCCCTTTTCCTCCCTCACTCTATACGCACTCCCAGGACAGCCTTGTCCCCACATGTGTCTTCACTTACTATTTATGAACAAGCCCCAAGTTTATATGAGCAGCCCAGACTTCTTTGAGCTTTGGACTTGTATATAAATAATAGTAATAATGACTAACATTTAAATAGTACTTGCTCTGTACCAGGCACCAATCTCAGTTTTTGTGTATGCTAAACTTATTTGGATCTCCCCATTTTACAAATGAAGAAACTGTAAGGCACAGAAAGGTTAGGTAACTTTCCCAAGGTTGCACAGATGCTGGTCACATGAGCTGCTAAGACCATGCTTTGAACCACTACACAATACTGCCTTTTGATTTATTTGCTTACTACAAGTCATTATTTGGATGTCTTATAGAAAGTAACAACTAAACATGACATTTCTCCCCAAATCCAGCCTTCCTCCAGTATTCCGTAGTTTGGAGAATGTTACCACCACCCTGACAGTCATTCTAATGCTCCCTTACTTGCATGTCTGAACAATCACCAAATCCTCCAAAATATTTCTCAAATTTGACTCTCCTCCACCCCTGTACTGTTACCACCCTCATGAAGCAACAGTAGTCTCTTGTCTGGGTTTCTGTAACAGCTTCCTAACTGGTCTTCCTGCGTGCACCCAGGCCTGCCTCTAGACCTTTCTCCCATTGCAGAGTGACTTTTAAAAACTCCTATCTGGCCATGTCACATCCTACTCAGTTTCTCACTACTCAGAGAAGAAAGTCCAAAATCTTTTCCAGGCCTATGGAGCCAACTGTCCTCTCTAGGATTGGCCCTGCCCCTTGCCTCCCTAGTCTAAGGCTTCTGTGACTTCCTCACATGTGTACTTTACTCCTTCCCACAGGTTGTTCCCTGGGTCCTCCCCTTTGCTCCCCCAGTCTCCCCCCACCAAGCCATACTCCATCTAATTTGCTTCAGCTAACACTTCAGAACAGCTTCTTGAGTTCAGCTTGCCTTCCCTGACTTCACGTTCCCATAGCACAGTTTCCAAGCACATGGTGCTTCTCCTCTGCAGTTCTTCACATGAGTTTCAAATAATTAATTTCATCATAATCTATTTAAAATCTATCTCCCTCATTAGAATATAAGATCCATGATGGATGACAGGGACAACTTGCTGTCCTGTTTGCCACTATGTCCCCAGAACCATCAGTGTGCGCTAAGTGTTTTCTTCAATGATTGTGTGATAGTTTGGAGCCATCATGTGAGCAGCTTAAATGCCAGATGGAGAGGCTGGCACTTAGCTATTTAGAAGGCAGTGCTTTAAGCAGAAAGTAGTAGGGGTCAAGTGCCACATTAGGAAAATTAATCTGATAGTGCTGTAGATGAGCAGTTAGTCCAGCTATGTGCGGATCAAAGCCTGGACTGGCAGAGTGGTGCTGGAAACGAACAAGGCAACAGAGTTGAGAGATACAGCAAAGTAGAAATCTGCAGGACGTGGTAACTCAAGTAATTGATTAGTTGGAAACTGGTCAGTCTTATTCTGCTAGTTAGTAGGGGGCGGAGGTGGCTCCCTATTAGATGCCTATGATTTAGTCAAATGGAAATAGAAGAGTGGATTCTGAGACTCTGATAGGAGGAAAAGATTGCAGGAAGGGTGCTCAAATTCCCCCTTGCATCCTAAGACAACATAGATCAAGAAGATAATTACACTAAATATGCAGACAAATTAAGACAGGGACAGATAACTAAAACAATTTTATATCAACACAGGACATTCACTCCTCCCTATCTAGTACCAAAAAGACATCTGTTGCTGCTTAAAAGCAGGTAAACCTGAATGGTAGTAATAAAAGCCTTTCTGCTTTGGGCATGCTCTGTTCTCATCAACAAACAACCAATTTTTACATCTGAAACTGAAGTTTTATAAACTCGTTATCATATTTTAAAACATCTACCCCCTTTCATGAAACAAAACTTAATAAAATGGGAGAAATCCATTCCAAGTGCTCTCTGATAATAGACAGAGACAAGTGTTATCAAATAATCTGGCTGTGGTTACAAATGCACAGTATTTAAACTAATCTGAGTGCTATAGCTTAAAGGACATTATTTACTTCTAACATTAGAGAGCTTTCCATCATGCACTCATAATAAAGAAATGGAAAGTCTGAACTGCCCCAAAAATGAGATGCCTCTGTACCTCTTAGGCCTTGAGAGTTTCTCCACTCCCCTCCCCAAATATACTTGGAAAATTTAAACTTTTAACTTTCAGGAGAGGCTCAGTCGTAAGCGAGGTATAAGTAAGTATATAAAATGTCAGACTGCATTTCTCAATCCTGGCCTTTTGTATTGAACTTCTAGTTCGTGGGAATAAAATGGCCCTCAATACCACATTCTGCAAAAGCATTTTGGGTGCATCATGTAATTTCTCAGCCAACAAAAGCTTGTCTGAATCAAAATGCATTGGAAATTTCTTAAAAATGTAACACTCT
Organism: Gorilla gorilla gorilla; assembly: GCF_029281585.2. Lineage (NCBI taxonomy): Eukaryota > Metazoa > Chordata > Mammalia > Primates > Hominidae > Gorilla > Gorilla gorilla. The sequence goes on along the minus strand of NC_073231.2, from coordinate 101,225,711 downwards.
GTGCAAATCTTCAAGTAAACGCTCAGCCCTTCCCCATTTCCCAGTGAGGCTGCAAATGGATTGAAAAGACAAATCAAAACTGTAGGCCAAGATGTGCCCTTATTAACCAATTGTAGAGCATTTATTTATCCCAGCCTCCATGTGGTGGCCAGTTTTCCGTGTTTGTGTTTGTGTCTCTCTTATCTTAAAAATCGTGATTTATCTGGACAAACTTTTAATAAGGTCAGTGGTTATGTCAACAAAAGAATGGTTATCTGGTCTTGAAATAAATAGGAAAAGCTCAAAGCAAAGTACAATTAACAACAAAAAAAAATCCACTCCAATCAAGAGGAAATGTCTTGAATGAAAGCAAAAGACTTAAATTTTTAAAAAATAAACTATTTTCAAATTATACAAATGCAATTTCCCACTTCTGTTTACTTTGGCCATATTCTTTTTCTATTTACATATATGCCAACTGGGGCTAGCTTGCTGATTTCATCACAGGAAAGAGCAATAGAGGAGTGCTAAGTTTCTCCATACCTGCCATGACAGAAAGTGCTCCCATCAATGCTCAGTGTGTTTGACTTGCGCCACTGCCAGAGATTATTATCTTACATGACTTCTTACCTTGATATAGCATTAATTTCATCCGCACAAGCCTGAAATCAGTACTCTGTGTCCACTTTACAGACAAAGAAACTGACTCTGAAACATTGGGTGGTCAGAAAGGTTAGGGAATCAGCCAGCAGGGGCGTGAGACGTCACATAAACTCAGGTCTTCTGACTCCACATCCATTCCCCACACATACTGCTAGGTGGCAGGCACAGATCAACATGTCTGACATTCCTGACACGCCCAGGGCTAAAGCAAGACCCTTCATAGCTATATGAGTCTGACAGCAGTATCCCTCACCCCTCTCTCAACCTAATGAGTAGAATCAAGCCTGAAATAAACAGCTCTACTCACTAACCTCTAAAGCAGACTCAAAACATTTAGGTTTTCTTCAATCAACTCTATTGACTACTGACCACAGTCACCAAGTGTTTTAATACTTGTAATAGCAAAAGAAGTGTCATTTCCCCCTCTTGACTCACCTGTCATAGGTGACCACCTTTACTACTAGCTGTGTCCAGGGCAAAAGGAATTAGTGGGTCTGGGTCAGGCTGCCTCAGCGAGGTAACCATTCTTGGAGCTCCATGGTTTGGCAGCACTAAATCAGACCCATAAAAATCCTAGCTCCAGATTGGTTCTGCTAAAAAAAGAAAGGCTCTTCTCTTAATCCTCAAATGACTGGAACACATACTATCTGCCATTTATTCATTTACTCCATTCATTCAACAAATGAGCACAAAGAACTCACAGTGTGTCAGGCACTGTGCTAGGTATCAGGGAACAAGAGAGAGTTTGCCTAGTGTGGAGAGGTTAGAAAACACATGCTTTGAAGTGTCTTAAGGGCAGTGGTGAGAAAGGAGAGTATCTATGGAAGACGCGCCTAACAGACTTAGGAGGAGGAGATTTCCTGAAGGAAGGCATGTCTAAGCAAAACTATTAAGGGCAAGTGGGAGTTAGTCACAGGAAGATTCTATTATGCACTAGGCATTTTCCATGTATTCTCTTGCAGTCTCTTAATCACCCTCTATGGTTGTTATGTCCATCTAATGTGGGAAAACTGAGGCTCCAAGGGATCTCATGATTCTCAAGGGCCAGGTAGTGTCAGAATTCTAATCTAGCTCTGCAAACCCAAAGCCCATGTCTCACTGCTCTTTCACTACTCTGCAAGCAAAACACCTTCTCCCCACTGATTCAATAGGAGTCCATGAATACTCCTTAGTGTCAGTCCAAGATCTCCCCTGGACTGTGCTTCCATGAGGTCAAGAGATCGAGACCATCCTGGCTAACATGGTGAAACCCCATCTCTACAAAAAATTAGCTGGGCATGGTGGCGGGCACCTGTAATCCCAGCTACTCAGGAGGCTGAGGCAGGAGAATCACTTGAACCCGGGAGGCAGAGATTGCAGTGAGCCGCGATCATGCTACTGCACTCCAGCCTGGGCAACAGAGCGAGACTCCATCTCAAAAAAAGAAAGAGAAAGAAAAAAGATGTGCAGAAAAGGTCTTGATATCAGCTGCTGTGTGGGCTGCCATCAAAGACACCCCAACAGTGCTGCTGGGGCAGGGCAGACACACAATTTGAGGAGGGTTTTTTCAGAATATGCCCTTCCTGGACCACAGGGGAGCCTTGGGTTCTGTGGTGGGCTGAGTTAATCATAGTGATTAATCCAGGTGTGAGCATCTCCATGACTTGTCAAAGCCATGCATCCTTCTGTATCAAAAATGATATACAGCGTGATCAGCTATCTTCTTCCTTAAACTTGAAACTCAGAGGCAGTGGAATGTTTTCACAAATCCCACCCACTGTCAACGGAAAAGGATTTGAATCCATTGGAGGTATTTAGAAGAAAGTATCACAGGCCCTGAGGGACAATGACAGGACCCTGGGAATTACCTGGATAAAACCATAGTACAAGTTTCTACATTAGCTTCTTTGAGTGGGTAAACCACTCAGTTTGTGTGCAAGTTACGATGAATTTGTTCAATGAACAATCTCATCACCTGCCAGCTTCACCTTGACCAGATGATCTAACTTCGATGAATGAGAATCTTCCAAGACTCCAGACTTATTCTGGAAATTAGTTCTCGTTAGTAAGCTGTAGGCAGTGTAGACAATTTGCTAAACCTAAAATTTGGCCCCTATAGCATCCCCTATAAATCCTAGATGCTGCTTGCTTTCTCTTGCTGCTTTCTGCTAATTGCAGATGTCCCAAATATATCAGTTAATTGGGGCTTCTGCTGAGTTATGTTTCAGTTAATTGAGGCATCTTTTGGGCACAGGTTAGTTTTATGTTCATTAAGACGTCCTAAGTGCAAGGTGCCATATACACCCAGCATAGGACCTCCTCTTCAAAGGCAATTTTTCACAATCACAGATGAATATTGTCATTTCTCTGGCAAGCCTTGCTCTGACCCAGGCATCAACTGTGGGAGGGAATCTTCCCTTGCAAAGTTGTCTTCACCATCAGAAACATAGCACTGTTCTCTGATCTTCCCTCTCTCTCCATCCTCCCTGTTCCATTCTCTGGGGCTCTCACACCATCACAGCCCCCCCACCCATGACCTCATATTGCTTCTAGCTACTCACAACCTCATTATGGGGAGAACAGGTCTCCCTGAAATGATGTCTTCCCCACAGGATTTATCTGTCCTAAAAACTAATCCTCCATCCCACTCCTCAATCTGTTTCCCTCAAAGAGATCACCTCAGACTCTCTGAAAGTAGTTTGAATATAACACTGAAATAATTATTAAGATAACAATAGCTAATATTAGTAAAATTAATATCACTGGAGCATCAGCAGACTTAACCCCTCCAGGAGGCATTTCCATTTTAAGGACAATTTTATCACCCAAAGGAACTGCTAATTGAGCAGAGGACAGTCTATCATTGCTCCTCCTTGGTGCCATAACTGCACAAGAACTTTGACCAACAACCTACCCAGATGCCTCCAGTCCACTGCTGGCCTTTGCCTTAAAACAGATAGTAACATCCACTGGGCTCAATTTTCTCCCATGCTTAGGCAAGAATTAGTTGCATGTTGTCCTGAAACACAGAGAGGAGTGATGAAAATTTTGTCTTTCTACACCATTCATTTATCCAACTATTACTGAATATCTGCCACATCAGGCATGGTCTAAAAAGGCCTCCATGAAACTTGCGACTTCTTATGCTAAAGAGACAGACATGTATACAAAAAAGGACAGTACAGCACGACAGATGCCAGCCTTATTAGAGTCACACACAGGGTCCTGTGGAGGTAGATTTGAGGAACACTAACACTCTCCCAATGACCAAGACAGGAAAGGGATTTCAAGCAGAGGGAAGAATATTGCAGAGGCCTGGAGCTGTGGGAGCTCAGTCAGAAAAGGAGCCCTAGGAGCACAACTAGATGGTCTACCGGGCAAAGGTCAGCAAAGAATTAAATCAATTGCCCAGAAAACTCACAGAGCTGATAGATTGAACAAGGCACCATAGTTTAGTAAGGGGCAAAAATACCAGCCTGGGTATGTATCTTGGCTCTGCCAACATTAGCTGTGAGCTTTGGGTCAGCTACTTATATTCTCAGATTTTCATTTTCATTATCTGTAAATGGCGAAAAAGGTATACACCTCATAAAGTTGTCTTAAATATATAATTATAGAGGTAGTATATGTGAAATATCTAGGCCAGGGAGAAACAATCTCACAGCACCCCCTAGTTTCTGATTTTCTCTCCAGTCACACCTGTCTATATGGAAAACCTAAGTAGAAATGACTGTTCCCAACAGCAGCAGAATGAAGCAATTTCCAGCATTCAGGTCTGCAGTCTCAGAGAAGCAGGGGAGAAATGAATGCCAGGCTATGTCTAATTTGACTTTGTGTCTAGAATAGACCCCTGTGTGCCCCAAATAGATCCAAAGGCCATAGGCACACTGACTAATTTGCAACGGAACCTGGGCTTATCTCCCTTACCCACCCTTTTGCTGGTTCTTATCTTTTCTAAATTCTTTGAGCCCTTATTAGCTAACAATCTGGTTTTCTAATAATACCCTGAGGGACATCCAACTAAGGGCAAAATCTAAAGATAGATCGGGGGGTGGGGAGCAGTCAGGAAGCTATGTGGGAGAAGAGGGTACCTTCGTGGGCAGGCACAAGACGAGCTTCACCCACTTCATATCCTTGTGGAGGATCAGGCCTGACTGGTATGCCAGGGTCCTCTAGACATGAAGGATAGCATGGTTCTGGTAAAGTTCCAGAACTGGAAAAGGACTTTCTAAATCATCAGGCCTACCGTCTATTCTGGAACGTAAGACCACCTAAGAACTATAGCAAAGGCAGAAACATCTGCTTAATTATTGAAGAGACCATTTCTCATGAGCCACCAAATAGATTTTTTAAAATCCCTTTACTGCCTCCCCCAACTCAAGAAACACTTGTGGGTTGACCTCAACCAGCTCTGAGTGACAAGCAGAGAAAACAAAGCAGTAAAGAGAAGGGGGAAACGTGTCCAATTAAATCAGTCAGACTTAATTGCCCATATGGAGTTAAGCTGGACGAGAGTGATATCAAAGGACAGCTGGAGGTGAGAATATCTGCATGCTTTAGGGGCTAAGTTTGGGGGCTAAGAAAACCCTGTGGCTATTTAACCCACTTCTGTTTAGTCCTCAGGCTGTGCTGATGTTAATATCAGTGTAACTTCCATCACTAGATTGCTCTCAGGGAAGACCAGAAACAAAGCAGCAACGCCTACTCGTTCATTCTGTCATTGGAAGCTTGCTGTGTACCAAGGGTGCACCCAGGCCTCTGCCAGGAAGTTGGGTGGACACATGAGGTTGCCACCCCTGGTCAGAGCAGCCCTTGTAATCTGAAACACCCCCTCCAGACTGACCATGACCACACGTGAAAGCAAGATGTATACTCTGCTTCCCTCTTTTCATGGCTCCCATCAACATAGGGCTAGGCACCTTGGAGGTGCTCGATAAATCCTCACTATTTGATAATCCAGAAGACAAGTTCCCTGACCTCAGGATAGAGTTTAATCCACAAAACACAACCTCTTTGGAAAGACCTGTTTTATAGAGTAGATTTCAAAAGACTAACTTTGTGCTCAGAATAAGCAAATTGACATGATAAAGGCCACATTCGGGGTGCCCCTAAAGTACGGGCACATGTGGTACAGGACATGAACGAGCTCCAAGCTTGCAATTGCTTTGTTTTAACCTTGGCAGCCCTGCAGCTTGGCTCCCACATTCAAAGGGATGATGTATTTCCCCATATTTATTATTTGCAGTAGACTACTGAGGAAAAGAGCAGAGCAGCAGGCGATGTGTCTCAGTGTGCCTGCCAGGAATAACAGAGAGGCCTTGCACCAGCGCCTCATTAGCTTATGGAAAACAGTTCCCTAAGGAAACTGCAGGGTGTAAATAAATTTAAAACATTTCAGCCTTTTGAGGCCTGTAGATGCCAAATTTGTAAAACAGTGGTGGCTCAAGAACGCCGTAACATTCTGTTGCACGTCTCATAAATTTAGCATAAGTTCTATAGTCTGTTTATAAGCAAAATAATGTGATATCATGAACATACTCTTTTAATGTAATATCTAATACTTCATTATTTATAAAAAGAAAAACTATTTGGTAAATTCAGTAGTTAAAAAAACAGGATAGTTCTAGAGATAGTCATGTATATACCTTCCTAATTCAGGGCCCTGTTTAAGAAATGTCATCTGTAGATGCTATACAGTGCCATAGTATATGAGCAAAGCTTGATGCATCTCCATGCATTATCCATGCCTCAAACAGGGTGTTAGAGCATTAAACATGAGAGAAGTGAATGAAGTCTAAACTTAAGCCTAACTGAACATTTCTCTACTGACTGTTAATAAGGCATGCAAAGAGAGTGGTATCATAGACTTGAAAGTCATAGACAGCATTTAATCTAAACCCCTCACTTTATAGACAAGAACACAGAGATCCAGAGAAGCAAAGTGATTTACCAGAGTCACACTGCAGGTTAGTGGCAGAGCCGGGAGAACAGCATGAGAGTCTTTGTCCACTGCTCATGAGACTAATAGAATAAGGGTTGCATAGCTCTTAGCACCCTGCCTGGCACATCATGAGCACTTAGCATGTACTAACTATGACTGCCACTCTTATCATCATCATTTCTGTTACCCCAAGATGCCAAGTAATACAGCTTATTTTCATCTCTTTGCCAACAGTGATGACTTCTCTAAGAAACTCAAACTAGGGTTACCTTCGCACCTGCTATCAAAAAATGTTAAAGTGTCATTTTAACCCAGTTTCATCATCCAATTCATTAGGTGATCCTCCCTAATATTAACTTCTGAGTCCAAGAAATCCCAGAAACTCTTAGTTTCCCTTAGTAATACAGAATGTACTATGTTCTGCTAAATCATCATAACTTTATGAGGGCAAGAACCACATCTGTTTTGCTCATCGTTGTAAGCCTCAGATCCTAGTGCATAGTAGGTGCTCAACAGACATTTGACAGGCGCGGTGCTAGATAATGAGACACAAAGGCAAATAAGGCACACCCCTCACCTTAAGAGTTTCACAGTCTCATGACACTAACTCTTCTTGAACCTATTTCAATATAGTCCATGCCATCCCATATATTTTATATTTACCTCTTCACAATGTAATCCATATTCCTACTAACCCAAGAATAGTCTTCAAGCAAGATTTCATACAAGATATGCCTTAGATAATAGCCCTAACAATAACAATAAAGCACCCCAAATATATTAAAGAAGGGTGATTCCTAAGAGACAAATGGACACTTGGGCTATATAATAAAAGAAAGCTGTGTAGCTTATGCTAAACAATAAGTCTACATCATTTTTTCAAAGAAGCAAGTGAAATTTAACCTAAATTTAATTCCAGTCAGGGAAAATGAACCACCCTCAATAATTAAGTTCTGTGAAGCTATTTGGTGTCTAGCACATCAAAAGGTGTCTAGCCCATCAGTTAGCAGAGCCAACAACTCAACACAAGTATAGGATTCAGAACATACAAACTAGTGCCAAAAACACCTGACCACAGGCTAAGGCTAGCCCAGAAAGGGAGTAGCTGGGCAGCCTAGAGAGGTACAACCAAGGTCCCAATTCATAGAACTTTCCAGGGGGTTCTAGCAGTGCTTCTCAAACACAAATTGCATCAGAATCCCCTGGAGGGCTTGTAAAAACACAAGCAACTGGCCACACCCAGGGTTTCTGGAGTGGAGACAGAGTCTGTATTCGTAACAAATTGCCAGGTGATGCTGATGTTGCTGGTTCAGGAACCCTTGGTTAGGGAAAGCACAGCACACATGTGCCCCAAGATGTCTAGACAGCAAGGAACTAGTGCCAACAGCCTGTAGTAGATGTCCTATTTTTGCTTTTTTAAAAATTTCTTGTGGCAGTCACCAATTATATCTGGTGACTCTCAAGCCAAAGGAGAACATAAAAGAATTAAGAAGCCATCTCAGTAAATGGGGCAGAATGTAGGAAATAGGCTGAGATGAAAGTCAAAAAGGGAAATAAAAAGTTTCTGTGATAGAGAAGAATCAGAACCAACTCAAGGGGATGGTTGGAAGAATTTGACCAGGGAAAGTGGATGAGAAGAAACGGCACCACAGAAGCCGTGTGCCAAGGAATTGGGATTCCCCAGACTGTGAACACAGATCTTGCAACAGCCCCATTTACTGAGCTCATACTACTATTCCAGGCCCTGTCCTAGGGGCCACACATCTCTACCAAACCTCACAACATCCTCTGAGATAGTTATTATCTCTCCTTTACAGATACAGAAAGGAAAGCTGGCCAGGCACAGTGCCTCATGCCTGTAATCCCAGTGTTTGAGAGACCAGAGTGGGAGGATCACTTGAAGACAGGAGTTCAAGACCAGACTGAGAAACATAGTGAGACCTCATCTCTACAAAAAAATTAAAAAAGAATTAGTCGGGCGTGGTGTCACGCACCTGTAGTCCCAGCCACTCCAGTGGCTGAGCCAAGAGGATCGCTTCAGCCCAGGAGGATGAGGCTGCAGTGAGCTATGATCACACCACTGTACTCCAGCCTGGATGACAGAGTGAGACCCTGCCAGAGTGGGAGGATCACTTGAAGACAGGAGTTCAAGACCAGACTGAGAAACATAGTGAGACCTCATCTCTACAAAAAAATTAAAAAAGAATTAGTCAGGCGTGATGTCACGCACCTGTAGTCCCAGCCACTCCAGTGGCTGAGCCAAGAGGATCACTTCAGCCCAGGAGGATGAGGCTGCAGTGAGCTATGATCACAACACTGTACTCCAGCCTGGATGACAGAGTGAGACCCTGCCCCCCAATCCACCCCCCCCCCAAAAAAAAAACATAAGAAATGAAGGTTCAAAGAGATGAAATAATGACACAAAGGTAGCAAGTAAGTGGTGGATTCAGGATTCAAACTTGTGTCTGATTCCCAGGCTTGACTCTTAACATCTAGGTAGTCTGCCTTCCCATCCCTCCTCTCCAAAGATGAAACCTACAGGGGAAGGTACTGGGGGAACCACAAGTAATACATATGGCTATAAAGAAGTAGGGCAGGCCAAGCATGGTGGCTCACATCTGTAATCTCAGCATTTTGGAAGGCCAAGGCGGGAGGGTCGCTTGAGCCCAGGAGTTCGAGACCAGCCTGGGCAACACAGTGAGATCCCCCTTCTCCACCAAAAAAAAAAAAAAAAAATTAGCCAGGCATGGTGGCACATGCCTATAGTCCCAGCTACTCTAGAGGCTGAGGCAAGAGGATCACTTGAGACCAGGAATCCAAGGCTGCAGTGAGCTATGATGGCACCACTGCACTCCAGCCTAGGCAACAAAGTGATACCATGTCTTAAAAAAAAAAAGAAAGAAAGAAAAAGAAGTAGGGCAAACAGTGGGTGTCATATGCTGACTCAAGCTTTGGGTTTGGAACTGGATAGGTCCGCATTCAAATCCCCACTTCGGGGTGATGTAGTTTTGGGCAAATCACTTAATTGGACCCCAGTGTCCTTATCTAATGGGGATATTAATATCTACCCTCTGATGTTGCTAGAATGAGTGTAGGCCATTTTTACATTGAACTGTAGACACCTACTACATTTTTTTCAGTACATTTCCTAGCAAATAGATATTCAAAACTGAAGGTCATTGTGATGATGATGGCAAAGGCAAGACTGAGATCCTAGCAGTGGAGGTGCTAGGAAAACATTTGACAGCTTTAAATAAGTTTCAAGTCTCCAGGTTTGAATCAAGCCTATACTCAATACAAAGAGAACCTGCCACTGTCAATTCCCAATGTGGAATGTGAGAAATGGAGACAGAGATGAAGACTGGAAATGAACAACTTCTTATCCTATTTTCAAAAATAAAATATCATGTATATTCCAGAAATTGCAGACTTTCAAGCTTATAGTTGAACTTGTATTTATGCAGCAGTCAGGTACCACAATGGAACATTTATTAATAATTTAGAGATGGCCGGGCACGGTGGCTCACGCCTGTAAACCCAGCACTTTGGGAGGCTGAGGCAGGCGGATTATGAGGTCAGGAGTTCAAGACCAGCCTGGCCAACATGGTGAAATCCCATCTCTACTAAAAATACAAAAATTAGCTGGGCATGGTGGTGGGCGTCTGTAATCCCAGCTACTTGGGAGGCTGAGGCAGGAGAATCGCTTGAATCCGGGAGGTGAAGGTTGCAGTGAACCAAGACCGCACCATTGCACTCCAGCCCGGGTAACAGAGCAAGATTCTGTCCCAAAAAATAATAATAACAATAATTTAAAGATAAAACAAGTTGCCCCCTAAGCATTATCCAATAAAATCAACATATAGTGCTGGAATTAGACCAAAAGCATTCAAAGTCACCTTGAGGAGACATTGGCTCAGTCTCCAACAGTTTTCACTGGAACCTAATGGAACCTAATATTTAAAGAATTAAAGGAATAACATAAGGAGGCTGATACAAAGTAGACATAAGAAAAGATGGAAGTTGGCAACAGTGGCCAGTAACTTTACCAAGAAGACTTTGTGCTGGTCCAGTCCCTGGCATTGAGCCAAAAGCTCCTTGAAGACAAGAACTGTTCCTATTCACCTTGGGGTCTCCAGGCACGAGCACAGTGCCCAGCGATGCAACTTATGAAAGCCCCAGTGTGATGACAGCCTTCACAGAGGATGGGCTGGCCCCTGTGCTCTGCTTTTACATGTCATTCAAAAAGGTTCCTAGGTTTTCCATGGGAAACCCCTAGGGTGAGGTTGCAAGTCATTCCTAGCCTGACATTCTAGCCTCATTCTATTTTCCTTTCTACTGGGGTTCCCCATTCCATTTCCTAAATCAGCTCTCTACTCTTTCCAAACTGATCTACTCATGCCCCTGCCCCCCCAGAAGCCTTGTATTATCTTGCCTCTGTGTATTTTGCTACACTATTTGAACCATAAATGCTCTCTCTACATTTCTGCACCTTCTGAGATCCTATCACTAGAAACTCCCTCCCTCTGACCATCTCAGGAGAACTTTCTCTCTTTCCCACTTTCAAACTCTTTGAGCCATTGTTCTCCTACCACTCATTCAGCACCCACCAAGTACCATCTTTTCTTAACATTTGTGTTTTTTCAAGTAATTGTGTCTTATCTCCCCAGACAAACCACAAACCTCATGTCTTATTTATTGTTGCATCCAGCCTTGGGCCTTACACAGAGTTAGCACTTAATAAATGTTTGTTGCTGCTGTTAATGACAAAAAACTAACACTTCGGTAATTCTCAGGCATCTGACACACCCAACTCCACTCAGACTTTAATGTCATCATTTCTTCCACTGTAGGTAAACACTGTCCCTTCCACCAGCAATTTCCCCCAGTTTCTCCCTGACTAACCAGGGACAAAAGGAAACACTTGTTATTTGTTTTATCCCTAATAGAGGCTCACAGGCCCTCACACTCCCCGCAGTGTCTCTCTAGACCTTATTTTGGTTGCCAACCAGCTATAGGATCTTCTAAAAAGCACTCAGCATCCCTGGACCTCTGGCCCTAAATGTCTCTGCCTTTCCACATGAGGTTGTCACTAAGATAAGAGAGATAACAGATCTGAAATTGCTCTGAGAAGTTTAAAGTCCTATGCCCAAGAGAAGTAATATTTTTAGGAAGCCCACTTAGCTCTTTCAGGTCTCTAGGAGATCACTTAGATGGTACCTTGGCACCCTAGCCACTTGAAAGCATTGTCCTCCTTAGAGCCTAGCTCTGTTTTTTTTTTTTTTAATCAGAAAAAGATTACAGCATTAGAGAGACATTGGCTCAGTGAAGAATCTTTAGGCAGGAGAGCATTTTAAGAGTTCATTACATTGTGTTGTGTTCATTTTCTTCTATGGCCAAATTCTGCAATTAGACATGCTAAAAGGTGCTTCGTTTCTTTCAAAAGCTTCAGAGAATAGCCCTGAGAAAACAACAGAGATGGCTTAAACATGCAAGACAGCTGAGAACAGAAGGTCAGGCAGGCTAGGGAAATCTCAGTCCCTCCAGACTTCTCCAATTCCATAGGCCATGGTTAGATGTGGAGACTCCACAATAACCCCCAATTGGCTGAGAAGAGTCAAGGGAAAAGCACCAGGCTAGAAACCCTGGTAGTTTCTTCTACTAAGAAGCTGCTTCAAGTTGACAATGTCCCCAAATAAATGTTCTTTCTCCTCTACAGGATGCCCCAATTAGTGTCTACTGATGAGTAGATGCTGACATGTTCAGCCAACTAACTTTCAAACATCTACTGAGTGCTTACTGTATGCCCAGCAGGGCCACAAGGCTAGCATGCTTTGGATTTCCCATATATGACTGGAAGGACCTGACGTTTGACATACCACAGTTAGAAAATCCTTTGGCCAAAATATTAGTGCCTGCTCCACTACAATTCCCCTTGAAAGGGTTTCTTCTTTATCAGGTCCCACCATTCACGATGCTGATTACATCAGGCCTTTCTTGAGAGCAGATATCGATAGGTAGACAGATGATGATAAAAGCACATGGAAGGTGGACAAGAAGGTAGAGGAAAAAGTAAGAAGACCTTTCCCTGACCTATCACACATTAAAAAAAAACAAACAAAAAAAAACTGGTGAGGCCTGTTTTAGTCAGCTCAGGCTGCCATAACAAAACACCATAGATAAACCTTCAGTCCATACACATATCTGTCAGGGAGTGATGTTCAGATCATCAGAGTGGTTCCAAAGATTTACTCAAAGCACAGCATTAAGCCCTGCAGGCAGTGGATGAAACACTGCTGGAGTTCTCAAAGGAGCTTACCGTTTAGTGCAATAGGCAGACAACATACAAATCAGACAAGGGAGTAGAGGGGGTGGGCTGCAGATGAAGGTTAGGTGCTGAGTGGGAATCTCTGGGTTCTAAATCTGAGTCCCAGAAAGAACTGCTTTTTAGTGTCGAGGCTGTGCAGGAGCAAGGCCAAGACTCAGTGGGTACACAACTGTGCACTATAATGGCTGTTAAATATGGAAAGACCAGTCCTGGTCAGTCAATAAAGGGTCTGGGAACAGCAGGGGCCTCCAGGACCCGGGCCAGCCATTGTAGGTCTATGGGAGTGGTTGGATGGCAAGTGTTTTGAATATCATGCCCATAGGTGAGAGCACACTCTGGAGAGAGATTCAGACCAAGGGGACCCTGGGCAGAAGCAGGAGATGGGAGAGACCATTGGGCTTTTTAGCATCCTTAGTCTTTTATTAAATTAGTTCCTAGGTGCTTGTGTAGAAACAGAATTATAAGTGATATTATGCATAAGTTGTGTGCAATATGTGATAAATTCCTAATCTCTAAGACTGTAAAATAAAATAAATGAAGGAATAAGGGTGAGGGCAGAGGTTCAGGGCCCACCACCCTCTCGAGTCAACTGAAGCCAAGTGGAAGTCAATGGGATTGCAGGCTGTGTAGAGATTCAAGGCCATTATCTTACTAACAGAGGTGAGGTTCTGATTCTTCTAGTGGTGTAGAGAACAGCTCCATAGATCCTCTGGGGTGCTGTTATGGACTGAATGTTTGTGTCCACCCCCCCACACACACCATTCATATGCTGAAGCTTTAACCCCTGTGTGATCATATTTGGAGATAGGGACTTTGGGTGGTAATTAGGATTAGATGAGGTCATGGGGGTCAGACTCTCATGATGAAATTAGTGCCGTTCTAAGAAGAGACACCAGAGAGCCTGATCTCTCTCCCCACCTCTCTCTCTTTCTCTCCCTCCTCTGCACACAAAGAGATCACGTGAGCCCACAGAGCAATGGTAGCCACCTACAAATCAAGAAAAGAGGTCTACGAACAAAACCTACCTAGACAGCACCTAAATCCTGGACGTCCCAGCCTTCAGAATTGTGAGAAATTTCTGCTGTTTAAGCCACCCAGTCCATGGTATTTTGTTATGGCAGCCCAAGCTAAGACAACATGACATTCCTGTTTCTCTCAAGACAATGCTGTGAGGTAGGTACTATCATCTCTGCATAATAGAAATAAAAATTGAGGCTTAGAGAGGTCACTTAATCTGTCCATGATCATAGAGACAGTAAATCCAGAATCAGGTTCAAGTCTACATTCAATGGAACCACTAGGAAAGACTGCCACCTAGAATTGCCTCACAATAGAAATAACCGTCATCATCAATGCAATAATTATAGCTAACATACAAGGTATCATGCTTAGCACTTGGTTTTTTTTTTTTTAAACAAGATCTTGCTCTGTCACCCAGGCTGGAGTGCAGTGGCATGATATCGGCTCACTGCAACCTCTGCCTCCCAGGTTCAAGCAATTCACCTGCCTCAGCCTCCTGAGTAGGTGGGATTACAAGCACACACCACTGTGCCTGGCTAATTTTTGTATTTTTGTAGAGACAGGGTTTTGTCATGTTGCCCAGGCTGGTCTCAAACTCCTGAGCTCGGGTGATCTGCCTGCCTCGGCCTCCCAAAGTGCTGAGATTACAGGCACGAGCCACCGCGCCTGGCCAGGCACTTGCCATTTAAACTCACTTCATCCTCACAACAACCCTCCGAAGTAGGTGCTATCATTCTCCCCACTTTAATAGCACCTATGAAAGAAGCCAAGGGCTTTATGGCTCTCTTCACTCTGACTCCTATCAATATTCGACTGTATCCCATGCGTCTCCCTATGACCACCTTCACCAAATATTTATGGAGACTCATGTGCCATCTCATTGGGCTGTGTGCATCGTTCCAAAGAGCCCCTAAATTCTTTCTGGAACAAGGCAGGGTACGCCCTGACTTTTCTTCTTCAAATCCACAAAACAGCAGGATGTCAGAGCCCCACTGGGCTCACAAGGACGATGTCTGGAAAAGAGCCAGACAAGATGCTTTCTGCTGGTGGTTTCTTATTTTCTGTCAATTCACACGAAGCCTGCGGTCTGGTACTGAGGGAAGCAAATCACATCCAGGCACACGCCAAGGAACAGGTCCAGCCCCACTCCGCTGGCAGAGCTACGGCCCCCACCCTGCCTCCTCCTCCCTGCTCAAGCAGGGCTGGAGCAGGCCGCTAGCACCACACTTCTCAGGTTACACTGAAGGGTGGAGGGGCTACCACTGCAGCGGCAGATGTTGTCCAGTGCACCACCATCCATCTTCCCTGCCTCTTCCAGGATGTGAGCAGAAGGTGCTAGATTGATTCTTTTCCACTGGGAGTCAGAAATGGAGCCCCTGCCTTCAAGCCCAACCTCTCTCCCAAAGCTCCTAGAACTGACCGCATCTCCTCTAGACTCCCAGGCTTCCTGGGGTTGGCTTCATCCCTTTGCAAGGCTTCGGGGTAAAGTCTGACATCACAGCATGACCAGAGTGTGAAGTAATAAGTGGCCATGTGCCAAAAAACTGTCTTTTATCCTTGCTAGACCCCCGGAGCGGCCCAAGGAAGGGCTGTGTACCCTCAGAGCAGGTTTGCAAAGTTGAGAGCAGCATATTCAGGCACCTCACTGATTCATTCAGGAATCAAATGGGGTAAGATGGCTCCTGGGAAGATCAACTCCATCCCAAGTGCTGTGGCTACCTGAAAGGGAGCAGGGGATGGACATATTCTTTTTATTTAGAAAAGGGGGCCAGGCGTGGTGGCTTACACCTACAATCCCAGCACTTTGGGAGGCCGAGACAGGCGGATCACAAGGTCAGGAGTTCAAGACCAGCCTGGCCAACATAGTGAAATCCTGTCTCTACTAAAAATACAAAAAAATTAGCCAGGCATGGTGGTGGGTGTCTGTAATCCCAGCTACTTGGGAGGCTGAGGCATGAGAATCGCTTGAACCTGGAAGTCGGAGCTTGCAGTGAGCCGAGACCACGCCACTGCACTCCAGCCCAGGCGACAGTACGAGACTCCATCTCAAAAAAAGAAAAGAAAAGGGGACACCTCGTGGTTCAGTGCTTGTTATTATCAACCTTCCCTCTGGTTATTTTCTTAAAATAATAGTATTGCTGTTATCTTCTGACTAGTTATTTCTAAGGACGTGTGTTTCCTCCACAGTCACTAAAGCATCCTCTGATATGGGAAAGTCAGCTCTATCCACACCCAGGGCAGTTAGGACTCACTTGGTTGGACAGGTAGGGTCCTGAAAGGCCCACCTCACCAAATCTCTCCTCCACCAGCCTGGCCTACTGATCTTGCTGCAGGAATGCCCACCATAAAGTTGTCCTTTAGTCAAGAAAGCCAATCAGAACAAACTTAGCCAGAATTCATCACTGTTATTGAAAAGGATCGCAACTATTTTTTCTAACTGGTAATATCTGTATCAAGGGTCTTAAATTAACACACTGCCAATCTAATGTGCAAAACAGTTGCTTCTTGGCCAGGCAGAGTGGCTCACACCTGTAATCCCAGCACTTTGGGAGGTCGAGGCAGGTGGATCAACTGAGGTCAGGAGTGGAGTTCAAGACCAGCCTGGCCAACATGGTGAAACCCCATCTCTACTGAAAATACAAAAATTAGCCAGGCATGATGGTGCGTGCCTGTAATCCAAGCTACTCAGGAGGCTGAGGCAGGAGAATCGCTTGAACCCTGGAGGCGGAGGCTGCAGTGAGCCAAAATTGCGCCACTGCACTCCAGCCTGGGTGACAGAGCAAGACTCCGTCTCAAAAACAACAACAACAAAAAAAAAAAAAACAGTTGCTGCTTTTAGTTTTCTACATCTGAATGGAGACTGTTCAAAAGCCCATTCCCCGGCATGGTAGAAAAATAATAATAAACTTGCAAGTTAAGTTTACTCGGTCTCTTCCTATTTAAAGCAGTTTCATTTGGGGGTAAATATTCTGTCAAAGTTCAAACTCACTTTCAGTTGGGATTGTTTCTTTCCTCCAAAAGGAAAACATGGAGAGTGGGCATGAGGTGACACTTTTGCATCCTTGAGGCACTGAGAGGAGGGGTGTCCCATACCACCCTTCTCCGTTGATCACTGTGATGACTCCTAGTACCTGGGAATTGGCCTCTGTCTACTGCAAACTCTAAAGTGTCCATAGCTGGTGATGCATGCGGTCTGTTTCCTTGGCCAAAAGAGGGCCCAAGGACCCCCACTTTGGCTCTTGCTGTGCTATAGGTCCTCAGAGTGTCAGCCACATGCTTCCTCTGATCTATGGACTGTCCACTTCAAAGTTCCTGGGCATGCTCACTTTGCCCCATCAGCACAGCAACCCCACAGGGCAGATGCACTCTTTCTCCACCCTCAGATGTTTTCTTAGTTCCCACTAAAGGCACAGAACCCAAACACTTCTTATCCCCTACCTTTCAGACTAGACCAAACCACACGGTCTATTGTTTGATTTTGCAGTGGCTGTTCAACCCACTACTTTGTTCACGCCTTTATCTCCTACAGCCTGTTCTCAACACAGCAGTGATCCTTTTAAAATAAAACTTAGTCATATCACTCTTTTACTCAAAACCCTTCAATCGCTCCCATTTGACTCAGAGTAACAGCCAAAGGCCTTAAAATAGCCTACAAGATTGCACAGAGTGGATACCCACGTCCTCCCTAGCCTCATACCCTCCTTCCAGTCACCTGCTTACTCCACTCATCACAAAGGCCTCATTGCTGTGTCCCACCTAGGGCTGGAAGGGGAAAGGAGAAAGGAAAACAATAGAACGTAGAATCAGAAAGGGGGAAGGTATGGAAGAAAGGGTTAGAAACCAGAGGGAAGAGAAGCATATGTGTATGGGGCCTCACAGTGGGCTTCAGCAGACACAGGAGAGGACACAAGAAGCTGGCACCTCAGCCCCCATCACGTTCCCCCATACGTGCATGTGGCCAAATGCCTGTCTCCTTCATGCCTTTGTTCACCCCTCACCCTCTGCATGAGGTCTCTTCTGCCTTTTAATACTGCAGTCTGCTCCCTGAAACTCATGGGGCCCTTATCCTATTCTCTGTTTCTATCTTTCTATAGCACATATTACCTAACATACTCTGTGAACTACATATTTATTACATCTGTCTGTGTTATCTTCCCCACTCCCTCACCTGCCTCATTCCTCCAGAGCAAGGATCTTTGTTTTGTTCACTAGTATATCCCAAGTTCCCAAGTGCCTAGAACAAGGTCTTATACAAAGTAAGATTTCAATAAATGACATTTTTTTTGTTTTTTTTGAGACAAAGTCTCTTTCTGTTGCCCAGACTGGACTGCAATGGCATGATCTCGGCTCACTGCAAACTCCACCTCTCGGGTTCAAGCGATTCTCCTGCCTCAGCCTGCCCAGTAGCTGGGATTACAGGCGCACGCCACCACACCTGGCTAATTTTTGTATTTTTAGTAGAGATGAGGTTTAGCCATGCTGGCCAGGCTGGTCTCAAACTTGTGGCCTCAGGTGATCTGCCCCACTTGGCTTCCCAAAGTTCTGGAATTACAGGCATGAGCCACCATGCCTGGCAATAAATGACTTTTCAATGAGCAAGTGACCCTTATGGATCCTTTCCATCCATGACGGAGGTGGAGGAGGCCCGGGGAGTCTCCCAGGCCCTTTTTCTGCTGATGTATTCCATCAGGCTACCATTCCCACCTCAGCCACCCTGTGTCATGGGGCAGCATCCCCTGGAATTCCAGGTTGAGTTTGGAGACTCAATATCACCTCTGTTTTTGGCTTCCCCTTCAACCTATCTGGCATTTATCTTTTCTCCCTGTCCCACCATTCTCTGCCCTCCCCCTATCAGGTGGGAGGAACTTCTGCATCATATCCTATATGGCACAAATAGAAAGAAAATAAGATCTGATAATCCACTAAGCTTTACTTTTAATATGAGAATTTAGGAAATCAGGACTCCTTTTCATCTTTCAAGAAAGCCTGGGTTTCTGGGCTGTTAGCTCCTTATGATCCCAAAGGCATAGCAGTGACAGCTGTTTCCTGCTGCTCCTGCTCCTCCCTTCTCTGGAGCACCCAGCCTGGAGGCTTCGCTGTCATGATGGGGAAACAGGCTGGCAAAGCAGGTTGTGGTCCACTGACAGTTGTCCCCAAAAACTATTTGCCCATTCTTCATTGTTGTAGAATTATACCTGGGCACATGGATGCCCAGATGAAAACATACTTCTTAGTCTCCCTAGAAGCCAGTGTGGGGATTGGACTGTGTTCTGATCAACCGAATGTGAGCAAAGGTGATGTGTGCAACTTCTGCGTCTTGTCCTCAAAAAGATTAGACGTGGGCATCCCTGACCCTTTCCCCTCTTCCTGCCAGCTACTAGGAGATGATGAGAAGTAGAGTAATGTGTTGAGGGTAATACAGTCTTCCCATCACCCTGGTCCTCTTCCCCACAACTCTGATGTAAGAGAGAAATGAACTTTTAGCTTTATATAAGCCACTGTATTTTGAGGCTCTTTCTGTTACAGCTACTTAGACCATGCTCTAAATAATACAAAGAGAAAATACATTTATCATTAAATACCTAAATATAGAGACCCTCACCTGAGATCCAGAAAACCTAAATTCTAGTCTTGCCCCAGACCAATTAAATCTCAGTCTTTGGGAGTAAAGCTAAAATAGGCATACTTTAAAGGCTTCAGGTTTGAAAATTATGGAAAAATCAAGAATATTTTTCTGAGTAGTAAATCTCAAAAAAAAATCTCAATAGGTAGCAACAATTAGGCTTTATTCACTCACCAAAAAGAAACAAATCTAAAAATTAAACAAAAATAAACCTTACAATCAAGAGAATAAAAAACGATTTTAAATAAATTATATCAATCTTAGAGCTTAAACTTTTGGCCAGATTTGATTCCCAGGCTGATAGAAAGGGCAATATAACTAAGTAAATGTTAACAGATACTTACATAATTTTATAAATAAATACATGCGCATGTATGTTGATACATATCAACATTTATCTAATTTATATATGTATATATGTATATACATATGGGTGTGTTCATTATCTTCTCTCTAATTAGACATTCTTGATTTTTTTCTCAGTAAATCCTTCATTTTTTCCTTAAACTTAAATATGGCAATTTCAACTCAGAAGCAAGCAATTATTTTAAAAGCTTAATGTACAAGAAAATGGAAATAAGTATTTTATAAGTAATAAAGCATTTTCAACATTAAAAAAATTAAAAAATAAATTATATCAAAGAGAAAAGTAATAACATAAACTCAAGATATCAGTTCCCTCAAGGACAAGGGCAAGGTTATGATGGAGAAGGAATAGACAGGTTCTGGGGTCTTGCCAGAGTTATTTTCCTTTACGTGAGCTACTCATGTAAAACTAGACACCTTAAACTAGACATGTAAGTTTTATGCATAATGAAAATGTTTCAGGGAAATAATTTAAGAGATAGTATCCAGAGCATCCTCAAAAGTAAATGCAGTTTTCAATCCATGTATCACTACAAAAGGGTATGGGTTGGGAGTTATGCAGATATGGGTAATAGATCTCCCTTTTATGCAGACAAAAGGGAGGTCCTGAATTCCTAAACTCCCACTTTATTAAAAGTACAGTTTAGTGGATTAGAATCTAAGGCATAAGTATAGAGAAAACTGGACATGATGCAGATGGAGTTTGCATCTCTGTCTGCCACAACTACTACGTCCCTTCAGGCAGGTTACAAAACCTGCCTGAGCTTTATTTTACTTTGTCCATCTATACAACAGAGATAATATAGGTATCTATTCTCAGAAGGTTGTTATCAGGATTAAATGAGATAAAGCAATAGTTTCCCCAATGTTGGTTTTCTAATTAGGAAAGTATTCACATAGTTAACACACGTGGAAGGTCACCTACCTCTGCCCTTTCCCACACCATGTATTCACCGCAGATACTGGCTGGATGCACTAGTTGGGACTATGAGAGGCCTGGAGACCAGAAAGCACATTGGGTGCCCAATGTTGACAGCGGGGAAATCATTACTCATGGAGCCTGGCCCCTGGTAGGTACTCGATGTGGGTTTATTAATAAAATAAGTATTTAAAAAGGCTTTTTCTCAATAGAACAAAAAGTCTTTCCAGGTTTAGAAGATTCTATGAGCAATGCAGTTCACTTAGATGAACTGCACTTGCTTATTTCTAGACCGTAAATAAATGCAATTCATTTAAAGGTCAGTGGATAAAATTTGAGCCTTCTCCCTTTACATCTCAAATCTGACCTGCGTCCCATACATCCTCATATTGTCTCTTAGAAAGCAGCAAGTTTAATAGGTGAGAGGAAATGACTTTCCTCTGTGATGTCAACCTCATAACTTTAGCATGTACCTAATGGTTTCCCCTAAGAATTTACCCTCCATGACTTAATTGTATGCCTCTCAGACCTATTTATAACTTGCTCCTAGACCACCCTGTAGATATGGTACATTCCTTATGTCCACTAGCAGTAGTATTATGTTGGAGCTTCCAGCATAGCCCCAGTCTTACTGGATTTTATAAAATGTAATCATATGCCCCTTGCAGACTAGAGTCTTGTTCTTCATAGGGATGCCCCTGTGGCCCCAGATCGTTTAAAATGTCCTTCTCCATATGAGAGAAGAGATTGCTGGATCTGCCTGGAGCCCTAACATAAGGTGTTTGAGAAAGATTTCCAGCACCCCCTTTCTCTTCTCCCAAACATCTCTGCAAAGCAGATTTTATTCTCTCCTTTCCCCCACTGCATTCCTACCCGCTCCTCTTTCTGCCACATACCCTAGGCTAACCTCACACTTCCTATAATGCAAGTTCGATCATTTTCAGAAATCTACACCTCAGTGTGAATGAATCTCAGATGCTTGCCCAAGTGCAAGACCAATGAAACAAGGGGAAAAGGAGAGGGGATCTGAGTGCCTTAAAGAACCAGGAAGCAACGGCCACTGAGGAGAGGAAAGGCAGTGAATAGGAGGCACCAAAGAAAAAGAGAAATAAGATATGGTATCTTTTCAACATCTGTTGTATGCCAGACACCATGGTATGATTTGACTTTACACTAACTTATTTCATTTAGTCCTTTTCCTCTTTTCCATTTTCCATTTTCAAAGAGAAAACTGACTGGTTCAGAGGTGAGGGATCTTTCATGAGATTAACTCAGTCAACAAAAATTTAATGTGCTCTAGAAAGAGGCACAAAGGAAATTAGCAAGGCGCAGCACCCATCCTTAGAAGACACTACCTGCTAAGGCCCAAGATAGCAGAGGACACAACCAACTTCTAAACACCTAGTGCCACACGCTTTCCCCTACACTGAATTGCCCACGTCCCTGCTTTTCCTGAAGCCAGCCCTAGCAAACATGGCCCCACTATGGGCATCTGGATGATTCCTCTGAAGAACAGTGCTTAGCTCAAAGGCAGGCTGACCGCTCTCCCTTTGTACCACCAGATGGGAGCTGAAGGAGACACAAAACATGAGCGGTGCCTTCTCTGCTCTCCATTGTGCACAGAGCAAGATGAGCCCGGGCCAGGAGTACTACCTGGAGAAGGTAACACTTGCCACCTCCCTCCTCCAGATCCCTCTAAATACTGCCCAACGTTTCTAACAACCAGAAGTGCCCTACAAAGAACACTGAACAGTGTAATCCAAGGTTAATGCTTGAGTCTTTGTACTGGAGAGATGTGCTTCCCCTGCTCAAGGAAACACTCAGAAGACAAGAGCGGATGTTTCCTTCCACGAGGCCCACACAGACATTGGGAACAGGCCAGTGGGTAGAGGGGTCATTATCAGCGAGATTTACACTCCCCCAGAAGGAGCCGAAAGGCAGCCCAGAGTTACATGGCTCACTGAAGTTCAGGGTTAACGGATATATCATTAAGAACATAAACCAGTGGTTTCTGAAGGTGACCATTAACCACAGCACTCAGTTTTCTTGGGTCTGGTTGGCATTCTTCAGAGCATCCCACTAAAAGCCTTTTTATTATCAGCAATTCTCCTTTAAAAGATCCATGCAGCTAGCCACCCTGTAGTGTGCCACTTTCCCTGCCAAGATAGGCTCAGGGAAAGTAAATTTTTTCCACTTAAAAAAGTCATATTAAAGTCATTTATTTTAACAACAAAAAAAAAAAGCCACATATAGAAAATTTTCACTTAGAAACCAGGATGCTGCTTTAACAACACTCAATCACAAAATCAAGTTGCTAACACCTGGACCATGCTGGCCACAGGCTCCTTTGCACACTGTACCCTGCCAGCGTCCAATCTGATCTGTACCCTGAAATGGGTGCTGTGTCTCCTTACAGTTTGGTTACATATATTCCATCTGAAAAAGAATGTGAAAAGGACTGAGGATTTTTTCTAAAGTTCAATCACTTTGCAAAAACCAGGATACAAATAAAAGCCTTCTAACACTTTAGAGGTGATCCTGAAAAGAAAGCAGACATTGGAAAGCGAGAAAACAAAAATACGTTCTTATGAAAAACGCACAGGAAATATTCTTGAATAGTTGCCCTTCTGTCAGCTTCTTCTCGAAGGACTTACAATACCCGCAAATACCTGGATGGCAAACAACAGTGATTCCTTGGAGGCCATTCCCAACCACCTTTGTCTTTAGCACATTCCCACCATAGAGGATGAGAAAAGCCAGATACTCAATTTCCAAGCCTCCCTTTCAGTTAAGGTGATCATGATACCCACTGCTGGGCAGGGAGATGCATAAGGACATCTGGGACAGATTTTTCCACCCTAACGAAATGAGAGAGGCTCATTTGCCCTCAAATTTTAGGCTTGGTGACTAGACTATGCAGCCATCGTGCAACCATGAGGGGCAGATAAAGAGAATACCAGAGACATAGAGCATCAGGGCATGCTAGATGTGTTCAACCAGTCCTGGAACCACCTGACTCCAGACTTCTTATTAATAATAAATCGTCTTTGCTTAAGGTCATCATTTGTTGGTTTTCCTGTTATTAGCATCCAAAAATGTGATGGCTTACAGTACCTCTTCACCCAACTGTACTTATATGCGCCAATGCTATGATCTCCCCTGCAGCGCAGAATACAATGGGCATCCTCTGTTCTTGCTTCCCTATCTGCCTTGAAGCAGAACTTGGCACTTCACTGCAGCCCCTAAAAGCAAATCCCGTTCTGCCAAGTATTAGCAATTAATTTTTGCTGAAAATCTTGTGGGCCTATGAAGAAGATGATTAAGCCACATAACACCTAGTAAAATTTAACAAAAATCCAGAAAAAAAATCATTTGTTTCCCTCCAAAGTCCCAGTTTGGTCCCAGTGACCTTATTTCCTCTTGACTTTTTTCCCATGAGGACTTCCCAGCCTTGTGATTCTGTCTTTGCTGGAGAATTGGAAATTCCCAATTCCCAGCCCTATTTTTTTAATCTCTGACAATTTAGCCCTCTCCTGGATTCTCCAATAATGAATCATTATACTTATCACTCTATTTGGCAAATAAAAGGCATTATTCAGTAGGATCAGTCCTCTTTAGAAGACAGAGTCTATGGATAGTAAATAGCAAATAATCCTTCTTCTCACAAATAATTTGTTTCTTACCACAGTATACTTTCTTCCACTGCCAGAGTTCAACTGGCTAACTGGGAGGGAGAAAGGAAAATTAGGGAAGTGGAAGAGAGGAGGGGAGAAGTGACCAGAGGGAAGGGAAGAGGAAAAGGAAAAAGAAGGGAAGGAAAGAGAAATGAAGTGAAGGCTTCTCTTCATTGCTCACTTTACTCTCATTACCCCTTTGTATTAGTCTGTCTTCATGCTGCTGATAAAGATATACTCAAGGCTGGGTAATTTATACAGGAAAAAGTGGTTTAATGGACTCACAGTTCCATGTGGCTGGGGAGGCCTCACAATCTACATGGCAGCAGACAAGAGAGAATGAGAGCAAGCAAACAGGGAAACCTCTTATAAAATCACCAGATCTCATGAGACTTATTCACTACCAGGAAACACTATGAGGGAAACCACCCCCATGATTCAATTATCTTCCAATGGGTCCCTCCCACAACACATAGGAATTATGGGAGCTACAATTCAAGATGAGATTTTGGTGGGGACACAGCCAAACCAAATCACCCCTTCATCGCCCCCTCCCAAAAAAAAATACTTTCTTCTATTTTTCCCCTCTGTATTTTGCCTTTGAGATCTTCTTCCATTAGCTGGAAAAAATTTTTAAAGAGCAACTGACACTCCCTGTTTCTCTTTTCTTGCCTCTCATTCACATCTGCACCCGATCTATGGCTCTGACCTCTCAGCATCACTCTGGAACTGCTTAGGTGGAGCCTAAATCCCCACGGTACCAAGACAACCCATTCAAGTGGACTTAAATTGCTGTCATGACAGTAACGGGCTGCTTTACTTTAATGTAAGTTCCTATTATGAGCTAGGACCTCCATCTGAAAGTATCTTTGGACTGCAGCTCAAATTAAAAGACAAAAAAAATTATTTTTTAATCCCCTATCACTACCAAGACATACACACACTCTACAGTCATTGCTTTTTAACAAGAATCTCTACCTAATTGTGACAATACTGGCTTGGGCCCCAGAGACCGGGGAGCCACATCCACCCAGGACCCACTTGGGTAGAAGCCAGTGCCTAAGAAGGTGGAAAGCGCAATCTATGATACAACAGGTGGCAAGCAACGGTGCTGAGCAAATGAATGCATGGGCATCAAGGTTTTCCAAGATACTTGCTGCCCCACGGGTAAGGCAGGTATGTTATGCTGAGATGGCCTACAGCACCTTTTCACCTGACTGTAATGACATATGCCAATGCTATGATCTCCCCTACAGTGCAAAGAAATAAACCACAGGCCTCAAGAAGCTTTTGCCATGGGTTTTTTTTTTTTAACATTCTTTCTTAAAGCATGGACTTTTTTCAAGTTCAAAAGATTCCCTACTCATCAGGGTTAAAAGTTGAAGGCCAAGAGTGTGGTTCTAGCCCTTGAACATCAGCATGGGCTGCCTATAACCAGAGGAATGCATGAGGCTCTTGGGCCTCCTTTCCTGGGCTTACAAAAGGAGCTTAGGATGGGGGCCTGGAATTTGGAACTGGAACATTCTTTTGTCTTACAACTGCAAATGGCATGAAATTGAATCATGTGGAAAGGAGGAGGGAGGAGTGCTGGAGCTATGGGGCTCTTGTCTTATGGCAGCACCATGGCTGAGCTTGGAACTAAATGCCTTTGCCATCCCCTGAGAGCTAGGCTTGATAGGGTGACATATTGCTGGCCTCATCTTAGCTCAGCCATCACTTTCAACTCAATTTTTGTCAGGCATCATGAGGCCAAGGAAAAGGGTAGAGAAGTAAACCAGGCATCTGTTTATTCAAGTGTTTTTTTGTTCAAGTGTGTGTGTTTGTCATTGCACTTTGCTCTTTCCCAGCCCCGCTTGTAGAAAGAGCAACTTTGCCAGAAAACCCGGTAGCACCAGCTGCTTCAGAGAGGTGATTCACTCAGAGCCCAGTGGAAGCCAATTACCTGTTTGCTTGTCTAAGGAGGTTTCATTCAGCCAGGATTTGCTAAATGCAAGCTGCCGTGGAGGGCGCACAATCACTCAGCTGATTTGATTTCGTATACATGTACGTAGGGCAGGGATTCGTTAGAAAACATGTAGTGAGTCTAATCATTGTGTATATCACAGAGCTGTTTTTCTGCCACATATTGGGAGTTAGGGAAAATGCAGGGGAACTGCTTTCTTGCAATTAAAAGGGGGAAAAAGTGCTAGGGGCACATTGCACTACATCCTAGAGCCTGACCAGAAGCCATCCTCACCTTTCTTGTATCCCTACCCCTCTTGTTCCTCTACTAGCACAAACAAGGCCTCCAAAGCCCACCCAGAACCCTTCCCCTGCACCAGCACTGCCCTCTAGGAAGGAACTAGGAACTATTGGGTGGAGCTGGCGCCTGTCTTTATATAGCCAAATTAATCCCATTGTCAGCTCTTTATCTTATAAGAATCGTATTTCGGTAAAATTATCAAATTATGTGAGTCTCCTCCTCTAGACCACAAGCCACTTGAGGGAAGAGACTGTGGCTTATTCATCTTTCTATTCCAGCCTCTTACTTGGCACACAAGAGTCGCTCTACAAACAGTGAAGCCAAATTGATCATTTCCTGGAATTAAATGGGTTGAGTTCTCTTTTTTTATATTCACCAAGCAAAGTCCCAGTTATCAGCTTTTCTTACGTCTTTAGGAATCTCAAAGCAAGCCAAATTTCTTCAAAAATTTTTCCTTAGGTTTCCTTAGGCCTGCCCTGGTTTACTACTATTAGTTTTATCATCATTTTCATTATTTCATTCCAAACATGCCTCAATCTGAAGTATAAATTATATGGTCATCTGTGTTGATCTAGGCCCACTGAAAAGCAGTCACCAAGATGAGATTTCACAGGCTAGACCTTATTAGAAGAAAAACCTTTATGAGAAGAAACAGGGAGGAAGCTAGGTAAAGCTGAGAGAGCTCCCAGGTCACAAGGCAAGACTGACTCCCAGTAAAGAAAAGAGAGAGAGGAGGGTGGGTGGATGAAGTTTCTGCAAAGCAGTCAGGGAGTTCTGGAGCCAAGCTTGGCCATCAGAGGATACACATCACTCCCAGGAAAAGGCCTGCCTCAGGATCCCTGTCCTGCTCAGTCATTGGCTGGGAGCAGGCTGTGAGAATCATGACCTCAACATGAAAGTGGCAATGGATGTGCCAGGAGAGCCTGGCGGCTAGAGCCTTCGGTCAGTTACCCCACTCCCCTACCCGCCTCCCGCCGTTCCCCAGCCCTGTAGGTGGCAGTCTTCGAGAGAGGAACACTTCCATGGCCACCACATCACTCTACTTAGGAGAGGGATTATTAATCTCTTTATGTTGCTATGCCATGCCTCTTGCTCTCTTCTCAGCCTGATGAAGCCCCAAGTTTTGGAAAAACAACCATTACAAACAAATCAACTGTCCTCCTGGAAGTCAGAAGGACCCTGGCTAAATCCAACTACGGTTCACCTTCCTCTGCCACAGCCAGGCCTGGCAAGTGACAGAAGCAGCTAAGAGCTACATATCTTGGCAAAGGATACCTCTTTGCAGAAGGAATTAGCAGAAGTGCCTTGGCAGGGACTCTGCTGCACAACTTCAGGGGCAGCAGTCACACTGTACCCTACATGGCTGGTACCTGCTTGACCTGTGTAAGGCAACGTCCACTTGAAGGGGCTTTGGCTAAACCCCTATTACCTCTATTGGACCCAGTAGCTGCCCATAATAAACACATTCTAAGTTAAAAGCAGTGTCCTTGTTCGGCCAACAGGATGCTGCTATCTCCATGCAGAAGCAACTTAAGAGCCCACAAGGTATACGACAGCCCACATTCTGCACTTCCCAGGCAGGCAGGCTCACCAAGGGCAAAGAGCCCCTTATGCCAAGGTCTGATACAGAGTCATCCTATGCCCTATTTTTGTTTTGTGTCTATTGATTTGAAAAAACAAAACAAATAAACAAACAAACAAAAAACAAAGAATGAGACTGCAATGGGAAAGGCTGGCAATATGAAGTCCTGCCTTTTCTTCCCAGAAGAAAGCCGTCAGACAGCAACATTTCTCCCCTCCCCGCCCCCATCACATCATGAACCTCCCTCCTTTACCAGAGCAGTCAATCCAACACCAGATTTTATAGCCTTCCTCTAAGACAAGAGAAGGCCAAGAGAATTTGGTGGCAAGGTCTAAATTTATCTTGAAGTCTGGCGAGAAAACTGCCCCAGCCCACCAAAATGTCCACTCTGTTGTTTCACCATAAAGAGTATGCACACGGAAAGACAATTATCTCAACTTACCTTCCTACTCTCTAGGCACAATCACTCACCCAGGCATTGGGGAGAGAGGAATGTTTCCAAAACCATCAACCCCAAAGGTCTCAGTTCTGCCTTTAAGTTCTGTATTCTCCTCACGTTCTCTCTGCACTCTGACAAGTCATTTGTCCATGTGCCCTTTACATAGCCTTGCACATGGAAGATGCCTGATGAAGGTTGGCTGACATAATTGCCCATCCCTGCTGTCCGCAATGACAGCCAATCTCCTTATGCTGCCCATGTACCCTGCACTGAAACAGGAGTGGACCCCTTGAAAGCCATGTTTGTACTATATAGGTCACAGCTGATAGGGTCTAAATGAATACCCAGCCCAAATTGGGCCAATCAGATCGTCTATCCTAGGGACTTGGAATTAGAATTTTAAAGCTGATGGGATGTGTATTTGTGACCGGGAGTGATAGAAAGTCATATTCCATCATGTTGACAGAGAGAAAGAGAAAGCCCATCTGCAGAGATAACAAGTATCTAAAGAAGATGGAGAAATGCAGGTGTGGTCTGTGCCCCACCCAGCAACCTTGGACTTCTCCACTTTAGTACACACTTATCAAATTCCAGCTGCCAGCATTGGCCCAAGAGATTTCTTCGAAGTCTCCGTCAGCATATAAACATCCCAGCTCCCTCAGCATCCAGGTGGGAAAACTCTGTGTGTTCTAGAACACTGGTTATAAACTAGGGGCAATTTGGTACTGTCTGAGGATGTTTTGGGCTGTCACACACTGGGGAAAGGGAATGTGACTGACACCTTTGGATAGAGACCAGGGATGTTGCTAAATATCCTACAATGCTCAGGAGGGTCCACACACAATAGAGAATTATTCAGCCCCAAATGGCAAGAGTGCCAAGGTCGATAAACTACTCTAGAGGAAAAGATTAAGGACTAAGCTCCAGTCACCCACAGCTGGCAACCAGCTCAATAAAATAACCTTTACCGGCTGCCTTCTCCTTCTTCTCTCACTCTCCTCTTCCCCTACCAGTGTTTGCCTTCCTCTCTCAAATAAGCAACTTGCTCTTCTATCCTTAACTCAGGATCCACTTCTGAGGGAAAACAAACTAAGAGACGAAGATTCTATTTTCAGTTCCTGATTCTAATGCTTCCTAAGGTTCAAAAAATCCAGGACAACTGCAAGAGTTAGTCAACTGTACCGTTTTAGAGAGGCGCTGCTGATATACAAAACTGCCCTCACTTCTGCCACCAATTACAGACTCAAGGGGCTATCAAACCCACTCTCATTTTCGACCCAGAGGTTAAACCAGGCTAGATCTGCTCACTTTGTGCAGCTTTCTTTGATTGAAGCACCCACTGCATTCTCCAATCATAATCTCTAATGAGATTAAGATGACCAACATTTCAGTTTTCCCAGAACTGTCCTGGTTTTAGCAATTTAGGTCCCACTTCCCAGGAAACCTTTCAGTGCTGGGCAAATTGGCCATCCGAATTAAGATTCAGCATTAAGACGGTTTTAGGTTATTGGAAGCTTGCTTGGCCAATGGATACTTTGGTTTCCATCTGAAATCAGTGTGCACACATTTTATGGGTCAAAATATCTGGGCAGGGTAAGAATGAGTGGTTGGATTTGGGCACATTCCCCAGGCTCATAATCTTATGAACACCAAAACTGCAGACTGGCTGGACTGAGAGACCTCACCCAGGGCCACATGGAGTCCCTTGGCAGTGAGGCATCACAGCGTGGTGGTGAGGTCATGCCTAGAAAGACTTCTGAAAATGTGAACTGCTAAGATTCATCATTAATTATATATTAGATGGCACTCAACCAGGAGATTCTCCAATATTATTCTTGGAGAATATGAAGATTGCTTGGAGAGAGACTCAGTGATACCCCACAGGCAATAAAAATAAAATTGATTATCCCTCAATATTGAGTCTGAGAGAATCTAGTATTATCCTGCATTCCTGGTACAGGTACAATAGTCTCAAAAAGCTCAAAATCTGTCCATAGAAATGACAAAAAGAGTGCAATGTATAAGCAACCACCACAATATGTGCAATAGACAGCAAGCTCTCTAGGAGTTTGTTACATTCGTTTGTCCTGTGTTGTTGAGTATTACTGAGCATGTCAGACACTGTGCTAGGCACTAATAATGGGGAAAAGTCAGGTATCCCTGCCCTCATGAAGCTCATATTCTAGCAGACACAAAACTCCTGATGATATAATTATATAAGGAACAAATGTTTGATAAACACCATGAAGGAAAATGAGAACAATAATACCATGTGAGCAATAATGTTTATTGTTTTAAGCCAAAAAAAAAATCAGCATTGTCATAACTTAGGTGAACACAACAGGGAGAATTATAGGGAAAGGGAAGTCTTGACCAAATAAAGATCCCTTCTCGAGGGCTGGAGTGAGTCTAGCAGGCATTGATTCAACTGAAGAAGGAAAAAGGGTGGCTTACTTTCAAACCAATGTAGAAAGTGAATGAGAGTTATGAATGTATGACTGGCTGGTATGGTTTAAATGTCTACTCCAAAATTCATATTGAATTTTTTTTTTTTTTTTTTTTTTTTTTTTTTTTGAGATGGAGTCTCACTCAGTCGCTCAGTCGCCCAGGCTGGAGTGCAGTGTGGCGCGATCTCGGCTCACTGCAAGCTCCGCCTCCCGGGTTCACACCATTCTCCTGCCTCGGCCTCCCGAGTAGCTGGGAATACAGGTGCCCACGACCGCGCCCGGCTAATTTGTTGTATTTTTAGTAGAGACAGGGTTTCACCGTGTTAGCCAAGATGGTCTCAATCTCCTGACCTCGTGATCCGGTCTCGGCCTCCCAAAGTGCTGGGATTACAGGCATGAGCCACCGCTCCCGGCCCATATTGAAATTTAATTGCCATTGTGATAAGAGGTGGCGCCCTTAAGAGGCAATTAGGTCATGAGAGCACGTCCTAATGAGCTGATCAATGTACTTATCACGGGAATGGGTTCCTGATAAAAGGATGAAGTTCCAGCCCCATCCTTTGCCTTCCCCACTCCTCTCTCTCGCCACACGATACCTTCTGCTATGTTATGATGCAGGAGGAAGACCCTACCAAATGCAGCCTCTCAATGTATGACTTCCCAGCTTCCAGAACAGAGAGCCAAATAAGTTTATTTCCTTTATAAATTACCCAGTCTGTAGTAGTCTGTTACAGCAGCAGAAAACAGACTAAGATACTAGCATTTTGTGAAAACTACTGGTATCTTCCTTTGCTACCTGCTGTTCTCATCCTCCACCTCCATTGATTCATTCAATAGTTACTGAGTCTCCCTACTCACTATGTGGCAAGCACTGTGCTGGATGCAGTTTGTACAGTGCCAAAAGAGATGTAAGTGCCCTCAAAGGACTTGCTGTCTGGTGGGGGAGCAAGGCAAGTAAATAAGTCATGTCAGTTGTGGTAAAGCCACAATGGGGGTAAGTATAGAATGTCAAAGTGCTCAGTTCCCCACTAATGCCTCCCACTACTCCAGCCCGAGTCACTAATTGTGGCTCCCCTCACTTTGCTGACTATGGATGTTGTTCCTTCCCTTAATGCCTTCTCCCATGCTGTTCCAGATGCTTGGAGTTTCCTCCTGCTTCCCCCCTTCATCTGGCTAAGTCATGCTCATGTTCCACCATTCTCCCATTCACATGCTGTGACTTCTCCTTTTTTCTGTCATTATACATACCACTCTCCTACATATTATAATACTTAACACACTGTACAGAAATTCTTGACTTATGTAATATTTCTTCCCTACTAAACATGAGGAAAGAGCCTGCCCATGTATTATTTTTGTTGTTTCCAAATTTATTCATTCAGCACAGTACTGGTTTTTGAATGAATGAATGAACTGAAAAAAATGAATGAAATGGAATTATCGAAAAAAACTATCTTCCAGGAAATCTAGCTTCTAGGAAAAATAGGAAAATGAGATTGATAATTCTGAACAAAGATAGGCAAAGATGACTGTGCCATTAGGTAGGATTTTGCTGGCCCTTGAGAATAAATAGAATGCAGACTTGCAAAGATGAGAGTGAAGGGCCTTGTGAATGAGGCCACCAGAAGAGCAGAGGCACAGGTAGGAGAGGGGTACCAGGAACATGTCACTGAGGAGATCCTGAGTCTCTTGCAACGATGAGGTAGGATGGGCATTCATCACGTTAAAGAGCCAAGAAATTAGGATATGATCCTTCTTATTCTTGCTAACTAAAAATATTCTGAGGGACACTAACCAAAGATCTTCCATCAAGGGCAAAAGATTATTGTAAATCTAAGCTTTAAAATAGCAGTTAAAAAGAAAAACCAGGCCAGTGTGGTAGCTCACACCTGTAATCCCAGCACTTTGGGAGGCCAAGTCAGGAGGATAGCTTGAGTTCAGGAGTTTGAGACCAGCTGGAGCAACATGGTGCAACCCCGTCATGAAAGGAAAGGAAAGAAGAAAGGAGAAAGAAGAGGAAAGGAGAGGAAAGGGGAAGAAAGGGGAGGGGAGGGGACGGGACAAGGAAAGGGGAAAGGAAAGGAGAAAGGAGAGAGAAGAGAGGAGAAGGGAAAGGGAAAAAAAAAGGAAAGGAAAGGAAAAAGAAGAAAAGAAAACAGGAAGAGAAAAGAAAAAGAAGGCAAGAAAGCAAGCTAGCAAGAAAGAAAGACCATTCCAGATCAACCAATACACCCTATGGGCAAGATGCGGAGACCTGAGGGGCGTCTCCCAGTTCTTTGTCCCTGCATCCATGCAGCTGCAAGGGGGAGCTGGTGATCAGGACTTTGATGGGAGCATCAAAGGCTTGAAAAATAGGCAGACACTGTTCGCCTCAGCAGTTCAATGTCTAAGCGCCTAGCCTAAAGAAATAAACAGAGTTATAAGCAAAAATGTGCAGCTCAAGGATGTGCATTGCTGTGTTGCTTATGGTAGAGAAAATGTACCACCAAACCAAATCTGTAAGGTAAGAGATAAAATACAATGCATATCCTTGTACTTAAATTCGGTGCAACTATTAAAATCCTATTTTAGAAGAATATTTAATGACATGAACAAACTGTTCATGAAGTATTGAGTAAAAAGAACAGATTCCAAAACAAAACATACTATACAGTGCAGTATACATGCTACGCCACGTGATGATTAAAACTCAAACTGAGTTTAAAGGTTCCTTTGCCACTTACTATCTGTGTAAGCTTGGGCAAGGAGTTAAACTTTCTGCGATCAGTTTCTTCGTCTATAAAATTAGATTAAAACAGTACCCACTTTATGGAGTTATTGTGAGGTTATATTACTTATTATACAATAAGGCACATGCTAAGAATTTAAACAATAGCAATTATGAATATTGCATGACCTTAATTTGTGATAAATGTGGTATATGAACATATATATATACTTGCACTCACACATCGCCATAATATATATGTATGTTATGTATGTTTTCCTGCCTATACTTGTACAAGAGGAAGAGAGAGGGAAGGGGAAACAGAGAAAGGAGACTGAAAGTTTTAAAGGATTAACACACAGAATGTTAAAAGGGTTATCCCAATAGAATTATGGATGACTTCTCTTCTTTGCATTTTTCTCTATTTTCAAATTTTTCATGAGAATGATTACTTTAATGACTATTAGGGTCAGAGAAGATCCCCTACTTCATCCACGCTCTGAACCAAGTTAGAGAGTGTCAAGGACTCAGCAAGATGGAGATCCCAGTATCATCCTTATTATTAATAAAACATTGTGCACATGTGTATGTACGTATGTCATGGCCAAGACTGGCCAAGAAACATGATAACTTTCCACAGGATTGAGCTTATGCCAAAACCCCAGGCTCCAGTCTGGGAAGAGTTCATGCCTTGCCAGGCTTCCTGTCAGTCTAAAGGTAGAGAAAGATGCTACTGCCTTGGGCTCCCAGAGAGAGAGCTGACCTGGCTGGGCTCTCAGCCCCATTCCTTCTCCAAAGCTCTCCCACCTTGAGGGAGTAGGAAAGGAGGCTAGGAGTATCTCTCCAGTGGAGCTCCCTTTGCTCTGAAATGTGAAGCCTTGGGAAAAGTCCCCCAATCCCAACCACCTCCCAAACACAGTAATTAGAAAAGCAATGTTAAGGGAAGTCCAGGCCCTCCAAGGTGTGGGTTCCAGACTTTCAGAGCAATTTTGAGATTGTGATCCCTACTGTAATATATTCGACAGGACCTCTCAATAATCACTGATAGTTCAGGTTCCCCTCTGAGATGTAAAGGAAAACCTCACATCAACCCTGATGATCTAGGTTCATCGCTGATTATGGGAAAGAATGACCTGCTGAACTTTCACTTTCAAAGGGTATTTAAAAAAAAAAAAGGAAGAGAGGCCATGCCGACTTTTAGATTCAATCACATCACAGTGATCTGTGATATTTACAGCGCCCAGGTGCATTTCACCTGATCCAAAATATAAATACCCTTCTGCATGCATAGGTACGCATGACCTGCTGTTTAGCCTTTTAATCACAAGGAAAAAAATACATTTATTTGCTGAGAACTGTAATGTATAAGCCCCTGAAGCACTCTGTAGTGCAGCATCTGGAATTCATCACCAAGGTTATGCTATTCAAAGAGCCAGAATAAGGGAGATAGGCTAAGCTTTCAAACTTATACAAACATGGAAGTGGGCTGAGGCAGGGCAGATTAAAAGCCCATCTTCAACTTGATTTTGCTCCTGAACAATTAATTTGCAGGTTGAATGGAATTTACTAAAGGACTAAGGCTGCCAAAGCCATTAAAAACATTGATCTAGAAGCAAAAGGCTGGGGGAGGTTGAAAGTCTTCAAAAAAATCCAGATACCTCTCAATATATGGCTGTTTTTTTAGACTTAAGGGTGTGTGTGTGTGTGAGTAGCTTCCCATTGCTGAAAACCAGAATCCTACCACGCTTTTACCATAAAATAATCAGGATGGTGTTCTGTGAACTGTCCCAGGTACCTTACTGGGGCTTCCTGCCCCTCAGAAGTGGTGCAACTTTGATGAGCTTGTAAGTGATGGATCATTCACCAGACATCAGACTGCCTTGTGCCGAGCACTGCTCTTAGTGACGGTTTTATAGCCCAGATGAGCACCTAAGTCACCCTGACAAGGCAGAGCACATCTGCAAAAGAACCAAGAGCCACATGAGGGAATTCCCGGGTCAGACACCTAGACTGAAGAAGAGTATGAATCACAGAATCACAGCTGACTTTAAATCCTGGCCCTGTTTCTTCAGAGGTTGGAAGGCTTTGGGTACTGACCACAGATTCCCAAAATGTCAGAACCAGAGAAAGCCTGAGAAATGGTATAGGCTGAGTGCTTTTTAAAATTTTCTTTAGACATAGATGTTGACCTTCAAACAATAATTTTCTGTAGAAATTCAGACATCACAGAGCTAATTTGTTTTTTGCAGGGTGAGGCGGGGAGCAGGGCAGAAAATGCCTGCTTGCTACTCACCCCCATGCCTGCAGAGATACCCTTGAATCACATCCACAAGACTCCCAAGTACCCAAATAACACAGAAAACTAGTGGTCTCATACACCCCTTGTGTTTTACAGTTGGAGAAACTGAAGCCCAGAAAAGCAAAGTCACTGCCCCAGTGTTACTCAAGGGCTGAATGACAGAGCCAGATCTGGGATCCAGGATGTTTTGCCATGTGATGATGATGGTCAGCCACCCCAAGGGATCAAAAAGAAGGGGAAAGAAGAAACTTGTCTCTGTGGTATTCCCCACCCTCCCAGCTAGCACCCTCTTTCTGTATTATCTCTCAGTTACCCAGTGCCCTCATCCTAACCTTCTGTTGACAAATATTCTCCCTCCACCACTCATGTAGCACACTCTGGTCTTCCCTCCCTGAAGTATCCTATCCTCCAAACCTCTTCTGTCTCTTACTCCCTCTTAAAACTTATCTGTCCACTCTCTTGTTCACTTAAGACCCCACTTGCTGATCAACATGTTGGCAAATTGATCCATAAACATATTTTTGGACGCTTATATATTACCTAATTAATTTCTATAATTACATTTTAACAACAGCCTTCTAAATGCTCTTTTCAAAAAATAACTCTAAGAGGATATTCATGCTGATCACCAGGAAGTTTTAGACATGTGTTCTTTCAACTCACACGATGCCTTACCCGGACAGTAAATACCAGGATGACTCCACCAGCAGCATCAGTCACTCTGGCCACACCTCTGACCCCAATCATGCTCTCATTTCTCACTCACCTCCAAACCTAGCCAACTTACTACTATTGTGGGTTATCACACAGAGAGAGGACCTTGGTAAGTCACAGAGGAAAGTAGGAGCTGAATTAAACATACTGCTATGGTCTGAATGCCTCCCAAAATTCATATGTAGAAACTTCATTGCCAATCTGATAGTATTAAGAGGTGGGGCTTCTAAGAGGTGATTCAGTCATAAGGGCAGAGCCCTCATAAATAGGATTATGGCCCTCAGGAAAGGGCCTGAGGTGGTGAGTTCACTCTCTTCCACTCTCCTGTCATATGAAGACTCAGCATTTGTTCCCTCCAGAGGATGCAGCAATAAAGCACCACCTTAGAAACAGAGAGCAGCCCTTACCAGACACCAAACCTGCCAGCACCTTGATCTTAGACTTCCCAGCCTCCAGAACTATGTGAAGGTAAATTTCCATTATCTATAAGTTATCCAGTCTGTGGTATTTTGCTATAGCAGCACGAATGAACTAAAATATCCTAAAAGGAAACCTGATTCCACAACTCCCCTGAACTTTCCACAAATACCCTCCTCATTCACTGTTCTCAAGCACCTGATGGGTAACTACACCTGAGCGGTGCAAAAATCACAAAGACTTCGATTGGACATAGTGCCACAGAAATAACTGGCAGTCAACGGACCCAGATTCTAGACCCAACTCTGCCATTAACTAGCTAAACAAGCTGGAAATTCTCATTATCCCTTTAAGCCCAGGTCTCTTCAGCTGTAAAATGAAAATGGGAATATAATGGCTCTAAAGTCCCTTCAGATCTAATGTTGTATGGTTCTTTCATTTTTCAAGTTGTTTACCTTCTGGAAAGGATGGTGGAGATAACAGGCCTCCAAACATGTGGGCTGTTCCTTCTGGAGCTTCCCCTCCCTCCACTGGGAAGCAGCAGCCTCACCAGGGGCTACTCCCAACATCCTTGAGCCTGGGTGCAGCCACGCGATGAGTTCTCACCAACAGAATATGAGTGGAAGTGGGCCAGGTGTGGTGGCTCATACCTGTAATCCCAGCACTTTGGGAGGTCAGGGCGGGCAAATCTCAAGGTCAGGAGTTCAAGACCAGCCTGGCCAACATGGTGAAACCCTGTCTCTACTAAAAATACAAAAATTAGCCAGGCATGGTGACGGGTGCCTGTAATCCCAGCTACTTGGGAGGCTGAGGCAGGAGAATTGCTTCAACCCTGGAGATGGAGGTTGCAGTGAGCTGAGATCGCACCACTACACTCCAGCCTGGGTAACAGAGCGAGACTCTGTCTCAGAAAAAAAAATAATAATAATATTAATAATATGAATGGAAATGATGCCCATCACTTCCAGACAAGGCAATTAAGACAGACATCCCTTTCCCACACTCTCTTCCCATCTCTGGCTGGATGCCAGGGGCCTATAGAAAGCAGAACCACAAAATAAAAGGAGCCTGAAAATAAGAATGACCCCATGGAAGAAGCTACCTCTGACCAGACACACTCTTGCTGGACAATTCCATGAATGGGAAATAAACTTTCCTGAGTGAAGCCACTGACATTTGGTAGTTTGCTCCAGGCAGCTATCCTTACCCTAACTACTACAAGAAGTACAGAGTGCTGTGAGATTTAGAGTCTCACTACAACTTGAAAAATACTCATGCAAAGCAGTATGATAAGAGCTGTGGATACTACACAACAAGAAAAATATAGTCCACTCCCAGGCTTGAAAGTAGCAGAGCATAGAGACATATATTCAAGTTACTAAGTTATGAGGCAAAAATGAGGTAAGTTCCATAAGAAAAGCAAAGATCTGTAGAGAAGGTAGAGAGGGAGAATGAATAAAGGCTACCCAACTCACCTCACTGAAGACTGCTCTGGAAAATATCCAAGTGAACCATAATTACTTCCCAGATTGAGTTGAAAGTATTTGTTCCAGTTAAGTCATGTCTCCTGGTACTCAAAGTGACCCACACCACCCTCTGGTTAACACACATGGTGTGGGGGCAATGGCTGCTTCCTCTGAATACAGCATGACTCCCAACATGCCCTGTGCTAAGCCCAGGCACAAAGAATGTGACTTGCCCTAGAGCAATAGTTCATCCCCTCCTAACTCTTTAATTCTCACAGATAAAGGAACAAGATATGTCAGGGCCACCGACCACCCAGAGGGACTGGGGGGAAATACAATTATCATCATGGGAAAGCACTCTAAAAGAACTTATCCCAAGGTATTTCAAATTTGCTAACATATCTGAAAAGAGAACAGTTGGCTATCAGGTGGTCACTAGCCACTGAAAGTTACTCTAAACTACTCAGAGTTTGAGAATATTGCCATTTATTATTTGGGGACTTGTCAAAGTATTATTTTCATTTCACTAATAAATACTGTAAATGTCAAAATAAAAAATACTCTAAGTTCTGGAACTTGTCTTATCTAAATCTATATGATCTGGAAATATTTAGCAAGGGAACTCTGTAATACAAAACAGATACAGAAAAAGGGTCCCGAGGAAAGCCCTGGGGAAATGCCAAACTATTAATTACATGTTAAACTGAAAGTCTCTTTAACAGCAATTGCCTATGCTGCAAAGAACAAAGCCAAATGTATTCCAGGGAAAGGAGTAGAGAAGTCCAAGTTCTTTGGCTCCTTTGAGTAAAGGCCCTTTAAAGATAAAATTGTGATGGGTATGTGAATTTTGTTTGGATTATGAGGAGAGGGAAGGAGAAGTTGTTGTATTTTGTTTCTCAGATTTAAAATAAATAATTCTGATTTTTTATTTTACTATAATCATACCCAAACTAAATTTAAGATGATCTGAGCGAAACTCCAAATGGGACAATTTGCCAGAAAGACTCTCACTCCCTGCAAATCTGTCTAGAAGCACTCTTTCCACATGAAATTCATGTTATCTATCAAAATATTTTTATTTTAAATCTAAAGAAGAAAATAAAAATGACAAAACATGAACATTCAAAAGTGACCCTCATACATATGCATGGCTAAATAGCTCACCCTTTTTAAGCATGCCAGCATTAACGTAGAGTTTGTGTTCTTTTAATTATTCCATGTAAGAGAGCTTAAATAATTATTAAACAGCAATATTGACAATGCAGATTGATTCCGTCAAATTCAGAACGAAGATGACTGTGACCTGCATACAGAGGACACAGTTTGACCCAGTTTGCAAACAGATCATAAAAAGATCTCAACCTCCTACCTAAATCCAGCAACTTACCTACACTGCCCAGTTCAGCTCTGCGCTTTTCCAAAAGCCATAACCACCCACAGTGACGCATCTTTGGGCACCAGCAAAGACTCCATAACTACTAGTACACTACACCAGGCCTATAAAGCCTGTTTTTAAGTTTGTTTATCTTTTATTTATGTGCTGAATCCCCCCACAGCCTTCTCTTTGGGGCCATTAAGAGCTCATTTCTGAAGCTGGTGCAATCCTTATTTTTCCTTTGGCTTTTGCCATTTAAATCTGGGTTTCTGCCCATGAGTCCCTGGTAGCCAGCTGGCTCTTGGATACCTGCTTGGCACAAGTTACTTACCCTTTTATTCCATGCTACCTGGCTTCTTCCTGCCACAAGGAGGTTTTCCCAGAGCGGATGGAAGGCATTTCACACAGGATGAGCAATTATTTGTGTTGTGTTTTACCACCAAGTCTCTTTATTGCTCTCCCAGACAGATGTGATAGTTCCTCTGAACAGCCGGAAAGGATGTGAACCTGGGGAAGTTTCTAGTCAGCTATTTCATTGGCTATGATTATGGCATTGACAAATTTTATAGTGTTTTAAAAATCTACTTGTTTCTTCAAAAGACATTTCTGCCAGATATGGATATATTTTTAATCTGTTGTTAAATATTAGTGATAAAATAAGAATTCTTTAGGGTGTGAGATACTGTTGAAAACACTTTTCAGACTCTTCCAACTTACATGTGGGTAGTGAGAACTGGTAAAATTCAAATGATTAACTGCTTTCATATTAAGACTAGTTTTATAAATTCAATCTTACCTTGAACCATATTTAAAGTTACAATAGTAGATTCATAGAAGTTGTATAAAGCTTAGTCAGGTGATGGTGAACAGAACGCACATTGTTCTACCAAAACACAAAAAAAACTTCAGGATGGAAAATGACAGGCTCACAGAAGAGCAGTCGATATCACATATTCCAGTGAATTATACATGGAGAAGCTCCTCATCCTGCATTTGGCCCTATTGGCAGGGCCTCAACCTGTAAAGATGTCTCTCTGGCAACCATGAATTGACTGCCTTTAGATCAATTCCTGCTTCTCCAGCCACTGCAAAGACCAAGCACTGAGTGATGAGTTCTCAGTTGAATGATCAGTCCATTTTGCTTACTTCAACTCCTCAAATACATGTCAACAGAGTGGCAAAGTACATCTAGGCACAGCCTACACAAAGTAAAAATGAATTCTAACTTAAATACTAATCCAGACTCTATAGGAATATATAAAGTATGTAAGTATAAAGTAAACAAAGAATATATAAGTAAAATATTTCAAGCATAAAAGTATATAAGTACATATACTTACATAAGTCAATAAGTATAAAGTAAATAGAATATATAAGTAAAGCATATACACCTAAAGGTATAAGTATATAAAGTGTAAAAATACTGATTCAGACTATAAAAACAGTGATTTCTTTCAGATTAGGTGTTTTGGGAGAATTGCTTCACAATTCCTGTGGGTTGAGGGGGGACCGCTACAGACATCTACAAATGAACCAATCACCTCTCCACTTCAACACTACAGACACAGCTAGTATGGACAAAATAACTGGGAAACGTTAGACCAGACAGTTTTTCTTGTAAATAGCACTTTTTTTCACATAACCTTTTTTATTTATTTATTTATTTGGTATAGCTTTAATATTACTAAGAAACTTGACATGAAATAAAAATCTCTGCTTCTGATGTGGTTTTGCACTTCACCCAACTTTTACACAGAGAAAAACACTGAAAAAATGTGTCAAAAGCAAGTAATTTAAAAAAAAAAACAAAAGAGCGGTAACATTTCTAACTTGTATAGTACATTTCAGGATATTCACTAATTTTAGAAAAATAGACAGTATTCTGCTGAAACCCTCAGCTGTTTCCCTATAAATTTCTAAGGAAAAGACATGGAGAAATCCATTTCACCACAGAGTAGTCCTGGTGTTCATGACTTCTGAGTTTCAGATCAAACTTGAACCTCTTAGGGTTCAAGTTTGTTTGCTCTCTGTGATACATGGCTTCCTGTTTATAGGAAAAAAGAAAAGTCCTTAAAAAGCTTATAAAAAACTCAAAAGGCTTCTTGGACCTTGAATCCCTCTTGCAAAACAACATTTTGATGAGTTAAGTGTAAATAAATCTGAAACATACGATTAAATTTCCATTAAAATGCACATGGGTTTAAAAATTAGAAGGAAAAAAATTCTGGGCAAAAGAAGTTTTATGCTTTGCTGACCCCATAGCACTTAAAAAGTGGTTGGATGCATGCACACGGTCACCAGCTTTGCCATCGGTATGTGAATATACCTTTCCAAATTTTTAATGTAATGCTCTTCATTTGAGTGCACCATTCATCACCCCAGAGCTCTGCCACAGGAACAAGTACCAATGTGACCTTCATTCGGCCATCTGGTATGCTCCCCTCAGCTTACACCCCAGAGTCTAGGCTCCCCACCCCCTCCTGAGGGAATGGGTCCAGACCAGGATGTGCTAACAATGCCAGAGCTACCCTAGGTGTTTGGGCTGCTTCCAACAGCTCAGAAAACAGAGAAGTGTAGGAAAAGGGGAAGGGGTGTCTTGGCTGTCCACACTCAGGAGCTATTCTGGAAGACCCCTCCCCAACATGAAGAAAAGAACTGGATTTTCAATGCATTGGTTGAAGTGACTATTTTTGTCATTTGGCCTTCTTTACTGTACTCCAACCTAAACCATCCCTTTGGTTCACTTCAGCAAATATTGGCAGTGAATCAAAGCAGTACTGTAAGACCATGGATCTCATTTTCAAATGAAACATGGAAAGTAAGCAGGGAGAGCAGGAGGTAAGGATCTGAAGCATGCTCATTTTCCTATGGGACATGTTCCTTATGACACCCCACACTGCCTACATCATGGAAAGAACCCTCAAAGGAGTTTCCAAAAGCCACTGTTCATGTCTCCAGGTACTCTATAAAACCCAAGAATTGTACAACTGGAAGGGGCCTTACAGGACTGTCATCTCTATTCTGCCCTTGCTCTACAGATAAGGAAACTGAGACCCAGAGAAGCTAAAGAAACTCACAGACATCACACAGTTAGTTGGCAGCAGGTCTCCTAAGCCTGGGCCCAGAACTATCTTCACTGCACCAGGCTTGCTATTTGTCTTTAGTCTGTGGCCCTTAAGGCCCTGTTTAAAAGTGACAAGGTAGGAATTTTGCAGCTAGCTGGGAGAATCGTCTCAGCTAAATGATGATACAGTCTGCTGTACCATCTGCATCCAACCAGCCGACCCTCTGAAGCAAGGAGAAGAGCAAGTCTGGAGAATTCATAGTACCTGACAATTCCTATGCCAGACACAATGTGATTTGTCAGCCACAACAGCAAATCTCTTTCAAAATTAAATCTAACGTTAGGGACAGAGATTAGTATTCAACAATGGAGGTGTGGCACACAGGACCCTGAACCATGCTAGGTGTCACCAAAGAATGAAATCAGCAGAAAAAGAACATTTTAAAAAATAACAACACACATGC
This sequence comes from Gorilla gorilla gorilla, assembly GCF_029281585.2. Taxonomy (NCBI): domain Eukaryota; kingdom Metazoa; phylum Chordata; class Mammalia; order Primates; family Hominidae; genus Gorilla; species Gorilla gorilla. Next base: position 101,182,006 of record NC_073231.2, on the reverse strand, counting down.
ATGTACACAAAGGGCACATGTAAGCCTTAGGAAGTGATGAGAGAAGCTGCCCCCTTTCTGCTCTCTGAAAAGCTCCCTGCAGTGCCGTCTGGAGTCAGGAATAGAGAATAAAGCCTGAGGTGCTTAATGAGGTAAAACCTGCAACAGTTAAGACCTTTGCGTGGTTTCTGTGGTTATCTACTTGCACATCAGCACCATTTAGAAACTGCATTTACCTTTTCAGGGAACTATTTAAGCATTTTGCCCTAAGTTTAAGTAAAATAGGTCACTGCCTTTTTCAAAGGCTCTAGAAAAACCCAAAGATCAAAAATACCACCTTCACCCTGGCCTGGTGTCTAGAATGTTCCTCTTGGAGCTCGTTTTGATTATCTATGGCTGCACAGCAAACTGTCCCACATATTAGTGTCTTAAATAAACAACTATTTTACCATCTCTTATAATTCTGGGCTGAGCTGGGCAGGTCTTCTCTTCCATGTGATGCTAGCTAGGGCTGCAGTCATCTGAAGGCCCAATTGAACGGAAGCATTAATGTCACATGGTTGGTAGTTGAGGTTGCTTTCGACCAGAGAGCCCACATGTGGCCTCTTCACATGGCTTGGGCTTCTCCACGGCAACTGTGTTCCGAGAGGATGCATCTCAAGAGCACAGATTCCAAAAATGAGAACATAGAAGCTGCCAGTTCTATGAAAGGTAGAGCCTGGAGCAGGCAAAGTGTTATCTCCACTGTGCCCCATTGATCAAAGAGCCTCTGACCCAACCCAGATGCAATGGGATGGAGAACTAGATGCCACCTCATGGTGGAGGGAATGACAAAGAATACGTGATCATCTTCAGTCCCACCATGGAGCTCCATTTCTTTTCTTATTGTCATATGTATAAAAGTAGATGGACATGGTAGTGGCAACACATTAGGTTTTGCACAAAACCATCATTGCAGCTCAGTGGAAATGTTGCTTAGATCCTTTCCTGAAGGACAGTTCTATAGGAAGAAAGGTATATTATACCTTTCTATTCCTATGCACCAAAATCATGGCCCCAATTATTTACCCCTTTCCATACCCATGCCCTTTGCCATGTAATTTGGCAATACCCTCCACTCTCACTCTGGGATCATCCATATTATTTGCTTTGGCCAATGAGATGTTAGCAAATGTGATGCAAAAAGATTTCAAAAGTGCTTCACAATGAAGCTTGCCCTCCTGCTCGCACCTTGCCCTCCTGCTTCCACCTCTAACACCACAAGGAGAACATGTCTGGGCTCACCTGCTAAAAGATACAAGACACCTAGCACAAGCCAAGTTGCCCCACCTTAGGTCATCTTAGGTCACTGGACAGCCAGCTGTCTCCAAACAGGTGAGAAAACCCAGTCAAAATCAGCAGAGCCCTCTAGCCAAACCCTGGCCAACTTAAGAATGAGCAATGAATGCTTGTTATGGCACTGAGGTTGCATAGTTGTTTGTTATGCAGCATTATTGTGGCAATAGATAACCAATAGAGAGTGTTGAGACTAGTAATGTCTGAGAATGGTCAAGGTTGTTATCAAGAAAGAGATAGAAGACAGAAATCAAACAATATCTAATCGATTGAACTGTAGGTATTTCACAGAAGTGATTCATTTGCAGCAGGGAATCATTTGGCACCAAGAGAATGGGGCTTATAAACAGCTTGTGATGACAACAGGAAAGTGCAAAGAAAGAGCCCCACTTGGTTTTGCTGGAATGAGTCACATCTATGGGCACTTGGGACTAGATGCAGCTCAGTAGAAACCAGAGCAAAATGACAAACGGGGCCCACTGACTGCGTATACACTGGAGGGAACTCTGACCTTTGGCTTCAGTTCGTTGACGAGATTGAGGTTTCTTCTTGAAAACCTGGGCAGCAGCTTTGAGAGTCCTTCCAGGGATTTAGTACTGAGTTAACAGGCAGATGTAAAGGCTCCTTTTGTCTAAGTTTGGGTGTTTTGCAAGGTTTTAGCCATTGAGCTTATTTATTTTGTTTGCCATAAATTACAAGCATAATGTGTGTATGTATAATATATGTGTATAAGTATATAACTATATACACATCTGTGTGTCTGAATATATATCTATCTCAATCCATGTGAGTATACAGGGGTAAGTCCTATAGGAGCTATAATAAATAATGGGAAATGCATGGAGCCCTTAAAAATGGTAATAATCCATGATTCACATTGTTTATGACAACCACACAGAAATTATAGCCTCCTTGCAGGTGCGGTTTTACAGATATTGCTATCTTTTCTTTCTAGCAAACAGCCTCTGTTATCATGATGACTGTAAATTGTCTTATTATGTAACACATTGCCCTGAGCTTATGCAAGCTAGTTTTAACAAGAAGTTCTCAGCAGTAGATGGCTTTTTCCATTGTAGATATACCCCCAAAATGTGTAACACTGTAAAATGCAAGCAAAACTACAGTTAACTATAAATTTGGAAATAATAAAAATAAATTGAATTTTCATGGTAACATTAAATTATTGCATTCTAGCCCTCTTTCATTTAAAATCTATAATTAAATAAAATATGTATACAGACAAATGAACAAATGGTTATGCAACCAATAACAGAAGAGATTCACACTTCATTTCTCAGGCATGACAGATGTGTTTTATTTGACACATAGTGCTCAAGGTCATATAAACTTGAACACAAAAATGAATCTAAAGGAGCTAAGAACACAAATTAACAGAACACATACTTAGGTGCTTACACATTTTTCAAATATCTAATTAAAACTTATAGAATTCTCAAAGAATATACTCAACTATATGATGGTTGGATCCATACATCTTAAAGTTCTTCTTTTGCACTATGTAAACAACAGTAACTAGAACAGTTTTAGGTCAAGAAAACATCTTTGCGGGTGGACTCCTCCACAAATGGACAAATGTAGTCCGGTATGCAGTCTCCCTAAGTTGTGAGTACACTGTGAGGTTGGGTTGGAGGAGAGAGAAGAGTTGAGAGGAATGGGAAAGTGGGCCACTTCTGAAGATCTAGCCAGATTTACAGAGCTTTGAGTTGCCCTTACAGATGGCCACGCTCTCTAGGCAGGTAGGTGGCAAGTGTGGAAGCCTATATCAGAAAGAATGAAAGAAACTGATGAGAGCAGATCGATGTTTTTCACAAGACTCAATTATCCGTTTCAAATTTTTTTTTCACACTTGTAGCTTTAAAACTCTTTGGGACAATAGTTTGCACAAATATATATATATATATATATATATATATATATATATATATATATATATATATATATATATATATATATGCCAGACTATTTCCAAACAAAAATTTAGAAGAATCATCATCTATTCATCAATGACTGGTACTTATTTTTTTAAATAAAGAACCAAAAAGCTGTTTGTATCCAAAGAAAATTCGACATCCTTAGTTTCAAATTCAATTCTGAAATCTACCTCCTACCTGGATGCAAGGAGAACCCTTCCTTCCCCCAACCCCTCCTCTATTCCTCCCTCCTGACACATTCTGGGTGGCAACTAGCCCTTCTTACTTAGAAATCTCAGAACCTTACAATCATGCCAAAGAATAACAATATTAATCACTTACTGGGCACTTAAAAGGTACCCGGCACTATGCTAAGTGGATTACATCATCATCTCACCTAAATCTTCCCAACACTACTCCAAGGTTTATGCCATTCTCATCTAACGGGTGGGAAACTGAGATTTAGGAAGCTTTGTGGATCATGGAAGACAATTCCTCTGTCTTGGGGTAGAGGTGACTTGACCAACATCAGCCAGCTGGGAAGTGACAGAGGTAGGATTAAAATGCAGGTCTTCTGACCACCCAGCCAGATCTCTCTCAGTCACACCTAGCTTGCTCCTGGAAGACTTTCCCAGGGTGGGAATGGGACAGTGCCTACGAAGAAAAAATGGCACTAACCAGCTATCTCTGGGAAGAGTGGAAAACCATATCCTCATCCTCCAAACTCCTCCTGCCACCCCATCCCACCACCCAACATCATGGGAATCTGTCACAGCTCCTTTTTGCATTTCCACATGAGTCCAGGCCCCACCCCACTGCAAGAGAATGGGACTCAGTGTTTCTCTGTTACCTGAAGATGCTACGTAAGTGTTCAGTGTCATCCTGATATTGTTAAAGTATTTCCAACTTTCCCCAAGAACTTAGTGTTCGGTTCGAACAAACCTAAAAGATATTTTGCCCTGAGCTTTTTCATATAACTTTAAACCTAAAATTATTTTATGAGAAATTTAATCCATATGTTTCTGATTAATTTGTTAAGAGTCATTTGATGTCCAAGGGCCTTTTAAGTTTTTATAAGCCTTTTAAAGACTCACTTAGAGATGTTTTACCAAGAGAAAATGAACTTAGTTCTCCCATAGTTTTAGTGCCAATCTCAACAATGATGGGACTCTGCTGAAACTATACTTCTTGTTGCTCTAAACTGATCATCTACAGCTCCAGGTGTAATTAACTCATCCCTTATTCCTTTTCTCAAGGCTCCTAGAGAGATATTGCTTATCTCATAAATGGGATGATGGTTAAGTTACATTACCAAATACGTATCTCACAATTTAGCCTACATCCACACCAGAGACCCTTGCAGCTGAGTTGAATAACTGATTCCATAAAGCATTAAGATCAATCACTATAGAAAAGCTCAAGACTTTTTTCTTTACCAAATAAGATTATTTCTCTATTGACAATCTGGCTTCTACTCTCAGGTCTATAATTTACTAGTTGTATGACCTTGGACAAGCCACTTACTGTCTTTGAGCCACCATCCCCTTAAATTATAATTTCAATGTTATAGTTATGACCATTTCAAGGATTAAACTTATAATGCCTGTCAGGTTCCTGGAATATAGTAGACCAGTGGTTCCTAAATTTGAGTCTATAGACAGAAAAACAGACAGGATGAATAGGATTAGATAGATGATTGATTGATTTAGAAATCATCTGAGGAGCATGTTGTAAGTGAAAATTCCCGGACCCCACTCCAGAAGTCTACTTCAGTAAATCCGAATCTGTATTTTTAAAAGTTTTTTGGGTAATACAAACTAGCTGAGGACTGTACTTTGAGAAACTTTGGTAATGTGGGAGGAAAGAGAATAGAACAAAATAAAGGTATAATGAGATGATGATGATAATGAGGACATGTTGGCATATCAAAGGAAGGTTATGAAATACTTAAGGGAAAATGATGCACTACAGTTTCTGGACACTTTCTTAATTATTTGCATTTCTCAAAGGGAAACATAAGCACACACACAAAAATAAATTCATAAATGTTTCTAGTTAACATTCAAATTGATTCAGTCCCTTGCACACTGTTGGTGGGAATGTAGCCATTATGAAAAACAATATGGAGGTTTCTAAAAATACCACCTGACCCAGCAATCCCTCTTCTGGTATATACTCAAATGAAATAAAATCACCACCTCATCAAAATATCTGCACTCCCATGTTCATTGCAGCATTATTCATAACAGCCAAGATATGGAAACAGCCTAAGTATCTGTCCACAGATAAAAAAAATTGTGATATATATAGATATGTACACAGATATAGACACACAGACACACACACACACACAATGGAATATTATTCAGCCTTAAGAAAGGAGATCCTGCCATTTGCCACAGCTTGAATGAGCCTGAAGAACATTTTGCTAAGTGAAATAAGCCACTCACAGAAAGAAAAAGAAAAATACTATATAATCTCACTTATATGGGGAATTTTTAAAAAGTTGAATGCATAGAAACAAAGAAGAATGGTGGTTAGCAGCAGCTGGGGAGTTGGAGAGATGGAAGTCAACGGGTGCAAAGTTGCAGTTATGTAGGATAAATAAGTCTAGAACAGCATGAGTACTAACTATAGTTAATACTATTGTATTGTGTACTGGAAATTTGCTGAGAGAGTCTTGGTGTAATTTTACCCCCCAAAAAACACACACTCACAAATAAGATAACCATGTGAGATGATGGATATGTTCATTTGCTTGACTGCAGTAATCATTTGACTGTTTATGTATATCAAAACATCATGTTGTATGCCTTAAATATGTATAATTTAAATAGGTAAATAATGTAAATGTTAAATTTTTTAACTTAACCTATAATGTGAATAGGTTAAATTTTTAAATACTTCCACAAAGATAGAATTGAGTAGAAGAAATGAGTTCAATTTTATGTCAAAGATTGTTAAAATTTTAATTATAATGCAACTTGAAATTGGAGAAAACTTTTATTATGATAGAAAATGGTAAATTTTAATTTATAAACCAAATTTTCAAATTCAGCTCTAATTAATAGCTCAAATCAGAAGACACAGACTTTTAATAACAGGAAAGTTGAGAGATTGAGAAATTTTAAATTTCTTACTCAGGACTTTGAAAATACCAGTGCATTATAGGCAACTAGAAAAATATGAACATCTTTAAAAGAAAAGATTCTCTGAAGACATTACAGATAAGTGGAAATAAATGAAGGCCAACCAAATGAGAATAGGTGAAAGCTATTTATTTAGAGCTTGCTTTAATAAGAGGCAGTTCCCACAGTTGGCAAGGACTCAAAAGCAGGTGGGGGAGTGGGAAAGCTTTACAGTAGAAAAAGAGGAAGCCGTCAGATAAGGCCTAATTAGAGGCTGTTGACAGGGGGAAGCTGTAGACCTGCTAACTAGAAGTAGGGCATTACATGTTTAGGAGAGTGCAGTTGGCTTTTTCTTATTGGTTTTATGTTGGAAGTAGAGGCAAAAATTAGGAAGTTACAAATTAAGTCCTTGTCATTTGGGGCCAATTGTTACAGGGGCTATGGTTTGGTGTACTGGGTTGTTACTACAGATAGCAACCTGACTTCCTATAAGTCTGACTTATAACAGGTTGGCTTCCTGGGCTGCTTTTGTAGATAAAGGCTTGGTTTCCTATCCAGGTTGTAGGTTAGAATTCTATTTTTATGTATAGTCTGGTCACTTTCCATTTAGATATTCAGTCTCCCAGATAATAAATTTTTACCAGGATCAGGGTGAAGGTCTTATTTCAGATTTATATTTGTTTTATATCTTGTCATTGTAAAATGAAATATTTATAAGAAGAAATGAATTCTAGTTAATTATAATGATTTTATATAACCTTAAAATTGAGACTACAGTATATATTTACTTATAAGAAAATATGGCCAGGTGTGGTGGCTCATGCCTGTAATCCCAGTACTTTGAGAGGCCAAGGTGGGAGGATCACTTGAAGCCAGGAGTTCAAAACCAGTCTGGACAACATGGCAAGACTCTGTCTCTACAAAACAATAAATAATAAAAAAATTTAAAATACATATTTACTCACTGATTATCAGAAAATTAGTATAGCACTATTTAACCTAACTGTAATTTAAATGATACTGTTGTAATTAATTCAACCAATATAAAAACTATTCACATCTTGAAGATGGGAAACACTCATCTTTTATCAATCATGATACAAATAAAAATACACAGTGACTCCAACAGAAAAATACTATGCCATCCTTCAACTTCTTCTTCACAATGAAGAGCTAACCCAGAGGCAGATTTAACCCTCTCTAATTGAAAACACCTAAACAAAGCTTTTGCTGTTTTTGTAGGTAATCTGTAAGAGTTACTATTTTTGTATGTGATCTTAAAAAAAAAATAAATAAATACCTACAGATATCATCAAATTGCTGGCTAACCCTAAATTCTTCTGGTTAAAGAAAGAGCATTAGAGAGCTGATCTAATGAAAGATCTGTGATCAGATGTGGTGTATATGCTGTCATGGATCATTCATGGCCACAGAGAATGGACCGTGGGAGCGTATCCAGGTCAAGACCGAGTTGGGGGCTGGAAGAACTGAGAGGCCATTGAAAGAGGTAGTCTTATTCAATCTAAGCATAGGATTCAAAGACTACAGCAAGTTCATGATGCCTCAAGCGACAGCTTGCACTGGGCAGTCCATCCACACAGGTAGAGTCCTGCAGGGGTACTCAAACAGAGAGAAAATCTGGGGGTCAGCCAGGCAAGCAAATGCCAATCAGAATATCCACTCATGGCCATAGGACAGGCTTGAGTCAAGAACTTCATCCCAGAAAGCCAGCCTCAAAAAAGGAAGGCAGGTACCAGGGTCTGCAATCACTCAGCCTGACCACATGACCAAGAGAACCTCAACAAACTTAGAGCACAGGAATCATATCTGGCAGTGTTCAACTGGAGGAAACAAAACCACTCTAGCAATTTTCAGGAAAAAAAGAATTCAACATAGGGAAATCCTGCCTGGAATATCATTGGAAAGCTGGAAGTTTGGGCTCTAGGATGAGAATCCAGAAGTAACTCCAGGAACACTGCCAAACTGGCCCACCAAAGGAGCTGCTCCCTCTGCCATAAAGGAGGAGGTGTGGAATCAAGAAGCATCTACCAACTACACTATCACCACCACAACTTCTTGACCCCACAAAGCTACGGAGTGCGCATTGGATGCTGCTGCAGTCAGGGCAATCTGTACCAAACTACTGCAATTGTCCCTACAACCTTCCCATGACCCTCACGGATACCAGAGCACTGCTGCAGAAAAAGCCAACAACTCCTCTATCTTGCTTGGCAATAGAAAATAACCAGTGTTCCAAATATCACACAAGGGTACCTGACTGGTGGAAATGGATTCTCATCCAGAATCCCAGTGGGCTTCCCAGCCTCCACCATTCAGAAAGCCATGTGGGAGCAAGGATAGATGCTGAGCGTAAAACCTCTAAGCCAAGATCAAGTCCCATGGAATGGAAAAATAAACTGCTTTTCTCAGAGTTAACAAGTACCTAGTGGTCACTCTTGGAGTATCCTAGGGATGTTTAATAATTGAGCAACTCAAGAAGTAATAAGGGAGTCCAGTAATAGTCATAATTAGAAAGACAGCTACCATTTTCTGAGCATCTATGGGCCACTTTATATACAGTTTCTGAAAATTAATCCTGCAAAGTAGATAGTATCTCCACTTCGCAGGTAAGCAACTGAGTTCTAACTAATGTAAGAAACTTACAAAGACAGACAGCTAGTAAGTAACAGAGCAGAAACCAGAGGCTGAATCTAAATCCAAAGCCTAGGTACCTCCTACTATACTACACTATCTCACAGTGTTAACTAAGCCACCAGTTCCAAAGTCCCAAAGAATAATTTAATTCTAAACCCTACCAAAGGTTGGCATCATAGCTGCTGAAAAACCCTTTTGTAGATCAGAACTGACTCTGGACCTGCTGTTGCCACAGCCTTCAGGTAAAGATGCAGCCCAGTGAGATAGAAAACATAAGTCAAAAGCTGGTGTTATAACTCTCTGTAAATAACTGAAAGAATGTTAAATCTATTTTAAGTAAACAACTGGAAAGTTATTGAAAATATGCATATAGAATGAAAGGTTCTAGAGAATGAACTTTGATCCAGGAAAAGGTTCTCACATTTACTGTAGTTTATTCTCAGAGAATAGTAGGTTTATTCTCAGAGAACCAGTAGGTTCTATGTTCTGCTACCATCTGCCTTAACCCTTGTCTTTAAACCAAGAGGCCTCAACAATGTCGCCCCCTCCCCAACCCTATTTGTGGCAATTGGTCAGAGGCTTTTCTCACCCTGCTTCTTAATTGGTCTTGTTTCTTTTTTTTTTTTTTTTTTTTTTTTTTTTGAGATAGAGTCTTGCTATGTCACCCAGGCTGGAGTACAGTGACATGATCTTGGCTCACTGCAACCTCTGCCTCCCAGGTTCCGGAAATTCTCCTGCCTCAGCCTCCAGAGTAGCTGGGACTACATGTGCCCACCACCACACCCAGCTAATTTTTTGTATTTTTAGTATAGACGGGGTTTCGCCATGTTGGTCAAGATGGTCTCAAACTCTTGACCTCAGGTGATCTGCCCACCTTGGCCTCCCAAAGGGCTGGGATTATAGGCATGAGCCACTGCGCCCAGTCAGTCTTCTTGTTTCTAAGACAATAATTCTATTTTTCCTCTGGGTTACCTCATACCAGCCACTTTGAACAACTGCCCCTCCTAATTGAGTTCCAGCTCAATCAAGAACATTCCAGCCTCCCTTCATTTCAGGCTTCCCTCAACAAGAAACAGTCATCAGTGGCCCAAGGAGAATCAAGAATATTCAAACAAAACAGAAAAATTAGTCGTGCCCTAACGTAAAACTGCTGGAACATTGTATAAAAATTGATAATCAGATGTTAAAAAGCATATCATGAAATGAGGACATTTTTTGGAAAGAGGCAAGAGAAGGTGGTAAAAGGCAGGTGCAATACATGCAGATTTGACTACTCATGAAGGAACACAAGAAACTCAAAGAAGCCATGATCAAACTATATAAAACCATGAATCATTTGGATAGGAGGTGAGCAAATCCTGCTGAGACCTATGGTGGTTAAGTTGAGGGCTGGAATTAAACTACTGGAAATGTGTTCACCAAGTACTGAAATGCAAGAATTCTAGACCACCTTTTAAAACTTAAGGAACTTAAATTTAGGAAAAAATAGGAAGTACTGTTCCCAACGTATAGATTCATGGAACTCATTACAAAAAAGTGGTAAAAAGGAGAAGTGTAAATTAAGCCCCAAAAGATTTGGAAAAAATTATAAATGACCAAGCCAGAAATAGCTACTAAGAAAATCTAAGTTACAATTAAGTTTTAAGATTTCCATCCAGCGTTCCTTTGTTGAGGAGGGATTGTGAGGAGAGTGGAGGTTGGGTCCTGCAGTGAGCAATGTCCAAGGGGGCTGATGGCCCAACAGTGGCCAGAAGATCAGCTACATTCAGAGAGATTAAACAAGTAAATAAATATATTAAAGAAAATGGAAATCAGATTTATCACTATTGGAGAAAGGAGGTACAAATATGGAAAGCATGAAAGATAAATGAACTCTGTCATGTGTGACTGGAATTGAAGATAGCAGAATGAATTGTCTTTAATATATATAGATACAAAAATAAATACAAATGCAAATATGTGCAAATATATTTATACACATATATATTTCCTAATGCTGCCTTCTGAAATAGCCTGGAATCAGTTACATCTCAGTAATAATGAGCACACCTAGTGTTCAGATACTGATTTCTAAATGCCACTCTTCACTATAAGAAACCAAGCCTCCTTGGAGAAATGGTTGATTCCAAGACTAACACAGGGAAAACATAAGATGAGCCTTGAACATCTTGTTCTGTGGAGCAAATAGGAAAGTGCTCAAAGAATGATAGGGACATGTAAAAAGGACACAGAAGCCAGCTTGTAAGGTTTCCTACTGGCAAAGTCTGGGACAATTTGAGCATCAAAATAAATAATGATAGTAACGGACTAAGAACCATTGAGTAAAATCCAGGAGTCCACACTCATATAAATGAAAAAATAAATAGAGACAAAAGAAAGATCTTCCTTACAGTAGAATGCCAACCACCAAATACAGAAGAATGACAGAACTACAAAATCACCATTTGGCAACATGATAGTAGTCACTAACTGAGGCAGGAAACATCAATGTATTTGAAAACTAGTGGATAAAAGTGGTGTGAGGAATGAGTTTTACAGAATCTCAAAGTATCTGTCTACAAAATTCTTATGAATTGTAAAGGGGAAAGAGGGAGGAACTTCATAGTGATAGAACCTGGCAGACACCATCTCCAGGAAGTTATCAATGCTAGCACTACCAGTGATGGAGAAGATCAGCATCATATGCCACAGTATAAGATATGATATCAACACATTCACTTCTGTGATATTCCAGCCAAAAATAAAAAACTTGAGGCCTAGTCAAAAAGACACATTGGACAAAGCCAAGTTGAGTAATATATTACAAAATGGCCTGTAATCTTTAAAAATGTCAAAATCATAAAAGCCACAGAAGGACTGAGGAACTTTTCCAAACTGAAGGAGACCACAGAGACGTGATAACTAAAAGCAACATATAACTTTGACCTGGATCCTTTTGCTATAAAGAACATTATTGGGACACTGGCAAAACTTGAATGAGGTCTCTGGATGAAGAATATATGGGAGTTCTTTGTACCATTCTTGCGACTTTCCTGTAAGTTCAAAATAGTCTCAAAATATAAAATATTTCGTTAAACCCTTCTTAAGTTCTTTTATAAATATCAACAGATTTTTCAAAAATCAAAAATAAAGTCAAAAGGTAAATGACAAACTGAAGGTTTGTGAACAAGGGGAGACTGACATTAGGAAGAAACACAAATGCTCCTGATGACATTACTTGGGATCAACCCTTTGCAAAGGAATACTGCATAGGATTAACTATAACTCCAACTCAGTATGGCTGTAGCTGTCGCCCCAAACTTAAAGTGGAATGTTGTCAGTGAAACCACAAAGATAGAGGCAGACAAATGCCTAGGCAGATAAGGGAGGGTCCCCAAAGAACCTCTGGCCCACCCAGGTCATTGTGCACAGGGGGTTTACCTAAACATGCCCACGGTGAAAAATTCCATCTCTTAACACATGCACAGTAAGGGAAATAAGTCAATGTAGAGTGGCTCAGACTAAGGGCCTGCATGCACACTGGAAAAATGGGGTGGAGCCACCAGAAATTTGGGCCTTATGCAGGGGAGGAGCCTGGCCTCTTCAGCTCGTGTGTGGTGGCCTGGTATTCAATGTGTGAGGTGGAAACCTGTGTACAGGACCCCAGCTCTTTGCTGAGAGCTTTCCTTTCGCTTAATAAATTCCATCCTCCTCACCCTTCAATGTGTCCACGTGCCTAATTTTTCCTGGTCATGAGACAAGAAACCAGATTTCGCTGAACTAAGGAGCAAAAACTCCGGCATCAACAGGACCCTAAAATCATGCCACTATATTCAGAATCACCTTTGAAAGTCATGGAAACCAGTCATATCAATTATCTATCATATTACAAACAGAGACACATCATAATTTACACCTCAGGGCACTAATTTTATGGGATAATAATGGATGTAATTTTAAAGGGGGAAAGGGGAAAGAAGTGAGATTTATACAGGCAAAGTTTGTGGAAGGATGGGATACAGGACTCAGTTCACATGCCTCTCCGCCTTTGCTTGGCCCTCTCTTTTCCCATACCATCAGCCATCAGGGCCTCCTCTCCACAATGCCACAGGCTGTCTCAGCCTTCCCCAGAGTAAGGACAAGGCCTTAACAAAGTCACCATCACATCCTCTGCAGAGGCACAACAGAAGATTCAATGTCCAGATCTAACCCAAGGGCCCAAGGCCATGTTAAAGAGCATAGAATCTGTCTAACCCAGCAGCTGCCCAAAGACACCCGGTAACACAACCCCTAAGTGCAGTGACATTAACACTCCATGGTTAAACTCTGAACAAGATAATTCCAATGCATAGTGGTTCCATACAGCCTGTCTAGAAGACATAGCCCTTGCTTGGTCATGAAGTGCTCCTCCTTATGAAACTGCAGCCAGATGGGTACTACATCAACTAGCACTTGCTTTTCCTCTTTCTCTATTTCACGTCCCTTCTGGCCTCACTCTTGCTGCCCTAGGATTGGACCTCCCAATAAATCTTTAGACTGTAACTTCAGCTCAGATTCCATTTTCTAGGAAACCATGTAAAGATCACACTTTTTAAGTTAACCCATTTTCTTTAAAAGACTTTTATGAGCCTTTAACATGCTGATATTCATTGTGAGTCTCCAAGATGGCATATTTTGTGCTACAACCAATTATATTTTAACAGAACCCTTTCCTGGAGAACATCTTGCAGAAATACCGCTCCATGCAACAAAAATTTAAAGAAAGCTAATGTTGTAGATTTCCATTACAAAAATCATTATTATATGAATTTAAATATTCCACCAATTTAACCTTGTCTTCCAAAACATACAATTGATAAATATAAATAAAACCATTATTCTTGAACCTAGGTTTTAAAATCAATGATATAAAATGGGGACTCTCTAGAGAGTCAGAGGATGTGAAAACGCTTCATAAATTGCAGTTATGGCTGGGCTGGGATCATGCCTGTAATCCCAGCACTTTGGGAGGCCGAGGCAGGCAGATCACCTCAGGTCGGGAGTTGGAGACCAGCCTGAACAACATGGAGAAACCCCATCTGTACTAAAAATACAAAATTAGCCATGGTGGCACATGCCTGTAATCCCAGCTACTTGGAAGGCTGAAGCAGGAGAATTGCTTGAACCTGAGAGGCAGAGGTTGCAGTGAGCCAAGATCGTGCCATCACACTCCAGCCTGGGCAACAAGAGTGAAATTCGGTCTCAAAAAAATGCAATTACATAATGTATTTATTATAATAGTTAACATAAAAATTCTATGTTCCAGATAAAAGTCTAAGCCTTTACATACCAACCTAGGTAGATATTATTATCATTCCCATCATGTAGATGAGGAAACTGAGGCATACAGAGGTTTGTTAACTTGCCCAAGATGACACAGATAAGGAGTAGCCAGTCCAGGATTTGAACCCAACACCTGCATTCTTAACCACTGCATTGTCATCTCTACATGATAATTAGCTCGTATATTGCACTTTCCCCTAAAGAAGATGCAAAACATGATAGGATTTTTTGGTTTCTACCCAGCTTAATAGGGAATAAATAAGTCAGACTGTTGAAAGAATCCCAAAGCTTTGTCTTCCTTTAATGCCCCAGATCTTTACTACCCATCTCTTTAATTCTGCCAACACAGCAAACTGGTACCAAAGAGGAGCATCCTGTTTGGTAGGATTTGCCATGATAGCTGTGCCTCTCTAGGTCATTGCCTGTCACATGGCTTCCTGCAGTTGGAGACTCTCTTCTATCAGCTGGTATCTACTCATAAATCTCATATGCCTCCATGTGTCTACCAGATGGGTAGGTAAGAGTAGAGGCCAGGGGAAGGAACAGTGAGGAAAAGGAGCAGAAATGGAGAAAAGGAGGAGGTGCATTAAATCCAGCAGAAAGTAGAACAAAAATCTCAGGTAGAAGAGAGTAAAGATTAGGAAGAAATCAGGTACATCTCCAAGGAGGTAGGTATGTGATTTAAGGTAATCAGGGGAAGCAGGTGTTAGAAGGAAGGACAGAACAGAAGGGGCTGGTGGTCAGGCTCTCGGAAAATTAGGTGCCCCTTCCTTGTACTAGTCTTCTAGGGCTACCATAACAAAATACCACAGACAGTGGCTTAAACAACAGAAATTAATTTTCTCACAATTCTGCAGGCTAGAAGTACAACATCAAGGTGTTCCTGGTTTCTCCTGAGGCCTCTCTCCTTGGCTTGCAGATGGTCAACTTTTCACCGTGTCCTCACGTGGCCTTTTCTCTGTGCTCTGCATACCTGGTGTCTCCTCTTCTACTGAGGACACCAGCCCTATTGGATAGGACCTTGCCCCGATGGCCTCATTTAACCTTAATTACCTCCTTAAAGGCCCTATCTCCAAATATAGCCACATTGGGGGTTAGGGCTTCAACATATGAATTTTATGAAGACACAATTCAGTCCTTAAAAGCCTCTTAAAAGCAAAAATGTTTTGGTCCTACAAGAATCATAAGCATACAGCAGGAAAATAAACCAAGGTACAGTGTGCAGTCTCTGCTCAACTATTTCTTCCTGACAATTGTCTTTTTTAACAGTCACATAACTTATCTGTAATGTAAGAATGCTGTGGAGATGAGTAGGAACTGAAAACCTCACTAAGTAAAAATGTTCCCAAAAAACTTGTGGAGAAGGGACTTCCTATCAGTCTCATCACCCCCTTTTTACAGCTGTCTGTACAATTCTAAAATTAAATTGATAAATTATATAACATATATTTACAATTTAAGAAAACTGATCTACTAACTACAATATAAAGGATAAATAAAAGTAATTTATAATAAAATGATTTGTATGTTAATATGTAAATGCTTATGCAGGACTGCAGTAGGAAACAATGAAATAGTCTAACACATGTATTCACGCACACTGAATGCTTGTATTTGAGTAAAGATCAGAAGACATTCTGTGTGCATACAGAAAAATGAAAGAAGTGGGGTGCTGATGGATACTAAAATTTCTTATACGTCAACCTATGGCAATTTCAAGTCTGGAGATAATAAGAAAAATGGAAGGCCCTACCTCGAAGATCAAGACATTTGAGAAGTAACTGGGAAACAAGATGATTGTTGCAGTGTGGGGCAATTCTACACATTAGAGAATATTGTGCACCCTTGCGTTCTGACCACTACATGTTAGCAGCGCTTTGCAATAATAATGCTCCCACAGATTTCCAAAACGCCCCCAGTGAGATCCACTGACCTGAAAGTATTTGCCCAGAAATAAGCTACCCTCTTGACCTTTGGTGTATATCCACTTGGATCATCATAAATACTGGGTTCACTAGCAAGAGTTTAGAATTCTTTTCTTTTTTCTTTTTTTTGGTGGGGGGATGGAGGGAGGGGCCAATACAACTAAGTCTATACAACAAATACAAACTGAAAAGCTGGTTATCATATATTAATTATCAAATGATCATTTATAAAGCTGAAATGCTCAGGTAAATAGTCCCATTCTTTTACTAAATCATAAAAGATAAACTTTGCCAAAAAAAATTCAGGTTCACATATTCTGCTTCAAATCATTAGGTAACTGCAAGTCTTCTCTATCATTAGACACCTTGCAATTCAAACCCTTTATGTTAGAGTTCCAAATATTAGAACCACAATTCTCATGTGGGAAAAATCTTAGAATGAAAAAGGAAACAAATGTATTGAGTCACTATTACGTAGCGGCCTCTAACTAGTTTGCTTTACGTATATTATCTCATTTAATCCTTATTATAACTGTATAATGTGGGCAATATTATCATTGACATCTTACCGTGAAGAACCTGAGACTCAGTAACATTAAGTAACTTGTCCTGGTCAAACAGCCAGTTCATGGCAGAGCCAAGTTCTAGGTTCCCACTCAGGTCAGACTCCAAAGCCAATGTTAACATCAACCATTGCCACCAAGAAATCAAAGCAAAAAGAGGCTGATATATTTTTTATGTCCAATCCACATGTCATCTTTGGACCTATATTTCACACACATCATCCTTATAACCCAGAGAGAGGGAGATACTGTCATTGCCACATTACAGATAAGCAAACAAGCCCAGAGAGGCATTTAATTAGAATCACATAGCACAGATGTGTCTAAGATGAGATTTGAAAAGCATAGCATGTGCTTTTTTTCTTTTTTTTTTTTTTTTTTTTGAGTTGGAGTCTCATTCTGTCATCCAGGCTGGAGTGCAGTGGCATGATCTTGGCTCACTGCAACCTCCACCTCCCGGGTTCAAGCAATTCTCTGCCTCAGCCTCCCGAGTAGCTGGGATTACAGGCATCCGCCACCATGCCTGCCTAATTTTTGTATTTTTAATAGAGACTGGGTTTCACCATCTTGGCCAGGCTGGTCTTGAACTCCTGACCTCATGATCCACTTGCCTCAGCCTCTCAATGTGCTCATGTGCTTTTTACTCCATCTTTGTGTTAGCCAGCATTCTTCCAGAGAAACGGAAGCAATAGGAGATAGATAGATAAAAGTGGAGATTTATTATCGGAATTGGCTCACACAATTATGGAGGTGGAGAAGTCTCATGATATGCCATCTGCAAGCTGGAGAACCAGGAAATCACTGGTGTAATTCATCTGAGTCCAAAGCCTAAGAACCACAGAAGCTAATGATACAGGTCACAGGTCAAGTCCAAAGGCCTGAGAACCAGCAGCAGAGGGAATAGGGAGCTGGTGTTGGCTACTGGGGTAAGCCCTGGAGTCCAAAGACCTGAGAACAAGGTGCTCCAATGTCCAAGAGCAGGAGACGATAGATGTCCTGGCTCTAGAAGAGTAAATTTGCCCACTCTCCACCTTTCTGTTCTATTCAAGCGCTCAATGAATTGGATGATACCTGCCCACATTGGGGAGAATGGATCTTCTTTACTCAGTCCACAGATTCAAATGCTAATCTCTTCTAGAAACACCCTCACAGGCATACCCAGAAATAATGTTTTATCAGCTATCTGGGCATCATTTTACCCAGTCAAGTTGACACCTTAAATTAACCATCACAGTTGCTGTCTTTCATGAAAGGAGAACCATCACATCCATGTTCAACAACTAACTAGAAAAAGTTATCAGGCCTTTGCCTGAACCTACAAGAAAGTTGAGAACAAAGAGCTACAGTTGTTGCTTAGAAAATTTTTTAGATCATCTAAGAAGACAAAACCATTTTATTGTTCTCAAATAAAAAGATCTGTTTGCCTCAGACTATCATTTAAACAGAGTTTTTGGCTCAGTGGTGTACAGTCATTTGGTTTACCTTTCAGTAATATCCTGATGTCAAAAGGTAAGGAACAGGCTAACATTTTCAAACAGCGCATGGAAGGTTTGAGTCATATTGTTCCCTTTGTCAGAATCTGGATGATCTTGACTTTTCTGCAGTTTCCTTTAGCCTTTTTGTAGTGTGGAGAATCTGATTCTTGGTGAC
Source organism: Gorilla gorilla gorilla (assembly GCF_029281585.2). Lineage (NCBI taxonomy): Eukaryota > Metazoa > Chordata > Mammalia > Primates > Hominidae > Gorilla > Gorilla gorilla. Next base: position 101,163,539 of record NC_073231.2, on the reverse strand, counting down.
TTTCTGATTATTAAGTTGTTTGGTGTTTTTTTACACCACTGTGACCCACAGTCTCTGTGCAGGCCATATGGCTGATAAGAAACAGTATGTCCCTTGTTGCATAATTTCCTATCCGAAGTCATGCCAGGAAGACAAGATATGAAAGTTAAACAGACTGGAACTCTTCTACCCTGCTGATAAGAATGTAAATAGGTACAACCAGCTTGGGAAAATGTTTGCCTGGCAGTGCCTACTAAAGCCAAACACGTGTATGCCTGTGATATAGTCTTTCTTCTCTTGGGAATATCTCAAACAAAAATGAGTGGTTTCAAACACTAAAAGACTTGTATAAGACTGTCACTAGCAGCTTTATTGTAGAAAGTCATTACTGGACACAACCAAAGTGTTCATCATCCATAGACTATGACATGGCAATAAAGAAAAAACTACTGATACTCTCAACATCATGGATAAATATCACAGATATAATGTGCTTCCCTATCATGTCAGTAGCCTGCTCAAGGAGCTACAGGAGCCTCAGGTTGTCTTTCCTATGAGATATAAATGTGCCTTCACTGTCCCAGTCCCAAGGAATCAAATTCTTCCCTTGATTCACCCCATGGAGACCCCTCCCTGGCAGCCAGGGAAGTATCTCCTATGTTAGTCTTATTCACTTTCATTATTTGGAGTCAAGTAACCCTAAATTCTACTATCACCTCTAATATTCTTTGCATAACCCTAGTCTTAGTTTCCTCCTCCCAAATAAAGCAAAAAATTCCTACCACATTGTAAATTAATAAAGAAGATTTAATCCTTGAAGATAGTGGTAAAGCACTAGCACAGTGTCAGGCACATATGACTGTTCAACAATAATTAGTTTTCTTACCTACCTGGCTTTTCCATTCGCATTTCTTCTCAGCCATCTTCCAGCCTGGAATTAGCACTTCCCACCAACAACTCCATAAACTCCCCTCTAAGAAACATGCCCTGACAAAACCAACTCTGTCTCCACTTTGATTTCCACATAATCTGCATTATCTATAGTCTAAACTAACTACAAATATGCATGCTTTATCTGTAAATACTTCCTTTATCACATCCCTCATTCAGGCCCCATCCTGGAACCCAGAAATGTACACACAATGAATTCTCAATCACATGTGGGCAATTTTAATTGTTAGGTATGGGAAGAACTGGTGAAAATGCTGCATGATGGTAACAACTACCTGTTAGGCTGACTTAAAAAGAAGGATTTAGACATGTTAATAAACGATCTACACTTCGGTAACTATTAGTCATGCTTGCCCAAGCAACTCAAGAGTAAGGAAAATATCCATTTTACTAAATTACAAGACTAAAGAACTATTAGGATAATTATCCCATAACAAATGCCAGAAATAAGTGGTTATATTGACTTAATTTTATAGACACTTTCCAAAGTATATATCCTAGCCTTACCAAAAAAAAGGCAGTACCATTGCTCAGATTTTACTAATCCATGAGCCCCTGGGAGGAAAGCCCTAGGTTTATCCTATAATGGCAGCTGGCCACTTTTTCTGTGGACATAAAAGAAATTCAATTTCTCCGGACACTTTTTTCCTCTGCTACCAGTGAGCTCCAGGGACTGGTAAACTCCTAAAGGAAAACCATAAAAAAAAAAACAAAAACATAATCCAGAAAAAACAAAATCCAGCTAGTTAAACTATCACCAATAAGAAACATAAACAGGAACCATTTTCAGTTGCTTGGAATCAAAAGCTCAATTTTTAAAAAGCTTCAAAACAAGAGTTTACTGTTTCCCGGACATCTGCAGTTGAAAAAACACAAAAACAGTTCTGGAAAGTGCTATGGTTTACTTCATACTGAGTGATTCCCAGGTGCAGAGGGGACTACTGGGGCAGAATAAAAAATGAAATGAGCATGAAGCAAAAGTTTTTCAGAGCCACATTCATATGCACCTTTCTCCAACCTGGTTGGTGACTCTTCAGGTATAAATGTGGCATGGGGTGGATTGTTCGAGAACAGCCTTATCCTTGGGAGAGTTTAATGTACATTTCCCTCTGCCAGGCTCCACACAGACTTCTAACTTGGGGATCCTTGGAAGAAGGGCCTGGCTTAATATAATTTGTCATTGTCCCCATGTCTGGAACAGCAGGCAGATTCAAAACCTTTAAGATGGGGAGTGCCACAGCTTTAGAAGCAGAACTGTCAACCAGCTGTGTATGTGCCTCAGACTGTGGAACAAGCAATAAAAAGAAAAAAGGAAGAAGAAAATTGCCAACTTCTTGCAACATGGAGCCAGAACTCTCAGAGCCAAGCTGGTCATTTTTCCACCCAGCCAGCCCCAAGGTTGGCATCTGACATCAGTGTGGAGAATGACATCAGAGAGTCTCCAGTCACCTGCCTGCCTGACAGGCTTGCTCAAGAAATGCCATGAGAGCCAGCAAAGATGCAAGGAGGAGAGGAGGTGAGAGGAGGTGAAAGGAGGACTGATGTCGGTCAAAGTTCCCTTGCTTTTTGTTAAACAGACTACTATTTTGACCAACGATGTAGAGCTAGTTTTGCAGAACAAGATGAAAGAACACAGCATTTTTATTTTGGAGTTCAGAAGGAAAAAATAAGACTAGCAAATTTAGATTTAGTTTCCTGATTTGCAAGCAAGGAAAACTGACCTTGGCTAGTGTTATGGACTGTAAGTATGTGTCCTCCCCCAGAGTAAGTTCATATGTTGAAGCCCTAACCCCACAGTGTGGACTGTATTTTGAGTAAGAAAGTAATTAAGGTTAAATGAGTTCGTAAGGGTGGGACCCTGATCCAACAGGATTAGTGTTCTTATGAGAAGAGACATCGGGGAGCTTGCTCCCTCGTGCATGCTCTGTCCTTTCTCCTCTCTTCCCACATACATGCACAGAGGTTTCTTTTGGCCATGAGACGCCAAAGTGGCCATCTGCAAGCAGGGAACAGAGCCCTCACAAGAAACCATAACACAAACTTACAGTCTACAGCCCCTGCTGGAACGTCGATCTTGGACTTTCAGCCTCCAGAACTGTGGGGAAATTAATTTCTGTTGTTTCAGCCTTGCAGTCTGTGGCAGCCTGAGCAGACTAATCCAGATGGCTAACTCCAGCCAAGTGAAATGAGGGGCTTGAGGAACTGACCAGAAGCTGCAGAGCCAGCCTGGAAGCAGGCAGAATCTAAGCCAGCTCCAGAGAACCAGGAATCAAGAACTAAGCACTGGTCAGGGCACCACCACTGAACTACAGAAATTCCAACTGTTTCTCTCATTTTTCCATCACTCACTCAAAATTCAAAGTCCCAGGAAGATGTGTCTGATTTCTAAGCTTTGGTGATATGCCACACCCATCCCCTACCCCAGGCTATGCCAGGATAGGGAGAGAAAAAATCTTGTCCTTTTCACTTCCATAACAGCTAACTGACATAGGGATTGTCCCAAGACATCACAGTGAGCAAAGCCTTGCCTCAAAAGGAAATCAGGATGTTTCTAGGAAGGACGAATGAATGCTAGGTAGTATAAACATTTCAAATGTCCATTACACTAATGATCATTACAAATTCCATCATTCTCCTGGTATGCATACTGTGTGTACCTAGGGTAGATTCCTGTGGCTATAGATTCAGGAACAGTGAATCCCAGAGGGGCACCTGCCCACAGGCAGAACGACAGGGTTGGACTTTCCCTCTGAGATCCAGACCTACACAGCATCTGTCCATGTAGCTAACTTCCTGATGTCAGGACTACCTACATAGTATTTGGCAGTCCTTGATCAAAATATTGATAAAAAGAAATGTCACTGACTACTCTATACTGTCATTCATTCATCAGTTCCATCACATCTAAATACCTTCTGATTGTCCAATTATGTTTGTTGAACAGCTGTTGTGTATCATGCTTTTTGCAAGGAGTTTTATCCACACCAGCTTATTTATTCTTTAAAATAGCCCATGAAGTCAAAAAGGTCAACACTGAGGAACAGAGAAGGTAACAAAATAGTAGTCTAGTTCCTATCCTCTATGACCTTGGAAAAGAGCAAAAACTACAAATTACATAAACACAAAATAACCAGAGAGTAAATAAGCGACCTATGAACAAGTAGGAAATTGGTGTAAACTAATTGTACCAGAACCAATAAAAGTGGAAAATACCTGGTTTAAGGTCTTGAATCTGCCACTTGACCTCAGACAAGTAATGTCTTTTCTGGGACTCAATTTCCTCAACTGTTCAGTAAGGTGTGTATTAAATCACCTATATGGGGACTTGCAGCTTAGAGAGGATGTCATTCAATGCCTCCTAATGAGTTGAGTAAACAGAGTGGTGTGGAATTAGTCAGGAAAGGTTTCTTGAAAGGGGAGACATTTTCAACCTCTTCTCTGCCCGCCTAGAGGCCAAGTCCAGTGATTGCAGCTCAGCTCAGGCCTTACCCTACTTGACGCATCTGTTGCCTCTGCTCTGCTGACTGGTCTACCTTGCTTCACATTTCCTCCTCCTTTATGTCCCTGCAGCTCTCTTCTCCTGGTTCTCTTCTTGCTCCCGGTTCTCTTCTTGCTCCCTGGACTCCCCTCTTCTGGCTCCTCTTCCTCAATGTACCCTTAATGCCAATGATCCTGAGATCTGTCTTTGGCTTTTCTCTTATTCTTCCACATATTCTGACAATTTCATCCATACCTGCAGCTTCAAATACTAATTGCACAGAGCCTTATCTTTCTCTTTAATGGAGATACCTTACCCAAATTCTGGATTCATTTATCAACCTTTATCAACCACCTACTAGATAACATGTTCTCAAAGGCCTTGACTGCCCAGGTTCAAAACTGAACTCGGAATATCCCCATCCACAACCTTGCTTTTGCCCTGGTTCCATGAATGATGCCACAATCTACCCAGGCATCTGGAAGTCATCAGACTTCCCTTACATCACTGGTCATTAGGTCCTATCATTCTGCCTTCAACATGTCTCACAAGTCCTACCCCACCTTTTCATCCCCACTGTAACATCTCAGGATAAAGCCTCAGCATCCCTCTCTCCTGATCACCCTGCCTTCCCATTCCGAACACACCAGAGTAGTCTTTCTAACATTTAATCATGACCCCCTCCCCACCAGCTCAATATCCTTCATATGTCAAACGCTGATGGGATAAAATTCGAACTCCTTTACAAGGCAAATTAGATCTCTGTAGCTGCCCCCACCGGAGCTTGTATTGCCCTGAACTGTGCTGTAGCTGCTTGACTGCGTCTATCTCATCATCATACGCCCACTGCTTAGCACGATGCCTGAACATAGGGGCTCAAGAAACTACTAATAAATGAATTAGCAAATACCTAAAATACCTAGTTTCCTCACAAAATTTCTCCCTTTATACAATATTTCATTTTTGATAAAATGATATCAGTAAAGATATATTCAATTTTATTTTATCTTAGAGTTTCAAATCAGTAAGTGAGCATCAAATTCAGTGGTTCCGAATCTTGGGCGCACATTAGAATCAGCTGCAGAGATTTTAAGCTGGCTTCCATCCAGAACAATGGAATCAAAATTCAGCCTTTGTATTCACTGTGGCCATTTGAGTGATTTCATTGGAAAAAGAAAATAGAGATAACATTAAAGAGATTCACATCATGCTTGATGCAGAAGATTTTATACATGGTATCTTATTTACTCTTTAAAAGAACCCATGAAGCAGGATTCTCTATTTATTGGGCACTTGAAACACAGAGAGATTAATTTACTTGAATGGGGTCACCCAAGTCGTATGTGGTGGGTCTAGAATTCTAATCCAAAGCTACTTGCAAAGAACATGTGCTTTCTTCTGCCTGATAAGCCTCCATGTAGGCAGTGCAAAACGTGTCAGAGGAGGGAGAGAGGGAAAGAAGAACAGCATTTGCAGACACTGGATTTGAATGTGGGAACGACCCACAGTTTCAACACCACACAGTCGCCTTGAGTCCAGTGTGGTAAGAGTGAACCATCCACGGGCATACTGGCTTGAAGTTTTACATAAACGTTACCATTTGGCAAACACCTAAGCAATCATTGTTCCAGGCAAGAACTATAGATGCTAAAATAAGAGAATGAATGGGAAAAGGGAGACTTATATAGTCTCAAAGTATCCACCACGGGATATTCATTTAAAGAGAAAGTAGTAACTTTATAGTGGAGAAGCCTGGCAGACCCCGCCTTAACTGACTGAGCAAAGTTTCATTTGAGTAATAAAACAAATTGAGATTATGCACCTCCCGACATAACATGCTGAGAAAGCCACAGCATCTTGTCCATGGCCCGCTTGCCAAAGATGCACAACTTTAAGTATGAAGAAACATCAGATAAACCCAAATTAGGAGAAAATCTACCAAATAATTTCAAAAAGGGTAAGAGAGACCACGGAACTGTTCCATATTAAAGAAAACTAAGAAAATATAGCTAAATGCAAATGTGTAGTCCTAAATTAGATACCGACCAGAAAAAGGTCATTAGTAAGACAGTGTGTGAAATCTGGATAAAGTATGCAGATTAAGTAGTATTATAGTAATGTTAATTTCCTGCTTTTTATTATTATATTGTGGTTATACAATAAATCAATATTTTGGGAATTTGGATGAAGGGTATGTGGAACTTCAAACTATTTTTGCAGCCATGTTGAAAAATTTTAGACTTATAAAATTTAAAAGTTTTTAAAAATTAAAAAGTGAGAATGTGTGACAAAGTTATGAGACTGGATTTCATCCATGAATCTGAAGATAATTCTAAAAGCAGTACCAAATTATTTTGAGTGTTATGCATGGCACTTGCCTCTCAAGATACTTTTTAATGAGACAGGGTTATTTTGCATGCATAAAATGTCACACTTGTTACATTACCAGTCTCATTTCATTAAAATTCTATACTTAAACCTCTATAGAATGTTTCTCATTATCCACTTCACCAGATGTCATTTGACACGTAAGAATCTGAGTGACTCCCACAGCTCACAAGGCCATAAACAGCAGAGACGGAACTGGAAGCAGGTGTCTGCTCCAGCTTCAGGGCTACTTCCACACTGAGATACACTGCCTCGCAGATCTTCTAAAGTTCACCCAAGACCCACAATTCAAGGAGTCAGAGAGACCAAAGAAGCTGAAGTCGAGGGAAAGCATGATAGACTCCATATCTATGAATTACTATACTGCAAGGTTCATAAACGTCTCTCTCTCAAGTTAACGTTATAAAGTATATTCATTAAATATTTTACCTTTTGGGTTGGGGGGAAGCTAATCTGTCCTTTCTCCCAAGACCTTTAATAATAGTGATAAGAATAGTTAACATTTGTTGAGCAATTACTATTGCCAGTTATTGTTCCAAGTTCTTTTTTTTTTTTTTTTTTTTTTGAGATAGAGTCGCGCTCTGTCGCCCAGGCTGGAGTGCAGTGGCACGATCTCGGCACACTGCAAGCTCCGCCTCCTGGGTTCACGCCATTCTCCTGCCTCAGTCTCCCGAGCAGCTGGGACTACAGGCACCCATCACCATGCCCGGCTAATTTTTTGCAATTTTTTTTTTTTTTTTTTTTTTTTTAGTAGAGACAGGGTTTCACCATAGCCAGGATGGTCTCGATCTCCTGACCTTGTGATCCACCCGCCTCAGCCTCCCAAAGTGCTGGGATTACAGGCGTGATTAAATGTTAGCTCATTTAACCCCAGAAACAACCCTGTGTTGTAGATGTATTATTCTAGTTTTATAGATGAGGAAACTAAGTTACTGAGAGTTTGAGCAAGTTGCCTACAATCATATAGCTGAGGGATGAAAAAATTGGTCCAGGATCTTTTTTAGCATTTCCAGGATGCTTTTGCGTCTCCTACAGGCACTCTCAAAGTTCTCTATTTGCACACATCTAGTCCACATCCCCTTCTTAACACTGCCTTCCATCACCACAGGCTCCTTTGAGATCTTTAGGGGAACTTGTTTCAAATAGTAAAATACAGATCATCATTTTGTCAAATACACTAATAGTGTTCATTCTGCCTAAAAGACCACACCTGAGAAAATGAGAGGCAAGGACGAGATAAAAGGAAAAGGGTCTGGTCCCTACCCTTAAGGTGTTTAAAATCTCCTCAAAGAACACCTTTAAAAATTAACTTGAAATTTTTCACTATCCTAAGAAAAGGCAGTGACTCTCCTCTCTGTTCATAGGGATTTGATGGGATACACATTTTATCCTATATCAGCCACTGCTGGATACTAATCCTACACTTGCCAATGGTCAGGATGCATAATGAGAGAGGGATCTGGTCAAAAATAATTGATTTACTTATTCAAAATGGTCCAGATTGTAAGAAACTTCTCAAATGAGATATAGTTAATTTTATAAGTCATCTGACTATGTCTCTTCAACAAGAGTATTTTCTTCTTGTCACACAGAGATATTATTGACTACCTAGTGGTAACAATGGGAGTGAAGAGATTCATGGGGAGCCTACCCCTCTGATCAGCAGCAGCAAGCTCTTTCTGGGGTTGGCAAACCTGCCAACAGCCTCTGAGGAAATCAGACCCTTGCTCTTGACCTTGTCAGTTCTCGACTCTTCAATTCAGAGGCTGATTGGCCAATCTACCTTTTGGGGCAGGATCATCTTCTGTATTCTGCTACATGTTATTTTCCTGTGCAAACTCATTTCAATCAAGTCTTCAGAGATTCCCCATACTATGGTGAAGCATTTCTTGGGCAGGATGCCTTCTAACAGATGGCAGCACAGAAAGCAGATTTTGAATTCTTTTTTGAAGATACACAAAACTTTCCAGGTATTTGCAGAAAAAAGAGAATCTCAGCATTTCTTATAATCCCACACAGCATTAAATGTTGAGTAAGACAGAATATTTGGGCCATCAGGCTTTGCTACTGCTATCTCTATAAAGTCAGGAAACCTTGAAGTTTAAGGCATAACTCCTTTTGTCTGCTACACACACACATTGTACTTCCCATTTTCTCTTCTGATTTACATTGAAATTCAGATAGAAATTCTGAGACAGTAAACCTCATAAGAATGGGGAAGGGGTGGTAATGCTAGCATAATATTAAGAATCATGAGCCCGTATACCAATTTTATTATTATATAGTATATTTGTAGACATTTCATAAGTTTGAAAAAAGGTTAGCTTATCAATGCTGGAAATCTTTCTTAACTTCGACATAGGGAATAATTTGCAATGATGTGGGGTGGGAAATGAGGCCACTCGGGATTTTAGATGTGACTCATAAATCAGAATAGCTTTTCTGATTCCTCTGTTATCTTTTGATGGGCCAGGGCTACAAGCATTCACTATGGAGAGTTTTTTGTTGTGGTTTTTTTGTTTTGTTTTCTTTGAGATGGAGTCTCCCTCTGTCACTAGGCTGGAGTGCAGTGGCGCGGTCTCAGCTCACTCCAACCTCCACCTTCTGAGTTCAAGCGATTCTCCTGCCTCAGCCTCCCAAGTAGCTGGGACTAGAGGTGCGCGCCATTACACCCTGCGAATTTTTGTATTTTTAGTAGAGATGGGGTTTCACAATGTTGGCCAGGATGGTCTCGATCTCTTGACCTCGTGATCTGCCCACCTTGGCCTCCCAAAGTGCTGGAATTATAGGCATGAGCCACCATGCCCAGCCTTCACTATGGAGAGTTTGTAAGTCAAAATCTCTACTGAACTCCTCTTCCTGCCACAGCCAAATCTCCTCCAGACACGGCAGACCCACAGAAAATGTCCCTAAGAGGTGAATGGTACCAAAAGCACAGGCTAATGTTGATGGTTCAGTCTACCTACAACATAACAAAGACGTGCACACACGTGCGTGCGTGCGCACACACACACACACACACGTTCCTCCTCTGGAAGATGGAGTCAGATTGAAATATGTTTCCAACAGGCTATTTAACCACACCATGTTTAGAATCTTTTCAACCTGTCTAAAGTCCAGAGAAGAAGTTATTACTGAAAAAAATCAATATCTAAATACTTTCATATTTTTAAAATCAAATAAATTTTAAGTACCTTTTAGTCTCTCTTCTTCCTATGAATGGTGTCTTTCTGCCTGCCTTGGACACCCTTTCACATTCAAGAATCAGCTCACATAGGAACAGAAAACCAAATACCACATTCTCTCACTTATATAAATGGGAGCTAAATGATGAGAACACATGGATGCATAGAAGGGAACACCACACACTGAGGTCTACTGGATGGCAGAGCGTGGGAGGAGGGAGAGGATCAGGAAAATTAGGCTTAAAACCTGGGTGATGAAATAATCTATACAACAAACTCCATGACACATGTTTACCTATGTAATAAACCTGCACATCCTGCACTTGTACCCCTGAACTTAAAAGTTAAAGAGATTATACAACAGGAAAACATGTTACAAAAAAAATTTTTGAAAAAGTTATATTTTCTATAAAATGGACTTCTTACTCTCTCAAAAAAAAAAAAAAAAAAGAATGCGCTCACAAACGATACCTGCTGATCAAGCCATGAATCTGAAAGTCAGGTGAATGTCTTCCCTCCTTTATTTCCCAAGTTCTTACCATTTTTTCAGGGGAGGGGGGCCTTCCCTTCTTCCCATCGTCTCACCCAGACCTACTGTTCATGCTCTAATCCTCTGGTCTTTTCCCTTCTTGGCAGAGTCATTCTAATTTTCATAATTTATGTAGAAACTGGTAGACGGTAAATCACAAAAGAACCCTAGATCCCTGTGAATCATGTAACCAGTCATTATTATAATCTTGTCACAGACATAAACAGAAAACCTTCCAGCTAGTATCTGTTCCTTTTCACATAATCTTCCACAGATCCTTACAGCTTCTCAAAGTTAATTCGGAGATTTTACAGAATACTATCTGCACAGAAATAAAGAAGAAACTAAGACACCACTCTATATCATACCTCATTTTTATCTGAGCTTTTATTAGAGTTCCTCCTAAATTTCATCTGGTTTAAAAAAAATAACAACACTGGTTTAAGAAAAGGTCTGAAAACAACTTATACTCCAGCTTTCCAATTTTACACATGAAGAAACTGAGGCCCAGAGAAGACAAAGGAACAGGATGAAAAGTCAGGAAGTTCTTGAGTATCTACACAGCAAGACCTTGGTACAAGCAAATGTTTATAAAGATTATAACTAGCCTTGGATTGGAGCTGATGTCAAAGATTCATAGACTTTTACAATCTTGGGTTGGTGGGTATATAAAGACCTCTGGGGTCCCTCTGAATACACCCTCTCCATGGCAGCCCCCATGAAGCAGCCTAATACTGAGCTGACTGCTTTGGGAAATCTTAGTATACTCCCCAGAGCTCTAGCTTCCTATATAAGGTTGTCCAACAAATCCTCCTCTGTAGTAGGGAACAGCTAAAAATAGCCCAGATGTATATCCATGGACAATGGAATATTTTACAGCAAGAAAAAAGAATAAGAAAACACTGTAGTACTAAAATAGAATTATCTCCAAGATATAATCATATTACAACCATAAAGCTAAGATAATGCGTAATTTGTAGAATGCATAAAATATTTCTAGAAAGCTGTGGGGAGGGGAAATTGGTGCCTGGTAGAAAGGGGTGGAAGACTTATAAACTTCTTTGCATCTTCTGATTTGAATCACATGAATGTATTCCTTGACGGAAAAAAACTTTGTTTTAAATTAAAATGCCCCGATTTCAAAACCTGCGTTGGGTTTTTGTTTCTGTATCTGTGACTCTTAAAATCTAAGATTTGTTTTCTATTTTCCATGGGTACCTCAATTTCCCTTCCTCGAAAAAAAGAACTGTTTGTCCCTTCTTCATTTGATTTTATAATAAACTTGCTCCTGGCTTTAAGTTCAATTGCCCGACATGCAATAAAGCATCCAAGTATCCAATAAAGTCAGCATAAAAGATAGCTTCTTCCTGACATTTAAAAACACTCAGCTTTCATGCCTCTGGCTCCCCCGCACCCCCAATCTAAGGCTGCCAGATCCTTCTTTTGGTGCCCTGTCCAAATACATCATAGTCACACAACGGTCATGTCTGAGACATTTTTCCAGGGACGTTAGGGTCCAGTACTTCACAAACACCTAGTTAGAACTGATCCCCTATCCTTCAAGCTAAAACTTCCTTCTTTAGCTAATCACATCTCAAGAACAACCGAGATCTTACATTTATGAGTAATCAATTTCTCAGCAAGTATTACTGTAGCTAAAATAGGTGTATTATATTCCATACTTCATGTTCCAATAACTTTTCATGAATGGGAGGTGCAGGAGGCCTGGGAATCTCACCCTGCAGTGCCCCCTACTGGTCATTTTGAGAAGCGGCTAAAAGGGAATGAGGGGAAGGGCACTGGCTTTCTAGACGGTGCTGTGGGAATAATCTACATGGGAGGGTTTTGTTTTATTTCCATACACCTTTCAAATTGGGTATCATTTTGGTCCATATGCCATCCTGGTTACAAGCTTACAGAGAATGTCTGTGACTCACGTTGGTGACGACCCAGTGTCAACAGAAGGGAAAGGCACTTCCACCTCCAGGGAAAGTAGAAGAGGACCCTCTAAGGAGGGACGCAGAGCGCCTTGAATCTCCACAGGCACTGCCCCGCCTCACTCCTGGCCCTAGACGGGGTGGCCACAACTGGACATAGTGTGAGTTTCATCTGCCAGAAACTATGCTGAATTTCTGTTGGATTTTTTTCCCTCTCATGAATTTTCCGTCTCTTTCAACACGCAGATAATTCTGGGAGAGTTAACTGCCTTGGTTTTGCACTTGTTTTAATGAGATTTCCTTGAAGCAGATTAGTTTTGTCTGACAACTAGTGAAAAACAACTTAGTTTGGAGTTAGATGGGACTAAAAGAGTTAAGACTTTTATTAAGGAGTTTGGGACATGGACAAGGGAAGCCCAAAGGCCTCCAGGTATCCAGGGGAAGCAGAAGGATCCTGAAGGAAGTGCCTGCAGTCCTGGCCATGAGAACACTTAACCTTATCTTGGTGAGGCAAGATGTTCAAATGGGACTCTTCCCATCTTAACATTTTGGCCATGCCCCAAAGCTGAGACAACAAATGTCAAGGCCTTCTCTTCAGGATTTGGAAGGGAGTGACCAAAAACATTGTTCTTCCAATGGGAGCCCACCATGCACCTCCTGACAATATTAAAGAAATATAGAATTCATCAGGAAGACAGAAGTTAGGAGGTAGTTGGGATTTTCTCTGAAGAGAGTTATGGGTGTCCAAGAGTCCCCAAGGACAAGGAGAAAGTGGTGCTTCCCCCTCCTAATGCCAAGAGGGCTCTTCAAGAGGGCAACTTGGAGAGTTTTCTGTTTGTTCCCTGGAGATTGTGGACTAATACCTGACTCGTCCCTCTAGTGTTGAAGATGAGAAGCTGGCTGGAATGGCTACCCGGTAGCAAAGAGGCAGAATGAAGGGAACAGCCAGCCTTTCCAGCGTTGAGTGGGAAACAGACATCCACAGAGTTCTCACTGGGCAACTGGAAACCCCATGGAAGAGAACCAGACTCTGGTTATCTTAAATGGATCCCCTGGAGGGATAAGGTGACCCCAACAGAGAGACAGACTGCCAGGAGCCAGGGGCTGAGGGGAGAGCCACAGATGTCCAACTGCAGGAGTAACTGCCCACATTAAGGGAATTGCATGTAGAAAAATGCTAAGACCAGAGTCCCTGAAAACTCACTGCAAACTCCCTCTGCCCACCAAGAGTAAGCACTAACACTGCATCATCCAAGCCGCCTCAGTGGCAGGTTACTACTGTCCTGCCAAACAGGACTTTCCCAGCCCCTTCACCTTCCCTTTCACCTCCACCTCCATCCAGGGCAGCAGAGTGAGTGGTGCAGAAGTAGAACAAGGTAGGGAAAGAGGCCCCAGCCATGCCTTTCCCCAGTTCCACATAGGCTTCAGCCCAGAGAGCCTGCGCTGAGGAAAAGGAAAAGCTTGGCTTCACCTGAACTTTGCAACCACTGTGATTATTCATTTATTTATCATTAAAAGAGAAAGAGAAACCTAGACTCAGATCCCAGAATACCACTGCAGTTTGGTAATGATGCTGGAATACATTTTGTGTATGCCTATAGATGGATCAAAAAACAAAAGACAAACTCCTGAGACCCCATGAGACATCCAATTTAATCTTCTAGGAAATAGGACTTTGGAAGCATAACGACTAATATTTAAATGGCACTCTACAAACCACATTCGCATACATTAGTAGTACATTTAATTCCCATAATAATCCCCATTTCAAAGATGAGAGAAATCAAGGTTCAGAGAACTAACTTGCCCCAGGATCAAGCACACTAGTGAGGGAATTTGAACCTAACCTATCTGACTTCAGGCTACTGACTCTGAAAACCATTTGTAAAACTCAGTCTGTAGTTTTGTGGGAAATTTCTGAAAATTTCAATGGATAAAAAGTGTTAATGCCCCCCCCCCACGCCCCACCAAAATTCATGTATTGAAATCCTCAACCCCAAGGTGATGGTATTAGGAGGTGGATCTTTGAAAGGTGATTAGGTCCCTTATAATGGGATTATTGCCTTTATAAAAGAGTCCTAAGTGAGATCTCTTGTCCCTCCTGCCATGTGGAGTTACAGCAAGACCATCCATCCATGAACCAGGAAATGGGCCTCCACCAGACACCAAATCTGCCACCGCATTGATCTTGGACTTCTCAGTTTCCTGAGAAATAAGAAATTTCTGTTGTTTCTAAGCCACCCAGTCTATAGTAGTTTGTTATAGCAGCCTGAGTAAACTAAGACACAAAGAATCTCATGTTTTATTTCCTAGCTACTAATCCATAAATGTAACCTACTGGTTAACTATTAGATGCCTAACCCACCAGCCAATAAATACCCCTTTAAAACTAGCCTAAAAATATTGATTTTCTTGTGCTTTCTTGAATACCCCTAAAACACATTTTTCCTTGAGAAGCGGTCAGCTTCAACTATCTAAAGAGAACTAGAAGATCCTTTTTACCTGGTCAAGCTCTTGACCTCTAATCCTGCCCATCCAGTCTCTCGATAATTTCACTGCACAGGCATATGTGACATCCTGTGTGCCGCCTTTGTCCCTAACCCACAACCCACAGTAGGCTGCGGTGGTTCCTCAAAGCTGAGACAGGGTACTTTCATTCTAACAAATCCCAGCACGTGCTCCCCTAACATGTCTGTTTTACTAATTTTACATTATATACAATTTTTCATTTTAACCTAAAACAAAGCTTTCAGTTTTTCTCAAATAGCATGGCAGGTTTCATTAAATCAGATTATTGCCCAGTTCCCCCTTCTCTTTCATCAAAAGAAGGGAAGATAGAAGCAGAAGAAAAGTAGAAACAGTCCAAGGCAGTAATATAGAAAAGTGAAAAAATGTAAAGGAAGTTTAACTCTCATCCCTCCTCCTAGAGATCCAAGGTCTCAGAGACAGAACAGCAGCTTTTCTTTTTGCACCTCACACATTGAGAGAGACTAGACTTCACTTCCTGGCTGCCCTTTCCATTCCCATTTCACAGCAACGGCTGTAGACACAGCATTTCTATCTTAGTTACACCAACCTTTTGAGTTCTGAGCAGAGCACTAAAGACTCACGATGCGTTTAAGGCCAAGGTCGCTTGGGGACCAAGATAGAGAACCCAGAAACATGTTTGGAACTTCAAAAATGCTGGGGAAGTTGGGAGGCCTAGGAAGTGGGGGTGCAGGATTCACTGCAGTTGCCTCCATCCCCACCCTCCCACCACTAGCCCTAGATAAGCAGACAAGGGTTCCAGTCCTGGCTTTGCCTGGGACTTTGGAATAGCTCTGGCCCGAGATAAGCCTGAGAAGGGCTAGAGTTTGGAATGGTGGGTTTGTTTGCTTCATAGGAGTCCTTAAACCTGGGCCCAGGCATTTTCCTCCTGTCGGCCCCCAAGAGCAAACCCCAAACGAGCTGACTTCCTAGTGCATTGTAAGCACACCTGAGAGAAATCACAAGCATACTCTGAGAACAACCTCGTATGGCAGACGCACCCGAATGTGTTCCGAGATAGGGAATCCGTAAGTCACCAACCCGGAGATTCATTCCTTGTCTGTTAGGAACATCTGAGCCCTCAGGCCTTCCCGTGGAACATTGGCCCTATGGGGGATGGAGGCCCTGAGTTTGGGGGTGGGGAGTGCGGTACATGAAAGCTACCAGGTGGAGATCATTAAGGAGAGGGTGTTAAATGAAAATGCTGTATAAACCGAATGCTGTTTGCAAGCAATTGTGGTTTTCCTGCCCAGCCTGCTGCCACTGGACCATACGTACAGTGGTTATATTGTCCAGCCCACCACCACTGGATTGTTTCTATAGGTAAGGTGTCCAGCTTGCCACCACTGGACCCTCTCCCCTGTAAGTAAGTCCCAGTAAAACCCCCAAGTCACATTTGCTAGCTCTAGGTCTCTTCTTTGGCCTCTTGAACTTGGTGGCTTCTCTATTGAGGTTAATAGGGGTTCAGCACAACACCTAGGCCTCCAGCACACCTCCCCATCACACCCCCCACCTCTTCTCCTCCATCAGATCCTGATTCTTTCCCTCAGCCTCAGAGTTCTGAACCCTGGCCCTGTCCTCTAGCTATCAGCCCCAACTCTTGCCCACTGATATTTGAAGGTCTTCTTACCTCTCCTGCAGTTCCCGTTGTTCTCCCATAGATCCTTCTGTGGTCCCTCCATCGGCAAGTTCTTCCACGGCCTCAGAGAAAGACATCACCCTTCAGACTTTGGTTCTTTAGAATTTCATCCTGGTAGCCCCGCCTGTCCTCACCTAGGCTGCACTGAAAAAGGTGCTGAGTCAAGCCCCCACGGCCCACCAAGGCAAGTTCTCAGGGCACCCCATCTTCCCAGTTGATCCCAAGCCATTCCCTCTCACTCTTGTCTTGCTTACTATAAATCTTGCTTCTGTCTTCAGGCCCTCCAGATTAAAGACTTACCCACGCTCTCCTAGCACGGGAACCTCAGCTTTTCCCCATAGTTGGTGTCAACTCCCTGATCAAGCTCAAACACCCCCATAACATGCTTCTATTGTTATCCCCATTTTACAGACACTAAAGTCTGCCAAAGAGAGCTTAGGCTGCTTGCCTAAGGAGTCTGAGTACAGACTCAAAATCTTCCTACACCAGTGGTTCCCAAATTTCAGTGGACATCAGAATCACCTGGAGGGAATCAGATGGCTGGGATTCAATCCCAGAGTTTGAGTCAGTAGGTATAAGATCTGATTATTTGCATTTCTAACAAGTTCCCAGGTGATGCCGATGTTATTGGTCTAGGGACCACACTTTGAGAACCACTCACCTACACTCTTGCTTCTGTACTTTTCACTACACTTTAAATAGGCCAATGAAGTCATAATCATTAGAGGTGAGGCCTAGGCACCAGTGCTTTTTTAAAGCTCTCCAGATAATTCAAATGTGCAGGCTGATTTGAGAACTACTAGATATAGTCTTGCCAATCAAAGCATACTGGCAGCATCAACATCACCTGAGTCCACTCAGACCCTATTACCGGATGGAAGGTCTTGACTGAGTTGTCCAGGTTCTTGGCATGTTGAACAAAGAACGGAATAAAATGCACAAACAAAGCAACAAAAGAATGAAACAATGAAAGACAAACAACAACAACAAAAAGTAACGAACGCACAGACTTATTGAAGCGAAGCTACAATTCACAGAGTGGGAGCAGACTCCAGCAAGCGAAGCAGCACAAGAGCACCCCCCCACCAACAACAATTAGGCTTTTTATTAAGTTACAAAAGTTTAATAACTCCCCTAGATGCACTTTAGAGGCCTCCAATTGGTTACACCCTATGAAGGATTGGCCTGTGACCAATTAGAGGCTGAAGTGGAAACTTCTGTCTTGTTATCAGAGGAGCAAGGATGTGGCCTGTTTGCTGCCTAATCTTGCCTAGAACTCGCTGCACCTGCTGTTCTTTCTCTATACCTTAACCCTTAGTTACCCTAATTCCCTGTTCTCCTGCCTCACCCCCAGGTGATTGATATCTCATTAAAGTTTAAGGAACGCTGATAAACACTCCACTGCCTCACAGTTCCTCCCCAGCTGTTCAGCCCTTTAACAGAGATCCCAGGCAATCGCTGTATCAGGTGGGGTTCTACCAGAGAAACAGAACCAGTAGGAGATCTTAGTAAGAGATGTATTCCAAGGAATTAGCTTACAAGATTGTGGGACTGGCTAAGCAAGTCTTAAATCCAAAGGGCAGGCCATCACCCAGGACAGGTTGCAGCTCTCAGGCAAAGGCTGAAGGTGCTGTCCCCAGGCAGAATTCCTTCCACTCTCAGGGATACCTCAGCCTGCTTTTAAGCCCCTTCAACTGATTGAATCAACTCGGATTATTCAGGATAATTATCCCTTACTTAAAGTCAACTGCTATGGACTTTAGTCACATTTACAAAATACCTTCATAGTTTGAATGAATAACTAAGAACTGTAGCTTAGCCTAGCTGACACACAAAACTGACCATCACAACCACTGAGGTTGCTTGATGTAGTAATAGAGCCCATGGTTGGGTACCTTCTCTTTTATGAACAACCAAAGTAAATAGATCAGGCAGGGGGTGGTGGCTCACGCATGTAACCCCAGCACTTTGAGAGGCCGAGGTGGGTGGATCACTTGAGGTCAGGAGTTTGAGACCACTCCAGGCAACATGGTGAAACTCCGTCTCTACTAAAAATACAAAACTTAGCTGGGCATGGTGGCGCCCGCCTGTAGTCCCAGCTACTCGGGAGGCTGAGCCAGGAGAATCGCTTGAACCCAGGAGGCGGAGGCTGCAGTGAGTCAAGATCGTGCCACTGCACTCCAGCCTTGGTGACAGAGTGAGACCCTGTCTCAAAAAAAAAAAATAGATCAATATGTCTTTACCTAAGCATTGATTAATATATTGCGTCAGCTAGTGGCAAGTGATTACTTCCACTTCCTTCAGCTTTCATCACTGACTAGGTGCTCATAGATGACCATAATAAGTAAGCAACAAGAACCTCCTCTTTTTCTAAAAGATCCATCAGCTGATTTAAAACATAAGAAACACTGGTCATATAAGCAATAGAGTGTACTCATCTTTTGTGGATCTGAAGACTATACAAGCCTATACAGTCTTCAAGCCTGTGCAAATTACAAAAGCTTATTCCCCCTTTGAGCTGGACTCTAAATAATGCACCCTAATATTGTACGACATTTTCTAGCAGCCATGTCACATTCTTGGAGTGTTTTGAGCTTGAAAGCTACTGAATAATTCTCCCTGTTAATTCCTAAAAGACTGAATTTCTGCCGGTCTGTTAATTATTTGTTATCTGTTTATTATTTAAACCAAAGTTGGGGCTTCACAGTTCTTCCTTTATTCATTTACACAACAAATATGCTAAGCACACAACACACAGACAAGAAACTCCCAGCCAAGTGGGAGAGCAAAACCATGTAAGATGTCATGTCATAGAGATAAGCACAAAGTAAAAGTCCATTTTGCAAATTTGGGATCATTCTTATAACTTTAAAATTTTTTTCCTTCTGTTTTTAAGTGCATATCTATCTAACCCAGCTTCATCTTAACCACAAATTCAATAGGCACGTTTTTTTTTTTGTCCAAATTGTTGCATATTATATATATATATATATATTTTTTTTTTTTTTTTTTGAGATGATGTCTCTCTCTGTCACCCAGGCTGGAGTGCATTGGCGCGATCTCGGCTCACTGCAACCTCCGCCTCCCGGGTTCAAGCGATTCTCCTGCCTCAGCCTCCTAAGTAGCTGGGACTACAGGCGCACACCAGTACGCCTGGCTAATTTTTTGTATTTTAGTAGAGACAGGGTTTCACCGTGTTCCCCAGGCTGGTCGCAAACTCCTGAGCTCAAGCAATCCGCCTGCCTCAGCCTCCCAAAGTACTGGGATTACAGGTGTGAGCCACTGCGCTCGGCTGCTTATATTTTAATAGCATTGGTTGGTACCTCAAAATTGATCCTCTTTGGGTTTGACTGTTTAATTACTGTAGTGGTTTGAATGGTGGCCCCCAAAATGTCAGGTCCATGTCCTCACCCCGGGACCTGTGAATGTGACCCTATTTGGAATAGGGCCTTTGCAGACATAATTAATTGAAGGATCTCAAGATAAGATCATTCTGGATTACCTGTAGGGGCCCTAAATCCAATGACAAGTATCCCAAGAGACACCTAGAGGCAGAGATTGGAACTACACAGCCACAAGCCAAAGAATGGCTGGAGCCACCAGAGCTGAAAGAGGCAAGGCAAGATTCTGCCCTAGAGCCTTCCAAGGGAGCTCAGTCCTGCCGACACCTTGTGATATGGTTTGGCTGTGTCCCCACCCAAATCTCATCTTGAATTGTAGCTCCCATAATTCCTATCCCTTGTGGGAGGGATCTGGTGGGAGATAATTGAATCATGAGGGTGGTTTCCCCCATACTGTTCTCATGATAGTGAATAAGTTCAAGAGATCTGATGGTTTTATAAGGGAAAACCCCTTTCTCTTGGCTCTCATTCCCTCTTGTCTGCCACCATGTAAGACATGCCTTTCACCTTCCTCCTTCTGCCATGATTGTGAGGCCTCCTCAGCCACGTGGAACTATGAGTCCATTAAACCTTTTTCTTTATAAATTACCCAGTCTCAGGGATATCTTTATCAGCAATGTGAAAACGCACTAATACATCTTGATTTCAGACTTCTGGCCTCCAGAATTGTGAGAGAATAAATTCCTGTTGTTATAAGCCACCAAGTTCATGGTCATTCATGACAGAAACCACAGGAAGCTACCACTACATGTTTAACCACTGCCTGTTTTGTGCCTCCTTGATGGACATATTAGTAGGAGTCAGATGTTGTGTGAAGGAGGCAGCCAAAGGCACATACAGGCCCCAACGACACATGCTAAAAGGCATGAAGACAGAAATATAAGTGACTACACTCAGGGTCCTTCATAAGAAGCCTGGACTAGCCTGAAGGAAGGAATGCTGGGCTAATGGTGAGCAGTCAGCTTCAAGAGGAGAGCTGGAGATGGCAGGAGTTTGGACTTGATTTGATCCAAGGGGCAGCCTTAGGCTTTTGATTAAAGCCAGGTATTTTAATGGTTAAATTGGAAATAATATGCAGTATGGATGAGGATGTGGGCAGGGAGGGTAGTTTCTGAAAGAAGGCTGTCTCAAGATTCCAGGCATTAGATTAAGACTGTGTCAAAGGAAGAATCCACGAGAATTAACACATTATAGAATTTCAAGGTAACAAATCCAATGTCAAACCTCAGAATACAAAAAAAAAAGGGAATGGCTCTGTCCAAACTGGAAATACTAGAACAAAAATTTAGTTTGAATGACAGTTTAACCAGTGCCCATTTGAACATCTGATGCCTGCCCCTTGCTGGCACATACACAAGTCACTACTCCCTTACTCCTTCCACCTTTTCCCTGCAGGTTTCCCTTTGCAACTAGCAGTCACTGTCACTGGGCCTCTAAATAACCACAAAGTAACCCTGGTGCAGTCATGAGAATAAGCTCTGACCCATGTGGCCAGCTGCTCGATATGCGGCAAGTACAATGAAACTCAAACAGATGAGGCTCAATTTGCTCCACCTCTCTCTGCTAATGAGATTTTCATGAGAACTTAAATTTTGGGAGAGTGGGGGTGGTGCCTGAATGTCATTGAATTGGTAGATGTTTTAGCCCGATAAAATGAAGAGATGTAAGAAGAAACAGGTTAGCAGGCAGATGGGGAGGGGGGCCGGCATAAGCTGTACCCACGGATATTTGTCAAAGACATTTCTTCTAGGCTAAACAATTTTTAGCTTCAGTTTTGTTAAAAGCACAAAGTAGTCCATTACGATCAATAATCCATTTAAAAAAGACAATGCAGTGAAAGTTCTAGGATTGAATCTGACTCAAAATCAAGATCAGTAGCTGGGACAGAACTGTACAGGGTTGGGGGACACACACTCACTGAGAATGTTAAGTACTAAGAATCAAGATATAATGGGTTAAATCCTTTCAGAAATGTTTATTGGGCATCTGCTATGTGCTAATCCCTGTTCTAGATGTGGGGTATGGAGTGGTAAACAAGAGAGACTTATCCTCCACCTCCTTACATGGCTTGCCTAAGGGTGAGCTGAAAATGAAAGCAACATAACCTCTTAATCCAGTCAAAAGGACCCAAATGTTGTTATGTCTGTGAGATAAGCAGGATGTAGTCACACAAAAATATTAATGAAATGCAAAAGATATAAAGGAGACTGTAACCTCAATTACATCTTAGCAGCATGAGGTAATAGTGCTCTCAGAAGTGGATGTTTCCTTTTTTTAAAGGAATTCAAGGATCTTTGTGATGATAGAAGAGTTCTGTATCCTGATTGTGATGGTGAACACACAAATCCACACATGATAAAATTGCATAGAACTATTCACACACACCCAAATAAGTGCATGTAAAACTGGTGAAATCTGCAAAAGATCAGTGGATTGCACCAATGTCGATCTCCTGGCTTGATATTGTACTCTAGTTAGGCAAGATGTGACCACCGGGGGAAATGAATTAAGGGTGTACAGCACCTCTCTGAACCATTCTGGCAGCCCCCTGTGAATCTATGGCTATTTCAAAATAAAAAGATTTTTTTAAGGAATTTGAGATTAAGGAATGTTATAATTGTGACTATGATCCACCCAGGACAGAAGGTGTCTGATTCTGTGACCGCTGTCAGAGTTCTAGACACAGCCCTGGAAGGAGACAGGGTAATCCATCCAGCTTCCTCAGCGTCCTAGAAACAAGTCTCCTCCTATGTAGCCCCTTTAACTATCCCAAGGATCCCACACCAGAGGCACACGTAAAAACCTATGGCAAATTCTGGACTCCAGCTCAGGAAGTTCCTCCAGAATGCCTCCCCAGGGCCAGCTTGAAGCCTCCTCATCACACATGCTTCTCGATTCTCTTGGCTTCTCGCCTTGGCTCCCTCGTGGCTTGTTGCCCAGGGTGGGGCTAGTAATGGTGCCCCAGACTCTTGGCACGGACCTGAGACTTCATGGGGCAAGACTTGGTCCTCACTCCTCAGCTCCAAGTTCTGATGTGCCTCTGAAAAATCAGGCTGAGGCCGTGTGACCTGGAGCCCAGAAAAAGTAATGATGTCCCCTGTTTCCTTACCCCTCCAATCCAATGAATATTTGTTACTGTCTTTGTTCAGGTTGTATTCTCAGCTAGCAACAATTAATCAATGATTTGGACTTTCCAGTAGATTCATTCATTGGGAGACAGTGATCAGAGAAAATAACCAATATTTATTATCATAGTTATTATACCCATCATTGTAAAGAAATCCATTTCCACTCTGGTTTCAGCATGATTTAAGGCAGTCCCTCAGTACAGTAGAGCAGTTCTGACTCCAGAGCCAGGCTGCCTAGGTTTAAATCCTGGCTCTGTCCACACTTGCTCTGAAACCTTATATACTGCCATTTACTTGCTATGGGACCTCAGGCAAAAACCTCATTTCTCTGAGGCACTTTGTTTCCTCATCTGTAAAGTGGGATAATTAACAGAGCCTACCTCATAGGGCTGTTGAGAACATTAAATTGAGTAATACATCTAAAGTACTTCAAGTAGTGCCTACCTGCAGTAAGGGTTATATGGTAGTTATTATTACTGCCTGGAAATTAATAAAATGTTGAAGACTGTAAAACTAAGAGACAGTCCTGTACCTATAAGGACTGAGTTAACCTTAAGCCCTGCCTCACTAGCAGACCCAAACTGAGAAATGGGCCAGCTTCTGAGACTTCTCTTGCCCCCAAGTCCCTATAGAATTGGTATTTGTTCTGCTTGGTGAGTTTTTAAAAAGGGCCACAAACCAATGCTAAGTTTTGCCCTTCAACATTAAAATCATCTGGCAAGTGATTCTGGGCAGAGAAACAACCTGCTGGGAGTCCATACAGACCTGTTGCTGCACTGACTCACCCACGGAATAAGAGTTGCAAAAACAGTCCATGTAAAGGTCTCTGAAAATATCTCAGGTAGCAGTGTTTTGACACAAGTACTGCTTGGGAAAGAAGCACAGTCAATGAATACTTCACATGGGACTAGGAGAAGTGAAACTGTTCTAGGCTCTATGATAACAGATCAACCAACTATTCCAGAAAAGTTGACCGAAGAAACTAACAAAGTAATCATTTCATTCAATTAACTTGCCAGTTTAGTGAAAGATTCAGTTAACTTTGTGTTCAATTCCATCAAAAGTATTAAACATGTTTTGCTATGATCACAAGCTTTACCTGTAGCTCACTTGACAAAAACTAAAAATGACAGTTCACCCAGGGAAACATACAAGAGTTAGAAACTGGCTATCCATTTCGCAAAATTACCAAAACCAAAAATTAAGTTTGTATGGAAAGAGCTTAGAAAGTCAAGCTATAGTACCTGTCAATATCATTAAAATCTGGTTGCCCTAAAATGTGATTCTGGCTAAGTTGAAAGAAAAAAAAAGGAAAAGACATACCTTAAAAGCTGATCACAACACAATTAATAAATACCAAAGTAATGGCTGTATTTGAACAGGTGATGGGGTAATTAGGCAGGGAAAGTTGCTTGGGGCTGATTCCGACTGATTCCATTAAGTCAAGCGGTGAAGTAATACTGCTGTTTCTCTGGAGACACACAGACATCTCTGAAGACCTCTTTTATTTTCCCTACCATGGGTCCCTGGGCCCCTGGAGGAGTTCCAAATGCAAAAATCCTACATCCATACTTTGCACAGATTTCAGAAGTTGGCAAAATAAAACCAGAGATTTTTTTAAAATGACACAATCTCAAGGATCAATAGAACTACTAATAGAAGACCAAGACCTAATAGAATTCTCCTAATTGTCCATTCGTAGAAATGTTACTAGAATGTGGGGTGGGGGGTTGGAGAATGGAGCTGGAACACAAAAGTACCAAATAACAGCCAATATTTGTTGGGCGCTTACGATGAGGCAGGCATGCTTCTAAGCGCTGCTGTGCATTAATTTATCTAATTCTCAGGAGAGTGGTGTTATCAGTTCCATTTCACAGATGAGGAAAACTGAGATGCAAAAAGATTAAGCAGCCTCCCCAAGATCCACAGTGAATAAGTGGCAGAGTTGGGATATTTTATCCAGGCAGTATGGCATCAGAGTTTATTTAGTTCAATACTACACTATGAGGCCAAACAGAAGACCCTCCCTTAAACAATGCACCATGGGGCCAGATGAATCCATTGTGACCCCATCAGCTTAGACGTACCTCCAGCAACAGTGGAGGTACATCTAAGAACATGGGGCCAGTGTTTGAAAAGATGCAGGCACTGGGACCTGTGGAGCAAACCCAATGACATCTCTTTTTTAAATGTATTTTATTGTCTTAAAATGAATTAAGTGTACAATACATTATTGTTGACTATAGGTACAATGTTGTACAACAGATCTGAGAACTCATTTGTCTTGTTAACTAAACTTTTATGCCCAGTGATTAGTAATCCTCATTTCCCTCTTCCCCCAGCCCCTAGTAATTACCGTACTACTCTTTGATTCTTTGAATTTGACTATTTTAGATATCTCATACAAGTGGAATCTTCTGTGACTGGCTCATTATTGCACTTAGCACTATGTACTCAAGGTTCATCTATGTGGTCATGTAGTGCAGAATTTCCTTCTTTATTAAGGCTGAGTAGTATCCCACTGTATGTATATACATTTTCTTCATCCGTCTCTCAATGGACACTAAGTTTGTTTCCACCTTTTTTGCTGCAATAAACACTGGAGTGCTACTATCTCTTCAAGATTCTCATTTCAACTGTTTTGGATAAACACCCAGAAGTGGGATTGCTGGATCATATGGTACTTCTAATTTTTAGTTTTTGAGGAACCTCCACACTTTCTCTTAGCAGCTACACCATTTTGCATTCCCACCTACAGTGTACAAGATTTCCAATTTGTCCACATCCTCACCAACAGATGTTGTCTTTTGTTTTGTTTTTTGATAATAGCTACCCTAACAGGTATGAGATAATATTTCATTGTGGTTTTGGTTTGCACTTCCCTGATGATTAGTGACATTGAGCATTTTTAATATACTTGGCCATTTGTGTGTCTCCTTTAGAGATTAGACCATTATCCTCTACCATACACAAAAATCAACTCAATGTGGATCAGAGACTTAAATTTATGACCTGAAATTATAAAAACTCCTAGAAGAGCCCTCTCCCTCTCCCTCTCCCTCTCCCTCTCCACACGGTCTCCCTCTCCCTCTCTTTCCACGGTCTCCCTCTGATGCCAAGCCGAAGCTGGACTGTACTGCTGCCATCTTGGCTCACTGCAACCTCCCTGCCTGATTCTCCTGCCTCAGCCTGCCAAGTGCCTGTGATTGCAGGCGCGCGCCACCATGCCTGACTGGTTTTCGTATTTTTTTGGTGGAGACGGGATTTCGCTGTGTTGGCCGGGCTGGTCTCCAGCTCCTAACCGCGAGTGATCCGCCAGCCTCGGCCTCTCGAGGTGCCGGGATTGCAGACGGAGTCTCGTTCACTCAGTGCTCAATGGTGCCCAGGCTGGAGTGCAGTGGCGTGATCTCGGCTCGCTACAACCTCCACCTCCCAGCTGCCCGCCTTGGCCTCCCAAAGTGTCGAGAGTGCAGCCTCTGCCCGGCCGCCACCCCGTCTGGGAAGTGAGGAGCGTCTCTGCCTGGCCACCCATCGTCTGGGATGTGAGGAGCCCCTCTGCCTGGCTGCCCAGTCTGGAAAGTGAGGAGCGTCTCTGCCCGGCCGCCATCCCATCTAGGAAGTGAGGAGCACCTCTTCCCGGCCGCCATCCCATCTAGGAAGTGAGGAGCGTCTCTGCCCGGCTGCCCATCGTCTGAGATGTGGGGAGCGCCTCTGCCCCGCCGCCCCGTCTGGGATGTGAGGAGTGCCTCTGCCCGGCCGCGACCCCGTCTGGGAGGTGAGGAGTGTCTTTGCCCCGCCGCCCAGTCTGAGAAGTGAGGAGACCCTCTGCCTGGCAACCGCCCCTTCTGAGAAGTGAGGAGCCCCTCCGCCCGGCAGCCACCCCATCTGAGAAGTGAGGAGACCCTCCGCCTGGCAGCCACCCCGTCTGGGAAGTGAGGAGCGTCTCCGCCCGGCAGCCACCCCGTCCGGGAGGGAGGTGGGGGGGTCAGCCCCCTGCCCGGCCAGCCACCCCGTCCCGGAGGTGAGGGGCGCCTCGGCCCGGCTGCCCCTACTGGGAAGTGAGAAGCCCCTCTGCCCGGCCACCACCCCGTCTGGGAGGTGTACCCAACAGCTCATTGAAAACAGGCCATGATGACAATGGCGGTTTTGTGGAATAGAAAGGGGGGAAAGGTGGGGAAAAGATTGAGAAATCGGATGGTTGCCGTGTCTGTGTAGAAAGAAGTAGACATGGGAGACTTTTCATTTTGTTCTGTCCTAAGAAAAATTCTTCTGCCTTGGGATCCTGTTGATCCCAACCCTGTGCTCTCTGTAACATGTGCTGTGTCCACTCAGGGTTAAATGGATTAAGGGCGGTGCAAGATGTGCTTTGTTAAACAGATGCTTGAAGGCAGCATGCTCCTTAAGAGTCATCACCACTCCCTAATCTCAAGTACCCAGGGACACAAACACTGCAGAAGGCCGCAGGGTCCTCTGCCTAGGAAAACCAGAGACCTTTGTTCACTTGTTTATCTGCTGACCTTCCCTCCACTATTGTCCTATGACCCTGCCAAATCCCCCTCTGCGAGAAACACCCAAGAATGATCAATTAAAAAAAAAAAAAAAAAAAACTCCTAGAAGAAAACATAAGGAAGAAGTCAATGATTTCATGAATATGGCACCAAAAGCACAGGCAATTAAAACAAAAATAAATCAATTACATCAAACTAAAAAGCTTCTGAACAGCAAAGGAGACAAGTAAGAGAGTGAAAAGGCAACCTATGGAATGAGAGAGAATACTTGCAAACCATACATCTGATACAGGGTTAAACTCCAGAATACCTCAGAACGCTCTACAACTGAATTTTTTTTTTTTTAAAGTAACCTGATTTGTTCTTTTTGCTTAGAATTGCTTTGGTTATTACATACGTACTTGGTTTTATATAAATTCTAGCACTGTTTTTTTCTAATTCTGTGAAAAAACACATTGGTAATTTGATAATTGCATTGAATTTATAGATTGATTTGTGTAGTACACTTATTTTAAAAATATTGGTTCTTTTGAAAAAAAAACTGGGCTAAGAACTTGAATAGACATTTCTCCAGTGACATCTTTATAAGATTGGGAAGAGGGAAAAAAGGAAGAAATTAGTGCTGTAACAAAATATTCACCAGGTATCAGTTTTTTTCTTATGAGCCTTTGCACAGCCTCTATAGGCTGGCCACATCCACAGGGGTTCTGTGCCTGGGAGGCATGGAAAACACTCTAAAACAGTGTCCTGGTAGCCATTTAAAAAAGGGTGGACTTAAAAAACAGCAATAATGAACTGTGAGTCCCCATTACTGCAGCCCTGCCAGGCCCTATAAACCATCTGAGAGCTCCTAGCACCTGTGGCACTAAGGCCCCAAAGCAAGTGAGGGGAGAAGGGAGTGGCTACCTTTCCTGTTTCAGAGATGTAGAAAGAGGTGAAGGATGATAAAGCCTGCTAGTGCACAGAAAGGAACACTCTCATCACAAGGAAAAGATATAGCCACCTGAAAAGTAAAAGTAATTATTATTATTAGTGAGAAATGAAATAATTAGTCTGGGAGCAGAGACCTGGCTATTAAGTATGTGTCTCATAAAACAGTCAAATATGGGCAAAGATCACAAAAAGAACTAGAATGGAGATAAGTGGAGTTATTTAGAAAATGAAAAAATATATATTTTTAAATCATCAGCTACAGTTAAGAATGGCCAAAATTTGAGAGCGTGTTTACAGAGGAAATTGACTGGAAACCCAGAGAGATGTCCTCGGTCTACTCAGAGTTCTTGTTGGACCCTTCTAAGGAAGATAGAGGTGTTTGCTGTCCTTTATCCCAGGAAGCTGTCCTGAGTAGGGCAAGGCGGCATCACCCAAGCCATATGGAGCTTTCAAAGGAAAGAAGGAGAGGACAGTGAAGGTAGACCAGCTGTTTCTCACTGGGTTAGAAAAACTTCCAGAAAACCACACAGAGCCTTCTAAATGATGGGACATGCTGAACATGCCAAAGAGAAAGGTCCCATTGGGATGGGATTGGAGGGTATTTTCCCCCTTTACTTGTAATGATTCAAATACTGATGGATGCCATACAAAATTGAGGAAGCAGTGGGGGGAAGGGGGATCTTGATGGAGCTCATGTATGCAACATATGGAACAAGTTATTGAAGAAAGTGCTTCTAACAGAGTTTATAAAAGTTAAGAAGAGGCAGTTATGCTTCTTTTAGAGACAGCAAAGATTGAGGGTGTGGTGAAAAAAATAGCAAAACAGGATTAAGATAAACCAAAACAGAGGAGAAATATTGATACAGATGAACTTTCACCTTCCCTAAAATGATTTATGTACTTATGAAGAGCTAGACTGGACTTGATTTCAGGGGGTGAGAGTTGCTGGTGAACCTGCATGTACCCAGTATTTCTGCAGAAATTCTGGACAAATCTACACTTCTACAGTCAAAGCCAACATTGAACATGCATGGTGATGAGGTTCTCTATTTAAATAGGACAAACACTTACTTGAGCACCTCATTCAGAGTAACAAAGAGAGAAGGAAATAAAAAAGGAAAGAGCATCTGAATATACAGAAATCTAAGTAAAGAAGTGGCTTTTTGTAATGCTCTAGTTTTTTTATCTTTGTTCTAGAAAATAATCGTTTCTCTCTGTTTCATTTATGACTTATTGGTGTCAGAACTCAAGAGAGGCTCAAATGTGACAAAAGGGCCTGTGAGGACCCAACAAGATCTAACCAGTCTATTTCACAGTGGCTTAGGCCAGAGAGGATTGGGCAGAACAAAAA
Organism: Gorilla gorilla gorilla; assembly: GCF_029281585.2. Taxonomy (NCBI): domain Eukaryota; kingdom Metazoa; phylum Chordata; class Mammalia; order Primates; family Hominidae; genus Gorilla; species Gorilla gorilla. Next base: position 101,133,606 of record NC_073231.2, on the reverse strand, counting down.
TGGTTAGCATAGTGGTGAGCTAAATGTCAGTGTGTCTGACTAACTGTCACAGGGGAAAGCAGGAGCCAGAATCACCAGATGAAGTGTAAGACTTGGAAACTTTACTGCATTGCAGGTAGTGGATGGGGAGGTTGAGGGAATGCAGACTAGCCAAGTCCAAGGCCCAAAAAGCCAGCTGAGGGTTGAGCCTGGAAGCTTTGCTAAGGGTTGAGATCCATGGAAGGGTCATGAAATCAAGGTAGCCAATATTTCTCCAGAATTTTAAAAGCAGAATTAGATAGGACAGGATAGGATAAGATATACAATAGATTATACTAGAAGAGTGAATTACACTCTACTAAGGATAAGTATTGTTTAGTGAAACTTTTAATTCAGAGGGGGTATATGTGGGTGTGTGTAGTGTTTCTGTGTACTGGGTCATTATATAATGACTCAAAAAAGTTTGAAACCACTGATAAAAGAGGCTCAAATAAAAATAGAGGAGGAGGAAAGAAACTGTTATAAAATAGGAAAAACCCTGAGATCACTACACCTCTGGATTTAGATGTGTCTATAACTTTCCTTATTGTATTACTTTCCTTATTGAGTCAGGTTTTCTATTGCTTGATGCTGACTAAATCACAAGGTAGCAAGGCTGAAGTGAAGATTCAATTAGATAATCTGGAGTTGGACATGGTAGCTCACACCTGTAATCCCAGCACCTTGGGAAGCTGAGGCAGGAGGATCATTTGAGGCCAGGAATTGGAGACCAGACTGGGGAAGGTGGTGAAATCCTGTCTCCACAAAAAATTTAAAAATTAGCCAGACAAGCCATATGCAGAAAACTGAAACCGGACCCCTTCCTTATATGTTATACAAAAATTAACTCAAGATGGATTAAAGACTTAAACGTAAGACCTAAAACCATAAAAACCCTAGAAGAAAACCTAGGCAATACTATTCAGGACAGAAGCATGGGCAAAGACTTCATGACTAAAACACCAAAAGCAATGGCAACAAAAGCCAAAATTGACAAATGGGATCCAATTAAACTAAAGAGCTTCCACACAGCAAAAGAAAGTATCATCAGAGTGAACAGGCAACCTACAGAATGGGGGAAACTTTTTGCAATCTACCCAGTTGACAAAGGGCTAATATCCAGAATGTACAAAGAACTCAAACAAATTTACAAGAAAAAAAACAAACAACCCCATCAAAAAGTGGACAAAGGATACAAACAGACTCTTCTCAAAAGAAGACAGTTATGTGGCCAAAAAACATATGAAAAAAAGCTCATCATCACTCGTCATTAGAGAAATGCAAATCAAAACCACAATGAGATACCATCTCACACCAGTTAGAATAGCAATCATTAAAAAGTCAGGAAACAACAGATGCTGGAGAGGATGTGGAGAAATAGGAACACTTTTACACTGTTGGTGGGAATATAAATTAGTTCAACCATTTGTGGAAGACAGTGTGGCAATTCCTCAACGATCTAGAAACAGAAATACCATTTGACCCGGCAATCCCATTACTGCGTATATACCCAAAGGATTATAAATCATTCTACTATAAAGACACAGGCACACGTATGTTTATTGCAGTACTATTCACAATAGCAAAGACTGGAACCAACCCATAATGCCCATCAATGATAGACTGGATAAAGAAAATGTGGCACATATATACCATGGAATACTATGCAGCCATAAAAAAGGATGAGTTCATGTCCTTTGTAGGGACATGGATGAAGCTGGAAACCATCATTCTCAGCAAACACAGAAACAGAAAACCAAACACCGTATGTTCTCACTAATAAGTGGGAGTTGAACAAGCAGAAAACATGGACACAGGGAGGGGAACATCACACACCAGGGCCAGTTGGGGGTGGGGGGCTAGGGGAGGGATAGCATTAGGAGAAATATCTAATGTAGATAACGGGTTGATGCGTGCAGCAAACCACCACGGCACGTGTACACCTATGTAACAAACCTGCACATTGTGCACATGTATCCCTGAACTTAAAGTATAATAAAATAAAATAAAACATTAGCCAGACATGGTGGTGTGCACCTGTAATCCCAGCTACTCAGGAGGCTGAGGTGGGAGGATCCCTTGGGCCCAGGAGATCGAAGCCGCAGTGAGCTATATTGTGCCACTGAACTCCAGCCTGGGCAAGAGAGTTATTTATTTTTTTCTCAAAATAAATAAATTAGATTATCTAAAAGTATTTTGTAAACTAGAGACAACTTATACAAATGAGAGCTTTTCTCCAAAATCACAATGTTTCAACTAACCTAGGTAGAAGGGATTTTTTAGGAAAAATCCTCAACTGTTGTAAGCCTCACCTTCTCTTTGTTGGGACATGCTTGCCCTCTCTCTTGGCTCTGGAGCAGGGATTGCATTCTGTACAACACCTAGTGCATTATCAACACTTAATAAATGCAGAATAATGTGACAACTAACAAATTGCCACCAGATGTTCTTAAGGCTTGGCAACCTCCAGGTGAAACTGCACAAAATAATAGTTTAATTATTACAACATCCCTGTCAGTAATGATGAGTGTCTGTCTGTTTTAAGGCTGAAACCTCAAGTTAGGCTGCTGCTATAGTGTTTAAGACTAAATGCTCAAATATGGTCCCCAAAGGCAGATCTTGGGAACAGCCAATAATCAGCTTCTCTATACATCACCATGTTGAATTATTTTACTCAAAAACAAAGCTCAACATTCCAAATCAATATGTCAAAAAAGAAGTTTCTGGCTGAAATGAAGTTTCAAGAAGACGACAAGTACTATCAGCAGAGGCAGACAGGAAACAAAAAGCATTATCTGTAAGTGGTTAATGAGATGGTAGGATGGCAAGGCTGCTTGGAAGAACTCAAAGGAATTGCCTCCTCCAAAGGACATCAGGAAAGGAACTGGATCCTTCCATTCTCAGAAAATGTTTCTCTTCTCCAGTGGGGTCTCAACCCTGGTGTAGATTGGAATCACCTTGAAAGGTTTTTGGTATTTGGGGCTTTCTTTTAGCATCATGTCCCTGAACCCCACTCCAAACAGTTAAATCAGAATTTCTTGGAGAGGAACTTAAACTGTAGATACTGGACCAACATCATGAACACCACCTAGGAACTTGTAAGAAATACAGAATCTCAAGCCCCACTCAAGACCTATTTAATCAGGATTTGCATTGTCACAAATCCCCAGGTGATTCTTGTGCCCATTAAAGTTGGAGAAATGCAAGAATCTTATTTTTTCTCACATAACAGTTCCAGGGTAGCAGTTCAGGGTAACAGGGAAGCCCTGCTCCACATGGTCTTTCAGGTACCAAGGTTCCTTCCTTTGTGCTGCTCATCATCCTCCAGGACATTGCTCACATCTGCCTGGTCAAAGCTGGATTACTATGGGGTTCCAACCAGTAACAGTGGAGGAGAGCATGGAGGAGATCCTTTTATTGCCCTGAGGCCCACACCCAGAAATGCCACACAGTATATCTGCTCTGAATGTGGTCACAGGAACACATCTAATGCAAAGTAGGCTGTGAAATGAAGTCTCGTTACAGGCCTAGAAAGAAAGAGAAAACAATTTTGGTAGACAAAGAACAGTCTCCATGCCAGACACACAGTGCCCAATAAATGATGGCTATTACTATTAACCAGGATGTATGCTTCACCAGCTTAGAGTACAAATAGTGTTTCATTTATTTTTCTAGTGACTTGCTGAGGCCCAAGGACCTTACCAACAGAAAATCTGGTATTCCTTTCTTGGGGCCTTTCCCAATACTCTATCTCCAGACAATCCAACATTCTGGGGCCTTTCTCACTTCTAAAGGGTCAATTACACTTCCAAATGCCAGGTGGGAGAAATAACTAGAAAGTTCTATGAACCCACCAGCACCATTGCTTTGGTAGTTACCTCATAGGCATACTAAACACTGGTCTCGCTAGCCCAATGGTCGGTCATCCTTGTTTTGGAAATGTCCTTGCTGCTGCTCACAGGTCACAGGCATGTCTTCACTTGTATTTTTAGGTCATTGCACTTGCTCAGTTGTCATTCCTCATTGAAACTGTGCCCAGCTGGCTTGGTGTGGAGGTTCATCCCTCAGCCAACTACTAGAAGGAACTATCCTTCCCCATGAGATGCTGACCAAGTACCAATGTTGAATTCAGATCACCAAACCGGACATGCCCATGGTGAACTCCAATCTAGCCCCGTTAGTGTTCTTTCCAACAAACTTCAGTCCAGTTCATCTCAATACATCAGTATCTAATGACATTAACCCTCACAAGAGAAGGGCCAAGGACTTTATCCCTTTCCTTCCAGGGACTCCTTGCCCTCTTGGCAAAATTGTCCAATTCCTTACTCAGGACTAGTTTTATACACCAAGGGCTATGGTAAGGGGGCCACCTTTGTCAGACCACAAACAAAAATCCCCTAATAACATTCCCCCAGGAGTAAGAGGTATCTACTGGCCTGACATTTTTACAACTATGGGGTGCACTCATGTGATTTTTTTTTCCTATTATAATGAAAATCTGCTCCAAGTCTGCTGCTCAATGTTGAAGAGGCAGTTACCATTTTTTTACATTTCATCTCACTGGTTCTCAATAACATCTAAGGTCTCTTTAAGCCAAGTATCACTACCTCTGTTTACCATTATAGAAATGAACAGTTTAAGAGACTTTCTAGTCTCCATGACCACAAAGCCAGGATTCAAAACCTAGTCTTCCTAACCCTAAAAACAATTAAATATATATATGATTTATTATACATTTTTTATTCACCAGCTACTTTTTAAAAACTTTTTAAAACAATTTACGGGCAGAAAAATACACAGATCCCAAGTATACAACTTGCTGAATTTTCACAAACTGAGCTTCTTAATATTGAGCAGCAGACTTGGAGTAGATTTTCATTATAATAGGAAAAAAATCATAGGAGTGCGTCCCATAGTTGTAAAAATGTAAGGCCAGTAGATAACTCTTACCCCTGGGGGAATGTCATTAGGGGATTTTTGTTTGTGTTCTGACAACGATGGACCTATTACCATAGCCCTTGGTGTACAGAACTAGTCCTGAGTATGGAATTAGCCCATGTAATCAGTACACACAACAAGAAACACACATTTCCAACAACTCCTAGAAAGCCATCTTATGGTACTTTCTATTCATTCTCCCAACTAGGGTAGTCATTATCCTATTGTCTAGTTTTGCCTGGTTTTAAGCTTTAGATAAATAAAATCATACAGTATTTACTCTTTCATGTCTGCCTTCTTTTATTTTACATTATATGTGTGAGTTTCATACCTGTTGCATGTACGTGCAGTTTGGTCACTTTCACAGCAGTATAATATTCTATTACATAAATATACTACAATTTATCCCTTCTATTGTTGGTGGGAATTTGGGTAGCTTCCACTTTGGGGATATCACAAATACTGCTACAATGAACATTCTACTACTTGTCTTTTGGGAAACATATGTATTCATATCTATTGGGCGTATACCTAGGTGTGGTAAAGCTGGTCATATAGTATGTATAGTGTTCCAATGGTAGATACCAACCATTTAAGTGCTTTACAGGTATCAACTCATTTAATCCTCATAATAGTCCTAATAATGTAGGTATTATTATTAGCCTTCATTTTTACATATAAGGAAATAAAGGCACACAGGGAGCAAATATATTAAATAGTACAACCAGTCAGTAAATAAGTTGACTTTTAAACTCAGGAAGTCTAGGTCCAAAGCCTGACCCATAACCACCATCCTGTATTTTTTTTTTTTTTTTTTTTTTGAGACAGAGTATCGCTCTGTCGCCCAGGCTGGAGTGCAGTGGCGCGCGGTCTCTGCTCACTGCAAGCTCCGCCTCCCGGATTCACGCCATTCTCCTGCCCCAGCCTCCCGAGTAGCTGGGACTACAGGCGCCTGCCACCATGCCCGGCTAATTTTTTGTATTTTTAATAGAGACAGGGTTTCACCGTGTTAGCCAGGATGGTCTCCATCTCCTGACCTCGTGATCCACCCACCTCGGCCTCCCAAAGTGCTGGGATTACAGGCCTGAGCCACCGCGCCCGGCCATCCTGTATTCTTAAACCAGGATTGACTCTATAACTATACCATTCTGTTATTTGCTAATTCATTTCCCTTGCCATTTACATAGAAGAGTTAGAGTACATGCACACATACACATGCACACACACACATATGCACACACAAACGAGAGTTCTAAGGAATGACAATTGTTGACATCACTGATATCATTGACAGAAAACCAGCCACAAGCTGGTCACTTACATGAGCAGTTTGCATATATGTGAAAGGTTTAGATCCACCGGGGGGAGTGGTATTTTTACTTATGTTACTTCTGGTAAAATTTGAAATATATGAGAAGAGGATTCCGGGAAGATGGCAGAGTAGAAGCACCAGGAATCTTTCTCCCCACCTAGACAACAATTGCCCTGGCAGAATCTGTCTGATGTAACTGTTTTGGAACTCTAGCATCTGTTGAAAGCTGGAAACTTCCAGGGGAAGGCCTGAATGGTAAAGTGGGGTTGATTTTGCTCAATTTCACCTCTTCACACAGCAGCAGCTACCCATCCTCTATCCCTAGCTCTATGGCACGCAGCTCTGCAAGTGTTCCTGCAGCAACCTGCACATAGCTTGCTGAGGCCAGGATGAGCAAAAAGGACCCTGTCCACCAAATACTGGGGATCTGTGCTCTGAATGGTGATTACTGCCTCTGGTCACAGAGGTGCAAAGAGGTAGGTGACCATTGTTGTTGCATCTCCCCACAATTATTGCAAGCCCCATCTCCTCTGGCATAGGTGATTACCAGGGGATTTAAAGAGCAGACATCCCCTTTGTTTTTCCTCTGTTCATTTTTCTTTTTCCCATTTTGGGGGCCAGGCACTGAAGACTAGGACATTCAAAAACAAATATATATACATATACAGAGAAAATTAGAAAGTGACTGTGCATGCACAGGGGAAAGTGAAGGCTCAGAAAAGACCTGAGAAGACTAAGTGTGCAACTCAGGATGATCCTTGGCACGGAGGTAGCCTACAACAATCAACAAAACAAAAACAAAAGATAGCAAACAAAAACAATTTTCAAAAAACAGCAAACTCTAGGGAAGGAAGAGAATCTGAGTTCCAGAGTTACCACGTTATTAAATTCGAATGCCTAGTTTTCAACAAAAAAAAAAATCACAAGGCATACAAAGAAATAGGAAAGAATGGCACATTCAATAGAAAACAATAACAGAAACTCTTCCTGGAAAAGACCTTTTAGAAGAATTACTAAACAAATATTTTTAAATAACTCTTAAAGATGATTGAAGAACTAAATGAAGCTATGGGGAAAGTCAAGAAAATGATGTGTGAACAAAATGGAAACATCAATAAAGAGACACAAAACCTGAAAATAACCAAAAAGAAATTCTGGAGCTTAGAAGTACAAATACAGAAATAACAAATATCACTAGAGGGATTCAAAGGCAGATTTGAGCAGGGAGAAGAAAGAATCAGTGAACCTGAAAATAGAACAATGGAAATTATTAGTCTGAGAGACAGAAAGAAAAAAGATTGAAGAAAAATGAACAGAGCCAAAGGGACATACAGGATACCATCAAATGTACCAACATATGCATTGTGAATGTTTCAGAAGGAGAAGAGAGAGAGAAGGGGGAAGAGAGAATATTGAAGAGATAATGTTTGAAATTTTCCCAAATTTGATAAGAGACATGAAAGAAACATCCAAGAAGCTCAATAAACTCCAAGTAAGATGAACTCAAAAGAGTCCCACATTGAGACACATATAATCAAACTTTGAAAAGACAGAATCTAGAAAGCAGCAAGAGAGAAGTGACATAACATATCATATACAAGAAATCCTCAAAAAATATTATCAGCAGATTTCTCATCAGAAAATTGGGAAGTCAGAAGGCCATGGGCCAATATATTCAAAGTACTAAAAGAAAAAAACTGTCAGCCAAAAATCCTTTATCCAGCAAAATGGTCCTTTGTAAGTGAAGGGAAAGTTAAGACATTCCCAGATCAACAAAACCTGAGAGAATTTGTTACCACTAGACCTGTCCTGTGAAATGCTCAAGGGAGTCCTGCAAGGTAAATAAAAGGACACTAGACAATAACTTAAAGATATCTGCTGACAAAGATTTCAGTAAAGGTAAATACATGGTAAATTATAAAAGTTAGAATTATTGTAACTTTGGTTTTAACTCCATATTTTGTTTTCTACATAATTTAAGAAACCAATGCACTTAATAGAGTTATTAGTTTGTTTGGGGGCACACAATGCATAAAGATATAATCTAGTGACATCAACAGCCAAAAGGCATGGACATGGAGCTGAAAAGGATCAGAGGTTTTGTGTGTTATTGAAATTAAACTGGCCGGGCGCAGCAGCTCACACCTGTAATCCTACCACTTTGGGAGGCTGAGGCAGGTGGATTGCTGGAACTCAGAAGTTTGAGACCAGCCTGGGCAACATGGCAAAACCCCATCTCTACTAAAAATACAAAAATTAGCCAGGCACAGTGGCATATGCCTATAGTTCCAGCTACTCAGAAGGCTGAGGCAGGAGGATCATTTGAGCCCAGGATGCAGAGGTTGCAGTGAGCCGAGATTGTGCCATGGCACTCCAGCCTGGGTAAGCCAGACCCTGTCTTAACAAAAAAGAAAAGAAAAGAAATTAAATTGCTGTAAGTTCAAATTAGAGTGTTATAACTTTAGGATGGCAAATGTAATCCCCACAGTAAGTACAAAGAAAATCCTTAGAATATACACACACCCAAATGAGAAAGGAATTTAAACATTTCACTATAAGAAAAATCTACTAAACACAAAAGAAGACAGTAATACAGGAAATGAGGGACAAAAAAGAAATAAAGCATATAGAAAACAAATGATAAAGTAACAAAAGTAAGTCCTTCTTTATCAGTAATTGCTTTACATGTAAATGAATTAAACTAACCACCCAAAAGAAAAAATTAGCAGAACGGGTAAAAACACATGATCTCATTATATGCTGTCCACAGAAACTCATTTTAGATCCAAGGACACAAATAAGTTGGAAGTGAAAGGATGTAAAAAGATATTCTACACAAATAGTAACCAAAAGAGAGCAGGGATGGATATACTAATATGTGAAACAGACCTTAAATCAAAAAACTTTACAAGAGACAAAGAATGATATTATATATTAATAAAAAGTTAAAAACTGTAAGAACAGATAACAATATAAACAGTTACACACCTAATAAAAGACCATCAAAATATATGAAGCAAAAACCAACAGAACTGAAGGGAGAAACAGATAGCTCTACAAGAATAGTTGGGCACTTCAATGCCCCACTTTCAATTGTGGATCAAACAACTAGACAAAATATAAATAAGGAAATATAAGACTTAAAAAACACAATAAACCAACTAATAATAGATTTCATAGACATATACAGAACACTCTACCCATTGACAGCATCCACATTCTTCTCAAGTACATATAGGACATTTTCTAGGATTGGCCATATGTTAGGCTACAAATTAAGTCTCAATAGATTTTAAAAGATAGATATTATTCAAAGTATCTCCTTCAACCATAATAGAATAAAGTTAGAAATCAATACAGAAGTAACTGAAAATTTCACAAATTTTTGGAAATCAAACAACACACTCTTAAACAACCAACCAATGGATCAAAAAACAAATCACAAGGGAAATTAGAAAATACTTAGAGACTAATGAAAATGAAAACAACATACCAAAACATGTAACACAGTGAAAGAAGTGCTAGGGGAGACATATATGGCTGTAAACACCTGCAGTAAAAAACAAGAAAGATCTCAAATCTACAACCTAAGTTTCAACTTAATGAACTAGAAAAAGAAGAGAAAACTAAACCCAAAACTAGCAAAAGGAAGGAAATAATAAAGATTGGAGCAAAGATAAGTGAAATAGAGAATAGAAAATCAAGAGAAAATCAATAAAATGTGAAGTTAGCTTTTTGAAAAGACAGACAAGATTGACAAAGCTTTAGCTAGACAGAACAAGAAAGAAAAGACAGAAGATTCAAATTACTAAAATCAGAAATAAAAGTGGGGACATTACTACGGATTCTACAGAAATAAAAAGGATTATAAGAGAGCACTATGAACAATTATATGCCAACAAATTGAATAGCCTAGAAGAAATGGAAAAATTCCTAGAGACACAAAGCCTACCAAGACAAGATCATGAAGAAATAGAAAATCCGAACAGACCTATAAGTAGTAAGGAGATTGAATCAGTAATCAAAAATCTCCTGACAAAGAAAAGCCCTGCATTTGAGGGCTTCACTTGTGAATTCTACCAAACATTTAAAGGCAAACTAATACCAATTCTGCTCAAACTTTTCCAAAATATTGAAGAGGAGGAAACACTTCCTAACTTAACGCTAGAAAGACCAAGGGACTTAAATAGCTTTCGGTTCTAAGAGTTTTAGTCATACTGTACTTAGAGCATGGATATTGATCTGGATTTCAGTCACAGGCCAGTGTGCAAATTCAGCACATGACTCCTTTCTTGAAATACAGACTTATAAACTTTTCCTGGCTGACTGAACTTGCTGGCCTTTTCCTTTACACTCATGTCTCTTTTCTGTGTATGTAGGATGGTTACCGGAAAATGTTAACAGTATACAGACAGATGTTACACAAAACATGGCAATAAATGTAGAATAATGAAACTGGCAAGAGGATTACAAACTTATATGCAATAACAGACCTTGAACTGGAAAGATCCTCCAAACAAAAATTTAAGAATTAAGTTGTCTGGTTGAGAAAATTTGTCTGCCAAGTCCTCACAAGTAATTAGAAAATCAAATAAAGCTTATTCCTCTCCTAGTCTCAGTTTTGTTTTGTTTTAATGAGAAGGAGAGATAACAATAAGATAGATAATAAAGCATGTAAAATATAGTACAGCATGGTAAAATGAACATGAATTTTACAGTTAGACCCAGGTTATATGACCTTGGACTAATAACTTTACCTCTCTGTCCTTACTTCCTTTTTTTTTTTTTTTTTTTTTTTTTGAGATAGGGTCTTGCTGTGTCACCCAGGCTGGAGTGTAGTGGTGCAATCTTGGCGCACTGCAACCTCAACCTCCTGGATTCAAGTGATCCTCCCACCTCGGCCTTCCTAGTAGCTGGGACCACAGGTACACGCCACCACACCCAGCAATTTTTGTATTTTTTTAGTAGAGACAGAGTTTCACCGTGTTGCTCGGACTGGTCTCCAACTCCTGAGCTCAAGTGATCTGGCAGCCTCAGCCTCCCAAAGTGCTGGGATTACAGGCATGAGCCACTATGCCTTTCTCTGTCCCTATTTCTTGATCTACAGTGATTAAGTAAAATAAGTTCTATAAAGAGCTCAGAATAAGGTAGGTATGCAAAAAAATATGTTATACACATGATGATACTATAGCCAACACATCATTGCCAAGAGGCATGCAGAGACCTCGATACCAGGCTGACAAGGAGATGGAAGCCATTCCAGTATGGCTCAAGCTAAAAGAACTGACCTGAGCTTAGGCTTATTTGTCCATCAGACTACATCACAGTATTTAAAGGCAAGCTTAATCTGATCCAGGCTGGCACTTATACCCAAGGGCCTAGAAATGGAGGCCTAGAAAGATGTGACTGTGGAGATAGTCATAGTCAAGTCGTTAACAATTTGATTCCAGACAGACTCATTCATGTTAAAACATACCCTTGGCCAGGACCAAAAGAGATAAGGGGCTGATCCCCCAAAAACAGGGGTCAGCACAAGCCAGGAGTTTGTCAGGGCCCTTGTGCTAGGCTGAAAAATGGCCCCCAAAATGATATCAAATCACATTGAATCCCTGGAACCTAAAAATGTGACCTTATTTGGAAAAAGAATCTTTGCAGATGTGATTGAGTTAAGGATCTGAAAAAGAGGCACTTATCCTGAATAATCTGGGTAGGCCCTAAATGCAATCACCTGTATCCTTATAGAATAAACACATAGGAGAAGGCAATGTGAAGACAAAGGCAGAGATTATACTGATGTGGCTACAAGCTACAGAATGCCAAGGAATCCCAATAGCCACCAGAAGCTGGAAGCAGCATGGAGTGGATTCTCCCTTAGAGCCTTCAGAGGGAGTATAGTACTGCCCATAACTTGATCTCAGACTTCTGGCCTCCAGAACTCAGAGAATAAACTTCTACTGTTTTAAGTGGTGATTTGTTACGGCAGCCCTAGAAGACTCCTACAGCCCTGGACAACGCTTTGGGGTTTGGACAAAATTTCAGCCCAAGAATAGAAATGGAATTCAATCTAGAAGTTGAGTAGAAGCCCATCCACAAGGGTTCATGGAGAAGACAGCAGTGTGGCATTTTGCTCAATGCGTACCAGACCTAGGCCATCCAGACCAATTCCAGATCTAACCATGATGGGGAGGAGCAAGTCTTGGGTTAGCTAGGAACTGGGTTCACCTTGCAGATGGGATATTTCAACAGCCACAGCCAGGCTGGGCAAACAGGAACTGGCAAAGCAGTGGGTGATGTTTTGGCAATAGATGATAAATGTCTTCTACAACCTGACCACATATAATTAGAGATAATGTCAGTTTCAAAAGAAAAAACACAAAGGGTCAGAAAATATGCTGCTCTTGCTGCGGAAGGAATCTGTCCAAGGACCTGGAATCACTAGTTCCTTCCCTTCACAGACCAGGCACACACTAGCCCTAGCTCTGGGGTACGGAGTGTGCCATCTGTTCTGGCCCTTTCTGTAGCCCCCATACCCTCTCTGGAACTAAGACTTCCCTGTGTGCTCAGGGAGACTCCCCTTCTTCAGCCAAGAGCTTCTGTGACTTGAACAGACCATTCTGCACCCATATTAGTAAGAAAGGAGAACTGGGAAAAGGAAGAATTTACTATCCCTACAGGGTTCAGACTCATGTCTGAGACTCAGCCTCATTGTTAGAATACAACAAGGATCTCTTACCTCCACCACAACAAAAAAAAAAAATGGTATCATAATGGGCTCTCAATTTAGATGTTCTCAAAAGCTATACTTCTCCCTCCCTATAGGGGAAATAAATGTGCATCAGTTATAGTCCCTGTCCTTCAGAAGTTTGTGTCCTCATACATAATATGAGGTCTAAACACAGTCACTAATCTAGAGAGATGTGAGTACAGTAGAGCGGCACAAGCTATCAGAGTTGAAGAAGTTGAGAACAGAGCATGAGAGATATTTGTATTAATATGTCAATGGCAGGAATGAAAGGATTCCAATATATGGCAATCTGACATTAAATTCATAGCATCAACTTTATGGCCACTAGACATAACCTGGGAAACATGGTGAAACCCCACCTCTACAAAAAATATAAAAATTAGCTGAGCATGGTGGTGTGTGCCTGTAGTCCACACTACTGGGAGGCTGAAGTGGGAGGATGGCTTGAGCCCAGGAGGTGGAAGTTGCGGTAAGGCATGATCATGCCACTGTACCCCAGCGTGGACAACAGAGTGAGACCCTGTCTCAAAAAAAGAAAGAGAAAGAAAGGGAGGAAAGAAAAAGAAAGAAGGAAGGAAGAAAGGAAGGTGGTGGGGAGGGAGGTAGGGAGGCAGGGAGGGAGGGAGGTAGGGAGGCAAGGAGGAAGGGAGGCAGGGAGGGAGGGAGAGAGGAAGGAGTCTTATCCAGAATGACCATCATGATGTTGAAATAAAAGAATGCAACGTATGGTTATAATGAAAATCTCTGAATAGTCAAAGAATTTCTAAATCATTTCACCACTCTGGCCTTGATCTTGATTGCTTTATCTATCAAATGAAAGAGGTGTTTTTTTGTTTTTTGAGACACGCTATGTTGCCCAGGCTGGAGTGGAGTACAGTGGCGTGATCTCGGCTCACTGCAACCTCAGCTGAAAGAGTTTTATACATTATCACTAAAGTCCTTTCTAGCCCCCAAATATTCCTTAGACAGTTCATGGCAAGGTCGATACCGACAGGTACCTTTTGTAAGGCCATAAAGATTGGCTGACATGTGAGTCGGTAACTGAGGAAATAGAGCAAATTGGTCTGCATAAAACCTTGGGTTCCTTCCCAAGAGGGAATATGGCCAATCAAGGGAAATGGAAGACTGATGGACACCAAACCTAAGCCCAGGCCTGTGGAACATGTCCCATCACCTCCATCAATTTGGTTTCACTTGGCCTTCATTTTAATGCCTGACTGAAATTGCTATTCTCCTCCCCTATTTCCCTAATTTTTTTTTTGAATCAGGCTTAACTTTCTAAAGCTTAAAAATTATAAAACAAAAAACAATATGAAAAAGGGGGGAGGGAAGGAGCTGTACTCACATAACTGTAGAATTGAAAGGACCACTGTGATGTCAAAGCCTCAGAAAGAGGCTGAACTACTGACTCCTCAGAGGGTGGACTGGTTTGAGCCACATACATTAGCACTTGCCTCCTCAGACTCATCTGTTTGTTGGTTGCTATGTGGATGGTGATAAAATACCCATTTGGGTGGGGTCAAATATTATATTACACTCTTATAGCACATCTGCAAATCCTGGCCTTTTGAACAAATGACCGCAGTACACCAGGCCTCCGTGCTGTCAGAAGCTGTTTCCCAAATACCAACTTTGAACCTAGCCCTACCATATGGACTCACGGGGTCAATGAAAAATGGTGTCTGAGGGGCCCCAAAGCATGAGAAGTTCTGGCAAAAAGTGACAGGTTTTATCCAGGCTGCTGAAGAGAAATGTACTGAGACTAGAAAAGCTAAGGAGGTGCACGCCCTCAGAACGTGTCTGTGGATCAAAATACACCCTAACAGATTCTTGAGAGAGCCCCTGGCGGCTGTGTTAATCTTGACATTGTTATCATTAAGAGGCTATGCTCATTTCTGGCACCTAACACTGGACATATTGACAGCAACCGGGTTGATGGAAGAGGAAAGAATCTGTTTTGCAGTTAAAAAAAAAAAAGTTCTCAGATTTCTCAAGCTATTTGAAATCACGCCAGAGAAATACTTGATTTCAGCATTCTTCAGCTCTCTGCGATGATGCCGCAAGTGGTGTCCCCCACATGTGATGATGTATTTCAGAGCCAGAGTTTTCTCAAGATGTTCCAAGCCTGCAGGCTCCTGATCCTTTTTCAAATTACCAAGATAATAGTATCCCAGTGAGAGTTGTGATTAGTCTAAACTCTCCACAGCTGTGAGAGATGACTGTACAAATTCCAATAAAGATTCTGCATGTTCTGGGCTGAATTTACCTACATGACATCGAGGCCTAATTCAGGGACCACTTAAAAGAACTGGAGCTGCTTCGGTGCTACTCCATTCTTCCATGGCATCAGCTGCTAGGAGGCTTGCAACTGATCCAGGAGGATGCCTCCCCTCATGCCAATGTCACCGCCCACCAGTGGGTATTTGTTTAAAAGGCCTGCAGTATGCAGGGGAAAGATGCAGGGAAGGGAAAATTAAACCTAAGTACATGGGAATTCAAAGAAGCCTTGCAATTCATTATGTGAGTAGCCAGGGAGATTACAGAACACCTTGTAACTGAAGCAGTTGGCCTGAGGCTGTGTGGGACAGCAGAACCAGCTGCCTCACCACCTCTAACTCATTTATAATGGTGCTAGCAAGAAACCAGGCTCAGAGAGTTCTTCAGATTCTTGGGAAAGCCAACAGTGCTTTGGTTTCCTAATTTGGACACCTTTTACCTAAAATACTTCCTTGAATACTAAGTGAATGTAATAATACATGACATGCCCCTTTACCATGTTTTTTGTTTTGTTTTTAAGACAGAGTCTCATTCTCTTACCCAGGCTAAAGTTCAGTGGCACTATCTCGGCTCACTGCGGCCTCCACCTCCTGAGCTCAAGCCATCCTCCCACCTCAGTCTACCACATACCTGGGACCACAGGTGCAGCGCTGCCATGCCTGGCTAATTTTTGTAATTTTTTTGTTAGAGACAGCGTTTTGCCATGTCACCTGGGCTAGTCTCAAACTCCTGGGCTCAAGTGATCCACTCGCCTTGGCCTCCCAAAGTGCTGGGATTACAGGCATGAGCCACGGCACCCAGTCCCCTTTACCATGT